>NC_046288.1:2192500-2792500 GCF_004115265.2 Rhinolophus ferrumequinum | reverse complement strand
AAACCCAGTGGAAAAATGGATCAAGGACACGAACAGATACCTAATAGAACCATAAATGTCAGTAACTGTATGAATAGATGCTGAAAGAAATCACCACAAAATGATGAGATGCCTTTTTCACCTGAGAGATTAGGAAACTGTCATGCGGGGGTATCAGGCAGGGTCTCAGCTCCAGCTCCCCACATAAGAACGCAGGACATGGTGAGGCCAAAAGGGAACACCCACGGAGCCATAGATAGGGGAGTCATACCACTATAGTCTCACTGGCGGCTGGGTTGGAGACACAGGAAACAGGAGCCACACGATCCGCCACCGTCACTCCGCCCCTTGCTAGCTCAGCCACCATCTCCTTGCTAGCCCCCATTTGCTGCTAGCGTAGCCACAGCAGTTATATTAGAGGCCAATGGCTCACTGGTTACAGCCAACGGCCAACTAGCCACAGCTGATGGCCATTTACTACCTGAGCCAGCACCTTTCCACGTGAGGCCGAGAGCCTGGAAACTGCCCTCCTGGCTCTATCCCCACAGAAACACTAACATGTTTGATAACCCCAGGGTTGGGGAAGGTGTGGGGAAACAATCATTCGTACATTGTTGGTAGAAGTGTAAATCCATGAAACCTATTCAAGGAAAGAAACAGTAACATCTAAAAGAAGAAAAATAAATGAAAATACACATACCCCTTCACCCAACAATTTTGTTGTGAATTTATCTAAATTTTAAAAACAAGCTAAGATATATTTACAAAAACATACAGCATGGTTTTAACTGTATAATATTAGAAACGTTCTCTAATAGAGGATTAGTTAGAAATCTAAGATATGGCAATACAACGCATGGCCCTTAACAGTTAAAGACCCGGATGTGCAAATATTCATGCTCTCCAAGATATTTCATTGTGTGGAAAAAAGTGCCAAGCATAGTGTTTAGAATTATTCCATTTATGTAAATTTAAAAGGATGTGTGTATATATGTTTATATAATCATGTCTTTTTCTGGAAAGAAATAAAATAAATTGTTAACAGACATTACCTTTGGGTAGAGACTAGAGGTTAGAAAATAAAAGATATTCACTTTTCGTTTTTGATCTTTCTATACTTAAAAAAAAACAGGTTCATGTACCACCTTTGTTTAAAAACTAATTTTTTTTTTAAGATTAGAAATAAATGAAAGTGTCTTAGTTTTGGCTCTCCAGAAGCAGACCATGAGACAAGGATTTGAATGTGAGGATTCATTTGGGAGGTGAACCTAAGAAACATGAGTAGGGATTGAGGAAGGGAAACAGGAAACGGAAGGGAAACAGGAAACGGAAGGATGTCAATCAAGAGTGTGTTGTCAATCAAGTTACCACTGTGGGCAGCTGGAAAATCTGTGATCCAATGTAAACCTTGTACCCCAGAATTAACGCACCAAGGGCAAAGGGGCTGAGGTGTGCATCAACTTCTGTGGGTCATTGATTGGTCCCCTCTTGTGTGTTCTTTCCATGGGTCATGACAGACAGAGCAAGCTCTGGTGGTCGTGGGAAGCCTCAGGCACAGAGTTGGGCCAGCCTGCATGGCCGTGGCAGGTGGAGGGCATGTGGGTGGGCACTAAGTACATCTGCTACAGAGACCATAGCCACAGTAGCAGATTATGATAAATGAATAAAACGTGCATGTTTACTGACCTCACAAGTTCATGTCTAGGAAGCTCCCTCCTGATATAGTAACATACCGGTGCCCTGATCAACAGTTCAGGAAGACAGATTTTATTACAGAATTGTTTATAATACAAGTAGAACCAAACAAAAGAACAATGTGAATGTCAATCAGTAGGGAACTGATTAAACACATGATGGTGTATCCTACGTATGAAGCCAAGAAGAAGAATGAGGTAGATTTATTAACTTTCATGAAAAAAAAATCTCTGAGACACATCACATTGTGTAACTATATATAGTAGGACCTCATTTTTATAAAGGAAAAATCAAAACAAACAGGTGAAACACACGCCAACTCCCAGTGCAATGTGTGCGTTCATGTGTACTCAGAAAAAGAACAGGTAAAATAAAGTTGCAGGAGTGAATGCATGCAAAGTATACATTATTGTATGTTTCGATGTATTCTTATGTTTTAACTTACTAGAAGAACTCACATTATATTAAAAGGGGGCTAAAAACAGTGCCTACTCCTTAGGCACATTATTGCAGAGACTAACTGAGATAATACATGTGAAATATGTAGCATAGCGCTGCACGTACCATCTGCAATAAATAATTGAATGATTGCTATCAAAGGAGATGGCTTTCCACGGCATGAAGACACCTTAGATATAAAGTCAGACATTCTCCTCCTCCTTCCACATCACTCTATTCACCTCTTCATTCGATGACTATCACTGAAGCACTTTTTGCAAATCTTGCAGCTCACTTTGCAGCTCCTACCAACCAGGCATGGGAAATGCCTCAGGAAAGAGGACTAACTCCTGCCACACAGACTCACACTCTACTGGGGCAGACAGTGATCAAATAAACCTGCAGCAGGGCAAGTGGTGATAAGTGCTCTGGAGAAAGCTAAGGTAGGGGACGGGATAGGAGTGTTGTGTGCAGGTGGTCTCAGAGTGGCATTTGAGCAAAGCCTTGAAGAGACAAGGAGAGAAACCTGTGACTATTTGAGGACTAAGCTTTCTAGGAAGAGAGAAGAACAAAGGTAAAGGCCCTGAGGCAGGAGTGTGCGTGGTGGAATTGAGGGTGAGCCAAGAGGCCAGTGTGGCCGGAGCAGGGGGAAGGGGCAAGGGGAGAGGTGGAGGGTGAGCTTCCTCAGACAGTAGGTTCTAGAGCCTGTGGGGCTGGGTGGGCTACGGCAAGATAGGAGAGTCTGACTGGGTGAGATGTAAAATGACTGGGGTTTTAGGCGGGGCTTGATGTTTTAACATCACTGTGATTTCTGTGTAGACAATGGATTGGGACAGAGGAAGGTGGGGAGGGAAGATGGATGAGGTTCCCCTTTACAATTGTAGGAGAAAGAAGATCAAAGGTATGGCAGTGAGTGTGGGGAAGGAGGGAGGGGATGACAGGAAAACAAGTTAAATGGTGAAACCAGTAGAACCTGGTAATTAGGTGCAAAGTATGAAGAAGAAGGGATAAAAAGGAGTCAAGACTGAGGCTGAGATGAAATTGAAATTGCTGTAGGGAACAGCTACAAGGAGGTCTTGAGAGAAAGGGCTGTGCAGGATGGAACCTGCAGCCTCTTGCCCAGCCACCATCCCCTTCTACCTGTTGCACACTTGAATTCTCCAACTGTACCTAAGTATTGAGTTACCCGGAATGTCCTTGCTTCGCTTGGCTGCCTAGAGAACTCCTCCTCATCCTTCAAAACCCAGCTCAGGCATCACCGTGGCTGGGTAATTTAAGGCTACATACAGCTCAAATGAATCATTTACTATTCTGTGCTATCCGGGATCTTGTGCACAGTCTAATGCATAGCTTCCCAGCCAATGTTAAGCAGCACATGGTGTTTTGCACATAGTTTGTGGGTGTGCCCTTAGGCCTCAGGGTGTCCGCATTGGGCCTAGAGCAGCTGGAGCTCCTGGCCAGTTGCCTCCAGCTGTGAACAGTACATTCATTGACCCTAGAGTCAATGAATATTTGTGTGGTAACAAATATTGTCATTTGCTGCACATGCTATGCCCTGGGGGAAAAAAGGGATGCGCTATGATAATTGTTCAAGATGCTAAATTGGAACTCTTTCAGTCTCAGTGTCAACTGAAGCCCCAAAACAATAGATGAAACATTCCAAAGTGAGCTGCAAGATTTGCAAAAAGTGCTTATGAAAACTAGTTTTATACTCTCAGCCAACCACCCACCTCCAGGCTATAAAAGACGACAGAGAGGCCAAGAAAAGAACTGAAGTTTACAGTAGAGAATTTTTTGAGAGAAAGCCAAGTTGGGCTTTCACCTGGAAGGATGGGGTGACTTTCCCTACCTCAAACAATGTATAGGGGCTCTGAGGAAGGATTGGAAGGATTAGCCTATGTCCCTTGAAGCTTGAGGACAGCATGGGCTGGGGTCTGGATGAGAAGTCTAGAGGGGAGAGCCTGGCGGCCAGCAGCTCTGATGGCAAAGCCAGGAGAGGGAGCTGCTTCGGCATCAGCCTGCACTCAAAGTTGGGGGAAGAGGATTCGCAGCATTTCTGGAGGGTTCTGTGAGGTTCATTCAGCAGAAAGAAGGAGCAAGACAGCCAAGTAGAGGAATAGAGAGTGATTTCAGATTTCCAGGAGCTGAGAAAAGAGTGGAAAGCGAGCAGCCAGAGGAGATCCGAGCAAAACATCAAGGGTCTGCAGTGGAGACATCCCCAGGATTGAGGCTGAGCTGGGAATGGGAGGGGGGGTCTGGGAGAGCCTGTGAAGGCTCCGTGCAAAAGAGAAGCTGCTGGAACACTGGTCAGGCCCAGAGAGTGCAAACACACTGCTCTGTGTAGTCCAGTAAGACCCTCATGGCTCCCTGACTGTCCTTCTCCTCCTCCCCCCAACCGATGCAGGAGGAGTCAGAACCACAGGAGGGGAAGGGAGGGGAGGGGAGGGGACAGGAGGGGAGGGAGGGCGGGAGGTGAAGTTTTACTGTGAAATGAAGTGTGAAGCTTTTGATTATTACACTTGATTAGCCATATTAATTACTGACATGAGATGGTGCCGTTGAGATTTAAATGACTGGAGCACATCTAAATGTGATTAGAAAAGTCATGGGCCCCTGCGTTGTCCCCCAGAACCGAGAAAGGACGGCCCCACGAGATGCACTAAAAAGAACCTGAAGATAAAAATAAACTTACCTTCTCATTACACCCTGTGGGTCCTAGTTTGTCCATCCTGACAAGTGTGCTTCTGTTTCCATTGTCCGTGCCACCCACCACCACCACCACCACTCAGGCATTTGGAGGGCAGGTGTAAGCAGGCTCTTACACCCACTGGTGTCCTCAGCTTTGGTGCTTGGAGCACTGGGGTAGCAAGATGGAGTTTTGTGGATTGATCCCAACGCTGTCATGTCATGCTTCCCTTCTACTTCTTTCTTCCTAGTTTTCTCAATTTGAGCTCCTCATCTCTGTGCCTTGAATGAGCTCTAGGTGTGAGGAGGTATGGGCTGCCCTCAGCCCCCAACTTAGCTCTGGGGGCTTCCAGGTGAGTCCTGCGGCAGCTGACACCCAACACCTGTTACTTTCAGCTGCAAACACACCTTTATCCCAGTACACCTTACAGAAACCATCATTCTGACTTTCCTGCTCTAAATGCAATAGTTTTAAACATTTCTTTTCCTAAGTTCACCACACTATACCATTACGAGCTTCCTGTCACCACATGAAACAACAGTTCTTTTACCTACACGAGCTCAAATTGACATCCCTTCTTCTCCATCTTCACGCGTGGCCACTTAGTTTCGTGTATTTTGTGATACAGGCATCAGTCACTGCAGTCAAAGGAGAAGGAGAATGCCATGGGCATCACCAAAGAAATGTTGTGCATTTAAAGCAAAGGGGAACGGCACAGCTCCCTTGGAAACACTGTCAGGCTTGCTGAGGCCGACTGCTCTCAGCTCCAGACTGTGGGCACTGCAGTGCTCCCGGAAGGGCCCAGCCTCCAGGTTGGGATTTGATTTGGCCACAGAGGGAAAAGTGTGAGAGCAACAGGCTCTTACAGGGTCATACTCCCTTCACCCATGGACACACCAGGCCTTTCCCAGCTTCTTTGCTTATTCCTGGCTCTGCGTCCTGTGTCATCCACTCAGCTGCATCCCTGCTTTCTGACTTCCTGGACTCTGGGTCTTACTTTCTCAGGTCTGCAGTACCTACCTGCCTCCTGCCAAGCCAATTCTCCTGGGCTCTGTCTCTCTGGTGCCAGAGCCCTGGTCCCTCCTGCTCCCAACTCTGGCTCACCTGAACTATAGGATCTTCTAACCCCATTTCTGGTCTTGGGTCTTTCTGGCCATCCCTGTTCAGTCGTAGCTCAAACCTGGTATGGTCTTATTGGTCATGGAATATTGAAGTCATTGAGTTTTTATTAGAAAGGGTGGGGACAAAATGAGGGCATGAGGAAAATCATCTGATACCAAATATCATCTGAGCTGAACTGGAAAGAAGGTGTTTCTGAGGAAGTTGGTCAGAAAACTGCAAACAGACTTTGGGGTGTGGTTGGCTGTCTCCAGCTATGTATCACACACTGGTGATGACTAGCTGCTCCATTATTTGGGACTCTGTAAAGACTACAGATGAAAAAAAACAATTGTCTAATAAAGTATGATTCATCTTGATAAAACTTTGGCATAAAACAAGAATAGAATTTTGTTGTTTGGTCTGGCAAATAGTTTGCTTTGAAATTCCTAAAATAATCGTAAATGAAAAGCCTGCTCCCAGAATCTTTGAAGCTCTGTACATGAAACACTCTTCATCAGGTCCATAGGTTGTTGGTGAGGGGGCCATTCCTTTCTGCCTGTGAATGAAATGACCTCCTCTTTGCCAGATGTGCAGTGAGACGAGACCACCTCCCTTAGATCATATTTGATGTGTTCTCTCTCTGTAGATGAGCCGCCAAGATTTCTTCACTTTCTCCTTGTCAAATACAACTCTAATGCCATGCCTTGCCAACTGCTTCTCCCTTGCAGCATAATTCCTCAGAAACAGGCAAAGGGCAGCCCCAGGGGGAGGTCACTGCAGGACCACGGGAGAGCCATGTTCCCAGGGTCTGGATCCAGGTGAGGGAGGCAGCACAGGGCTTTGCCTGTGGCCCTCTGCCCTTGTGGAGAGGAGGACAGGTGCTCAGTTAAGAAGCTGTGGCCTCTGGGCACTTGCTTTCCTTCTCCACTTGCATAGGCACTTGGGGTGCCCTCTTCTACTTGGGGCACCTGCTGTTATTTCCAACCCTCTGCAGGACTGCATGCTTTTTGTCTTCTTCTTCAGTCCTTGCAGCCTCTGCTTTCCCACAACAGGAAAATATGACAGCAGCTTACACAACATGGCACAACCCATGACATCAGGGCCACTAAGAAGGGCCTCTGAATCCTTATTGGGGGACAAAAGCTTTCACTCCTCAAATAGAAAAAGGGTTACGGTGTGAACCAAAAATTTCCAACTTCTGTGACAATTGGGTTAACAGGTGTGTTGACAAATTGATCCCCCTCCCCTCCCAGGACCTTGAGCTGCGGTTCTAGTGACCATACAAATATTACCATTTCCTGTGACAGCCACGTCGTGAAAATAATGCAAATGACAGCAGATCCTCCCAGTGAGTAGATTCTGATGAGGGAGCACCCAATTTCTGCTGGAGACATCCCCCACCCTGTGAGCATTTCATCCCAAGCACATCGCATTGCGGGAGGGGTGACCGGGGAGGGCTCCACCACCAGCTCTGGGCAGGCCTGAGTCCTGAGGGCCCACCGAGCATCGGAAGTGGAAGATTTCCCCATAATTCTAACACTCTAATCCTTCCTGGCCACTTCTTGTTTTCCCACTTTACCCAAGGGGAGGTCTGCCCGGGCAAACATCATGCCCTTTCCCCATCTGGCCTTATGCTCAGAATTCGGAAGCCGGTGTGGGAGCATTTGGCTGTGCCCTCTAGCCCCCGGTGGCAGGGGAATGGCCTCACATTGGCCCTCAGCAGGAAGACTCCAGAAATGACCACCACACTCCATTTTGGAAGGTTTTATAAAACGAGTTCTCCCTAAAAAAAAAAAAAAAAAAAAAGGAATAT
Organism: Rhinolophus ferrumequinum; assembly: GCF_004115265.2. Classification (NCBI taxonomy): domain Eukaryota; kingdom Metazoa; phylum Chordata; class Mammalia; order Chiroptera; family Rhinolophidae; genus Rhinolophus; species Rhinolophus ferrumequinum. Next base: position 2,784,788 of record NC_046288.1, on the reverse strand, counting down.
TTTAAAATGAAAACACATTATATTTTCTAAGCAAGAGCTATACTGCTTTCCCAATGACAGTTTTTGAACATTTCAAAAATTTTAGAGGGTGAGTCAAATTTTCTTTTATTCTTTCTGATTTCTCTCACTCTGAAAAAATACACACACACACACACACACACACACACACACACACACACACACTACATCTGGAGGGATAACTTTTAGGATGTAAATAACAAAGGAAAGAAAGTGTGTGACACTGGAATCCTGGTGCTTAGAGGAGGGACATATGTGCCCCTCATTTCAGCATCCAGTTTAGCACCTTGTTAACTACCTTACCCGTGGAGCATCTGTTCAGTTCGTCTCGGACCTCGGCCGCCCTCTTCACTTGTGTTTGCTCATCTGATCAACAAGGTGTTTGGCTAACTTCCCACTCTCGAACCAACGTGCTTGGAGAGTTTCCAAGGCCAGCAAATCAAACTTGGGGGCACATCATTGCCTATTTCCAACAAAATATGTTCTACCTTTCTGGCCCACTTTACTGCTGTTTGTTAGTAGAATGATTGTCCAGGAGAAATGACTAGGTTTGGGTACTACAAAAGCAAAAACAGAATAATAGTTGAAATTTTAATATATGCTGTTTGTTTTTTTTTAATTGTGAGATCCCTATTATGATTTCAGGACTTTTGGGCTAGACTTCAGTTCTTCTCCCACAAAGTCCAAGAGGAAATCTTCCCTTTCTCTTGGCGCTCTGGACGTGGGCCTGGCATACATCGTCTCACTCCTCTTGCACACAGGCAGTGTCCTCTGCATATGGCAGAGCTGTGCTGGAGAAATAAAGCTAGAGGGGCATGGTAAATTCCACTGTGGAGGCTCTCCTAACAACATGGCTGCACCAACAAACCCAACAAACCTTTTGTCTTTAGCTCTATAAAGCTAAATAAATGTGGCCATTATTCTCACCAGAAAATTCAAAGGATATTTTGCAAGTGAAGCGTGATTTCAAGTTGAAGTTTTGACATTGGTGCTCCTCAGTTGGTTTCCTCCAATCTGCTAATATCAAACTGGGCAGGCACAAGATTTTTACTTTAGGGGAAGGACATACCCAAATGGGGGAAGCAAAGAGGGAAAACATGACACAGGGACCGTTCTAGTCCTGGCACTGGTTAGTGACCTATGTGCCATTGGCCAAGCCAACTCCTATGTCTTACTCTCCTCCTCTTCCATATGAGGAGCTACTTCTTAATAGTTCATAGTACTTGTTAACAGACCAGATTCTTGGGGCTACACTCCTTCTGAAGAATCTGGATCTCTGGGACTGTGCTCCAAGGATGTGACTTTTAACCACAGGCAAATGGATGACATTGCTGAACAACTGGAAAAATGCTTATGTAATTTACTTTCCAAATTTGTTTGCTTGGCACTCGAGGATCAATGCACACTTTAGGATTGGTTTGTTTTGTGTATTGTGGGGACATTTTTTTCTCTGGTAGATTTTATAAACATCTAAGCCAACCCATTTTCTTTGCTGTTTCTGATTAGCTGTCCTCTATACAAAACTACATATCATGTGTACAAATCAGTAAAAAACTTTTGAGTATGTGCTTCCGATATATGCATTTTTAAAATATTTAGTATCTGTATTTATTGATATACTCTATTGTGCTTTAGTATTAACATGTTATGAATACTAAAACTACCAAAAATAAATGTTTTTAAAGGAAAAAATTGAAATAAGATTTTAAAAATTTGATTTGTGAGAATCTCGGTTCAACACTGTGATATAGCAAGGTCAGAAACATATTGTGATGTTGGTTTTGAGTTCATTATACTTCATTAGTTACAATAAATGAAAGTGTGCTTCACAAAGATATGTAGATTCAAGTGGAAGAAGTGCCTTTATTCAACTATAGTTACTTAATTATGATACCGTTTTTTAAATTCCATCCACTAATGATCCCAAGCTTTCTTATGGGCTAGTAAATTTCCATTTTTCTGGATGTCAGGTGGTTGTTGTTGCAAATTAATTGGAAGGTGTGACATTTTTTATGTTTCTGACAAACATATTCAAAACATAATAAAATACTTCATTTGGAGAAATTTAAAGCAGGTTAGAAAATTCTGGTTCCAGGATTTTTATGTGTGCAGATACGAGTTTTTACATTTGTTTCTGGCAATAAAAACCACATAAATTAGAAACATTTCCAACCATCAATTTTCAAATTACTCTTTCTAGTGCATGAATTTCATTCAAAAGTTATTACTTTCTTGCTCATTTTAATATCATTTCCTCCTCACTTTTATCTCAAATGGACAGATTAAGCATAGGCAATTTTTGAAAATATCTACTGGATTGTATGTCAGCTCCCTGTTACCACAGAAAAAGCCAGCATATTTGGAGCATTTGTACTTATAAAAGAATAATGAATATTTCAAGTTTAATAATGCTTTTTAAAAGTATTTTGCCATGAGATAACTTATAACCCTCGAAGGGCACAAAAGATTTACATGGTCATTCTCCATCTCATTAAGATTCTACTTCTATTTTGCTTTCAAGTAATCTCATTAATGACATCCTGTAACATTTGGTGGATTTCTGGTTCAGCTTTTTTGCTGCAGTGGCATTCCTGTGACTGATGCATTCGATGAAAGTCACGGGAAGGACACAGGTCTGTGAATTTTCCTGTGGATTTGTAATCCTATCAAAGCCACCACTCCACGAGTGGTTATGTTTACAGTTGACCCTTGAACAACATGGGTTTGAACTGTGAGGGTCCACTTACATGTGGAATTTTTTAAATAAATAAATACAGTACTCTAAATGTATTTTCTCTTCCTCATGATTTCTTAGATGACATTTTATTTTATCTAATTTTATGGTTAGAATATAGTATATAATACATATAACATAAAAAATATGTGTGAATCAACTGCTTATGTTATCGGTAAGCCTTCCGGTCAACAGCAGGCTATTGGGAGTTAAGTTTTTGGGGAGTTAAAAGTTATAAGTGGATTTTTTTTTAGAAAGTGAAACTACAGATAAAGGGGGGGGGGCATGACTGTATTTGAGCCACGTCTTTTTAGCTGCAGTTGCTTCCTTTCTTTCTTTCTTTTTTTTTTACTTTAGTTTTCAATTACAATTGACATAGAATATTATGTTAATTTCAGGTGTACAACATAGTGATTAGACATATAACTTACGAAGTGATCACCCTGCTAAATCTAGTACCCATCTGACACCATAGATAGTTATTACAATATTATTGGCTATATACAAATTGGTAGTTACAAAATAGTCATGGGGATAAGTGGGTTTCTGACTGCATGGATGGTCACGGTCCCTAACCCCCACACTGTTCAAGGGTCAACTGCATGTGGATATCCCCCTGGTCCTCATTTCTTCTGAATTAAAGAAGCCATTCACTGTTGACAATGTATCTTTTCCTGGTACATCTTTTCTTTGGCAGGCCATATAAAACCATTTCTGCACATATTTCATTACTAAAACAGAATCAAGCAGCTCAGTTATGGCGTCATGTAAGAAGTGTCTCAACTTGAATTCATTCAACAACAATTCATTCAATAATCATCTCATGGTTTGTAATTTTTACAAACACTTTGTGCTTGGTATCTTCCAAAGGATTTTATAACTAAAGAGAGCATTTTAGTTTTTTATCATTGCTATATGTAAATTATTTCTCTGCTACAGTTTCTCCAATAATATATCTGTTATTAGATAAGAAATCTCCAAAGTGGCTTCTAACCGTGTTTAAAATTTTGTAAACTGTTTTAAAAACCTAGATTGAGAAAATCATACAACATTACACTTCAGATATATATATATATATATATTCTGAATTTTACATTTCAAATAGCTTGCTAATCATGAGAATTTTGTTCTATTATCTTCTAATATTGCAAAGGAACACGGTATACTTAAGTCAATGTTTATGGTTAACAATAATGAATGTAGAAAGCTATATTTCAAATATATTTTTAGGAGAAGTTTTTAGTTTGAGAGAATTTTAGATTTATAGAAGGATTGCTAATATAGAATAAAGAATTCCCATATACCTTTCACCTGGCTTCCCCTAACGTTAACATGTTAATCACCGTAGTATAGTTATCAAAACTAAGACATTAATGTTAGTAAAGTATTATTAACTACAGACTTTATTTGAATTTCTCCAGTTCTTCCATTATTGTCCTTTTTCCGTTCCAGGATCCAATCCAAGATACTATGTTACCAAAATAGTCAATAGTCAATGCCACGTAATAATTTTGTGAAGATTTGTTTAGTTACAACTAAATAGTATTATTTGTCATTCCAGTTCATCAAGAATGAGTTAACTGCAAATGTCACATGAAGCTAACAGAGGGGTGTCTCTGTCACTCTCTTTTGTGTTGTCCTAGAATTAGGGCTTTCTCTTCTACTGTACTTTAAATGATGTGGTCTTGCTTGTGGACTAAGGAATCAAACTTTATATGTTTATTAAATGTTAGGGAGTATTTATTTTTCCCTGTTTTTCCTTTTTTAAAGACAAAAATATGTATATATAGAAGTCCTCAAATTTCCTTTGCATAAGAAATGTCTTTGCTATAAAGAAAGGGCCAGTGGATGTCTTTTGTGCCCCCGGTGTGCCCGCATCCCACTCTGTAGAACACTGCTCTGTTATGCTCATGCTCTTTGGTTGTACAGAGACTCTACCCTAACCTCTTCCCAATATTAATAAGGTCTAAACTAGGAAAAATGGGATAATTTCAATGTTTTTTTCTCTACTGGCCAATTCGTGTATTCCTGAATTATTGATAGGTTACAATTATTGAGTAACCCATGAAGACAGTGAGTATACACCAATAAATTTCTCCAGGGAGCACTTCTTAAACCATCCCTCAACAAACTGTTAAAACTTAATGTGCTTTTGGAAGGGTGGTGTAGGAAAAACTTGGAGGCAAGGTGGCAGGTAGCTACAAAGGCTGTCTACCCACCCTGATTGGGCTAGCCCCATGTTTTAACTCTTGCGAGTGGACACTAAATACTTGATAGCTGTGTCATTCATTTTTTGGAAGAACAAAGAACGTCATGAATACAGTCATATGGCGCCCAGTGCCCTTTAAGGGAGGGGGGACTTATGCCCCAGCTGCTGCAAATGTGGTGGAAGAAGATCCTTAACCTCCACCCTCTTTGGGGATTTCCTCAGCTAAAGAAAATGATCTCACCCAAGGTCCACTTCCTTCAGGGCCAGCCAGCATCCAGTGCCTGATCAATTGGAGGTATGAAGAAGGTCTGTGCCCTCTATCCATCTTGGGACAACTCTGAGGGGCCATCCCAGCTTCAGAGCTTTTGGGGGGATTAATTGAGGCCTTTGCTGGGAATACATCACAGATCAACTTCTCCCTCTACCCAGTCCTGCTTCCTTCCTCTTTCCTCTACCAGAGCCCTCCCTAATAAATCTCCTTCACACTAGTCTCAGCTCAAAATCTGCTTCCCAGAAAAACACCTGCCATCTATGCAAGTGACTAAAAGGCAAACAGTAAAAAACAGTGCGCAAAGGAAAATAAGCATATCAGTACCTGTGGATGCTTCTAGAGATACCCTCCTGTATATATAAAGTGTGCATATGTAAAAATAGGCATGTACATATCTGTACATTTTGGCCATTTTCTTATAAAAGTTGTAGCACCTTATATTTTCAAATTTATATCATAATAAAGATTTATTTTTAGATATCGATATATAAGGTTTTTAAATTACTGCCTAATATTATGTTGTATGGATATACCATAATAACAGCTACCATCTGGATGCTACCTCTTCCTTGGGCACTCTTGCAACCTCTTTATATTTCTTCAACACATTTATTGAGCACCTGGTTATGTCCCAGACACTGTTCTAGGTGCTGGGGATACTAGCAACTATTATCTCATGCTTCACTTCACCTTTAAGAATTAGCTACTATTTTTATCCCTATTTTACGGATGAGGAAACTAAGGTTTAAGTAACTTGCCCAAGGTCACATGACTAGTAACTGGTAGCTGGTCTCTAAGTGCTTCTGCTCTAACCTCTCCACTAGCGTGCCTCCCATACTTCAACTTCGTTTTCAGTCCTCTCTTGTTGGGCAGTCAGGCTGTGTGCCATTGGTGGGTGTTATGAAGGATGCTGCAGTGAACAACCTTTCTCATGTATTTTGGGGTGCTGACTCCCCACTTTTAAAAAGGACTGAGAAGCAGAGAGGTGAGCTCATTATTCCACAAGATACCTGGTAGTAGTCCCAGCTCATTACCCAGATCAGTTACAACGGTGCTTTTTTTTTTTTTTTTTCAAAATTAGGGTTTTAAGGTATCAAAAGATACTACATTCCATTCTTAATATGAAAATCTTAGGTTGAGATTTTAAAATACTTCCATGCAGGCTCTGCGTGCTGGACACATATTTGCAGATAGGGTAATACCTGGATTACCATCATCAGCGTCTCTGGTGGGAAGTGGAATGTTTTTACTGAAACTTCTCTTGTTTGTGTTTCAGAAAAAAATGAAAGCAGATCTACAATCTGGGTCTGGTTTTAATCAGAGCATAAACTTTATGAGACAATGTAAGGCTGAGAATTTTTTAATCTGATATTTTAAAAGAAAAATACATGTTCAAAAATGATGCAAACCAATCACCCTTAGAAGAATGATGGAAAAAATAAATCACTTGCATAAAAGAGAATCAGGAAATTCCAGAGAAGTTTAAAAGGAAGGAGGGGGAAAGCTAAAGTCTATATTGCTATTTATTAGGTTATTTCTTAGTATTGTGTAATATCTGGTTTTGTTGCACAACCAAAATTCACTTTAGAGGAAATTGCAGAGTTCAGCGTCCCTAAGGTGAGAACATAGTGATTTATTGAACATATTACAAACTCACTAAGTATCCCATGACCCTTTAAATAAATTTCCATTTAAATAAATTCATTTAAATAAATTCATTGTCCCTTTAAATAAATATTTTGTCCTCTTCAGAGAATCTTCCCGTTCTGGTCATCAATCCATCTTATATGAGATGATTTAATACTTAATTTGTAATGTCTTCATAGATATTCTTGAAAATTTCATATTTTCATTTAATAGCACATTCACTGATTGGGGGTAAAAAGTAATTTGGCATGACTTCAGGGTTAGTTGTTGAGATTTAAAGGCATTTTCGTATAATGCTCTGCTATAGTGGGAATAATAAAATCTCAATCTTCCAATAAAGCTACAAAACTATTAATGGATTTCTAGGTAATGTTGTTTCGTGTTCGTACTCAGTGGAATATATTTTTCATTAAATATGAAAGTGGTCCAAGTCTGTTTTATACTACGTGTGTTAACTTTACTGTTTCCTGGAGTGTCTGTAATTTCAAAATTAATCTAGTCTTCTTTTTCATGTTTTTTTTTTTTTTCACGAAATTTGGCTTTCTTTTTAACAGACATAATGACTCAACTATGGAGACTAGAAACTGGCAAGAAAAAGCCAATAAAAGCATCGAGAAAGTCGAAAGTTTCAGAGAAATGAGATTTACCAAGTGATATACAGTATAGTTCCCTCTCTACCAAAGATTTCCATCTGAAATTTATTCTAAAATGGCTCATTCAGTGTTTATTTGTGCCAGTTTCATAGCATAAATCAAATCACGAAGGTTAAATGAGTAAATACAGAACCACTTAAAAATTCTTCTTGGGTTATAAGAGTGTCTCTTTTCTTTTCCCATTGTCTTATCTCTTTCCAAAGTAAGAAATTTAAATTTTTATATGACTAAAATGGTCACATGTCAGAATCCCCTCGGATTTAAAACTCCAACTGCCTTGGCTTACACATTTCCATTTCCTAAATCCACTGCGAAAAGAACACTGGATAAATTAAATATCTAACATTTTCCTATCATTATTCTCCATTTATTTCCCAATGCTATAAATTATACGTGTTTACTAGAATGAATACATTGCCTTTTCTCCTATTGCTTAAATCCCTTTGTCTAGAGAAAGTGGTAAGTGTTCATCCATTATTTAAGTTACTATTTCTATAAGCGAATTAATACATACATCTATTTTAGCAAATGCGTTGATAGGATGAAGGTCCACACAAATTTTCTGCTTGAAGTCCCACTTCATAATCTCTGTATAGATGCTTAATAGTGAAAACACACTGCCAGAAATATTAGGTTTTAATATATTATGGTAATGGTATAAATAACGCTGTAAAAAGAAAAGCCTAAATATTTTTTAACAGAAAAATTTCTAGTTTAAAAGATTTTTCTCTTACTCTCTTAATTCTCTAGGGCCCAGAGTAGAAGTCAGAGCTATTACATCTTGCTTGGCGGAGTGTTAAGTCAGGTTGATGTACAAGGATCGCCCTGGATTGCACAGTATAAAAACTCGGGGCTTCATTATCAGTCCAATCTCTCTCTGCCACTGCTCTCGGTTCCCCACCTTCAGTTTCCTGGCTCTGATCCCTAAGTTTTTCACTAGTTCCAGTGACTGCTTCTGTGAAGGGAGGAGGTAGAGTCAAAGGGAATTTCAGGGCAGCCCTACACAGAACGTAAATTTAGAAACTTGAAGTTTGTGGGAAAACACTATCTGTCACTTGCTCCATAGGCCTCCGCTGCTGAACCTACACACGTGTATTTGTTTAATATATAAATTGACATACTTTAAGAGAAGACTTACTTCACTTTCAAGATTGCCTTGCACTTTGCAGTTTATGGAAGATAACTTTCTTCAAATGATATAATACAATCACACACACTTAAGTTGTTTGCAACATTTATCTTATTTGGTTTTATTTAACATTTATTTATTTTAACGTTTCAAATACATGGTAGGGGAAGTATGGGAAAGAGACTGAGAGAGAACAAAAGAAATGGTCATAACAATTGTCCTGCTTAGAAAAATTTATTTAAGAAATTGGCTCATGTGATTGTGGAAACTGGCAAGTCCAAAATTAATAGGTCAAGCTGGAAAGTCAAGAAAGAGTTGAAGGTGCAGACTTGAGTCCAAAATCCATAAGGCAGGCTGGCTGGATAGAAACTCAGGCAGGGTTTCTACGTTAGAGTCTTGAGGCAGAATTCCTTCTTCTCCCAGAAACCTCAGTTTTTGCTTCAACTGATTGGATGAGGCCCACCCAGGTTATCAAGGGTAATCTCCCTTTAAAGTCAGCTGATTGTAAATGTTAATCATACATACAAAATATCTTCACTGTAACATCTAGACTAATGTTTGACCAGATAACTGAGCCCCACAACTTAACCAGGCTGACACATAAAATTAACCATCAGAGAACTATTATTTTCCTCAATTATAAACGAAGAAAATGAGACTTGGAGAGGGTAAGTAATTTGCTCAAGGTCAAAGCATGAGAATTAAGTCATATCAAACTTTGACCAGTGTAACCTCAGTGTCTAAAGCAGCCGAAGGACATTGCAGAGAAAAGATCAGTGAACTTGAAGACATAGCATTAAATTAATCTATAGTTGATTGTTGACAAGTAAAGGGAAGGTTGGTGGATCTAAACCAGGTTAATATCAATTATCATTGGCTTAGTATTAACCTGAAAGATTTTCTAATACAAATGTGTTTAATGTGAAGTCAGTTCTACAAGAGTCTATTCCAAAGATTGAAACCATTTCACATAAACTTTTTATGTAACTATTCTATGCATGAATAGCATGATGAGGACAAATTCATTTCTGATGCTCAAAATAATGGAAAAATAACATTTTCCATAGAGAGAGGGGAGAAAAAAGAATTCAGTTATTTCTTCTAGCATGATTGGTCAAAAGGTGGTTTTTATGATTGATAGTTTAGAAAAGTTTTGTTCATCTTCTCAATCAGTATTGATACTTTTTAGGATGGTTGTCAAACTTGGAAAAACCTCTTTCAAGTCTCTTTCATATACGAATCGGTAAAAATGTCCTTCCTCCCTATTTATAGCACCGTGAGAGTTACCCTACAGGAATTTTGATCATTTCTATTTCATGAAAGTTTCGTTAAAAAGAGCAAAATGTGTGGTGCAATTATTATTGTCCATGCTGAGTTAAGTATAAACCCTGACAGGAGAGAGCTTCTGCTTTGGTTCAGCATTAATGAAAAGCAAATTTTCTATTTGTGACTTTACACACTTGATGTTTGGAAGAATTTACCACAGACTAGTTTTTGGCTCTGTACATTTCAAAACATATCAAAATGTATTTCTCCTGCTGGATAGTGAGGGACCCTATGGTATCTCCTTTGGGTCATCACAGTGGGTGGTATTCCCAGAAGTATTCCTGTACTGGGACGACTAATAGTCATTTAGCTATGCTCAAGAGAAACCACATTCTTCATAAATATAACCCTCTAAACCAACATTAAATGTATCCCCAACTCCACTTCCCCTGAGCCAGATCCCCAAAATGTCCACGTGCTCTCTGACACCACCCAGCACAAGGGACCGTATGTAGAATGGAATTGGAGTGGAAAGAGGCAGTGGTTTAACTGATTTTAGTTAAATTATCTTACTTTTGCAAATTCAAAAAAAAAAAAAACACGTGACCACATTGGAAGGGCTTTCCCAGGGCCTTGGAAGGAGTCAGTGCAAGGGAGGGGCTGCGAGGCTCAGCTTTGCTAACTTCTTAGTCATTGCCCAGGAGGGAGCATGTGCTGTGTGCTAACGAGGTCTCCAGATCTACCTGGCTCTCTCAGCACTCAGCATTCCCATGGCATAACAGGATCTTTCTACATTTTTTCCTTCATCAGGGTTTTAAAACTCTGCAGATTCACTATGCAAAACAGTTTGGCAGTTTCTCAAAAAGCTACACGTAGAACTACTGTATGATCCAGCAGTTCCACTTCTATGTATCTACCCAAAAGAATCACAAGCAGGAACTCAAACAGATACTCATACACCCATGTTCATTGCAGCAATATTCACGTAACCAAAATGTGAAAGCAGCCCAATGTTTATCAGCAGATGAATGGATAAACAAAATGTGGTGTATGTTTACCACTGGAATATTATGCAACAATCAAAAGGAATGAAGTGCTGATACATGCTAAACATAAATTGACCGTGCTCAATGGATTCCCACTCAGGTTGACATACAGGACTAGGGCTGAACTCCCTTAACCTGTCAAGAGACAATTTCATTTGAAAAGAGAGGCTTAATTTACTCCGAAGAATGACTCTATAGTGGTAGAATTTGATATCAAGTAGCTAGATCTTTGGGAATGGGGTTGAAGGGGAATCAGAGGCTGCGATCCCTAAGGTCTGTTTAATAAGCCTCCTTGGATAGCTGTATAGATGCTGACAGCCAGCTGGAGGTGAGGGGTGACCAGGCAACCTCCTGAAAGTTTCATCCAGCACATCACAGCATTGATACGGGAGGATCATTAAGTGAAAGGGGGGATGCATGTGCTCCCTGCACATTGTGACTCATCTCTCTAAATGTATTTGCCATTCCCGCTTCCCCTGCCCCAGCCCAGGTTCCAGTTACCCTCTCAGTCACTTCTAGAGATAGTCAGAGCCTGTATTATGTAAGGGAAGTAATGCTGCAATTACTAGAGTGATTAGCTCAACAAAAGTTATATTTAGCACTCAAGCAAAATCTGGTGTGGTTGTTCCTGCTAGGCAGGTGACTTCAGTTATTCGGGGATCTGAGCTCCTTCCATCTTGTGGCTCCACCATGTCCTCTGCCTTCCGAGTTGTCTGCTGGATCTTGTGCATTTGACCAGTAGATGAGGAAGAGAGGTTGTGCATAATGGTTGAAGTGGGTTTTTTGGGTTAGGCATGGGCGTGATTCACGTTACTTCTGCCTACATTCTGTTGTCCAGAATTCAATTACATGGCCCCACCTAGCTGCAAAGGAGTCTGGGAGATAGGTTTTGGTGAGTACATAACAATGTCTATGCCACAGGGATCATATAAAGCCACATAATCTAATGCCTCTTCGCATCACTTGTACTATTTTATAATCACTCCATCATGATACAGGAATAGTCTCACCTTCCAACAAGAGGAAATAGAAACACAAAAACCTTGAACTCATGCCTCCAGCCTGGATAAATAAGCCTGGTCTCTTGACTGTCCCCAGGAGCTGGCCCTTCCACCTTCCTGGCTGGGTGCCTGGGTACCTTCTCTCGTGATCTTCTCTGAGCTCCGCAGCAAACTAGGACAGCCTCTTCTCAGAGGGAGACCTGTTTGGACATCTGGGATCCAGATGCTGCTGGCTTTCCTAAACGCTCTGAGTGTACTGAAAGGTATTGGTCTTAAGCCCCCAAATCCCGCAAAGTCTGCTTTTTGTCTCTGAGAGATCTTCTCCCCTTTTGCACTCTCTGAGGGCTGAATTCTATGGAGCCAGGCTTCTTTGACAGCTGACAGGGAATTCTCAGTGGAGGACAGTTGATTTTGGAAGAATGCCTTCTGTCAGTCCTATAAAGCCCAGTTTACTGACATATGGGGCATGACGACAAACCCATCTGCTTTTGCAGTTAGTCATTTGGGGGGCTTAACTGTAAAAAGTTTGTCTAAAGTTAAGCTGAGATGGTGCACAGAAAAGGATACATTTATTTGGTTGATCATCCCCCCTCTCTGCCCTCTTTCTTGTGACTTTGTTCACAGTCCCATGCACATGGCTAGGATATTAAGACACAGTCTTAATATCTTTTGCCTGCCCTCTGTGCAGATCTCCAACCATTCCTGTCTCGGCATTTTTATTTCTGATGAAAATTATCCTAGAGATGAGGTTTGCCTCTACTATATGATCTCTTAATCCATAATAGGAATAGCAACATGAAGACTTGAGTAGATTCATAAATGGTCAACTCATGATGGATTTTTCAGAGAAACAAAAGGGCACTGTTGCAACTTTATCTTTCCAAGTTTGAGATCAAGAACTACCACACCTTTGCACTTTTCCCCTGTGTATCCTGTAGTCACACGGAGCCCTAACCTGGATGGAAAGTGTGCTGACTCCTGGAGGGATTTTTATGTTCGTGGATAGCTCTATTACTAAAGATGTTTCACAAATAACTGTGAGAAAGGTAAATATGTATTAACACATATGTGAAAGCAATGAGGCTCAAAAATACACTTTCTTGAAGATCAGGGAATATAGTTCTCACATGTTCAGGTGAGAGGGATAAGATCTGTGTTTTGGTTTTTTTGTTTCACTAGTTTTGAACATTTGCTTGTTCAGGTTTGCTTCCTCTGTATCATAATGGAGACAGAAGGCATGTCCTTTGGGGAATGCTTTCAAATGCAAGGAATAACATACTTGACAAAAAGTGGGATTTATTTCCTCACATACCAAGTGATCCTACCGGTAGAGTGGTGCCAAGGTTGGATAATTCACTGGCACCAAGACATGATCTTTTGGCTCTGCAGTCCTCAGATGTGCTCACTCATAGCTACAAGATGGCTGCTGCGGTTCCCGAAATCACATCCTCATCCAACTATGGCCAAATGCCACAGTGTCTGTCTTCTTTTCATCAGAGAGAATGACCTTCCTTAGAATCACACAGCAGACTTCACTTGTATCTCATTGGCCTAAACGAAGTCTCAATTCTTATCCTTAATATGATCATTGGCAAAGGAGAATGGGATTAGCATAACTGGTGATTGGTTTTCGAACTTCAGTGTGAATCAGAATCTCCTGGAGGCCTTGTTAAAATGCAGATTGCTGTGTTCCACCATCAGAGTTTCTGATTTAGTATATTGGGTTGGGGCCTAATAACTGGCATTTCTAACATGTTGTCAGGTCATTCTACTGCTGCTGGTCACACTTTAGGGACTATTGATTTAGATACATTTTTTATTCATTTTTTAGGAATGGGGAAAAGTCACCTTTCCTGAATGAAGAGTGGGGGTGGGGGTAACTGGGGGAAACATCAGGACAAAGTCAGCAGAAGAAAGCTTGTTAGGTAGGCACCAAGTCCTGCCCACCCCATGTTTGCCTGTATTTTCCCCACTGTTTTCTGAATACATACATACCTAGACTCTTTTGGCTTTTTTTTTCTTTTTTTTTTTTCAGGACTGTTGCAGATTAGATGGTTTTACTGAAGTATTTTTGTGAATTTGATTCCTATAGCAGGTCTTTTTCCTTTGAAAAGGAGATAAATTCTAAGTCCATCAGTGTGTACTGGTTAAATTATGTAGAGCTTAAATTATTCTTTCACTGTCTATTACCTCACTACCTTCTCTGTAAAATGTAGTCAGTCTTTATGTTTGTTCAGTCATCCAGGTTTATTAGATCCATCTTAAGTTTCTCACAATCCTCCTTAGTTCTTGCCAAACTAAACACTTTTGTGTCATCAGCAAATTTTTCCACACTTCCATTCACTTCATCCACTAGGTCACTGACAAGTATATTGAGATAAATCATTGGACTATTAACTTGAACTTCAGGCATTAACACCATCTGAAATGACTTATCAATGGTGGCAACACCTTAGTTCAGTGTTTCAGTCTCTTAAGTTATAAAACAAAATCCATATTTTATTTCATTTTTTCCTGTGCAGAGCCACAAGATGGAAGGAGCTCAGATCCCCGAATAACTGAAGTCACCTGCCTAGCAGGAACAACCACACCAGATTTTGCTTGAGTGCTAAATATAACTTTTGTTGAGCTAATCACTCTAGTAATTGCAGCATTACTTCCCTTACATAATACAGGCTCTGACTATCTCTAGAAGTGACTGAGAGGGTAACTGGAACCTGGGCTGGGGCAGGGGAAGCGGGAATGGCAAATACATTTAGAGAGATGAGTCACAATGTGCAGGGAGCACATGCATCCCCCCTTTCACTTAATGATCCTCCCGTATCAATGCTGTGATGTGCTGGATGAAACTTTCAGGAGGTTGCCTGGTCACCCCTCACCTCCAGCTGGCTGTCAGCGTCTATACAGCTATCCAAGGAGGCTTATTAAACAGACCTTAGGGATCGCAGCCTCTGATTCCCCTTCAACCCCATTCCCAAAGATCTAGCTACTTGATATCAAATTCTACCACTATAGAGTCATTCTTCGGAGTAAATTAAGCCTCTCTTTTCAAATGAAATTGTCTCTTGACAGGTTAAGGGAGTTCAGCCCTAGTCCTGTATGTCAACCTGAGTGGGAATCCATTGAGCACGGTCAATTTATGTTTAGCATGTATCAGCACTTCATTCCTTTTGATTGTTGCATAATACTCCAGTGGTAAACATACACCACATTTTGTTTATCCATTCATCTGCTGATAAACATTGGGCTGCTTTCACATTTTGGTTATCGTGAATATTGCTGCAATGAACATGGGTGTATGAGTATCTGTTTGAGTTCCTGCTTGTGATTCTTTTGGGTAGATACATAGAAGTGGAACTGCTGGATCATACAGTAGTTCTACGTGTAGCTTTTTGAGAAACTGCCAAACTGTTTTGCATAGTGAATCTGCAGAGTTTTAAAACCCTGATGAAGGAAAAAATGTAGAAGGGTCCTGTTATGCCATGGGAATGCTGAGTGCTGAGAGAGCCAGGTAGATCTGGAGACCTCGTTAGCACGCAGCACATGCTCCCTCCTGGGCAATGACTGAGAAGTTAGCAAAGCTGAGCCTCGCAGCCCCTCCCTTGCACTGACTCCTTCCAAGGCCCTGGGAAAGCCCTTCCAATGTGGTCACGTGTGTTTTTTTTTTTAATTTGCAAAAGTAAGATAATTTAACTAAAATCAGTTAAACCACTGCCTCTTTCCACTCCAATTCCATTCTACATACGGTCCCTTGTGCTGGGTGGTGTCAGAGAGCACGTGGACATTTTGGGGATCTGGCTCAGGGGAAGTGGAATTGGGGATACATTTAATGTTGGTTTAGAGGGTTATATTTATGAAGAATGTGGTTTCTCTTGAGCATAGCTAAATGACTATTAGTCGTCCCAGTACAGGAATACTTCTGGGAATACCACCCACTGTGATGACCCAAAGGAGATACCACAGGGTCCTGCACTATCCAGCAGGAGAAATACATTTTGATATGTTTTGAAATGTACAGAGCCAAAAACTAGTCTGTGGTAAATTCTTCCAAACATCAAGTGTGTAAAGTCACAAATAGAAAATTTGCTTTTCATTAATGCTGAACCAAAGCAGAAGCTCTCTCCTGTCAGGGTTTACACTTAACTCAGCATGGACAATAATAATTGCACCACACATTTTGCTCTTTTTAACGAAACTTTCACGAAATAGAAATGATCAAAATTCCTGTAGGGTAACTCTCACGGTGCTATAAATAGGGAGGGAGGACATTTTTACCGATTCGTATATGAAAGAGACTTGAAAGAGGTTTTTCCAAGTTTGACAACCATCCTAAAAAGTATCAATACTGATTGAGAAGATGAACAAAACTTTTCTAAACTATCAATCATAAAAACCACCTTTTGACCAATCATGCTAGAAGAAATAACTGAATTCTTCCCCCCCCCATGGAAAATATTATAAAATTATGATTTTACAAAGACGTGTTCACAAAGTATACAGGCAACAAATATAGGGAGGAAGTGTCAGCGAGTGACATCAGGCATTTTAAAAAGTATGTTATTTTTTGGACATGTGATGTATGTGGCATCTGTCAGGCTTTTCACAGTGTGTGATGTATTGTGATTTCTTTTCTCATTCGAAATAAAAATTCACTCTCATAAAAAATTTTATGTTTGCAATTTTGGATTATTATTATTTTTTAAAATAGTCTTTTCAAGATGGTCTAAGTGACAGTCCCCACGAAACGTATCTGCCTCTGCCTCCACGCCTCGGGTTTTGCCGCCACTGACTCACTCCATGTAAACATATATACTTTGTTCTGTGCTCCTCGGACAGTCAGGTTCCCTGTTCTAAGAACAGTCCCTTACACCACACAACCTTTCAACAACTCGCATTCCTTCCTACTCCCCTTATTCCACATTTAACCACTACTTCTGTGACCGGTTCACCTCACAGTAACACTCCACCTCCGCTTTGAGTCATTTTGCTTGCTTTTCTTTAGAGGCCTCCCATGCTGGGCTAAATACTGCCCCCCCCCACCCCGCCCCATACCTGTATTGTAATCCCTGGAAATGTGAATGTAAATCTTTATGGCAGTGAAAGGATTTCACAGATGGGATTGAATTAAGGATCTTGAGATGGGAAATTATCCTGGATTATCCCAGTGAACCCTAAATATTCTTACAAGAAGAAGAGAAAGATATGACACAGAAAGAAGAGAAGGCAATATAGCCACAGAGGCAGAGATTGGGGTGATGCTGCCATAAACCAAGGAATGCCAACAGTCACCAGAAGATGGAAAAGGCAAGAAAACGTATTTCCTCTCGAGGCTCTGGAGGGAGCCTGGGCCGGCTGACACCTTGGTTTTGGCTCCAGTGACACTGATTTTGGACTTCCGGCCTCCAGAGATGTGAGAGAAGAAATGTGTACTGTTTGAAGCCACCTGGTTTATGGTAAGTTGTTAAGCAGCCGTAGGAAATGAATATACCTCCCAAATAACCATCTATTTTGAAAGATCAAACTTTCCCCATTCAGATAACTTCTGGTTCCAATAATCTGGTCATAAGACCCCATTTCATGAGACCCTTCACCTACTTCCTCTTGACTTCTTTACTATGTTATTTTCATCCACAGGGGACTTGAAGCCCCTTTGTGAAAGTGCATGAACCCTCCCCACTCATGCCCTTTGGCCAGCCAAACATATACTCTGTTCTTGCAATGGTTCCCTCCAGTGGAGCCCTAATGGGTGAGGAGGCAAAGCCTCTCTCTCATTTGTACACTCCTCTAGTCCCACTCTATCCATTTCCTAAGGGTCTCTGTACTTTCCCAAACACTTTCAACAAACAAAACAAAAATCCTCTTCAAACCTTCCTTTTCTAAGAATCTTAATCTTCCTAGGAAGAATATAGGTTGTATCTGCTCCTGCCTCATTTTAACCACCATGTCTTTTCTAGTGGGAAATGTTGATTCTTTATTCTGGGAGCTACTGGAAGCAAAGACTCCTAGTTTTTGAGTCAAGAGAGTCTCCAAATATTATATATACCGAATTATTATGTGCAGGGAGCTAGGCTAAGAGCTAAAGATGGCTAAGACACAGCTCCTGCCCTCAGGGAGCTTAGAGATTCAGCTGGGGTGAGAGCAGAAGCAACAGGGTACACATATTAATATTTATAG
The DNA here is from genome assembly GCF_004115265.2 of Rhinolophus ferrumequinum. Classification (NCBI taxonomy): domain Eukaryota; kingdom Metazoa; phylum Chordata; class Mammalia; order Chiroptera; family Rhinolophidae; genus Rhinolophus; species Rhinolophus ferrumequinum. The sequence continues at coordinate 2,766,640 of NC_046288.1, read as the reverse complement.
TAAAAGTAAGAATGTGCAAAATGCCATAACAAAATGTTATGCTGGTGCGAAGCAGGGAAACATCACACTGTAACAGGAGTCAGGAAGGCGTCTGTGAGTAGAACACAGTTGAGATAGGCCTGGAGGGGTGAATTTCCCTGATCACAGTGTACTAGTCTAAGCCAAGGCACTAAGGCAGGAAGGCCCAGCCTATAAGGAAATGAAACTAGAAAGGAAATTTGGGACCATATTTGGGAACATATGGAGCAAGGGTCAGCAAACTTTTATAGCAAGCCTTTACATAAAGGGCCAAATAGTATCTTAAGCTGTGTGGTCTCTGTCACAACTATGCTATTGTAGCATAAATGCAACTATAAGCAATATGTAAATTAACGGGTATGGCTGTGTTCCAATAAAACTTTATTTATATAAACAGGCAGTGGGCCAGAACACCCAGCTAAGGAAACTGAAAGTCACCAGAAGTCACTGGAGGTCTGTGAGCAGGATGACATTATAACATTACCAAAGCTATGTATTTGGAAAAGTAATTTGGCCGTAGGGTAATACTAGAATTAAAGGAAGCTGGGAGGCTGTTACAGAGTTTTGAGTAAGAGTCTGGAATTAGGGTATTGAGAGCAGAAATGAGAAGGCCCAATTTATAGGGCACGGCAACTTAGTGGATGTGGAGAGAAATGGAGAGAGCAGAGTTACAAATGGCTTCCAATTTGAAGACTGGGGCTGGGATTTAGGGACTGCAGGGAAAGCTTGTCAGAAATATAATGAGAGGGATTTGGGGGCTGAATATGCCAGCGGATGGTCCCTATACTCTGAGCAGAGTGGTCAGGCAGCTGGTGTCAGGAGGCTGAGCCTCCTTTGTTTGCGCCAGAGGCCATGTGGGACACAGCTGACCTGGGGCGTCAGTGTGACCCCTGAGGCTTCGAGCAGACAGCATATGACACAACTTAAACCCAGCCAAGCCTGAGCTCCGAGCAAGCAAGGACCAGGATCCCTGAGCTGCTAGACATTTCGGAGGACAGCCAACACAGAGCAAAACCAGCCCCGCCAGAGGCAGGTTGAGCCTGTGCCAACTGACCATGGAAGCTGGGTGTGTGGGCCAAATTGCTTTCTAATTACATTGCACTCCAGACAAGACAAAATTGTGTCTCTTGAAAAGCATGTATGGGGGGAGTCCGGCTAAGTCTAGAGGAGCTCAGTCCTGGTGGAGTCATGTTGTCCAGTTCATTGCCATCTTGGGAAGGAAGATCAGAGAGAGGAGGCAGGGGGAGCCTGTGTGTGACTCAGTGGAACATTATGGGCACGTTGTGAAGAATCGAACACATTTAAATGGAGGAGGTGATTCTGAAAGAAAATGTGCCATTTCACCACAAATATCTCATCATTCTCTCTGGGACTCAATGTAACACCCTCCTGGAAAAATCATATAAAGATTAGTTTTTTGTCTGTGTCTTATAGCAAACGTTCTTCCTGCTGCTCTGCCTGCTGAGGCAATTTAGTTGAAAAGGAGCCACCTTAGAATTTGCCACATTTATGTTTGACAAAGAGGCCGTTTACTCACCAGTTACACACTTTCTTGCTGAGATGCAAACGTTAAGGTTTGGCAGGTATTGAAAATGCTATTTTGATATTTATGCATTTTCTTGGGAATCTATTTTAGAAGAGGAGCAATAAGAGAAAGATTCCTGACTTAGAGATATAAATACAATGCTACCACTTGGGGTTATTTATTTCACAGGCAATCAATCAGGAAATGTTAGGAAATATACTCAGAGTGGTTTCAAACAGGATTCCAGTCAAGTGAGTAATCTTTCCATTTTCTTTTCATATGTTATATGATTTTTGAAAAAAGATGAATTAGTAAAGGAATTAAAAGGCATTCTCAAGTTCAGACCATAAATGTGAATATAAGACTCAATTTTTTAAAAGAATGAAATGGCTTTAATTATGCTGGAATAAATGCTAATAGTGAAACCAAATACTCTTTGTTATATTAATACACACAATATTTTAAATACAACTGGTGATGCCAGGACTTTTTGACAGCTCTTAGTTTTTTCAAGGATCAGCTAGCTGTTATCCAGTCTTTTCAACCTGGTCCCAGGTATTCCAGAACAAGTATTCATGCCGTAATTTCAATGGTTGAGTTCCTATTGTACTTATACACCATGTGCTCTGGCTGCACTTTTTGGAAAACTGGTTAAGAAGTGATTATGAGAAAAGTTAGGCACGGGTCCTTCATACTTCTTTCCAGACAGTTTCTTCAAGCAGAAGAAGCGACTGGTGGAAAGACTTGCTGGGCTAAGGCAGGCAGAGAGAGCAGTCACTGGAAAGAAAGTTAGTTTGGTCTTCTTACAGCGCTCTTTCAAATAAGAAGTTCCTCTTCCTGGTGTGTGTTAAAGGTTAGCTTGGCCTTTGGAGGACCGGACAGTAAGGTCCAGGTGGCTGGGTCAAGATTCTGCTTTAATATCAGTTCTCCTGGTTTGGAGACTTGGGTTGGCCATGGGCCTGCACTTAAAAGTGTATCATGAGCAAAGGTTAAGAAGCTACAGTGCTGGGTCCCTGTGCTTATAACCAGGTGAATGAGAAGTGGACCTCAGACCAAGTCAGCTCCTCGTGGATCCGCACAGTCTAAGGTGAACTGAACACAAACCCAGCTTCATGTGTTATTGGCCTTGGTGTCTGCGAGAAAGGCAGCTTTCTTCCCACCAAAAGACTTCACACACAGGCCTGCTCTGCTGATGACAGGACAATCGTCCGTTGATAGACCAGGCAAGTTGTGCAGAGGGTGACGTTATCTTCCTTTTCCCTGCATATCCCTTTTTGTGTACTTCCAGATACCCTCTTCCTTTTTCAGGGACCCAAGGACCTCCTGCTCTTGATTGCCCTTCCTCATCTCCACCACCGACTGCCTAAAAAGCTTAACCTCAGGCAAGAATCTGCATGAGTCATTGAAATCTTAGCGGGAAATTTTCAATGAGCATCTTCTCCTGTCATATTGGCATAGAATCCTTAGCTCAGATGGTACAATTAAAGATTTAGTTTCCTATTTAAGGATTTCAGGCAGCAAACTAGCAGAGGAGGATATACAAGGAACAACTCTTCATGCAGATGGCAACCCAAGATTGGCCCCGCTATATCCATACCCTGGGCACACATAGTTGGCAATATTTGGAGACAGAAGGTAGAAATAGTCTAATGCTCAGAAAAGAAGGTTGGATGTGAAAAGCCAGTTCATCTGTGTTAACTTTGGTGAATTACATGATTTGGAACACAGCCCATGACCTTCAGACATAGAAGGCAATGGAGATAATTCCAAAGTCATCCTCAACAGAGGTTAGGTTATCTATCACACTGTGGATCACAGACACCTCCAAATAAACTCTGCATGATTTCCCTCTCCAGCTAGTGCTGGTTTGACCTACTTTCCCTAGCCCAAGTTGACACAGTCCTTGTGTCTGTAGCCTGAGAAAGGAAGTGACTTGCTGTGATGAGAGGTTTTCCCTGGTGACATCCATGCAGCTGGCCACAGTGGGGCTCATTTGGGGCCCACACAAGCAGGATATCAGAATGTGCCAAAATCAGCAAAGATAAGATCTTTGCTCAGAATCCCTCCATCCTGAGGGGCAAGAGGGCAGGACTGAGAGACAGATCTGAGGCCAGCACTTGCTTCTAACATCTTTGACCCCTGGAACCAAACTATATTCAGGGAGTGGTCTGGTTGAACAGACAAGAAGGGACAAAAAGAAGAGAAAAGTCAAGGTCATCGCTGAAAAACTTTGGGTACTTCTGCAAATCAGATGGAAGCAGCTCTCTCAGCTGCCCTGGAAGGTCAAAGCACCCTCTAGATCAACTCCAGGTGGTTTTGACGAAGGAGTCACTCCAGCCAGAGATTACATCCACCAGAGATCATGTCACTTGATCTACAAGTGACAGCTCTTATCTGTTTGGCCCCACACACTCCCAGACATTATCTTCATTCTCTTCTAATTGGTCTTGATGCCAAGCTTAGGGACATAATGAAATTAGAAAAAGCAACTCTGAAGGGAAACAAGGAAACCAACTTGTAGTTTGGCATTTAGTAAAGTACCTGCGCTAACTGGATACAGAGCTCTGGATCTGGTCTTGCCTGGTCTCCCCACAATGGCTATGTAGCTGGGAGACAGATATCCCATCTGGTAGCCATGTGGGCTCCCCCAGAACAGACTGTGAAGGTTGAATCTAGTGACTCCAGAGAGCTGGCTCTCCACGTGGCATCTCAAATTGTCCTCCATTTGGTTAACTTCAAGACACACGTGATCTTCCAACCTGTGGAAGAAGAAATGTTTGTTGGAGCTGGAAAAGTATGAAAGATTTCTACTCACTTAGAATACTGGGCTGTGCTTTCTGATGTTTACTATTACTGAAGGCAGGATAACGACCGGCTCTGGTGGGAAGATAGCCCCACGCTGCCCAGCTATGCTTCCTGACACTCTTCCACAAGTTCTGTTGTCAGAGGGACCTCCTCTGTCTTGTTCTGCAACCTGAATGGTCTGCTTTTCACTTGCACAATGGTGTCCTGGACCGCTTGTTGTATGTTAGACTCTGTGTGCGCATAAGAAAAAATAAACAAATACCCTGTTTTCAGTTAGTGCTTTGCTGTGCAAAACAAGGACTGAGAAAGTGGAGGAGTTGAAGATTACATTTTAACTTTCACAACAGATGTTTTTGCATTTATTTTCCCCCCAGGAGGACAGTAAGTGCAAATCATTCATTTGAGCAATTTCCATCCCGTTTGGATGGGCCCTATCTAGCCCCTTGCTGGGAAATGTGCACAGCTCCTCAACCAAATTATATGGGATGGTTCCAAAGGGAGAAAACCTAGTTTGCGTACTTCAAATTAGAGGATTGCATTAAATCGTGCAGGAATCAGAGACTCACTCCACAGCAGTCACAACCAACTCAGGCCCTTAGGGAGGAAGGTGCTTGAGGCTCAGCAGTTCTGACACCCCAAAGGGGTGCAAGGAGATCTAATGGCACTTATGAAAATTGGATAGATTGTTATAAAATGTTCTGAAATTTTAAGTTATACAAGTGTAGTAGGGATCAAAATTCCAAACCCTCCATCTCCACACAGGACCTGCCCAGGCCACCTCCTGGTATCAAGAAAGGGGGAGGAATCCTAATTAGGTTTTCCTTTCCTCAGCATTGAACTACCTTCCGCAGCTGAATTGCTGGCGCTTACTTCCTCAGCAAGTTCGGTGTCCCTGGAACTCCAAGGCAAGCAGAAATCTCCGGAAATTGAAACCATGAAAGCTACAGAGTGCCCAGAGGAAACTGGACCACCCGGAACCTTTCTAAAACCGGTGATAACTGATAAAATTACGAGTCAGGAAAAGGGTCTTTGGTGAACTAGCATTTCTGAGGTCTTGGAACGTTTTCACTTGACTGAGAACATTTGGAGTCAAGTTTTTGGTTTTGCCTGTGGATTGGAAAAAATATGTGGTGCAATTTTCTCCTCAGGAGAGCAGAGCAAGGGGACAGTGCCTGTCCTGAGGGCTTCAGGGAACGCTGGGAATGGCAGAGCCCGAGCCCTGCATCCTGCTCCTCTTCCAGCTGCTTCCTCATTCTCTGGGGATTCTCTTTGCATCCACTACAACTGGACAGACATGTTGCCTGTGTTCACCACTGGCTGGCCTTCCAGAAGCTCAATCACAAAGACTGTTGGTGACAGGGATTTTCAATTTAGCTAGTAAAGTTTCACTGTTTTTCTCAAGTGCATAAAAGGTCTTGACTTCCTTTGTTTCTAATTGAAGACATATGGGCAGAGGATGGTCTGTGCCTTCATTTTACCTCTGTGTAAAAGAGTGTGGCCTAATGGCATCCCGATTTGCCTGTCACTGGTTTTCTGGGCAGTTTTAAACAGGTCACCTGATCTCTCTGCAACCTGAGAGGAATATGCACCTCATTGATTGGTGTTCTGTCCTATTTCACTGTTTAGTGATATTGAATGGTAATAAAAATGCTTTAGAAGCAAAGTCCTGGGTTGTCAAAATGCCCATCCATCACCATAAGCAAATTTATTCCATAACACTTCAGGTCTTTAGAACTAAATTGAATAACTGCAAAAAGCCTCTGTGAAATGAAAGAGAGAAGGATCAAGTAATAGTTTGATCAAAACAGCTCCCTGGGAGTGGAGGTTTTTTCCACTTGGGGAGCTTTAACTCTGTGAGTGAGAAGCACCAGGAGAGCATAGAGTAGTTACACATTTCCACACAATCGAAAGACAAACTATTAGTTTGTTATATGGACCACTTTGTGCCGTGTCCGCCTGAAATATGCATCAACACAAGTCACAGTTCTTGTACAGCAGTTACAATTAATCCCAGGCCAATCTTTCCAAATAAACCAGTGTTTAATTAACGTAACGTGTTTTCAGATCTGTTGGTTGTAAATGATAATGACTGGAGGAGAAGGAGCTAGCATTTTTTAGGTACTTACTCTATTCCAGACACTGTGCCAAGCAAGTGCTTGTGTGTTAGCTCCTCAAATCCATACAAACCCATGGGGAGGTAACTCAGTGTCTCCATCTTATAGAAGAAATGGAGTTGCAAAGAGATTCAACAATTTGCCTAAAGTCACATTGCTTAGAAGTGACAGAACTAGAATATGAACCTGGACAGTGTGACTTCTGGCTACAGTCTTAACCACATGCTACCCTGCCTCCAGGTTTCCTATGCTTGTCTGATGGAGGAGCCCGGACCAGGTTAGAATTCTGATTCACAAGCCATTCATTGATCTAGAATCCTGTATTCAGCCAGGAAATACTACTAATTCCTTCTCTTATCCTTTTCCATCAACCCTATCTTACAGCCCTAGAAGAGGTCATATGTTAAAGAAAGACTCTTCTCAAGGTGAGGAAAGAGGAAGGGAACAACGTATCTGAGACCTTTCCTTCTAAGTTGCATGAAGATTTTTAAAGGGTAGAACCTTGTCATTTATATCTCAATAAAGCTGGAAAAAATAAAGTGCATTGGTTAAGGTAAATTGAAAAAGAAAGTAAAAGGGTAGAGGCTTTCAATATCTCTAAATGTATTAGTCCCAAAGCGTTGATGATAGCTGCATTACATTTTACAGTAACAATTTTTGTCAGAGTCTAAAGAAGTAGTCATCCCCCTCAGTGTGACTCACCAGAAATGTGCTCAAAGCTGCTCATGTTTAATACACTTGGAAAATAGCACCTCCACCTGCTCATAGAAGCCTGCTAAGTGGTTCCATGGGGACCCAGGGGTGATTATGTTGTGGTATATTCCTGGGAGTGGTTTTCTTCTTTTTGCTTCTGGATGGAGGTCAGAAGCAAAGAGGAAGTGTCTGTTCCATCCTTGAATACATTGAATCAGTATTGAAATCTATTATCATTCCAAACCCTTGGACCCAAGTCCGCTGAAATGAAACTGTTCTAACCTTCAGCAAACAGGCTCAACTACTGGAAGGGCAGAAGGAAGAGGTGTTGGCACAGAGAGGTCAGAAAAGTGACTCGGGTTATAGTCACATACCCCGATTTAGCCAGGTTCTTTGCCAGTCACCACCGATAAGGTGTTACCCTGGGTTTTGTCCATCATTCATGACCATAAACCTGGGGCGCATTTAACGATGTCAGGGTAAATATTGTGTTTTTCGTGGTCTTGCCGATGGTTGTACCTACTCAGAAGACCCTGAAACCATGAGCTGGCCACCCCCTATGAGAACAATCCCAAATCCCAGTTTCCACAGAACGAGATGAAAGCGAAGAGTTGTTTGGCGGCTGTGTGCCTGTGTGCTCTTTTGTTTTTTTAAACCGGTTCGCACCGTTCAAAGAGTCCTTGGGAGGATTTCTGCTCTGAGCTCTGGCCCTCCAGGCAGCACACAGCCCCTCCACCACATCCTGCCTCCACTTCCTCCTCCCCTTTCCCAGCTCCAGAAGCCAAGCTGGGAAGTCTCTCACGACCCTGTGGCTTGGCCGGGAGGAAGCCTGAACTGGATACAGCTGGCTGTCCTGGGGCCTGGTAAGAGTATTTATCCCTGAGTCTGTGCTTCTTTGCTCACCTATTTTTAGACTTGTGCTGCAGACCTTTCTGAAGGCTCCGATGCGAGTCTTCTTTGGGGCGGGCCACGCCAGGGAGGAGACCGATATGCTGCGGGTCTGTTGCACACCTGAACAGGGATCCAGGCAGCAGTTAAATGTGGTTTGCTTTAACGGCAAAAAGAAGAGAAATCAACACCCTTAACCAACTCCCTGCCTGTCTCCCAAGAACAAAGGTCTGCGTTTTCTCTTCCACGTTAGCAACAAGCCATGGAGAGTGGCTGAGGACATGTGACCTGGGAATTTGGTCACATTGAAGAGGCAGAGTGAGGAATGTCACGCTCAGGTGCAGCCACTCACAGAACGCTCAGGCCATGCTTCGGAACACAGCTGCGTCTCCAGCCTGCCCTCCGCCATATACTCTGTTATGCAGGCACTGCCTTCACTATCCGCACCACTCACTGGTCTCCAGGGCTTGGCACCTGTTGCCTCTGGAGAACTGTTCTCTGTGTCCTTCCAGACCCAGGTCAAATGCTCCCATAGCCTTTGTCACCTCAGAACAATGATGCATGGCTGTCACCCTCCCCTGACTGGGCATGTCTATTCACTTTATACTGCAGGTGTGCCTGGTAGTACGTGTAGGATGGGGTGGGGAGGACATGGCAGGGATTGTGGGAGATGACGCAGGAGGCGGGGTTTGGAGGCCAGCTTGTGAAGCACCATAGGTAATCCCACATAATAAGTATTCGGTAAAAGCTGAATAAATGAATGAACAAATGATTTGCAACAACAAGATGCTATAATGTAAAGTCAAGAACCAGTACATAGCCACAACTAGAGAAAAATAAAACTAGCTAATTCATGTTCCTGGTTTAATTTGTACTTATTATAAAGCTTATTGGTTTAAGTAAATCTTTATGAATTGACTCCATTTTCCAATTCAAGAGATTTACGGTACCTCAATCTGGGTTGGTTGGGCCAAATGTTATATGTGTAAAATTAAAACATAATTGTAAAATATTGAATATATCTTCTCTGACTTGTCACCAATATTGGCCATATTCAGGCAGATATCATATCCAAAATAATCAGACTTGAAAATAGAAATTATTTTAAAAGAACGAGAATTCACAAGCTGGCAAGGGCCTTTCCATGAGACAAACCATTGCCAGTCACTCAAAGTATTTTGGCGATGTCCCTGCGAATGTTTATACAGATCATCAGAGCTTAGTCACTCTTACTCCTGGACGAGGCCGAGCAGGAGGGGTCTGGACTGGGCGCCCGAGGAGCGAGGGTGCTGCGGGAGCAGCTCGAATGAAGAGATGCTAGAGAGGCAGTGGCAGGCAGGGCTGTGTCCTTTCTGAGACCTGCGTTCCAGTCAGACTATTAACTGTTCTGTCCCACGTTCCCACACCTGTTCTATGAAAAGAACTTGCCTTCTCCCAACCCCACCTCCAATGTGAACCTTTTGTGTTGTCAGAGCCGCTCTTCCTCTGGGCATCACTTTGAATTCTTCTGTCTCACTTCCTCTTGGGGTGGCCGAATCTTCCTGTCCATCTCCTCCTTTTTGGATTCAACTTTCCTAACTGCTCCTTTTCTGAGCACTTTGTCAACTCCACACACCTCAGCGCACAGGACAGTCATGTTCTCAGCTCGGGACCCAGGAGTCTGCCGATGACTGGGGTGTCCTAATCATTTGACTCAGAAAGGGAATCAGACAGGTGTGAGGTGAAATTGCAGAGCCAGCACTGGAAGGCAGGGTTTCAGAGCCAAGTTCAGAGGTCAGGTGAGCAGGTAAGTTCAGCGTGGGGGACCCAAAAGAGCTGAGGACAAAGTGCAGCAGTGAGGCACCTGTCCAGAGTTGACCTGTGAATGGGTGGCCAAAGCAGGATTGACTTTATGATTTGGAACAGCCTCTTGGGAATGGGTGATTCTAGTGACCATGAGCCCAGGAGAACTGCTAGCACAATTCAGGCACAGTCAGCCTTCAGGTGACTCTCTGGCTTGGATGAAGAGGGGCTCACGGCTATGCTGTCCCACAAAAAGGAGCTAAATTCTATGGAGTTCTGGGAAGATCATTAGAGCAGTGGTTTGAAACCTGGAATTATCCTAGGAGTTTATTCAGAATCCACATGCCAGGGCCCCACTCTGGACCTGGCCAATCAGAATCTCAGAAGAGTTTGGGACGGGGTGGGCAGGCATATCTGACTTTAGAATGTGGCCCAGGGAACTAAAATACAACAACCTGCTACTCCCTGACTCACGGTGGGCACCATCTCTGTTGTGCAATAGTCAGGCCACAGGCCATGCCTTTTTTTTACGTCTCACTTAGCACAGTTCCTTTCAAATAATATACCTAAAATAATTTTTGTTGATTGATTGAATGACTGAATATGTGAATAAATAAACTAATACTTCCAGTGACTGAAAGAATTCTTGACCATGTCAACAAATACAGGGAAAGAACAGAGTTTCCCATAATGGATTTAACTATGATTGTAAGCAACACTTCCAGTTACTTATTCATAACAACAGCTAAATATGACAATACTGCAGCATATTTTATCAACTTGTGTGGCTCGGCAATATATGGTATTACTGAACAAAACGAGGATTTGTATTAACATCACAGATGAGAGTGTAAATGAAAGAAGGAACTCTACCTAACTCACAATTAATTATATAATCTGAGGCTTAATTCTGGCTTTAGAAACAATAGGAACCATAATTACATGTCTAAAGCCCAAAATGGAATCCCACAAGTGTTTGACAAGTAGAACATAAGGATGATGGAGTGGTTTACCCATAAGCTGACCACAGGGCAACCCTGGTGAGTCATGATTTCAGGTCGTGGCAGGATTTCTCATTATCCTCCATTCTTTCACAGTGAGTATATTGAACTCTGGGCCACTTGATGGATGTGACTCTGTTTGTGAATTCAGCCTGGCCTGCTGGCTTCGTGGATCTGACCTGTATATAGAATAGCCATGCAAATTAGCATGGGCCTTGGGCCAGGAAAAATTAATCCAGGCTTAAAAGCAATCAAGTAAAAGGTGTCAAAGGGCAAATGAAAAGGGAAATAAGACTGGGAACAGGGAGGCTCTATTTTTCAGGTTTCTGTAGCTCGCCATCTTGTGATTTTTTTTTTCTTTTGTCACTAGAAAACTTGCCAATGTAGAAAGAGCTGGTGGAAATATTTGCAAATATTTATGAGTTGGGAAAGAAAGTTCATGTTGAAAGTTGAAGTAAAGGATTCAGAGAGGGCTTCCTTGTCGTGAGATAGAAAGCCCCTGGTCTTGATCTCAGCACCCTGTCATGCCTGGACAGCATCTGCCACACAGGATTGTTTCATTCACTTGTTTTATGGTGTTTGTCTGTCTTCCCCGTTGGACTGTAAGTTCCTTGAGGCTAAGAATCATGTCCATCTGGCCCATCTCTGATTCCCTATGTAGCACAGGCATTCAACAAATACTCATTAACTGAATGGACACTGCATGATGATCTTGACCCAGCCTCCCTGTGGTAAGAGCAGGCCAGCGGGTTGTCAGAACTCCTTGGCTCTCACGTCCTCCCCTGTTCTGGCCCCGGCTGCCTTGAACAGTTGTTAGCATTTCTTTTATCCACCCTGGCAAGCTGCCTGGTGAAACACTACCCTGAGAGAGGGACAGAGAATGTGGAGCAGCACAGGCAAACGTGAGAAGGAAAGGCAAGGGCCAGGTCAAAGGGTAGACTGGATCCAGAGAGCAAAAGGTCAAGGGAGAGCCAGGTCTGCAGTCCCAGGCCTGGGAGCACAGGGGGCCTGCAGGTAAGGCAATATGGAGGGCAAGGAGTCAACCAAAGGCCAAGGTTATAGACATGGGGACCTGGGCACTGAGGTCCCCTGTTTCACAAAGGACCCCATTTATATGCCTTCTGTATGGGAAGAGCTAATATAATAGCAATAATAATGACTAATATTTATTGAACTTTTACTATGTTTACCATACAGAGTATCCCTTCTTATGGGAGGAGTTCACTCATGCTACGGACTGGGAATGGTTAGAGGTCAGAAAAGTGAGGTGTAATGGCCAGGAAGGTAGTATCAACTGGAGGATTGGAAATGGCTCAATTCTCTCCTCCCATGGGATTTGATTGTGCGTAATAACACACAGCGCAATGTGTATAATAACGCACAAGGAATAATTGTAGAATAGCAATCAAAATGCCATTTTATAGTCATCTCCCAATTGCCCCCCAGGGAGGACTCCTGGTGAAGCTGGATTGGAGCTTATGGTTCAGACTCAGAGCCAAACAGACCTTCTAGTCTACCACAAAAACCTCCTTCTCCCCCCATAAAAAATTAATAATAATAAATAAAATCACCGCATTCACAAATTAAGAATGTCTGTAGGATGAGAAAAGGTGCAAGAAGGAAGGTTTGCCCTCTAGAGAGCACCTGACCTAACTGACCAAGCCATCAGTGTCCTGGATGACATTGATCAGGAGGGAGATGGCCCTGTAGACACCATCAAATAAGGGTGGCCTCTGAGTCTCCTCATTCTATCAGCAGCTCTTCCTTGGAGGACAAGGTGTCTTATGAGCAAGGAGCAATACCAGAACACAGATGAACAGGCAGAAGCATGAGGACACGGGAGGGAAATCCTCCATCCCTTACAGCCATAATAATAATAATAATTAATAATAATAATATGTTTATATGCTATCATTTACAGAGTGCAATTAAATGCACTGTTTAATCTTCGTAACAATCATGTTAGGTAGCTGTTATTAGCCTTGGAATAAACAGATTGCTTAAGTGATTTACCCAAGAACATAAGCCTAGGAAAGAGCAAAGAACACAATACCAAAGGTTAAAGCCCACCAGCTTTCTGCCAACCATACCAGTAACTAAGTTAATCTAACTCGGGAACATGAGTTGGATATAAGAATGGACGCTGACACTCTGCCAAGCATCCCAGAGAAGCAAGCCTTCTCCTTCCCATCACTGATCCTTCTAAGGGTCTACAGCCAACACATTTCTTCTTCCTTGCTGACTCCCAGTGGAGGGAATTCTCTATCTGGCTATGCCTTTTCAATTTACAATTTAAATAATTAAAAAATTTTGCAATAATCAATTAATTCCCAAACATAGAGATTAGTCAATAATCTAGGGTTAGTTGCTTGTCTAGGATTTATGGCAAAAGGCACCCTCTAACCATATTGGTAACTTATTATATCAAATAACATGGTCTAGGTGCTGGAATAGATCAATGAAATAGAACTCAGGATATAGTTATTTTTACAAAAAAAAGATGTCATTTCAAATTATTGAGACAAAACATGAATTATTTAATAAATTATGAAAAATACTAGTTAGTTAAAAGAAAATTCAGTTGGATTTTTACCTTACTTCTTACCATCAACATATAGATGCATCAAATACTTAAATACAAAAAACAAAGTCACAAATGTACTGGATAAAAGCATAGATAAATTTTTTTATAATCTTGGGATGAGGAAGGGTTTTATTCACCCCCAAGATTATATTGATATAGCATGTAATTTTAAATTTCATATAGCAAAAAGTCACAAATAACATTTAAAGAGAAATAATGAACTGGGAAAGAATTATTTGCAAACTATATAATAGACCAAGTGTTATTATCTTTACTATACACAGAGCCCAGAAAAATCAATAAATGGAAACAAAAGCCCAATAAAAATGCAAAAGGATACATATAGGCTGTTCACAAAAGAAGAGATATCAAGCATATAAAAATATACTTGACTCTTAATAATAAGTACAGTTACACAAATAAAACAATAATTAAAGTGTGTGCATGTGTGTACCTATCAAACCTAAAGACCAAAGAGATTGAGAAAATCGTGTTGGCCGTGTGTTGGGAAATGAATATTCTCATGCATGCTGGTAGTTGGGATATAAATTAGCATGAGTTCTGCAGGGAAATCTGGTAATATATACCCAAATTTAATATATACACACTTACTCTTAACCCAAGAATTCCAAAAATGTATTTATTTTTATTGTGGGAAAATTGATATACTATGAAATCTATCATTTTAAACATTTTCAAGTATATACTGTTCAGTGACATTAAGTACATTCACATTCTTGTGCAACCATCACCACCGTCCATCTCCAGAACTTTTTTATCTTCCCCAGTTGAAGCTCTGTACCCATTAAACACTAATTCCCCAGTCTAGGGATGTCCAAACTTTTTTCAACGTTTTTCACCAAAGGCCATATGCGGTAAAATACACAACGGGCCACTCACTCGAGGTGAAGTACGTATTGCCTCACCTGGTTTATTTAAGTAAACTAAACATATTTTTGGAATTTGCTGCAGGCCAATTAAAAATGGATTGCGGACCGCAGTTGGTCCGCGGGCCACAGTTTGGACACCCCTGCCCCAGTCCCTCTCCCCTCAGCCCTTGATAGCTATGTTCTAACTTCTGTCTCTAGAAATTTGACTAATCAAATAATTTATTTTAAGGAGAGGCTTGTACAAGAGAAACAATATATATGCACAGAAGGTGTATTCATTCAAAAAATATTTCCTGAGGACCTACTATGTGCTAGGTAACAAACAAGATAGACCAGGTTACTTGTCTAATGTACAAGTCATGATCTAAAGAAGGTAGACCATAAAAAACAGGTAAGCAATAAAGCATTAATAAATACCATGAAGAAAATAGATTCATGTGATGGTGATTTAGGGGGTACTTTAGACGGACAGTAAGAAAAGATCTCTCAGGTACTATTTATAATAGCGAACAAATTTTAGAAAAATCTAAACATCTCAGCAGCATCTTGCTAAGGTGTAGGGTCCACCTGGCCGGATGTCTGCATATGACAGTTCACTGTAGACTAAGAGCCTTTCTCAGAACTAACTCCATTAATTCAATGTGCCTTCTGTAGAGTATATTCCTGGAGAGAAAGTGTTTCCAACATTTGGGGGTAGAAAATAATTTAGCAGGGGTACATGCCAGTGCTGCTTTATTCTGAGACAGAATGTGTAGATGACAGTTTTAAGTGTTTGATGTCCAACCCTTCCTAAAACTGTGAAATAGCAGCAGGGTGATCAAGAGGCTGATCTAAATCTTCTGTCTGTGGTTTTACTTTTGTTCTGGCAGGCTGAGCGACACTGGAAAAAAATTACAGTGTGGGCATGGGAAATATATTCTTCCCTCTTTGTTGACTAACTGACATATTGGAGAGCAGGCATGAGTCAGGGGTAATGGCATTGCTTATGATTGAGCTGAAATACATGCAACAATTTAAATAGGATCAAGAGCCTGGCCTAACCTTAGCCCAGGCAGGAAATTCAAGGGTAATATAACACTTTGCTGTTAAGTAATGCCATTGGAATAAAAGCATGTTTGGGATGACTTTTGGCTTCCACTTGGAATTTCTGTTTCATTTGCTTCCAGAAAGAACTTTTTCACCCCTTTAAAGTTCTTAACTTGTATTTGAAAAGTTTTTGTAGTTGTATAAATACGATGTATACAAACTGGCCTTGAATTAAAGCTGGATATTATAGATTACACTAAAAAGCAAATTTAAGACTTAGCTTTAACTCTGTGATGGTCTAGCAGCAGCTTTGTGTCATGTAAAGAGCAAGTCACAGGTTAGAAACCTCGCTACAATTTACTAGCTCTGTGGCCTTGGGTGGATTATTTGACTTCTAAACCTCTAAAAGAGGAATAACGATAGTACCCACTCAGAGGGGTTTTGGGAGAACAAACTGTGAGAACATGAAAAGCACAGTCCTAGCCCACAACACAGCTTTACGCTTTTTCCTTCTGTCCTGGGCTTCATAACCGAGTCTGGCATTACTGAGAGAGTAGAAAAATAATAAGATGGAAAACTAAAATTTATTTTTGTCTGAATTACTTGGACATGATCTGACCGAATCCCCTTTTTGGTTTTAAGCCATATTCCTCCAGTGCTGCCTCCTAAACTGAGTGTCCGCGGGAACTGAAGCACCATCTTCAGTTTCAAAGGAACTTGGACTTAACTGGAGCATCTCGGGATAACTCGGGATGATGTGAAAGACTCAGAACCCATGGGAGAACCTGCTGACAGATCTGCGGATGTTTAGCTGGGAGAAGACTCTAGGGGGATATGAGAGATGTCTCCAAATATTTGGAGGGTAATATCATATGAAAGAGAAATTAGATTTAGTCTGCATGGCTCCATATGTGGAGACAGATTCCAGTTTTATATATAGAAAATTTTTATAAAAATATAAGATTGTCAAGGAAAGATGCTATCATCTGAAGTAGGGAATTCTAGATGGTTTCTATCAGAGAATAGCTATTCACTCTCTGGGAACTGTACCGGGAATTCTGTATCAGAAAAGGGCTGGAGGAGGTGCCCTATAGGATTCTCTTCCAGGTCAGGGAGGCTGCAATTCAGGGAGCTACATCAATGCAATATTTTGTGGCAGGAACTTAAGAAGAACAGCCATGGCAGCGTGTAAGGCACTCACAGGACACAAAGGCTGTGCTTATGTGTGAACTTTAACCTTCTCTAACAAAGGAATGTCATGCCACATGGAAAAAAAAAGGCCTTAGAAATGAAATGGAAATGTACATACTTTAGACTAGTGTATCGTATTTTATAGGTTCATGTAGACCCAGGGGCCAAATGAAACTGAACCAAGATCTTAGGCATTAAGTTACACTTTAATTTTACCTTTTCCCTCCTGTGATTTTGACATACGTGATTAAAAATGAACCTGGACCTTTGACCTACCCATTTGAGTTTTTTTCTTTTTTTTTCCTTTTTTTTTCCTTTTTTCATTTTTTTTTTTCCTTTTCACCTGCAAACCTCTGTTGATTGTTTCATAGAGCCTTGGTCAACTGCTTTTAACAGCTAAACATTAAAGCCACTGAGAGCATAAACAGGAAGCTGGTGTTTAGGTGGGAGTTCCTAGGAATTTTATACTGCTGACCACAGAGGCCAAGAGAGAAAGGAAATAGGAAAAACAGTGTAAATACCTGGGTGACTAATAATTTTGCCCAGCTCAGCTGGCTTTTCTGAACATTTAATAGGAAGTTTCTTCCAGGGGAAACACCCTGAAAAATTTTCAGATCCCCGAGTGGCAGTGAAGGGCCGGATAGGGGTGTTTACTGAATGCAGTTGTTTGGTTTTTTTTCACGGACTCAGGACAGAAAGACTGCGTATTTCTCCGAGTGATAGGCTCCATTTGCATGCGTGGTGCAGACATTTTGCAGAGCATCAGGGTTCCCAGGCCTCCGATTTGTAAAGGATTGTCAGGCCACCCCTTTCCTCGTTCACGTGGAGAGTGCCTAAGAGGATTTAGAATCAAGTGGGCACATTTGCACGGCCTTGTTCTGAAGAGGCAGCTGGAGCTGGGCCGCCGACCTGGCGCAGACGACCGCGGGTCCCGGGGGACGCATTGTCCTCCGAGGGGCCGCCACGGGGACTCCATTGTGCGCGGGGCAGGCCTTTCTCTCCTGCCCTCTGTCTCCCCCGGGCCTCCTCCCCACCCCCCACGCAGACTTTTCTCTCTAGCTGCCCGGATTCCCCCCGCTGCCGCATTTCCCATGCAGAGGCGCGGGCAGGGCTCGGCTGGCCATCTGCACGCGGAGATTGACAGCAGCCCCGGAAGGTCAGTGCCTCAACGATTTCTGTCTGAACAGCAGGCCACCCAGGCCTCCCAAGCAACACAGGGACATCTGCTCCCCTTAATTTAGAACGCTGGTTCCAATTTCATTGGAGCCCCTTGCTAGACGCTGTCCTCTGGCTCCGGGGGGAGGGGACGAGTTGGGGCCGAGCAGACGCGCCGCCCGCCCCCAACTCCCCAGTTCAGAGGCGAGCAGCTGAGTCTGGCACGAGGGGAGGAGAGGAGGGGGGGTATGGGGCCCGGTCACTCACGTGATTCAGGTGACGTAGTGCGGGGTGGGGCGGGTCGACGGAGTGGGCAAGCAGGTCCCCGAGCGCCAGCGACGCACTGATGTATCCCGGGTTTGCAGAGAAGAGGGCTGCGCTGGCTGGGGAGTGGGGACTTGGAGCCAGCTGGATTCGGAACCCCGCTCTGCACGGAAGGTTAGGCAGCCCCGCGGCCCGTCTCCTGGATTTTTGATTCTCCCAATAGTGCTGGGAAGAACGAGTAGATGGGCAGGAAAGTTTATTGCAACCAGTGAGAAATTCAAGCTGTGCCCTCCCTCGTGCTCAGCGCTGGCAGTTTTAAAGCTGGCTGTCAGTGGGCAAGGGCAAAATCCTGCCTTGACAGTTGACATCAGAACTCATCCTGCCTGTTCTGCTTCATATTTGGGCAAAAGAATTGCATTTTTGTTGAATTTCCACTACTACATCATTAACTCCTTGAATGAAGACACTTCATCTTATTGTGTCTCCACCACAGAACACAAATGTTTGGAGACTAAATCAATGTGTGTGGGGGGAGTGGGGCGTGGGGCTGGGGGGCTCCTTGTGAGCAATGAGTATAACTGTTCTCTTTTTTAAAAAATATAACAAAACAAGACACTGTGGATAATGAAGCTGTACACGCGGCTAGGCATTAGTTAATTACTGTGATGCCTCTTTTCCTTCTTTCCTCCCTCCCTCCCCTTCCTCCCTCTCTCCCTCCCTCCCTCCATGTCTTTCACAAATGTATTGAGTGCCCCTGTGTGTCAGATATCAGGCAATGGAACAGGGATATAAAGAAGTGAGACTCCCAGTCCTCGAGATGTGGCCACTCTGTGAGAGGTGCTGTGTCTGGGTAAACAGCTAACCAGGGCTCTGTGTGATAAGTGCTATTGATAAGAATGAGTCCCCCAACCCACTTTACCTCCTCATTCTTCGGGCTTCAGGTGAAATGTCATATCCCTGGTGCCTTGACAAGATAGGCTTGTCCCATTAAGTGACTTTGTAGCACCTGACACTTCTCTTTTGTGATACTCATGACATGTACAGGTGGGCAGAGTTCATCATCTCTGTTCAACTCTAAGCTTCTTGAGGCAGAAACTGGCCATTTTGTTGGTGGATAGAGCCACCATAGCCAGCACGGTGTTTGCCGCATCGTGCTCCCTAAATATTGGGCGAACTGATCAATAATCAGACATTTTTTAAGTTCATGAGAAGTCCTTTCATACATTTTCTATTTGGGATGTGAGGCCAGACTGTGATTACGCCACTCTTTGAGTACCACATGGAGCTATATAGCCTTGGTAGAGAATTTAGTATTTTGTGGTGTTCTGCCACTCAGTGATTTCACAACCAACCGTCTTTTGCAGAATCAGTGTGAGGTTGGGGCTGCTCAAAAAGAGATACCATCATGAAATAAGTTTGAGGAAGACAGGTTGGGCCCTGACACACAGGTTCCTGAACTGCAGGATTTCAGAGCTTTCAACATGCTTATGTACAGTGTCCTAACCCAAATTATTGGTTTCAAAGAACATCTATTAATAGCAACATTTTGCAGCTGCGGGATAGGGATGAAGCTAAATGGTATAACTTTGCCGCCCCATTTCTCCCAACCCCTGGGAGGTGGAAGGAGCTGCTGTGGGGAGAGCTAAACAAGATTAATTTGCCAGCATGAAGATTGGCTTTTCCACTTGGTTTCTTTGTTACACCACGCGACAAATTTGTTTCGTGTTTTTGGCGGTAAGGAGAGAATGGAGGGTGTAGATTCAAGAGGAGTTGTTGCTGCCGGAGCTGGAATGCAGCTCTACCACGTTTTAGCTGTATGAGTTTGGAGGCAGTCCTTAGCCTCTCTGGGTCTCAGGTACTTTATTTGTGACTAGAGATAATAGTATCTAACTTAATAGTGGTGGTGCTAAGGTTTTAAAAGCTCTTGTATGTATCTACAGTTATGATGGGTATAAATTTTACTTAAGTGCTATTAATTGATTAATTAAAAATTGAGCATCCACATTCTAATAGATTGATTTAACTAAGTCTCCTGTTAGTGAAGAGGGTTCACAGGGGACCACAGCCTAGGGGATGAGTTTTTCTCTGCTTGTTGCCTTCTGACCTCAAGTGAAACATTCTGTGTCTATCATTGCCTTTCCAGCTAGAAGGATTCCAGTTCTTTAACAGTATTTGCTGAGCTGTCCCTCAGTAAGTTTGAGTTGCGATTTCATTAAACATTTTTTCTCAAACAGCAGTGGAGCAGTTGTGTATCAAGATTCAAAACTTTTGCCTACAATCCATTTTCCAGGACTGATTCAGTCGCCAAGTGCAAAATCCTTAGTGACAGGCTTATGATCCAGAAGACCATATGATTTTAAACAATAGAGACCTACTTCCAATGAAAAAGTAAATAGGATCTTTCTTGCCTTGTCTATTGCAGCTTAATTTGACCCTGGGAAAAAAATCAATACTGGATTTTGAGAGAAGACAATTTTTTCAGGTGCTGTATATTAGACCACAGCATAAAAGAAAGCTGCTTCTG
Source organism: Rhinolophus ferrumequinum (assembly GCF_004115265.2). Classification (NCBI taxonomy): domain Eukaryota; kingdom Metazoa; phylum Chordata; class Mammalia; order Chiroptera; family Rhinolophidae; genus Rhinolophus; species Rhinolophus ferrumequinum. Next base: position 2,746,180 of record NC_046288.1, on the reverse strand, counting down.
GAAATTCAAAGGTGCTCTGGAAACGATACACACCTGTATGTATGATATCAACAGTTTTACTCCTTCAACTCTTTATGTTCTGCAAGGGCATTAACTTGGACAGAGATTGCTAGACTAGATGTTTGCAGTATATCTGTTTTCAGATACAATCCCCTATGATGCGTCCATGAAACTATCATACTTTGAAACAGGAAGAACAGGACATTTTTTTTTAAATGTTGACTCTTTTCATAGATAGACTCTCGATGCCCAGAGCAGTGCTGGACCCAAATATCTTGACATCACTTAACTCCTACAAGGCGTCACTACGTAGGGATCAGCAATTTCTAAAGATCAAAAGATTCTCTCTAAGGAGGTACTTGAAAAGTGTCATCTAGTTTTAGACCTAGAGTGTGCATCAGGGGCCTGTTGGGTACCACCGCCCTCCTTTGGCATCCCTTGTCCCTTATTCCAGCCATTGATGCTGCCTCTGAGCAGGTGCCTTTTTATAGGTGCAACCTCAAAGGGCCTTGCCTCATGTCCTTGCCTTACACCTCTACTGGAGCTTCCAGAGTTTGCCCTGGAGCTCCTCTGAGCCACATGGGACCTGTGCGTTGACCAACCCTGAATTGTAGGGGAGTATGTTTTGGGGTCAGACCTTTGACCAATGAAGCATAAGTGCTAATGGGTAAATGCTTTCCTTTCTTCCCCCACATGGACAATCCTGAGATGTCTTTCATACAACTCCCCAGGCAGCCCAGACAAAACCAGCACTCATTCGCCAGAGACTGTGGCCAACCTCGTAACTCATCTTGGTATTGGTTTTCCATCCTTCTCTGCTTCATTCTTCTTGTCCCATACTCCTACTCACTGGATCACATTCCCCAATAAAGTATTTGCACTCAATCCTTTGTCTCAGGATCTGCCATCAAGGAGACCCAGGCTCAGACCAACTCATTCTGACATTTTTTACCAAATGGAATTATGTGTCTAAGCTGTCTTCACACCCTCATCCCGTCCTCTTTTCACTGTGGGAGTCTCCATCCAGTTATTATGTTTCTGAAATGGTTAAGGAGGTTACATCCCTCCTTGCTTTGGATGTGGTGGGTCTTAGTGAGACTGGTAAATCCTGGCTACCTTTGCTTCCCCCACAGCAGGACCCGGAGTGCCGTTTGCAGCCCTCGTCTGGCAACTGGTCAGCGACTTTGGCCCTGCGCTTGTGTCTGCCTACTTCAACCTGGCTCTGTTTAATTTTTCCAATCTGTGTTTTTAACTTCCTCCTCAGATTTTTATTTGTTCATTTTATTTTGCTCCATTTATGGATTTGCAGGCTATAAATAAGCAAAGATTGGTGTGAGCAGGCTTTAAAAAAAAAAAAAATCGTATGGCTCAATGTCCCAAAGTCACATATAATACTCTTACCATGTGACGAAGCTTTTTAAAATCATAAAAATATCATGGTTTGTATAATAAAAATAGCAGCAGAAAACCTTTGTCTTCATCTGGAGACTATTTGTTAAATTTGTTTAATCACTAATAAGCCACTGGATTCCTCTTGGCTTCCTTCTAGGGACCTGCCACATTGGTATAGTTTGTATGGGTACAGTAGTGAGGGCCATGCCAAGACATCCCATCCAAAGTAAGAGACACATTTTTTCATCTTACACCTCCCACCACAAAGACAGAAGCTCAAAGCCTGATGAGTGCGTTTGAGTTCTGGAAGCAGCATATTCTGCACCTGGGAATACTGCTTCACCGTTCAAAGGTTACCAGCTTTGAGAGAGGACCAGAAAAAGAAAGGGCAGTGCATCTGGTCTAGGCTGCAGTGCAAACAGCCCTCCCACTCAGGCCACGTGAGCCAACAAGTCTTCTGGTATTAGAGCTATCAGTGGTGTGAAAAGATGCCATGTGGAGTTTGTGACAACCCTGAGTGGGAAAATCACAATGTAGAAACCCAGGATTCTGGAGCAAAGCTCTGCCATCTGCAGCAGAGAATTCTACAACTTTTTCACAATAGCTCTAGCCCGTTGTGAGACCTGGTACAAGCACCTAACCATAGGCATCAACTGACCACGTGGCCAAAGCAGCCCTTCATGACAGGGTTCTGTCAGAATCACCATGTCTGATGGGATAGGCTCAGGAACCATCGATTATAAGGCTGGACTGGTACCTTTGGAAGTGAGCACAAGCAGGACCAGATGGCACACTCAAGCTACACAGGAGCTCCACGTCACCCACTGTTCCTGCACCAGCACCTCGCCATCAGCCCACACCTATGGCCGTATGAAGGGTGCTTTAGGATTAGCCGATTGAAGAGGAAGGAACTCATGCTTGCTTCATGGCTGGGCCGACTCTGCGTGTGGGGGCCAGCTGAAAATGGACAGTGTCCACACCATAGCCTCATTGCAGGGTGTCTTGAAACCAATGGCAAGGGAAAGCCACAAGTGGTATCCCTGGTCATCTACGTTGTGTTGAAAGAGAAGTGGCCTGAGCTTAGACCCATGGGTAGGGGCCTAGAAGGAGAAAAATAGGCAGATTGGCAACATGAAGTTCTGGAATAGACACATGCATGGACCTGTGTGAGGGCACAAAGTGTGAACATCTTTGTATACATGTTAGTACCCACAAGAGAGAGGCACTAAAAATGCATGTAAACAAAATGACTCACCAATTGTTAGCAGCTGGCATCTGTCATCAGCCATAGCAGTGTCGGCACAACAGGCACATGGACAGAAGAGCCATGGCGGCAGGGATGGAGGTGATACAGGGCCCACGAGCATGGGCACCCACTAACCAAAGCCTTTCTGCCCACTGCTACTGCCAGATAGCGAACATTCCAGCAGCAGAAAGTGACACTGAGTCCCCAGGATAGCACCATATCTCAAGGAGACCAACCAGACAGTCTGGCAAACTTTTTGGACATCTTCTACCCTGGAAGAAACAGCAATTCATTTTAACATGACGACACATATTCTGGACATGGGTTCGTGTTTCCTGCCCTTAGGGCCTCAGCTAGCACCACGATCCAAGGCTTATACAGCGTTAAATTGCCTGTCATGGAATCTCACGTAACATCACACCAGGCCAAGGAACACACTTTTCACAGAGGAGTGTTGGGATGGGAACATGACCATGGACGACTCCACTGGTTCTATCTCATGCTGTACCATCTAGAAGCTGCCAGCCAGCCAAAGCATAGTAAAGACAAACCTGTTGAGAGCTTCGCTGATACACCAGCTCAAAGGTGATACTTTGTGGGGATGGGGCACTGTTCTCCAGGAGGCAAGGTACACTTTAAATCAAAGACCTTTGCATGGCACTGTGTTCACAATGGGTGAAAACCACAAATCCAGGAACCAAGGAGTAGAGGCAGGAATGGTCCTGCCAAGCATCACTCCCAGTGACCTACTTGAAGAATTTGGACTTCCCATCCTCATGACACTCAGCTCTATGGGTTTTGAGGTCCTGATTCTTAAAGGGGAAATTATTCTAACAGGGGACATAGCAACCACCCCATTGAACTGTAAGTGTGGCTGATCCATGAGCACTGAGCACTTCTAATTCCTTGCACCAAGAAGCCAACAGGCAAGAAGAAGGGTCACTGTCTTGATGCGATAATTAAAGCTGGTCACCAGGAAGAGAGAGGGCTACTGTTATATCCAGGGACTGGAGGAATAATGCAGAACCTAGGTGATCTATGTGGGCCCCTCTTGTTATGCCCTTCTCCAGCTTTGAAAGAAAATAGATTACAACCTGAGAGGCCAGGCCCTCAGACCCCTCAGGGATGAGGGACTGGTCTCGCCACCAGGAAAGCCACTGAGAAATCAGAAGAGGTGCTTGTTGAGAATGAGGAAAATCTTCAGTAGATAACAGAAGAGGGAGAAGATGAACATCAATTGTTACCCTGAAACCAGCTGCAGAGTTATTATCTATAATTTGTCCAACTAACTTTCCTTTTCTAAGTTCCCACTAGGAACAGATGCTCACTGATAATTTAGAAGAGCTTTTCCTAGAACGTGTAAGAAGAAGATCCAAGTGTTGCAAGGGGTGGACTGTAGTGGATGCTTTGCCACATTGTCCAGATTCCTATCCAGGATTGAAGGTCTTATTCCCAAGCCTCTGAGAATGCTGTCAGAAGATGGTCCTTAGCCTTGGGGGTTTGCCTCATGTAAAAAAAAAAAAAAAAAAAAAAAACTGCTTATTGGTCTGAAGCTCATACTTCCTTCCAAAGACAACCTGTGCTGAATAACCCTCTTGCCCTAATTTGGGACAATTCTGAAAGGCTACCTCAGGTCTGGAGCTCCATGGGTTTTCTGATGCTTTCACTGCCACTGCATCACATCTCAACTTGTCCCTGGGTCTCATCTTGCTTTCCTCCTCTCCCTTCATAAATGTTGATCCCAAGAGCACTCCTTAATAAACTGCACCTACAGCAGCCAGTAAAACTTAGGTTATTACCAGGTGAGACAATTTGTATTCATAGGCTGGTGAGGCCTACAAATGCAAATACTTTGATTATAAAAAGTAGTCAATTTTATTAACACCAAACTATAATTATGAGCCTCTTGCTAATTGCCAATTGATATCGGTCAAATATATGTATGGCAAAGTGAACTTTTTTTGAGAATTCCTAAGTAGATTCAGTTTGGGCACATCTCACTTCAGATGCCAGTGTTCCAATCCTGATTTCAATTCTCAGTTTGGATTTTAGCCACTTCATAAAAAAGAATGCATTTTCACAGAGCTCAGTAGATGCGAACGTTTCTCAGAGTTTTGATACACAGAAACGTTAGGACAATTTGTAGATTCATATATTCATATCTAGAATCCTAAGGTTTTGTGTCTTCTTTGCATGGCTTTTTCTGTTGGATTTTTTTTTTCAGCCCAATCAATTCTTGAAACTAAACCACACTGCTAAAGCAAATGTTTAATAATTCAGATATATGCTGAGGTTTGCATTCCATGGGCAACTGTAGGAACTTAAAACATGATTAATTTTTGTCAAACACTATGAATCTTTTCTTGAATTGATTCTTTTCATATTCATTCAATAACAGCTCTATAAGCTCTGTGGAGGATTTGGGGAGCGCAGGGCAGATCAGGAAAATGGAATCGGCATGTCCCCAGCTTCCATCTGTTTGCTCACATGCCTGGACAAATCAGCAAAGCAAGTTTTTCTTTCTTGCCATTTCAAGTTCAAGTCTTGTCTCTTCAGCAAGAAAGTTCCATCTTGGGAGACTTGGGAAAAGAATAAGGTGTTTCTTCTGCGTTCTTGCATGACCAAATGTTGTTGATCTGAGGAAGTAGTTCAGAAAGCCTCTTCCACAAGTTTGCATAACTTAGCACTCTACACTAAATAGGATAAGTCTTTACATTCTGCTGCAAAATCTTCTGGACAGGATATACTGAGTATCAATAAGGAACAAGTGCAAAGAAATGTACACACTTGATTTTTTGCTGACACTCATCATGTAATGAGCCTGAGTGGCCATGTTCACAGGCAAATTCTGACAAATGATGCAATGGAAGGTGGACATGCAGCTCATGCTTTGGACTTGAGTAAAAGATTGAGAACTTTATTCCCTTTCAGATGATCCTTCTGAGGCAAGTGAACTAGCTTTTCCACTTTATATCAAACTGCTCATATCTTTAACTGGAAGGGGCACATGGACTAATTAATCGTGTGATGTTATTGTCACACATGGTCACAGGTGGGCCATGCCTCCCCTTTTTCTTCTCCCCACTCTGCCCTTCGTGGTTTGGCTATCCGGTTAGCTCTAATACTCTCTGGTTAAAAGGACTGCAAGAACAAACCCCCTCATTTCTCCCAACTTTGAAGGTAGAGCACACAAACACCATTTTCCTTCTGTAACGAGGGCTGCAGGGGCTGGGAGCGGTGGGGGACGTGGCTTGGAGAGGCGAGGAGAACGAAGCAGTCAGGGCAAGTGATTTAGCCCAGGTTCTGTCAGAGTGTGAGTCAGAGCTCACTTTATCTGGGACCATATGTTTTCTCAATTAGGTTAGGCCACCTTCCTCAGACGGCCTTCACAATTGATTTAGCCAGCGCCTGGGGCGTTTGGTCTATGAGAATATTGAGCCCAGCCCTCCTGCTTGCCTCATCAATATGCGTTTTGATGTCAAAATACTTGTAGTAGTACTTTTCCTTTTCCTTTAAAAAAATATTTGCACTTTCCCTGGATTTTTCCATTGAAAAGCCTGCTATTTAACCTAATGGTGAACTTTTCCAGTATTGATAACTGTCATTTTCGGCTCTGATTAGGCATTGGTGGACCATCTATGCCTTGGGCTTCTCTTATAATGTTTTTAAGTGCTCTGAGGCCAGGGGCACTTGAGGTGGGGGTGGGAATCAGGGAAAGCAATCCAGAGACAACGTCTGGGCAGAGTCCCGAGGACAGTAGGAATTTACCGATCCAGCTACACTCCTCCAGCTAATGATGGGGCCATTTACCATCTGCTCCCTTCTCTGTCCTTATCTTTTTAATCTAAGTTCTCCTTACTCCCCAGCCAGCCAGCCCTTCTGTTCCAGGGAAGCTAATCTGCTTTCTGTAATCCCCAAGGACTAGCTGGATACTGTCTGGCTGTTTTCGTCCATGCTAGCGTTTCTCTGTGAATATATGGTCATTACATCCTGAAAGGTCTTGCTCAAACTCAAGGGGTCTAGGCAAGCCTCCTTAGTAAATTCTCTTCTGATCCCTTTATTTCTCTCCTACTCAGAACTTAGGTTTTTAGCTTATACAATGTAATTCTACAGACCCAGATAAATCACACTGGTATGAGCATGATTTGGATGTCTACAGATAAAAATAATTCAAAGAAAAGTATCAGGATTCTCCTCATGTACTTGTATAAAGACAGGAAATGTAGGCCTTCCAGCATTGCATGTCAGTGTGGAAATCAACACAGTAGGGGGTGTCTACCTCCTTTTCCCAGGGGCTCCTAATGTCCCTGTGTCACGATATGGTTCTCTATGTAAATGTAGCACTGTTTATAGATAGCAATATTTGGGAGGAAATCTGGAGGGGAGGTGTATTAAAATGGGCTTTATAACCACTATCATTTTTCTTTTTTTTTTTACTTGACTACTAGCTGACTTGTATTCTCTTTAGGAATTTGTCCATCTTTGTTTTCCTATAGAAGAATAGTTAATGAAACAAAATAAGAATAACTTTATAATTGTGTCTAGAGCTTTACTGTTTACATCTTAAGTAAACATCACCTTCTCTAAGAAACCATTCTGAATTCCCAGGAGAGTTGCTGTCACCTTTCTTTGTGCTCCCAATACATCTTGTTATACCTCTAGCTTAGCACCTCCAGCGAAGAACTGTAATGTCTGTTACATGCCTGACTCCTTAGCAGATAGAATTCTTCCAGGGTGGGGAGCATGGCCTTTTCATTCCCGTGTTTCTGTGGTCTGGCTCATGACAGGGCTCAGTACACTTTAAAAATACCTAATAGATAAATAAATGGATGGATAAGTGAATGGTATTTCTGTATTAAGTATTGGATAAAGGCTTGTTACATTACTCTTTGATTATAGTAGAATAAAGAAAAATAAAGATAGATAAATCTTGCTGATAACTATGGGAAAAATATTTGTGGAAGAAAGTTTGGAGCTGCAGATGAAATTAAGTCTTTAAGTTTTCCTCAGTGTTCTTTTATCCCTGGAATAGATGAGGAGTTAGTCGTATTGATTTGGGCCAGCACTCCTGCAGTGTTATGAAATTGATTTAATTATGCCCTATCTTTCCCTAAGAGTTAGAAAAGAAAAAGTGTTCCAAGATTTTAAAAAGTATACAGGAAATAGCTACTATGTAAATTATGGAGTATTAGGTGCTTCTCTTGAGTATTTTCTCCTTCATGCTTAAATGTTAATCTCTGAGTTATGCATTGTAATAATAGATCCAACTGAAAAAGTGTTTCTGGGACTAATGCATAAAATATGTGCATGCAATTTGGAGACTGAAAAATGGCTCATTCTTTGGGGGGAAAAGAATGGTATGAAAGTTACTGCCACTCCGGGGAATCAGAACGTGATTATCTACAAGGTTAGCTGATTTTAAATACTGATTGCCAAACTGTTCAATAAAATATGAATACTTATTATGGCAATCCATATCACATGTTACATATCCTATTTCAGGGGTGACGTGCACCTTCTTAAAGAGACGTACACTAACTAGGTAATGTCAAACATTATAAAGTGAGTGGAAATTGAGACTGAAATTCTTCTTTCCTATTGGGTGCTCCACTGGACTTTAACCTCTAGGAAAAGACTAAAACTATAAACAACACCCAGTATCCATGGTAACATGCATAAGAAGGTAATTATTTTTTCTGTACATTTTTAAATTTCAGAGTTTAATAGCATATTATATGCATTGCCTCAGGCCCACAATACCTCCAGTTGGTCATTAAGTATCAGGAAATGCCCACTCTACCAGTCATTATTGCTTAAATAAAATGCCACTTACAAGCCTCAAGAACAAAAGAGCTACAGTGTCAGTGTAAGAAACACCTTGACTATTGTAGTGATTTGGCACAAGGCGCAAGGACTCCCAGAGCACCTGGCCCAGTAGCCAGGCTCATGTCCTGAGAGCAACATTCACAAGGATGCCTTTTCATTTATGGTTAATTAGACTCAGGTGTCCCTCCGGTGCACACCAGAAGAGAGGCCCCAAACCCAGGTTTTCATATGGCCAACCTGGATGCTGCAGGAAGGCTGCAGGAGCAAAGGGTTCTGGGTAAATCCCATGGCCTTAATTCCATCTTATTGTAGAGAACCACTCCCTGATGTACCAATCTGGAAGTTTGGGTTGTGTACTATTTAGTGTGTGTGTGTGTGTGTGTTTGTGTGTGTGTGTGCGCGCGCGCGTGCGTGCGTGTGTGTTTTCTTAAGGAAGACTCATATTCACCACAAAGTATATGATTGAGAAGGTGTAAAGGGAGAAACTGCTTTCAAAGTCTGTCTGATGTTTGTTCTACACAGGCAGAGTGATGATAGCATTTTAAGAGTAATCCAGAAAAATCGGTTCAAGTTAAAGCCAAAACTCTTCTTTTTTTTTTTTGGCTACAGAGGTTCCTTTCCCTCGGCTCCTGTACACCTGGGGCACTTACACCAGACAGGTGCCCACCTCGTGGCTTGGGTACGCCTGCAGAGACAGCCTCAGTAAACCTGTCCCCAGATGACTTATGCAAACAAAAGGAAAAATATGTGCTTAAAACTAGAGCTAATCTAGGAAGTTCTAAATTTAGATTGGATTTTTCTTCCAAAAGTTTGTTTGTAAATTAGTTTTTAGAATCTGGAGCAAACATTTTCCCATAGAAACATTGTAATTTAACCCCTAATGAAAATCAAATACTACACATTAGCAAAAATGTTTTTTATTAGCTGTGTGTTTTTCTTTTTACTCTTTCAGCTATGTTATGGATTAAGTGGGCTTTTGTGGGCTGGTCTGGGAGCTAGACCACCACATGCAATGGTTTCTATGGGAAATTAGTCCCCACTGAGAAGCTGGATGTGAACACTGCTGCCAAAGAAGAGAGAATTTCCTCCCACGGCTTTGATGATACCACCCAGAAGAAAGAAGGGACAGCCTTTTTTGTGTAAGCTACATTCATAAATTTGGTGTTTGTATTTTGGGAACTGCCAGCACTTAATTTAGAAAGTATTACAACTATATTAGGCTGAAGGTGAACTCGACAGAGTTTAGACCAGGAAGTTGAATAAGAAAACATAAACAGTAAAGCAAAATATAGACTCAAGATTGGAACGGAGATAGACACTGGAATTGAAAACTTCATCTCAGGGCTGTGAGCACGACCAACATTCCAGAGCCAAACAAGGCAATGAAAAAATTTCTTTACTAGAAAAAGTAAAGAAATTCAAAGGCAGCAAAGTAATGGATTGTAATGGCGACCACAGAACTTTCTTTTTTTATCCTTGTCTATGTTGACTCTAAAAGTTAGTAAGTTCCGAGCAGTGTAAGCTATCATGAAATCACATGTCCATCCCACTCTGCATCCTTGATTCACTTCCTAGCTACATGCCCCACTCCCAAAAAAGCTGTGAGCAGCGAAAGCTCTTTTATTAGACAATTCCCTGATTTGTGTTGCTCCCAAATGCCAAGCAAAGTAAAGAATTTTTCAGCAAGAAGGAGGGGTGAAGTGGAATGTGGGGGACAAAAAAAATGGAACCATGACCATCTTAAACCGTTAAAAGATTGTCAGGGGAAGAGCGGTCCATGTAGGGGAGAGAGAGAGAGAGAGAGAGGGAGAGAGGGAGAGAGGGAGAGAGGGAGAGAGAGAGAGAGGGAGAGAGGGAGAGAGAGAGAGAAGACATGATTCCTGGGGAAAGGAATTAGAGCAGAGGGCCAGGAGGAAAGCAGAAGAATGCTGTGCAAGATGCATGAAATGATGCTGGAATCTTCCCAAAAAAGAACACCAGAAACAAAGAAAATGTATATGATGAGGTCAGATTTCTTGTGGTAGCTAGGAAGGAGCAGAAGATAAGTTCCTAAGCCAGAACGGCAACTGTGGGGCTGACCCAGGACTCCCCAGATTGCCAAAATTGGGAGTTTGTGCCCAGTTTTCCTAATCTCCAAGGTACAGGAAGGTCTCCAGTGTTCTTCAAGCTCCTCAGAAGGAACTTGACTTCTGTTTTGCTCACTCTCCAGTTTGGGCACCTTTGGGGGTTTGGGTTTACATTCCCAGCTCTAGTCATGACCCCCAGGAAACTTGCAAGCTAGGTTGGCGTCCAGACTCCCTGTGATTTTGAGGAGGTCGAGAGGGTTTCAGACACTATGTTCTCTGTCTTCACGTGTGTTCTATCATTTGGGGAAATTTGTTCCAATTGCCACCACTAGAATAAAATAGCCAATGAGAGATTTTGCAAATCTGTTTGGAAAGCGCTTCTCAGGGTCAGTTAAGAAAAAGCCCACACTATAATATGTTATTTCCACTGCACCAAAACGTGACAATGGCCAAATGCAAAGTTGCTGTTGGGACAGAAAGGGAAATAGCACTCTGATGGTAGAAAAAGATTAAAACTGTAAGGTAAAATTATATCAATGATAGATTTTCCCGCTCCTCTGGGTCTGGAATTTTGCACATCTGTAGGACTAGTCCCTGTTTCATTTTTCAGGACTTAATATAGAGGCTTAGTGCTTTCATATATGTTAATTTCCAAAAAAAAAAATCTCGTTACTTAGTTCAGTTAATCCCTTCTTGGAGGAACTAAGTGAAGAGGAATAGAAAATGAAGTTTAAAAAATAGATATTATAGAATTTTACACTTGAAACCTATGTAATTTTACTAACCACTGTCACTACAGTAAATTTAATTAAAAAATAAGAGAACAATGAAAAACAAAATAGACACGTTCCAATCTAATGAGACTGTTGGAAGTTTGATTTGGTGGGAAACCCTGCAGCTGTGCCCTTATGGTACAGTGACTTCTTCGCTCTGTGAGGTTTGAAAAGCATGGTTTGGATAACATGGATCACAAAAATATATCAGTCTCCTAAATATTCAGCCCAAAAGTTTATGTTCAGGTGACCACCACTCTTATCATTCATACCCGAAGGGCTACATTTCTCAGTCGTTGTTTTATGCTCTAGCTCATTTCAATGCAGGAATGAAGTTCGGTAAAAGGGATTGTACATACTATCCTGTCAGTTCCTAAACTTAAATGTGTTTATTAATGTATATGATCAGACTAAGTAATTTTTTAAAAAACCTCCTGATTTGGGATACACTAGAAAAAGGTCGTTCTGAATCACTGAATGTCTGGATGATGAAACAATTTGGAGCACACATGAAGTTTGACTGTCTTAAGTTGTTCCACTTGACTATTTATTAGACTTCCCTCAGCAAGTTATTGAGGGAACTGCTTCAACAAAATAATATAAGTGATTTGTCTTGGCTCATCCATCATTTGCTTCTATTCCACATGTGCCTTAAATTGGGCTGGATTACATTCCCTTTACCTCTGAGAATCACAGATCATCAAGAGGTGGAAAGGGATGGAGAGATCATTTAGGCTAAAGGCTGGCACACTTTTCTGGTAACAGCCAGATAGTAAATATTTCAGGCTTTACAGGCCATATGGTCTCTGTCACAGCTACTCAACTCTGCTGTTATAGCATGAAATCCATCATAGATAATATGGGAACAAATGAGTGTGGCTGTGTTCCAACTAAATTTTATTTACAAAAATAGGCAACAGGCGAAATTTGGCCAGGGGGTTTTAGTGTGTCAACCTGGAAGCTAGTCCAACTTCCTTACTTTACAGATAAGGGAAAAGAACCCTGGGAAGACTGGGAATTTCCCAAAGGCACTAGATGGTTCATAGCAACGCCAGGTCCCAAACCTAAAAACTGAATCTAGAATCCATCTTTATTTCTAGCATGCCACATCAGCTGGGTCTCATTTCATGAAGCTTTTTCTGCCCTGTAGATGGCATTGGGGTGACTCAGAGTGCAGTCTTTGAAGAAATGATGCTCCTATAACAGTCAATTATTTAATTGACTTTTAATTAATTAAGCTTTAATTAATAAATTAAAAAGATTTTATAGGAGATTGTCACTAGCTATTGATATTATTCCTGGTACCATTATTATGTTTCAAGATGGCATCAAGAGTGAAAAATTGAAAGATTATTATTATTATGTCATAGGGTCTCATTTTAACAAGATTTTTCATTAGAGTTGATTTGAATAAAGCCAGCAAACTAGGGTTTCCAATTTGCCAAAGAACAAACAGCCTCTAAAGCAGACGTTCTTAATGTGGCATACAGGGAGTTAGTGAACCCTGAAGTGTATGCAGAAGTTTTGGTGCACGTACTGCATACTTTTTTCCTCAGGACAGAATACACAGTTTTCTTTAGATTCCCAAAGGGATTTGTGACCACCAAAAGTTACAGGATTTTATATAGTGAAAGGTTCTTGTCCAGCCAGGTTGCCTGAACAGGCTGTCTGAACAGGGAATTAAGAAACTCCAACCAACCTTTCCTCTCATGTATCCTCAGTGGCTGGCTCTCCAGAGGGTAGTTAGCTGGCCACCAAAAGGGTCCAGAGGGGAAGAGACAAGTAGTCATGATTTGGTTGACACATAAGGATACCTGAGTACAATCTGTGGGATGAGGTCAGTGTCAGAGGTCCCGGGTGCAGTGATACTCAAAGCAAACAGAGAGCAGCCTTGCAGTTCCTGGTTATCAGCTGGCTCCGAACAAGACCCTGTCAATGACTGGGTCCATAGAAGATAAAAGTCAACTTCCAGAAGCAAGTACATGTACTTGACATCTGGCAATATGATGGACTGAGTTGACTCAGCCACTCCTCCTGCTACAAACACAGGAGATCCTAGATGAAATAGAATGAAAAAAAAAGTTTGTTAATGTTGTTTTGCAATACAAGTTGAATTCAAAAGAAAGAAATGGAAACTCTTACATGCCAGAAGTGAAGAGTGAACTCAAATCAGAACAGTCAGCTTAAGCTGAAGCCACAGTGGACCAGGAAGCTAAAGCTAGACTTTTAATTCCCATGCATGGATAAGAAACATGACCTTGAGTCCACTCAAGGTGAGGAGTTAGAAGAGAGATTTCAGCCTAAAACCAGAACTTCTGATGGGCTTCTGGTTTGTGAGAAGGGGTCCAGAAAACTCCATCCAATGGCCCAGACAGGCGGTAAGGAAGCTTTTTTCCAGGTAGGAAAAAATGTCTATTGTGAATCAAATGAAAAGCCAATCTTACACTTCATATTCAGGGATGGGATCTGAATTTACACATATCGATCAGGAATCTCTGGCTAAGGAAAAACTGGTCCAAACTAGAGATGTCCAGTGGATACCTGCACAGGATTAGGGCAGATGCCTTGTAGTCCACAGAACATGGACTCCCAGAGAAAGATACCCTCTACTGAAGATGTGTTTATACAAGATTACACACACACACACACACACACACACACACACACACACACACACTCACACCCACACACACACAGACAAACTGAACCACCATGGGAGAAACAAAAACTAAAGATGATTGAACAATCTGGAAGATACTATAAAATAAACATTTAAAAAATGTAAGATATAGGAACCATTAGGAAAGAAGAAATTAAAAACAACAACAAAGGTTTGCAGAAGAACCAAATAGGAATTATGGAAATGAGAATTATAATCATTAAAGTTAAAAACTCCACGGATCTATAACACAACAGTTTCTACATAGGTGAGGAGAACTTCACTGAACTGGAAGGCAAATCTGAGGGCATCACTCAGAATACTACACAGAAACTTAACGGCATGACAATCCATTTGACTAAGTCCATAGGATCCAAGGGCAGCTTAGACCACTAAGCTATGACAGCGAGAGCATCTTGATCCATGTACTAGGGTCTTACTCTACTTGGCTTAGACTTGTGGTCCATCCTGGTCAGAATTGCTTCAGGAGGGAAGTGGGCCTGAGCCTGAACATTTGGGGTCTTGGGAACTCTTGGTGAGCAAAGTTTGGGAAAAGGGGGCTATATTCCAGACAGGCCTGACTTACCCGCCATCACCTGTCCTCTCAAGGCTTTCTGTTCTGTCTTGAAGTTAGCTCTTACCTGAAAGGAAGAAGTGTCCACCTTCTCTTGAGTTTCTTACCAGGTCTGTGGTCCTCTGGCTGAGCAGAACCTTGCCAGGGCTTTAAGAGCTGTCAGGCATGCTTTTCTAGAAGACATACTGATCACTGCTTCCCTGAGCAAGGCCCGACCCCAGGGGGAGGGGACATATTGCAAGGCCTGTGGAAGGAAGACCTTATTAGGAACGCTTGGAGAAGGCAGCTTTCTACCCCTGAGTAGGATACTTAACAAAAGGATGAAAAGTAGGATGCTAAATCTCAAGTTCACTGAGCAGCTTCCCTCTATGGAATCCCCTGGCCAATAGCCAGTCCCTGGTCCCTGACCTACTGCTTGTCTGGTCTCTGAAAACTGGCTGCTGTTCCACCCAGATCTGCCTGACCCTTTCTGGTTCGCACCTCAGATATTATGAACCCCATTCTCTTGCCTGCCCCTCCTAGGCCTGGCACCCACTCGGTGGCCTGTGCTTTGACACAGCCCCCAGCTCTGGCTTGGTCAAACCTTCAGGATCATTTTTTTTTCATAACCAAGCAGGATCTCTTTAGAAGCTGAGCCCTCATTTTGCTTCTGTTCCTAGGAATCACTTCTTTTTCTGCGAAGCTCCTGACATGCAGGAGAGCATTAGAAGAAACACACTTGCCACAGGGGTCCTGGAACAACTTGATTTGGAAGCTGGAGATGAATTTCCACAGGCCCATTACTTGGGAAAACCCCAGAGAGCTGCAGCTATTAGCATTCTGCAGTGAATTGGGCAGCACACACTAATGGCCAAGGAAAATAATACCATTAGCACCATAATCGCATCTCTGCAGACAGGACTCCCATTGACTTCAGAGGGACCCGACCAACAGGTAATGTGAAAATGCCCTCTGCCTCCTTCCCTCGTTCAACATGTACCTGTTCCAAAGCTGAATCAGCAGTGGGCGCCAATTCTGGGACAAAATGAGGACCTTTGTTATCTTAAATTACTTATGCCATCTAACTCCCTATATACAGCAAAATGTCTCTTAATAAAATCACCTTGATTTCCATAAGTGTGTAGTCCATCATCACAGTGATGATTTTCTTAGGCCACTAGAAGTTCCCCTCAGAGAGTGCTGAAAGGTTGGCACGAAGGATGTCAGTTTAGTAAGGGGGAAGATGAGTGTCCAGTTTCCTACCAGAAACTAAAATCTTGACTCTGGATATCTGAACAGACATTCAGATTAAATGATATCCCAAGGCCAAATCTGTAATGAAGATATTCTTTATTATAACTCAAAATAAAATCCTGAGGAAACTCCCCTAGGTAGCTGCTTCTACATAGCAAAGAGTATGAGAATAAAATGTTTTCAATTCAGTTTTTGCTCCTATATTAAGTCACAAGAAGGAGGAGAGCTTATTTAATTTTTCTTCAACTCCCCATGAAGCAGACCTGATACATTTTGGATTTGGCTTGTAACGTTTTGATGGGTGCATATGACATGTTTTCTGAAGCCTTTTTGTAGCAGTCTAGTCCAGGGTCCAGACCATTCAGAGATGGGTAGGATGGAGAGAGTACAAATACTCTCTCTGTCGGGTGCCTTCTCAGGAGGCAGAGCAATGGCAGTGTGGAAGAGCTGCCTGAGCCTGAGTCCCAGTGCTGCCAGGAATCAGCTGTGTGACTTTGGGCGTATCACTTAAACTTTCTGTGTCCCAGTCTCCTCATCTGTCAAATGAGGATAATAACAGTCTATGTCATAGAGTTGTATTAAAGATGAATATCTGTAAAGCACTTACCTTGTAATAAGCTAATTATTAGCTAAGTGAACCTTTCTTCATTGCCAGAGCAAGTACATACTATCACGCACCTCAGAGAGAAATCCCTCTGAAATTCCACATACAGAGGAAATCCTTTCATGGCTATGTGGCTGCTGAGAAAAATACAGACATTTCCAAGAATATTTGGGCATTCTTAACTGAAAGGACATATCTTTATTAAAGAAGAATAGGACATTGGTGGACTAGGGATGTGAGGACAATGTAAGCTGTCCTAAATACAGGGTCTTCTGTCAAATGAAGGTGGGATTAGCATATAGCTCACAGAGGAATTGGAGAAGTAAATAAAATAGAACTAAATTAAATAAATAATCCCTGTAAAAATGATTGGCGTAAGGCAAGCACTCAGTATACATGGGCTGTCCATAGGCCTGAAGTGCTTGCACACAAGGTCCTGTCTGAAGCTCACCCTCATCCATTACCAAGCTCATTGTCACAGATGAGGAGTCAGGGGACCCGAGCAATTCCATGATGATTGCATCGTAGGTGCAGGAGCCAGGGCTGCAGCCAGGGCAATGAGGCTCCACGGCCAGCGCTTCTTATGAAGTGCCTCTCTGTTTCTCATCTTGGTGTTTTGAGAGCGTGAGGACCTCCTAACCGGTTCACAAGATTTGACCATCGTATAGGACAGGATTTTTACTCCCCTCAGCCAGCAAGGTGGCCAGTAACTACTTGAGTGACTCCTACCTCCTGCAATTCAGTGATGCCATGCTGGGGTCTGGTTAATAAGGGGGTCCCTGTGGTAAGGAAGAGCTGTTCCAAGATCCTACAGTGTGTTGGTTCTCCAAACCCTCAGCCCCTGCAAGCACCTCATGACTGGGGGGAAAACCAACTGCCCTGTACAAGGTTTTTAAGCACACTAATCAGTGGGCCAGCTATGACTACATAGCAGAACCCCGTAATGCCTCATGTGGCTGTCGTTTTGTAACACTGTTTATTCAGGTTTTAACCACTGAGGGTCTTTTCTCCTTTCTCTCACATGCTGCTAATCTATGGAATTCGTTAGCTCCTATTCCTTATTGCAGATGACTCAGTGACCGTGACACAGTGTTTCTCATTGAAGATTACTCAACGACCTTGATGAGCAGTATGACCCAGCATCCTGGCTTTCTTGTGTTGCTAAACAAGCAATTTACAAAACTGACACAAAAACAAAACAACACAAAGCCTTAAGGAGTAGAAGGCAGGGAGGGCTCTAAAACATCTATATTTAATTTGCATTGGATCTTGGAATTGCTAGGAAAGAAGTGCTGATGCCCGTAACGCTGTGGTTCTATCTGCAGATGGATCAGCCTTTGAAGTGGTCAACTGGCATTGCATTGTACTGTCCAGTTTATGGAAGATTTTCATACGGGTTATCTCGTGATTCTACCAAACCCTGTGAAGTAGGTAGGACATTTTAAACGTAAAAATACCGACCTCTGAGAGGTTTAGTGACTCGCCCCATGTCACTGGGCTCAGTGGGTGTTCTGACGTTTGGTCCACTGTCCAGCATGTTCCGCCACCCAGCCTCCATGCACAGAGCAGAAAATGGAGATAACTCTGCATACAAGCAGCCCCCAGGAGGGGGGCTGTGAGAGTCTGGATGGATTATTAGAACAGGACAATTTGAACAGCTTGATGGGATTTAATTGTCTGGAAGGTATTCAACACAGTATTTCCAAACACTAAAGAAGAACGCTGGAGGCTGTTTTCCCAGATAATAATGCTACTCTAATTTTGGAGAGTGCTTTCATGTTTACAAAGCACTTTCACAATTTTCTTATTTGATTCTGGACCCAATCTGGGATTGGTGTGAAAGATTTAATTGTTCATTAACAGGTAAAATAATGAATTGGAAAGAAAAAGGTGATGGAGATGAACAAAAGGGAGACATGCAGGTCTTCTTGCCACCTCTTTCCTCCCGCTTACCTGTGACTTACAGGCCAGGTGTGCCCCTGGTCAGGGGATTGAGTCCTGAGCCCGGGGCGTCTGCCCTACAGTCACCATCCACTTAGCTGTCTTGCCCAGTGAGCTTTCTGACCTCATAGGGATATGTGTTTTACTGCCTGCAAAGGTGTTTTACTGACTCAAGTTAATGTCCCTGGGGACTCATTTGAAAGCAAGCTTATGGGTGAACCAAATAGTCCAGATGTAGCTGCTGGGAGTGAGGGACTGGGGAAGGCATTACAGGCCTGAAGGGGTCTTAAGGAGGCATGAAGTATGAAACCTTCCCCCAAATGTGGATTTAAACAACCCCCAGGTGAAAGCTAGCTTTTTTTTTTTTTTTTTTTTTTAAGGTTCTGTGGCCAAGGGGATGCCCTGCCAGGCCTCGACAGTCTACCTTTCTTTGGGTGGATTTAGCTGCAATGGCTGCTGAGGCCTCCACACCATAAGGGTGTGAGAAAGAAGTAGGAAGAGACAAGCCTGCAGCGGGGGCGGGAGCCAGGGAAGAACCAGCTCTGAGGCCACCTGAGGATGAGATGGGGAGTCAGCAGCCGGAACTGCAGCATTCACAGTTGCTCAGAGACGCAGGTCCACCCTCCGCACGTGTGAATGTTTTTTCCTCTGGATTATTGATTAGCTTTCTGCCTGGTCTTTTTGCTTCCACACTTACCCTTTTATAGTCTGTCCTTGTACTCCAGTCAGAGTGATCCTTTTGAAACGTGCTGTCACTGCTGCTCCAAGCTGGTCTGAAAGCCCCTCCTGGGACCTGCAGGACTCCTGCCCCTGCCCCTCATCTGGTGTCATCTCCTACCCATCTCCGCTCTTCTGCTCCAGCCACATGTCCTCCTGCGGCTCCTGGTCAGCCTCACTTGCTGCCCCTTAGGGCTTCTGCACCAGCTGTACCTTCTATCAAGAATGCTCTTTCCCAGAAATTCGCAACTCTAACATCCTCAAGTCCTTCAAATCTGGCATCAGATTTCCCCTTCCATGCAAACCACCCCAGCCTGCCCTGTCTCCTTACCCTGCTGTCTATTTTTCCCATAGCACCGTTTGTTAATTTTCCAACCCACAAATTTACTCATGGATTACATTCGTTGCCTTCTCTTACTAGAATGTGAACTCCCCAGGGGCAGGGACATTTCTGTCTTGCTCAATAACGTGTCCCTAGTATCCATATTGTGCCTGGCACATGGTTAGTCTTCAGTTAGCCTTGGGTGGGTAAACGGATGGCACCCAGCGGGCTGCATGCAGGCAGATGTGATGGTCCTCAGTTCCAGGCTGTGGCTGCTCCAAGGTGCCCGCTATCTCCTTCATGTGGGAACAGGACTCCCCTGGAGACTGCAAATGCTCGTGTGGGCATCCAGGTTTCTGGAAGAGGGGATGCAAACACTGGGCAGGGAGTCTGGCTCCTGTGAAGCCAGCTAAGAGTATTCTCATTTCTGCGAGGACCTGAGACAGAAATCCACTCCTCAGGCTGCGGAGTGGTGGGAGCTCCAGGAGAGGAGGCAAACACCAGCCCAGGATGGAACAGCAAGACTCGCTCTACATCTTTCTGCTGCCTGGAATCTCGCCAATCTCACCAACCCGGGTCAGAATTGGCTCCACGACGACTCAGCAGGATTGTTTCAAGCTAACGTTTCCAGGGATAGCTAGCAGAAGATCAGGACCAGACTCTGTTACATAGTTTGCAGGGAGCAGCCTAAAATGAAAATGTGGGGCCCCTTGTTAAAAACATATTAAGAATTTCAGGATGGTGACAGCAGACCATAAAACCAAGTGCGGGGCCCTTTTGAGCACTGGCCATGCAAATGGCATTTCACAGCTCTCCCTGCCAGAAAATTTCCTAGGACAGACGCAGGTCACTTACGCTCAAGATGTGTTGCATGTTTCTCCTGAGGAAAGAAGCCCTAGGGTGCAGTGGGAGACAGTCTCGGAGAAAACCTAAAGCTACCAAAGCCTACCCTAGAAACTAGGAAAAGGACCAGATGTCATGCTACAGGATGGGGGCGGGATGAGGTGGGGGAGGGGCAGAAAGGCGACATCAAAAGTGGCATCTGAGACTAGACTCTGTTGATGTCCATGGGAAATGAGCAGCAGAAACTCTGGAACATTCTCCATTCAAAAAGATGGTCAGTGATCAGCAACAGGTAAGTTAGAGTAGTGGAATCAGAAATCTGTCACTAGGAGAAATAAAGCCCAGGTTGGGTCATGTGATTGTGGCTTGTTAAGCTGGGAAGCCCAGGGCCTTTCCATATGAATCAGCTGAAAGGAGGGGCTTAGTAGGTGTGCATGGATACTAGATGCTGCGGGAGGTACTACCACCTTTCATGTGGATGGCACTATACAGTTTAAAATATATATATATGTATCTATATATAGAGATAGACACACACATATATATATATATATATGTAAACACACACAAACACACACAGGATGCCAAAAAAATGTATACACATTTTAAGAAAGGAAAACACTATTAAAATTGTAATAGTCAATATATACTGATAACAAAAGATGACTATAAGTCACATTTGACTTCTGCAATTACAAGAGATGCTCAAAGTGGTTACCATCAGCGTCCAGACACATCTGATTATGGTGAACTACTGCTTGAGCAATGTTGACCAAAGTGTCCACTTGTATACATTTTTTTGGCACCCCATATACACACACTCACACACAAACTCACACACACACAGTCTGGCAATTAAGTTCACGAATTTGTTGCAATGATGTTGCTAACCTTTTTTGATATCAGAGGGTTTAGTCATTATGAACTTGTACCAACTGGACAAACAGTTAACCAAGTTTACTATTTGGAAGTGCTGAAAAGGATGTGTGAAAAAGTTAGACGACCTGACTTTTTGCCCACAATTCATGGCTCTCGCATCACAACAATGCACCAGCTCACACGGCACTGTCTATGAGGGAGTAAACAAGTAAACAAATAACTGTACTGGAACACCCTCCCTACTCACCTGATTTGGCCCCCAATGACTTCTTTCTTTACCCGAAGATAAAGGAAATATTGAAAGGAAGACATTTTGATGACATTGAGGACATCAAGGATAATACGATGACAGCTCTGATGGCCATTCCAGAAAAAGAGTTCCAAAATTGCTTTGAAGGGTGGATTAGGTGCTGGTGTCGGTTCATAGCTTCCCAAGGGGAGTACTTCGAAGGTGACCATTGTGATATTCAGCAATGAGGTATGTAGCACTTTTTCTAGGATGAGTTGGTGAACTTAATTGTCTGACCATGTGTGTGTGTGTGTGTGTGTGTGTGTGTGTGTGTGTGTGTATAAATTTTATATACATAATGAATTCAGTGGAGTCTCTCATTAACTCTACTATGTTAGCAGAGTATCAATTTCCCCAGACCTGTGGACCCACTCTCCAAGGTTGACAGAGTCAGTAAGGACCAGGGAGGGCACCGGAATGCAGTTCGGTTCTTCTGGCTTTGGGTCCAGCACTTTCCTGCTTTCCTCCATGATGCTCCTGTCACTGGTGGCTGCCATCTTCCCAGAGTTCATGGCCTGAGACAGACAGACAAATGCAGGCCAGGGCATCACAAGCATATGACAACATGCTGACCAGTTGCCTCCATCAGGCCAGTAACCTGCCAGCACTGCCAAATGGATGTGTGAGCTGCTGGGAGGCAGGGGACCAGCCCCGCCCTCAAGAAAATGTAGATTTTCAAGGAGGTTGGATGTTTCCCTCATACAAACATCATATGAACTGGTTTTTGGGGTCATTTGATAAATGTGAGCTACAGATTGAATTAAGATGACTAAAAGGATGTTATCCTGAATGAATATGTATTTTGAAATGACCCATTAACCTTTTACCAGAAGGATTCCTTCCTTTGAAGCTGGTGGTTTCCTGCACTAAAAGGTATGCAGATGATTTGCCAAATCACATTATTATGCACAACTAACTGCTTTGAGAAAACTGGTACCTGCAGATGCACAGTCAGTGGGTTTGAGTTAAATACCTCAATCATTAACATTTTCTCTAAAAATTAACAAGAGCAATTAGTCCATGTCAATGAAATAATCTCTTGAGGAGTGTTTTTTTCTTTCTTTTTTTTTTTAAGTGAAGCTACATTTGAGTCACACAAATAAGAAAATGCATCTTAAAATCATTTCCATTTTAGAATAGGCACATGTTAAAAACAGCTGAACTTATTTTTCCCTCTTCAAATTCTGCAAAATTCACTCCCAAGTTTACTTTCTATGCCAAGTCTCAGAGCTGAGCAAATTTTTATGGTCTAGTTATAAACCCTAGAAAAACAAGGTTTATAGGAAATGTTGACACAACCTTAACTAAAGTGGTGCTAGCTGACACCTCTATATTTTCAATTTGGGGATTTCTACTGGGAAAATATAAACGCTAATTCAGCAAAGGAAGCCAACTATAATAAAAATGTTGTAGTCTTCCTGTTCACCCCATGAAGTTTTACTTCAAAAGATGCCAGGGCAACGTGGAGGTGAGTTAGCATTAGAATGCTCAGTAGGTAAGGCACCTGCAAATCGCTCAGCCTCCAGGTTACTATAAACTTTGCCCAGGAATGCATGAGCTCACCGTGAGTCATGGCTGCCCACTGCAGTCCAGTTGAGAGGTGGTGGAAGATTCCAGGTCTTTACCGAAAGGTGTCTACTATCCTCTCACTGAACGCCTCCAAATGTACCCTAAATCATGACAAAAGGAGATTCTTCACAGACCAGTAAAACAAACCTCTAAAACACAGAGAAGCCAAACAGATGACAGTTAAAATGGAGGCATACTCTGGAAGGTTGATTTTGAATGCAGTAGGCTCCATCCAACTGCGACCAGTAGCAGTGCCAGTGGGACCCAGGTGGAAGGGCATTCTGAAACACCAGGACAAAGAGTCAGTGACAATTCCGATTTCCCGATCCCTCTAAACAGCTCAGATGAGAAGCACATGTGTTCCATATTTAGGCTTTGTTTTTGTTTTTTTTTTTTTTTTTTTTTTTGTGTGTGTGTGTGTGTGTGTTTCCCCTTGTGAAACAGGAGGAGGTGGGAGAAGGGGTGAAGTTTGACTCAGGTCCAGAGATAAAGACTGACACACACAAATGGACCATAATAGGGAGCAAAGTGAGTTAAGCTGAAGTAAATGTTTTAAAATCCTCAGCTAGATAGACTAAACAGCATTGGCCTAGGAGCCAGGAGACCCAGCTGTCTGTCCAGGCATTCTCACTTAGGAAATGCAACTCTAGCTAGCCTGCGAAGCCTCCCTTGTGTCCCTGTTTTGTCATCTGTAAAATGGAGGCCAGCCTCCATGACAGGAGGAGCAGTGAGGAGGGAAAAGTAATGTCTCTGCAAGTGCTTTGTGAATTTTAACCTGCAAGTCGAATGGGGGCATTATTTTGTGTTGATTGTGTTTCTATTTTGGAAAACTATGTTCAGAAAATGGAAATATTTTCAATTGAGGGAAAAATCCATCAGGATAAGGGGGAAAAGAACCCTTCTACCGTGTTTGTAATGGCTTTTCGAACTGAGTTGCAGGGGCGCTTACTGCTGACAACTTTGCTTTGTGTTAAGTCTAATCGTCTACTAAAAAGGCCATTTGGGTTACACCCCAATTACCATCACATATGTCTAAACTTCACCAGCTCACAAGGGACCACTAAGTTACATATCTTCATGAACAGAAAGTATGTCGGATGATTATTTTTTTCCTCCCAGGTTTCTTAGCCTGTTGGCAGCATTTTCCCAGAGTGTTTTCGAAAGCTTTCACAAGATATCCTCATAACGCTGGCAAAAAATACGAAGCATACTTTAAGACTAATGCTTAACTTCTGCAGGACCCTGATTGTTTTTCAGGTTGAAAACGAAGACAGCGAGTTTCTGGATGTACCTGTCAAGACTAAATGATTGTTCATTTCCTGTGAATTGGAAATAACGTAATAACATGCAGCTGGGGAGCTAGGCTGTGTTTCTTGCTTTAGCCTCTTCCAGAAGCTGGGTCCCTTACCAGCTGGGAAATATTACTGTATGAACGTGCTGAAAAACTTAGGGGAAATGAAAAGAACAACCACATTCTAGATGTCAGCAATCAGTTTGATGGTCTTACCTGTACCAACCTGAGAAGATTTTAATAGCAAAGGTATACAAAGATTAATTTAATTTAAAATGAGCTCTTAGGGGAAAAAAGGAAGGATTTACAAGGCCACAAAAATCTTTGTCTAGAATTGAGCTGATTAGAATTAACCCTGTTAAAATTATGCATGCCAATGAATGGGTGAGTTTGAAACAATTAAAAATAATAAAGTATTTTCACCCAAGGGAAATGGATTAGTATGAATCAAAGTATCCATGTTTTGCTAATGCAGTCATTACCTGGAACAAAAAAAAAACAAAAAAAAATACAAAACATAAATTCAATGCTGAGTTTAAAATGGTAATTCAGCAAAATGTAATCACAGGCACTTATTTTAAATGCATGCTTATAACATTTAGTATAATAAATTACATTTAGTTGTTTCATTAGCCGTCACACTATACGTTGTGATAATCAGATATTACATAGATGCTGAGAGATGGAGCCAATGTTTCACTTCAGGTGGCTCCCAGTCCAGCTCATCTTCATAATTAATTAGAGAAAGAGGAGGTGGGGTAGGAGCAGAAGAGATGCTTAGATTATTCAGGTCCCCAGCTTCTCCTGGGAAGGGAAGGAGAGGAAGGAGAGACTGAGGCAGAAGGAAAGTCTCTGCCAGTGGAATCTTAGAGCGTCATTGCCCATTGTACCCAGACCTACGTATGGAAGCAAAGAAATCTGGGGTCTGAGAGAGTGTAAGGGTGAGATAGCTGCCCAGGATCACCTTGTATGTGTGGTTCTCAGCCTTGACTAGGCATCAGAATTACTTATAGAACTTTTAAAAATAAAAACAACTGGGTCCTGTCCAGTCCTGGGCTAAAGCTTGGGAATGACATCTTCATGATTTAAAAAAAAAAACAAAAAACAACAACAAAACCCTACAATTGATTTTGAATGCTGAGCTAGGTTGAAAACCATGGGTAGGTGGTAGTTGGAAATAAACTGAAAGGTGAGTTTGACAATATTGCAATATTGCACTTTATCTAAATCTCTCTTCATCTTGTTTGAGTCTAAAGAAGGAGCTACATGTCTTGAAGTGTATCAGATAGACAGAGTACGATGAAGATGCCGTAATAAAATCATACCTGACACTGCTGTAGCTCTTTGAGACTCGTTGCCTAATGGACAGAACAAGTACACATCCATTACATCATTTCTTTCCCCTCCCTTCTTCTCTTAGCGCAAGAATCATCACCCCGTCTTACAGATAAGAAAACATGCCACATCCTGCCAAATCCCCCAACAGTGTGAACAGGTGGGTTGACCCCCATTTTGTGTTCCTGTCCCAGATGCAATTTTTTAGGCCTGACAGCTGTTTGTGCAGGATGCCTGGGGATGGAGACAGGGTGCTCTGCTCTTAGATGGTTTTATGCTCATGTAACAGAGAAAAGAGAATTCAGCAATCAAACACCTAGCTCCCAAGTTGACTACAAATGGAGAGAAGGTTTGTGTTTTACTTTCACCTTAAAGAGTTGGCTTACATCCAGCATGTATAATAGTTTTTGGCTTTCTATTTTACACAAGTCCTCTTCTTAAGTTAACATGTCATATATCCCATGTCTATTTCATTGCTTCCTGGGATTCAATAGAGAATAGATGGTAAGGAGAAAATGGTGCAGTAGAGACAATAAGCAGCAAGTCCCCCGGCAGGCATCCTGGGGCAAGCAGCCATGGTGGACTCCTTGTGTGCTTACTTCTTTCACATCAAGAGAAGCAAATGGTCCCCAGGTCAAGGATGGAAGAAGAGGTTAAAAAATCTTCCAGTTATGTTTGGGTTTATTTCCCTGCCTCCCGAGTAAGCTTTCAGTTACTTTGTTCTTATGATTCAACTAATCTAATGGAAAGAAATCATGATCACAGCATTTGAGGCAGATGGATGGCTTAGGGCTGTAAGTTATCTGGGGAAGACTGTTGGGAATGGACTTGAGGATAAAGCTATTACGAAGCACAGCAGTAGAAGCTATGCTTTTGCTGATACAATTTACCTTTTTAATGAAGTTACTTCACATTTTATGTTAACATAGACAAAATGCTTCCAAGGTAAGATTGTTTTTGAAGGTCTGTGATGCAGTGATAGCTACCACTGTAGCAAATGTGCAGTGTTAAATGTGATGAATCAATGTCCTCTCAGATACCAGTATTTCACAGATCAGTATAACTCATTGTACTTAATGGTTTATCCTATCATACAAAAATATATCTACAGAAGGTATCCCTCAAGTTTTTATAAATTACTAGGCTGACCATTTTATCATATTTTATCTTCTTCACATGTGAGTTTAAAAGATTGATGGTGTTATAATTATGTTTAAATCACATCTGGTTTTACAATAGCCTATGGAGAAACATTTCTGACAGTAACAGAAAGGAACTGTATGGAAAGTTGAATATATGGAACATAGCTAACCTTTTAAATCAAACATGTAGAGCTATTTTGGGGAACAGGAATGGCAAATAGGTTTCACCTGAGCACTGACCAACTGGCAGCTCACTGAAGTGATATTTTGTGAAAGCTGATCTGGGCTCAGCGAGAAAGTGTGCCAAGATTGACTAGTGATGCCTGTCATGGAGGAAGGACCGGACCTGGCATCATGTGTTTGCCATCTCCACTGTGGGAAGAAAAGGAAAAAACTGAACTGTATAGTGAATGCATATTTCACTACGAACAAAGACTGTTGAGATATGTGAAGAATTCCTCTGATGGCATAGCTTTTGCCAGAGCGAAGACTCCATTGATCATTTTGGATAGTTTTAGATTTAAGAGCCTTATTAAAGGTGTTTAATGCATATCTGGGTGTCTAGAAGAGTAAGGATTATTCATTTTTCTCAACATGCTACACTGTTACGTGAAATTCTGGAATTAAGTTTGTCATTGTTATGGTAGAGAGTGTCAGTCCGAATCTTCCAGTTACACAAGCCGCACGCAAATGAGGCTTTTCCCTTGGATTCCATCATCCTCAGGTACACTTCAGCCGAGTTATTTTCACAAATGTAGTTTTCGTTGCAGTCAAAGCAAATGCTATCATTTACACTAGTGATTATGAAGCCCACGGCGAAGTCATTAAACCCATCATATTTCTAAGTTTCATTTTACAATATTAGTGAGGATACAACGCTAGCAAACTCATTTGTTTCCTGTTAAAGATAATATAAATGGAAAGCAAAGTAGGGGTTATCCCTCTGGAGAAACCATGAGTTTAATATGATTAATGTTGCAAAGAAATAACTTTCTTATTGAATCAATGACCTTTTCATCACAGTGAGTTGTATTAAATTGCAAAATTTAATTTCAGATAGAAGAAAACATTCCTCAATTCTATTGTAAATAATGACATATTTATTCACATATCTTCAGCATGTTTTCTACCAAAGATTCATCATTTCAGTTGATTTTTATTATGTTTCTTAGTTGCAGATTATTCCTCATAGTTTTCTAATAGATTGACACTTTTTATTATTTATTGATTGGGTCTTTGAAGACATGGGTTGACTAGGATGGGTTTTGGTTCTGGTTAGTTTATGTAGCCAGATAATTGATGAGTCATGAACAAGAACCTCCGAGAATTTGTTATTTATTTCTGTACTATTCCCCCTACTCTCCCTTACCTAACAAATCCATTTTCTGGGACTCTCAGTCAGCAAATCATACTCCCATATATCCAACGGTCATCTAACTGTGACCATGGACCATCTTTCCACTTCCTTCCAACCAATGTAAGTTCAACCTGAAGTCTGTTTTAACTCATGCTGTTCTCAATTTCTCCACAGGCATTTCACATGTAAGGTTTTGTTTTAAATTATGAAAGTAGCTTGTTTGAGTTGTAGGAAGAAGCAAAATATGATTTTTTCTGAATTCTTACAGAATGTCTTCAAAGTGCACGTTATCTTGTCTGTTTCCATATCTCATTAATCTTTGGGGATCCTGAGACTGTATGCTAAGGCTGGCACTGAGTCCTGCCTGGAGCCCTGTAGGAGGTATGTTCCTTCTTTGGGGGGTCATTGTTTTAGAGATGGTTGTATTTATCAAAATGGAAAATTGATCTAAACTTATGTATATGCAGAACCTCGGGGAGAAGAAATGTGGAGGATGATTTGTCTTTAGTCAACTCTAGTGACCAGCACAATACACACACACACAAAAATAAATAAATAAAAAGAAAAGAAAAAAAGATAGCCTTTATTTTATATGTAGATATGCTGAGCCAGATGAGTAGACAGTGGTCATTTGCCCTCTGGCACTGAGACGGCAGTCTATGTTGTTGTGTGGAACTATTGCTATCGGACTATTCCTTAATCACCTCAAGGGAGAAGTTTCTCCTTTCATCCTCAGTCAGCAGACTGCTGAGCCCTTAACATTGCTCTTAGCTCATGTCCCTGCAATTGTGAGTCTTGTCCTTGGAGTGAATGGTATGATAAAGGTTATTAGGAAATAGAAGGGGGGAAATCTGGTTATATTAATGCAGCAGCACATAAAACAAAAATGGAAAGATGCCACTGAGGATATTACTAATTTTAAATCTAACTACAAACACATTGTCTTAGAAAATTAAAATTCCAAGTGGGAAGGTTACATTTCACCATTGTATGTATCGATAAGGATAGGTTTGCTATTTTAATCAGAAAACGTTAAGCAGAGACATTATTCACATAGACCATGATATAAATGATGCCCCACTGTAAGGCATGACCTGTCTAACCATATGGATGGTGGCCCTTCCAGTAAGTTTTCTAAAATGTGCTAAATAAATGGTGGTAGGGGATGTCCTACCCTATGGAAGCACATAGCAACAGCACCTGATCTAGGCTAGGGGGTAGATTCTTGGAATAAATGACATTGCAGTTGAAACTTAAGATCAGCCTGAGTTAGCCAGACCAAAAGGAAGAAGAGTTGTCCAGGCAAAGGGAACAGCATGTACAAAAGAATAAGGACAAGGGGTTATGAGGCCGAGTTAACTAAGGAAAGAATATAAGGGACATTATGGCAGCTCAGTCCCATTGGCCATCAGGAAGGCTTTTATTTTTAGTGTTACAAACCCAGATCAGCGGCACTCAAACTTGATGGATTCCAAAAAAGGAGGAACTCCTCACCTCCCACGTTTGTTTTCTTACTAGGTCTCAGCAACCTTTCCCCATACAGTACAGTTGAGTCAAAGCTGAGACTAATGTAACACTTGAAGAAGATTCCCTGCCTTCAGACAGATGGGTCCCAGTAACAGGCTCCCGTTCCTGCCACCTGTTCAACTTCATCAAATGTCAAGCATTTTGACTGAGACAAAAAACAATCAATCTGATTGTGACACTCTTCTGCTTAAAGTCTCTTGTTTTAAGGCTTTTGGAGATTAAAAACAAAGCAACAAAACAAAACCAAAAAACATATTTGGGGATAAAGTTTAAAGTTAAATGGCTTACATGGTATAGGCATCTTCCACAGGGTAGGGACAATTTCTATCTTGTCCCTTAACATACAGCACAATAGCTGGCACAGAGTAGCATTATGGAATGAATGAATGAATGAATGAATGAATGAATGAATGAATGAAGGGCCAGGCCAAATAATCAGTCAATCTTGCCCTGCCCACAGTTTCCCGCTTTATTCCAAAAAGAAGTGGACTGGCTTCCAGGCAGGGCAAGCCCCCCCAAGCTCCTCAGTTTTCACAAGAGATTGCCACCCCTCCGCCAGCTCGGTGACAGTTGAAGTTTTTAGTCTGCTCTTTTCTGGCATCCTGGAATTGTGACACTCTGTGTACAAGCAGTGAAGGTGTATCATTTCAAAATCCCTGCAACTCGACACTTAATCAACATTTTGGTTTATTACCCTAAAGAGAAAAATCACACCGGTGTGAAAAGATGTATGCACAAAAATATTAGCTGCACCACTGTTTATAATAGTGAAAAATTAAAGTGATCAAAATGTCCATTAATAGAAGGATGGTCACATAAATTATGGAATATAACACACAGTGGAATATGAAGTAACCTTAAAATGGAAGAGGGAGAGTTTATTATGTTTTATCAAATCTGAGATACCATTGTTTTTTAAGATGCATCATTATTTTATGATACTTAGAAAGAAAAATAAGTGTTGTCCATTAAATGACACAGTGCTTTCTTGTTACCCAGAATTTTTATTCTATACTTATCAGCTCTTTCAGACTTAGGTATATTTTTATAATATGTTGCTCTTATGCATGCATGAAAGAAAAATATAAGCATAATAAATTAATGTTTCTGAAACTTCTTTATATTAGACTCCAAGTTTTCTGAATACTTATTAACTCAGAGTTGTCAATGTCCCTGTGTTTTTTTGATGTCATTAACAGTGTTTGGATGCTGAATTTCTTAAGAATACGTAAAAGAGATAAAGGCATCGGGTTCCTAAGCCGTCTTCGCTGTTATGTAGAATTGGCCAATCTGGACTTCAGGAAAATTGATAAAGCACTTCAGATTCACTTCCAACAAACGGCATTCCATAATGCTCCTTCAAAAATTGTGTTCCTAGGAGTTGAAAGAGAATTCACCTCTCGCACATGAATTTTCTCCTAAGCCCTTAATACCCGTTCTGCGCGTTTTGATGATTTTTGTGAATGTGTCTGCAATGGCCACTGCCTGGCCAGACACCAGCAATTGTTAGAAGCAGCCCAATTCCGGGGGTAAAAAAAAAATGTAAAAAAAAAACCCCACAAAAAAACAAAAACACACACACCACACAAAAACAAGCATGTATAGTAAATAGTAAGTACATATATGTAGTATATATGAAAGTATGTGCCTATATCTAGCTGTATAAATATGAAATGTATAAACGTGAAGAATGTTCATCCAAATATTACCAATAGTTGTCCCTAATTAGTGAGCTTTGGTATAATTTTACTTTCTTCTTTGTATTTTTCTGTATAGTTGGCACTTTTTTTACAGTAAAGATGTAGAACATTTTCAAGAGTAATAAACTTAGGCTTTAAAAGAAAAGAGAGGTAATATTTATGGAAAATTGCCTAAAATGTGCACATTTCCACTTACAATTTGATTCTATATCCTATGGGTAAGTTTTAGGAGGTCTGCAAGGTCCCTAAAATTAGACCTATACTTTTTATTTCCCCATCACACTTAGCACAAAATCTGAACTCCTCTCCGGGACCCACAAGCCCAGCCCCTGCTCACAGCGCCGAGGTCACATCCTCCTACTGCTGTGCTGTCTCTCCCCTCCCCCACACACCTTCAGTTCTTGAACACACAAACTCCTTCTTCCCTATGGCTCCCTCCTGCAGGCCTCTGACATACAGATAGCATCTTAATAAATGAGGCTATCCCTGATCCCCTAGTCTAAAGTAAAGTTCCTCCTCATTCTCCAGCACATAACTCTGTCTTGTTTTCTTCTGAGTAGTCATTACTATCTGGGAATCATTTCAGTCACATATTTGTAGTCTGCTTTTTCCCTCTAGAATGGAATTGCCATGTGAGCAGGATCCTAGGCTGTCCTGGTAACTTGAATCCCCAGTGCATGTGGGTTAGCTCCTTGGAAAAGCAGGTTTATTGGGGGAAATACCAGTGGAAGACAAAGGGGAGGGGACAGGAGGCAGGCAGAACTGTTAGACCGCAACGCAGGTTTGACCCCTAGGAAAGGAGAAAGGGAAAGAAGGAGGATCAGTGAAAAAAATCTCAGACCACAGCATAGTTCTAAGAAAGTTCTGGCCAGGCTCATGGGTGGTCCTTGAGCCAAAATCCTTGGGACCCTCACCTCTACTGTGCTCTGTCATTGGCGGGGATTGGGAACAGCTGGTGGTGGGCGGGGATGGTGGCCTCGGTGAGAACATGGTAGTGAACCCAGAAGGGAGGCAGCTGGGCTTCTCCACAGCAGGAGATCCAAGCAGCATATTCCCATGGCTGCCACAGATTGGAACAGAACAAAATCTTTGTACATATCTGTTTTACAAAAATGAATGAATGGAAAGTTTTCCAAAGTAGTCCAGAACTCAGAAGTTAAGAACTACTGCTCTGAAATTTCCCTCAGGACAAGCTACACACTCGTATCACAGAGTTTTTATTCTCATGGAGTTTCTTTTACTGAATTGGGTGATAGTATTCTGACACCAGTCCCCTTGACAGCGATAAAAGAAACATCGTCATAAGACGTGTTGCCTTTTTCACTTTAAAGTGCCATTGGGACACTTATCACTATCTTGCTCAGTACCTTCTTTATGAAGATTCATGGGAAAATAATTCTCTCTAGTCTCAGTACCAGGAAGAGTTGTGCTTTACTCAGACAATCGGTTTGTATATTTAAGCAATTAAATAATTAAGTAATTGAATTAATAAACTGATTAACAATGTGATCAGAATTCTCGTTTTTTAATGTGTACCTGAAAGTTTGGAACCAAACTTGTGGTCCATTTTCAGCAAATGCATAGGTACTCCTAGAAATATTTTCATAGATTGTTTCAGCAAATATTGAGGTTGGACCATTTCATGAATTCATCTTATTTTTCCTACCCCAATTCTCTTGCCCTTGTTCACAACTTATTTTCACTTTCTCTTCTTATATTACGTACATTTTAATAGGCCACCTTGTATGAACTATGGTGAGGTATAACAAATTGGTTGTTGTTTTCTTGTTCAGTGCTAAGCATGGTAACACGGAGCATGACTTAGCCACAATCTTCAGCCTCAACTCCACCCAACACTCTTCTCCAACTCCACCCTGATGCTCACTGCTTTCTTCCTGATCCTCCTCCACTAGAGTTTTTACCACACTGTATTACAAAGATGTGTTTGGGGGTCTTGCCTGCCCTGAAGCAGAGCACTTTGATTCATCCTTATTCATTTAGTCAGGTCAAAAAGTATGACCGATACTAATCACCAATATCAGGCTCAGCCAAGCCCTCTCCCTTATTCCATCTCCAACGACTTCCACGGCGAATTGTGGGGAATTTTCACTTTCTATTTTATTCATTTCCAAATGGCTTGTAATTTTCATGAAGATAATAGTTTCTTTATCCTCAGAGGTAAAAAAAGTATAAAGATATATTAACATCTGTATCTAGGTTAACCTCTAAGAGATTTTAGTGTTTTCCTCCCAACCATCATTATAATGGAGCTTTAGAATATTACCTAAGGTGTCTGTATACAGCAGAGAGTACCAAAAACAGCAGGAAAAAAAGCCATAAACCAGAAATTTATTTTAGTCTAGAGCTGAGAATATAAAATCATATTATAGGTAAATTATCCCCCCACTCTGATGTCCTATGTATACTTAATCAATAAAGACAACCAAATCAGAAAGAATACCCAAAAAAGCAGAAGTGTCCATGCCAAAAATGGAATGAGTTCCATTATTTAACTGCTAAATCTGTTCATCACTAAAAAGTAAATGCATTTGACCACTACAACTTTAAGGGAGAACTCAGAGAATCTGATATGTGGACTATATTCAAGACTCATGTGAAATCAAGAGGATGATCAGATATCTTATTTAGAATGATTGATGGCTCCTGCTGTGATGAGTAAGTGTGAAAAACATATGCTGCCTGGTTTTATGTGTTTTGGCTGCCAGATGGTGCCTAACCCCACCCCACCCCTGAACCTGCCCTCATTGTCACCCATTCCAATTCCTGCCTTATCCCAAACCCTCCCTCTTGTCATCCCCAGTCCCTGTAATCCATTCCCCACCAAAAGTGGGGGGTGTGGGGCAGTTATGTGTGAGTCTTAGGTATGAAGCACAGATGTCTGTTTTGCATATTATTGGGTAAAATGAAGAGCTTAAACTAGAATGATTTGTTTCCTAGGACATATAATAATAGCAGCTAAATATCATGTACCTGTTTCTCCTACTTGAAGTTTGTCTTTCTGTTTTCATTGTCAAGACAGTTTCTAGAACAAAGTAGGTATGTGATAAATGTTTGTTGTATGAATGACTTGGATAAATAAATGAAAACATGATCAATCTATCTAAAAATCCAACAAAAAGGAAGGGAAGTGAATTTGGCATAATTTGGTCTCTGTATATCTAGGCTTTCTCCCAGTGCTCTTGAGTCATCTATGTAATAGGTTATTGTAGAATTTGCTGGAAAGTCACATCAACCTTCTCAGTTTATTTCTGAACTAAACCATTTTCCCCTCTTGGAGAGCGGTGACATCACTTGCTTCACTCTAGTCTTCCTGTGCTGCTCCTCTTTTTCAAAACATACCCCCAGTGGAATTGTGACCACATTTGCAATCACTTTCCATTACCTGAATTATATAATTCATCTGGTTTTAAAGGTCTATACTCTTTTACTGGGAATCAAACGCTCCCCTTTTAAATATATAAATGTGTATTTTTACTATGAAAGTAATGTAAACACATTACGAAAAAAAAATCCAGAAAGTAGGGATGAAGGGAGAAAAAAAAAATCACTCATAAGACTAACTCTCTGTCTAATACAACCTCTACTAAGATTTTGGTAAATTTCCTTCTAATACTTTTTCTTAAACATCTGTTTTTACATAGTTTCATATGGTTGTACTCATCATACACATACAATTTTATTCCATTTTTTAAAACTAGTCTTGAAAGTAGAAACAACACTATTTAACAGAGAGAATTTAATATAAGAAATTGGTTAAATAGGTATTGGAGAACTGGAAACGCATGAAGGAGACCCTGAAAAAAACAAGCATAAGTACAGGAAGCAGATACTACCCCTACGGTGGAGAAACAAAGGGAAAATGTCCAGGTACACAGAACCAGAAGCTTGCGAGAGGGGGCTGCAGACCTCAGGGAGAGGTCACCACCAGGGTTGGTGCTGATAGCTCTGAGGGGAGGGGTGATGAGCTGGCTTCTGGGTGTGGATAAAAGCTGAGACTGGAACCCACTGCTGGTGAGATCAACAGCCCCTGTCCAGAGTGAAGGGTCATAGTGGGGTAACTGACAAGACAGGAAGTGCACAGGGAGGGACCTGTTTCTTCTCCCCACTCCTGCATTCTATCTCTTTCTAGCATCATCTGCTGTTGATGGACTATAATAAGGAAGCAGCAAGCAAAGCAGAAATTCAGTTTGCAGAGTTCTAGCTTAAGCACAGCAGGGAAATGAGAATTCCAAGGTGGGGGCCAATAACTGATAACTAACCCATATCTTAAGCTTTGTTTTGGATGTTACTACGCAGCTACATTTTTAACGACTGCATCATATTTCATACAGCCACTGTACCTCCTTTACTTAACCATTCCTTATTGTTGGACTTTCCAGTTTATGGCCAAGACGTTGCTTTTGAAAATAACAATGCAATGTTATTTGTTTTGCCATTCCCTTAGGATAAATTCTCAGAAGACCAATCTCTGTGTCAAAGGACAGATGAAAAGTGTTATGACTCTTATTGTGTATTGCCCAAATGCTTTCCAAACCAGTTGTTTCAGTTCGTGCTGCTACCTCCGGTATGTGAAAATGCAGCCAGCACATAAGATGGTTGGTTAAAGCCTCCCACATCCACAGACAATGCTGTGCCCTTATATAATCCAACACAATGCCTTTGCTCCTCAGAGCTTCCCATCCTGATTTTATAAATAGACAAACACCTTTTCTATATAACTTATATCAAGTAAGACACGTGTTAACACTATTGCTAACGTTCTATACTAGCGTATAGTGATTTGATTTGCTAAGTTTTGGGTATGGTTCAAAAGCCATCTTTTTGGTATAGCAACTCAGTTCTCTCTTCACCTTTTATTGTTTTTTGAGCTCATGCAACTCAGAGGCTCAGCCCTCTTAGAGGCTATTCAAAAGCATCCCACCCAGGTCTTGGACTAAGGGCCCCAGCTCTCCTAAAGCCAAAGAGTAAGCAGAGATTGTAGGACCCATCCAGTTGGTGAGCTTCACAATAAAGAATAAAGACCTTAACGTAAATACAAAACTCATGACAGACTGTATGCAAAAGCTGACTTACTTTTTCCAAAATGTTTTTAGAGAATATAAGTAATTATCTCTGCCTTTGAATTTATGTCCTTGTCTCTTAATTTTATGTTAAAAATACAACCTCACTATATTTGATTTTTTAAGATACCAGTAATCTGGAAAACAGAAGTCTGTACAGGATTCTTCAATGTCTTTAGATAGTGACCTTTTAAAATAATGTCTTGTGTTGATTGTCCAGAGGAGGGTGGAATATGTAACATGGAGAAATACACATACTCTATATGCAGTTGTTTTGACATAAAAAGAAATTGTATGAAATTATATTCTTTACAATAATAGTATGCATTAACCATACAATGAAATATTATTTGATTCTATGTCTTTAATGTCATTTGTATGAATAAATTCACAAATCAGAAAATATCCCTTTGTATCTCCTTATTTGAATAAGAATTTGTATATAAATACAGACACACACTATTATCTACATGCATAATGCCCATATGTATGTACAAATGTGTACGTACATTTGTATTCACAAACTATTCCTTGGAGGGCTAGATTCTGTTAATTGATGACCACTTCCACTTCCTTTAATTAACTTTAAGAAGACAGATTTCATATCGCAGTTTGTTCTATTAAATCCAAGTCATCTCCTCTAGGCTCCCAAATTTATGGTCTCTAATTTAAGCACACCTCATATTTATCAAAACCATGGAAATGATGGCACACATTTCATGGTGACTTATGGTGTGTTGTAAAGATATTTGTTTTGTCCTTTGGCCCTGCAAGGTCCATGCATCTCTGTTGAATACTTTTTTCTTGAAGGGGATGGAAGGGAAGGGGAGGAGACGAGTAGCCTAATGTGGGTCACAGACCTTCCTCAGTGTGAGGGGAGTGATGGGGTGTGGGGTGCAACCATCACTATTTTATGTTTGTTCCCAATTTACAAGTTAGTTAACAGCAGAGCAGGAGAGAAAGGAGAGGTCGGTGTGTCTGTGGCCAGCGTTAGGGTGCAGGGCTGATGACCCTACTCCTTAAAGATAAATAAACATAAGAAGCAACATTTGGAGCCAATTATGAGGGACAATCACAATTCTGCAAATATGTGGTAGAGAGGGGAAAAGGGCAGTGAGAGAAAAATAGAAGTAAATTCACAGGAAAGCACCTGGAAAGGCCTGGAAGATGCTGCAAATGCTACTGAACAGGGTGTTTGGGAGCTGAGTGGGAGGATGGAAGGACAAAGCAGAGGTGACGGAAGGATTTAGAAGGGAGCAAAGCTCTGTACCTCTGCTGCCAAAGAGGACGCACTCTAGTGACAGACACGTTTTGTTGTCAAGACATTGTCATCAGCAGTAAGAAATAATATAAGGAACCTAAGAATGTACTTTAGAATGAGGGCAAAGAGAGGATTATTTAGAAAAATATTCTAAAATGCTCAGGAAAATAGAATCGAATGAGTTGAGATATGCAGAGTGTTAGCTAGTAAATAAAATGTACGTGTTTGCTCTCATTACCAGCGGCATCACATGGGCCAGATGAGGAAAATGCCAGAGGAAGGGGAAAGGTTCAGGGGGAGGACAGAGGACGGACAGCGGGAGGAAAAGCGTCCAAGCACGCGTCTGTCTTAGGTCTCAGGGGGTTCTAGGCCACAGGGCAAGTTGATAAGAAAGTTGGCCCAATATATGCAGGTTCTGAAAATAGGTTTGGCCGGGAGCCCAGGCAGTCCTGAGCTGGTCCTCCTCCCAGATCTCTCCGGAAGAGGTGGGGCAGAGCCTGCTGACCTTTTCAGCTCACCCACTCTGGTCATACTAAAAGAAATATCAATCCAACTGAGCACACCTGGCCTCGTACAGTTTCACCCACTCCATCACCCAGCCCGCTCCTTCCTGCTGCCTCCAGCCAGCCCTTTTAATTTAGGACCCAAACTTTTGCTCCACAATTGAAGATAAAATATCTTTAAACGAATCTTGAGAGTAGTAACATCTTGCCTAAAACTTATGTTCACTGGGTGTAATTAACCCATCAGTAGCTGTTATTCATTCTTATTAGAACTTCAGCAGAGTGGTAAAAAGCTTGGGTGTTGGTGTCAAACAGATTTGGATTTAGTTCCCAGGTCTGCCTGTTGCCTGTTAAGTGAACTTGAGCAAGATGCTTCATCTTTAAGCGTCTCAGTTTCCTCACCCATAAAATAGGGATAATAATAATAATAATGCCTACCCTTGGGATTGTTGCCAGGATTAAACTACCTGTTATATGTAAAGGAGGTAGCACATACTAAAACTTAATACAGGGGCATGGCTGTTGGCTATGACTACTCACAAGGTGAGTGGTTTAGAAGGGAGAGTGATGCTGATCACAGAGAAGGGAAAAGTATAGGACAAGAATAAAGACCCTGGTTGCCATGAGGTTAGCCTGTGCAGCTTGAGCTTTGTGTGACTGAGTCTTTGTGATGCACTTTGGTCACTTGGTTATGTGATGCCCACCAGTGTTGCTCACGTAACTTATGAACATAATTTTATTTTAAAGGAGTTTTGTCCCCAAAGGCATTTTCAGTTAAGGTTTGGAGGCCTGGAGAATGAAGAGGTTGGAGTTTAAGTTCTAGGACTGTTCACTTCAATCTCACACTTGAAAAGGTTCTGAAGAAATGAGAATTCCCTATTAACTCAGATTACTATGGTGCTGCACCTCAGAGGTAAATACTGCACCTCAGAAGACCTGCAGCAAGGTTATTTGCAAAGTCTTTAAGCTAGAAGGTCCATCCCACATCACATTGTTGTCATCTATTCAAAGGTATGAGGTATCCTCTTTCTGCTCCCCGGCTGCATCCTGAAATATTTGCCCCAGTGCATCTCGCTGGCCACTTCCCCTTCCCCACCTGGTCCTGATTGTCCCAGGTCATGGCCCTAGACCTGTTTCCTGCTCCTCTGACCTATGGTCTGATACTGTTTCCATCAGGCTGACCTCTGGCTTCCTTCCTTAGCTCCACCGTTCAACTTGCCCCTTTATCGTGTTGCTTCATGGCTGCTCTGAACCTCTGCCTGGTACCAGTTCTCACGCTACAGTGCCTGCCTTCCACTCTGCCTCCAGGAATGGACCCCAGACCTCCATCAACTTTTCTCCTGTAATAAATTAGTTTTGAGTCACTTTAAAGAACTAGCTGACATTAAGATTTTAGAATTTGGTCATCAATGAGAACATAAATATGGATCATGTAGCTAGAAAGGCGATGTTTACATAGAATCGACTTTCCCCAGGTGTGCACATGGTAAGAAACAGACCTCACTCATGTATAATTAAAGAGCAGTGTTACAAAGTAGAGCTGTGCATGGCAGTAGTCAATCCAATACTCAGAGAGAAAGTAATAGCAATTGGTTGATTAGAAAATTATCTCTATGTTGATAAAAAATAATTTTAACAACTTCATATTATATGACGTGGTGTTCCAGTCATATCTTATAATGACTTTCCAGGCACCCTGTCCACGTACCAGAATATGCAAGATTTTCTGAACACTGTTCTCTTTTACAGATGAGGAAAGTGAAGCACAGAGGTTAAATACCTGGCCAAGGTCACAGCTTGTAAATGCTGGAATTTAAACCTGGGTAGTCTAGCTCAAAAAAACGCATGTTTTCAAACCTTGCATTATGCTACCTCTCAAAAGAAGAATTTCATTGAAACATCTTGCAATAGCAATTATTTTTATTTATTTGCTTTCTTTATTGGATTCCTCAAGCTAGGAGTGAAATTATTGGACAGGGGGTGCTGTCTTTTTCAAGGTGGTTACTTTCTATTTTCAAATACTAAAAGAATGAAGTGTTATGGAATCAGAACTATAAGGAAGTGTGCTTTTTAAATTAATCCACGTTTAGTACCTGCAAGCCAAGAAGGAGTGTAAGTTATATCACATATTCAATAGTTTTAGGTTCTAACCTCTTATTTATGTTTGGGCAACTGGACATAGAAAACCCTAGAATTATCTAGTCCTAGCTTACCAGAACCCTCAATTATTGGATTTGTTTTCTTTAACTGGTCTTTTCATTAAGAAGTCACTATCAACAAAGTATTCTGAGAGCCTGGGTTTTTTATTTTAATTTGTTTAGAGCAACTTCTAGTATCTGCCTTGAGTTCACGTAGTTCTGACCCAATGTTCCCCATTCAAATGATCTTTAGAATGAGGACTATGAGATGCTCCCACAGTCTCCATTTTGTCCTTTAGGATGTGTTCACCGTATTAGGAAAGTCGACATGTATGGGTTCCCAAAAACATTGGCTCTGAAAAAAAAAATCATTAATATTGCATTGCCTGAAATTTCTGCTTGAATACAGTTTTACTACTGATCAAAATTTATTATATCGTATTAGTACAATTAATAAGAAAAATATTTTGTGTCCCTACTCTATATTGAGTGGTATATGGACCTAGGTTGCCATGGGTGTCACCTTCATGACAATAACTGTTAAGAGAGCATACAGATTAGGAGCACTCAGCTAAATGGTACGTAAAGCAATCAAATTGTTGAGTCTCTGTCAGTGCGAGACCTGACCAGGCTAAGTGAAGTGAGTAAATCAAACTATGTAAGATACAACCTTACAGAAGACTACGACACAGATGACTACAACATAAAGCAAACTGAAGAGCTTCAACAGCAAAGAACTCATAGAAATTATCTAACTCAGAAATGGCAAATATGTGGCAATGCACTGTCACACCCCTTCCCGTGTCCATGGCAGACATTATCAATCAATCACAGTACTCTTTCCACTGAGCCCAAATTAGCCTTAAGGAATAATAATCTCTTTCTTTTTCACTTGCATTTCTTTCTTGAATAGGACAGAAAGGAGTTTAATTACAGCTACCAAGCTGGGAATACCCATTGGGTCATGCATGTAAACATAAACATAGACTGTCACATGTGTCACAGCAATGGAGAAGATTGAGACATTTGGGAGGAAGAGCTGTTTTTGGTATCCAAGCTTTTACAACATTCATTAAAAAAACGTGGCTTCACTTGCACACTTTTGGAACTTTACTATTAGTAAGAAATTACCGCACGCCTCACAACTCATTCCAACATACCAGTTTGTTGGGACATCTCCATTGAAAACCTGCTCTAGAGGTTTAAACTCCAAAGACTATTTCAGACCAAGGTGAAAGAACAAGCTAACTAAATAAAACCACCTTACTATACTGAGAAGTAACTACAGCAATTCAAAGCAAACTATTCCCTTCCCTCCACATTCCTGAGCAACTACGCACGTTCTTCCTACTTTTAGATGCTTACAATTCTTGGTCACCAAGTCAGTTGTGACAAGTAAGAGCCAACACATTGGTTTTTTTCCTTTACAGACACCCCCTATAAAATGTGAGTAAGGCAGGTGTGGCTGTCCTCTCTGGCAGCCTCGGTGTTCTAACCCGGTGTAATTGTTGGCGAAGTCTCCCGAGCTCTTTCCTACCTTCTCCAAGAGAAAAATCTGCTCCACGAGGAAGCGAGGTAGTTCACTGAAGGTGCTTGAGGGTCAGTGTCTGCCTTATCTCCAGTATCTAGCACAGAGACGTTCACACAGCTAGTGCTCAGTAACAATGTCTGAAAAAAGTGAATTAATTAAGGAATGAAAAATCAATAGAAGTCCCCGTTGCACATCTCTGTCCCCACCCAGAGCTTCTTTTCAGCCACGGGCAGCCTGACTTTGCTCTCCTTGTTTCCCCCTTCACAGCAATGACCCAGCCTTTCCCAAGGCTGCCAGTCTGCCACCCTCACACCCTTCACTTTGCAAAGGGTCCTCTTTAGGATCCTCTTTCTTTCAAAAGCAGCCAAAAAATGGTAAATAACAGGGTACTTTCCCTCTCACAAATAAAATTGTCACTCATGTATTTGTCGTCTTCCTGCACCCCCAGATGACTAATCTCTTTCGAGGCAAAGGCCCTTGCCTTTTACTTGTAATTCAATGTGATCCATGTGAGTTTGTGTGTGTGGAGGGAGGGTGACTATTCATGTAATACTCTGCAGAGAGAGGGTTCCTTAGATGTGTTGTGACTCTCAGGATAACAACAACAACAAAAGCCTAGACATATCGATATTGTGTATAAATCCCGTGTTTCCCCGAAAATAAGCCCTAACCGACCATCAGCTCTAATGCGTCTTTTGGAGCAAAATTTAATATAAGATCCGGTCTTATATTTTATTATATAAGAACCGGTCTTATAGTAAAATAAGTCCGGGTCATATGTTAATTTTTGCTCCAAAAGACACATTAGAGCTGATGGTCCGGCTAGGTCTTATTTTCGGGGAAACACGGTACGAATGTGTTGGCAATTAGAGGGAATTCAGTTCTGATCTTATCTCCCCATAGAAAACTTCTTCAGAGAAGTGGATTTCACGGATTTGGAGTAAAGAAAACATGAGTTTTCTTTTCTTAAGACAGTAATCTAATGAGTACAAACACACTAAGTTTGGTCGACTTTGTGAAAGCTCCCTAATTCTTTCCAGTAACAGGCAATGAGAAAAAAGAAATTCCTATTTTGCTAGTTCTTTTATCCCTTTCTCCTACCTCTTGCAAATGTTCCCCACCTGTTTCCTTCCCTCCCTGACACACACCCACATGCATACACAGAGACAGAGGGAAGATGTGTTCAAGTTGTCAGGTAGAGAATTCAACAAAGTCAAAATTGTATGATTTATGATTGTAAAAAATCTATTTTTCTGCAACAATTTTCTACTAAGTTAGCCAGTTCCAAGAGCTCAGCTCCTTTTCAAATACACTTTATGTGGTAATATCTCCATCTCATTCCTTGGAACTTAATTTTTATTTGATTTTATTGACGCTGCTCTATTGGAATGTGTATTGCTTGAGCCCCCACGGAGAACTGAGCAGGTGTGAGTAAAGCAAAACATCTTTTGTTAATAGAAGTACACCCTGGGAGTTCATGGAGAAGCTGTAATTTCAATTGCTTTTATGAAAATTCTATAAATTCCCATGTTGTGAATTTCAAACAGAGCTTGGGAGACCAACAGTCTTTAATACAAACCAAAGACATGGTTATTTCTATGACTGAAATAAATGTTCTGCTCTCTTTCTTCCAAAAAATAAATTCAGGTATTTAATTAGAATGTTTAAACTGCAGAAAATCACATTAACTTTGAGTTTGGCTCTCATAGGTAACATGGAGCCCTTACTGTGATCCGCTTACAGAAAGATGACTTTGGGTTTCCTGGGCAACTTCTGAAGCATGAAGGAGAGCTCATCCCACATTCATTTGGGCCCAGAACGATTTCACATCAGCATTGCTCACTCCCAGCCCAAGTTTTTGCACATAATTATATTTAGAAACCAAAGAAACGGGAACAGGTCCCCCAAACCTCTCGGCTTAGGGGCTGATGTATTAATTATCTGTCTGTGTCTAGGCCTCTTGTATCAGCTGCCACAGAGAATCGAGGGGTGAGGCCAAGCCCAACTTTCTTCCTGGTTTGGGGCCAGACACCTATGGTGTTGGACTCT
This sequence comes from Rhinolophus ferrumequinum, assembly GCF_004115265.2. Lineage (NCBI taxonomy): Eukaryota > Metazoa > Chordata > Mammalia > Chiroptera > Rhinolophidae > Rhinolophus > Rhinolophus ferrumequinum. Next base: position 2,702,332 of record NC_046288.1, on the reverse strand, counting down.
CTCAAGCTGGAAGGAAAGTCATAAGTTTGGTCGATTACAAAATTGCATGTGTCATTAGCAAAAGATGTCAGAATGCTTTATTTAAAACTTTGTTTTCTCAGGTTGTATTGCCCAAGTATATCTTGGCACAGACAACTTTAGCTTCAAAAATTCCAAGATGTATAAAGACTTTCGCATAGCTAAAACTATTATATTTGGTTATATGCCACGAACACCTTCCCCCACCCCCCTCATTCTTGCAGAGGACTGAAGTGATGACTGAATTCCCACTAAAAATGTCATTCTCTTCTCCTTGCAACCATGGGGTCTATTCTTGACAGGAACATTTAGCTGCTCCAAAAAGAAAAATGTAGAGTTCATGATGGAATGGGACCTTGGGGGATTTCTTGGATAAGGTCTTTAGAGTCAAAGCTTTCACCATTCCAGGACAACTTTTAGAAGAATTATCTAGGAGTCTGCCCTGGTAAACTTGCCAAATTGCTCGTTCTTGGCTGGAACGCGGGTACTTGGAGGCCTCCCTTTCCCCTATATAGCAACCGAGTATCACTTGACAGGAGCTAAGCATACTCATGTGATGTTTCTGGGAGTTTTTCAGGCTGAGGATAAACTCTTGTAAAGGACCTGTTTCAACTAACAGCTAGACATCTTCACATCCACTTAGTCATGCTGAAACAAAACTCACCTATAGAGAAGAACAGATGTGACTTTTAAAAACATATGCCCTCATGCTTCCCTATGCTATTTGGCAACTGGATGGAGAAGTAACTAGCGATTTGATTATTTTTCCTCCAAACTTCTCCAGCAGGCGCTTATGGAGCATGGCTATTCTTAAGTGTAAAGGTTCTGATAGACTTGAGGACACTCCTGTACAACTCTTAAACTTACCTGGAAACAGCCCTCATTGGTAGGGACCAAGTCTAATCTCCCAGGAAGTTCCCAGCCCTTGCTGATGACCTAAGCATAGAAATTTAACCAGACTGGACTGAGTGGAGTAACATCTGTCCCCAGAAACTTGTTTTATTTCCAAGCTACGTTACCTCAGCCTTTCAAAGTTAACACAAGCAATGTTGGAATTTAATTTTGGTCCCTTTGGCCACAATGGGTAAGAACATTTGCTAGAAAATAACAAATGGGAGTCAAAAAGTGATGGTCCATAATCAGCCAAATGGAGAGTAAGAGATGTGCCATGTTAATTTTGCAAGTGCTTAAGATTCTGCTGCCAATACTGATTCTAAGTGAGTTGTGATTTAAATATGCCAGTAAAATGGGGTGATCCCTAGGAGGAGTGATATGGTGAAGAGGGGCTGGGGAGGGAGAGCAGGAAGCTATTCACAGGCCCGGCTGTGCCTGGTGTACACTTCTCCTGAGTGACCTGCTCACCTTCTGCCCGGTCAGAGCTAACCCAGCTCAGGCATGTGATGGAAATGGAGGAACAACAGTGTGCGAGGAGTTCCAAGGTGCAGAGCTGCCTGGAATGAATCCTGTGCCCTTGAGTAAGTCATTTCAATTCTCAAAGCCTCTTTTCTCACCAGCAAAATGAGAAGTCTGGACCGGACAGCATCTGACTCTTCTGTCCTAGGATGTGAATCTTCCTGCACTGCTGGAAGTGCTGTACTGCTCATGATGGTCTATCCAACCATCCTTCCCTCCAGGCAGGCCATGGGAAGGGAGGAGTAGGGCTCTGGAAAGTTCAATGATGAGTATGCTGGTCTTCTGGGAAGGAATCGGGGACCTGGGGCTTTAAGAGGGCCCTTATCTGGGACATGAAAACCGAGACTGGTGAGTGGCTGGCTCTACCTTCTATCCAGGAAAGAAAGAGATTGGTTATGACTTCTTGTTTCTCCACTACCTGTCTCACCTGTAGGAAACAGCAGTCCTAACCTCCCAAATCCTATGCTAGTAGGAGTTGGTATTCTTCAGCTGTGTCCTTACAACACCCTTCTGGCTCATGCCTCTCTCTCCTGCTGACTGCAGAAATGCTGGGAAAAAATGTTTTGAAGTAAAATGAATCACAATCATTTAGGGAAATGGATTCACATTTACGTCTAATTACTATGCAGCAAAATAACATTTAGGTGTGTTAGGGACGTTGCCATCGTAACGAGGTCGGTTCAGTTATAACGCTATGGCTTGTTTATGGATGCTCAGTCTCATGGTTATGGTAAATAATTGGATCGTTGTTCTCATTTACTATCCAGGCACCCAAATTTCTAGATGATAAATAATAAAAACCAAGCCAGTGGTTCTCCAGTACTAATATGTAGAAGAATGTTAAAGTTTTAGCATTTTAAAATGCAGATTCTTGGGCCTTGCCACCAGAAGTCCTGGGTTAGTAGGTCTGGGAAGGGGCCCAGGAGTCTGCCCTGTGAACTAGCACATCAGGTCAGTGCCGTGAGCATGGTCAGGGGGACACAGCTGGGGAGATGCAGACCTAAACCCCACCCCTCTGCCGGCTCCCGTTAACGAAATGCCCATCTCCTGTCTTTGGGTGGTTCTTCCTGACTCCCATCTCTAAACCTCGTAACATGGACTTCCTGAGCACTGATCCTAGATTCATAGCCAAACATCATCCCTGGTGACTAACGAATCAACTCTGATAAAACCGAGTTCCAGTCTTTCCCATTATATCTGTTCTCTTTCCCATATGCCTTATCATTTAACTGTATTGAGCTAAAAGTGGTTCCTTGAATGGTTTTCCTTTGTTACATCATTTGTGCTTACACACCCTAATATTTGTTTTGGGAAATGCCGTCCAGTTTTAACATGGGATTCCAGAATCTCTGTCCTTTGTGCAAGGCCCGAGGGTCTCCTGGGTCTCCCCATCTTTCTCACATGATGGAAACAGGGACCACTCGCTCCCATGACCGAGTGAGCAGTTCCTAAAGAAGGGACCACCCCCTCCCCAGGATGGTGTGGGATCACTGCAGGGCCTTGGCCTCTAGATGGCTGTCCCCTGGGCTGCTGCTTGGCTTTGGGTTAATTCTTTTTTTCCAAGAATTCTTGGGTTTGTCCCATTGCTTTGATTTCCACTGTACCCACCTGTTTCTTGGGATCAAGGTTTCCTTCCTTCTCTGACTCCTAAGCCTTAGGATCAGCCATAAATACCCTCCTACTCTCCAATTCCTCAATGAGCCACAATCCTTTAATCTTTTTGAAGTTGGAAACAGCTGGAAACAGGCTGCGGGTAAAAAGAGCAGAGACCCATGGATGTTAAGTCCAAGACACTTAGTTCCTCAGGCTCCTCAGCCTGTCCCTGGAGTGGGGCCTGCAGTTAACCTGAAGCTCCCTGCACCTAAGAGACCCTCCTCCCCCTCCCTGCTGGAATGCCACGCGGGTCCTCCTCGATGCTCTGGGTCTCTCTTTATTCAACAGTCCTTCCTCTATTTCATGTTATTTATTTCATTTCATGCCCCCCGCCCTGACACCTCCCCAGGAGAGAAGGAAGTTGGGAAAATGTTAATAATGCATTTGGAGATTCCCAAAGATCCCCAGAAAGATCCCTTTGTACTTTAGAGAAATAGTCAAACTGTTCTTCCAGTATCTACTTTTTTTTTTAACCAAAGTAACGCTACACTCTCTTCCTCCCAGGAGCCAGGGCTGGTATGAAAGCATGAAAAAGCACAGGACTTTTGGGGCTGGCATCTGTGAGGAACAAGGAGTGGGAGATGACAGCACACAAACTACTACAGGAGGGAAGCTGCGGTGTCTGCCCAGCATGCTTTCTCTCTTCCTCCATGCTTCAGGTAACTAAAATCTTTCTCACAACTGCTCCCTCTTAATATATGTCTCCCCATGCCTGGGGAGAGCTACATCTGCCTAATTCAGGGATTCACCAGGAGTCTGCAGGCAGAGAGACTGGGCCGTACTTCGGTTCAAACCCCACTTTACCACTTACATGATGCTGGGCAAGTGATTTAACCTTTCTGTGCCTCAGTTTCCTTAGGTGTGAAAGTGAGGTGGTAAAAACCTCCCTTATAAAAATGGCTATGAGGATTAACTGGGTTAATCCATGAAAAGCACGTAGACCGTGCCAGAAATGCATTAGATATTATTATCGAAGTATTAATCCCTTCTATTATTATTTTGGCTCCATCACCTCACTGTTTTGCTTATTTCTCAGTTACCTCAAAGATCCTCAGCACTTTAATTCAAATTGTAACTCTTTCAGGTAGTCAAAAGCAACACATTCCTTAGTAAGTTGCTTTGTAATTTTTCTAAAAAAATGTATAAAATTTCTTAACACCATTTTGGTTACATTAGATAACCTACAAGGCAAATTAATTCACATGCAGTTGATCAATAGGAAATGAGTTTTGTAGAACCAGGAAAGTGCTTTGGTTCACGGTCTTTTTTCCAGTCAAGGGGCACTGTTATAGCAGCAATCAAATTATAACCTTCAGCAGAAAATGAAAAAGAAAACTCAGCTTGATTACCACATGAGCACTAGGAATGTATAAATTGTATTTTTAAAAAAATAAACATCACCAGCCTCCGAGGCAATCCCCCTGGAGAAGTGAAGCCCCGAGGGCCTACCTTCAGTCACCCCCCAGCCTCCCTCCTCCTCCTGGACTGTCGCAGCCCTGCCAGCTCTCCTCTAATGTAAATGTTGCCAACACTGCCAGTCTTTTGTTCTGCTGTGGCATTTTCTAGACTCTCTGAGAGCTGCCTTACTGGGCTCTTGAGGTTATTGTTCCAGGAACAATTTTTGTTTTTCTACTGCTCTGGTTACAAAGTTGCATAGTTTTGAGTGGACTGCTCCAACCTTATTTCTTCATAAACTCCATTACTTTAGTACATGGTTTTGCAGAGCACAAAGTCTTGTAAGGCAACGCAGATTACATTACAGGAGAAACACCTATCTTATAATCATTATCTTGAAGACACATTTCAACACTTAATGTGTTTACATTATCTTTTGTAAATGGATTTCAAGGCCTTACTTTAAGTCATGAAATTACTAAAAAGAAAATTTATATGTGCATTTGCTTGGAAATGAGGTGGTGTTCTAATACCCTTTTAGCCTAGGTAATACTGAATCAGTGTTGACTAACTTCTAAGATCAATTGGAGATACCATCTATTCAGTTTCTAAGCTACATATTGATAATATTTTTATGAAACCATTTTATTTTTATGTCCTATTTGTTTACTCTCATAATCTCTCTTTCTCTCTCTCTCTCTCTCTCTCTCTCTCCCCTTTCTTTCTCCCTTCCTTCCCTCCTTCCTTCCTTCTCATTCTTGGACAGGAGGGCTAATTTTATTAAAGCCTGTTTCTTGCTGATTGTTTTGTTTTCAATATTGTCAGTATGATCCATCATGCTAAGAGAATATTGTGTATTTCTTGAATAAGAAATGAAGAAAGAAGATCCAGAATATTAATAATACAAAAATAAAGAGATCTGTCAATATTTCATACATAAGGTGTTCGTTATCTTGTCATGTGATGGGATTCATTTGCTCTAAACGATGATGACCTTAAATTGGAAAAACTTAGTTGGTGTTTATATAGAATAAACCCCTTGCTATGAAATATATACAGATCAAATCCTTGTTATAGAATTTATTGAACACTTATTATTTTCTTTATATACATTATTTAATTTAAAAATCATAATAATATCTAACAAATTAGTAGCCAATGTTGTTTTAATGCTTACTATGTGCTGCATATTCGTCTAAGCATTTGAGCGCTATTAACTAATTTAATCCTGAAATGACTTCCTAGAAGATAAGTATGAGGTGTGATCAAACAATATGGTTAATGTTTAAATAAAAAAGAATTTATTACATTAAAAGACACGTTGCCATTAATCCCCCTGAAAATACTCTCCCTCACTTCGAACACACTTATCCCATCGTTCTCACCACTTTCTGAAGTAGTTCTGGAAGTCCTCTTTCATGAGTCTCTTTAGTTACGCTGTTATGGCTGCCTCGATGTCCTGAATCAATTCAAAACATTTACCTTTCATGGTCATTTTGACTTTGGGGAAGAGCCAGAAGTTGCACGGTGCCAGATCTGGTGAATAAGGTGGATGAGGACACATTGTAATGTTTTTATTTGACAGAAATTGCCATACCAGAAGGGATGTATGACATGGAGCCTTTCGTTGTGATCAAACAATACAATGAATGTTGCTGCTGAGTGTCATCCAGCTGAAAGGAAGGGATTTTCAATATGGGAAGCGGCGTGTGGAAACTTAGTACCATGTTTCCCCAAAAATAAGACCTAGCCGGACAATCAGCTCTAATGCATCTTTTGGAACAAAAACTAATATAAGACCCGGTATATATTATATTATATTATATTATATTATATTATATTATATTATATTATATTACATTACATTACATTATGTTATATTATAACCAGGTCTTATATTATAGTAAAATAAGACTGGGTCTTATATTAACTTTTGCTCCAAAAGATGCATTGAAACTGATTGTCCAGCTAGGTCTTATTTTTGGGGAAACACGGTAACAGTGTGTGACAAGTTTCAACTTGTTCGGTGTAGTCAGTCCGGTGTGAGCTATGGTTGAGAGAAGGTGTGTTTGAAAGTGTGTGGTAAATCATCCTCCATCATGACAATGCTCCATGTCACACAACGCTTCTGGTACATAATGTTGGACAATTAAGTTCTGAAACTTGTTGCAACAATGTTGCTAACCTTTTTTTTATCACAGGGATTATTCATTATGAGTTTGTGCCAACTGGACAAACAGTTATCCACGTTTACCATTTGGAAGTGCTGGAAAGGCTGCATGAAAAAGTTGGATGACCTGAACTTTTCGCCAACAATTCATGGCTCATGTATTACGACAAGGCACCAGCTCACACGGCACTGTCTGTGAGGGAGTTTTTATCCAGTTAACAAATACCTGTATTGGAACACCCTCCCTATTCACCTGATCTGGCCCCCAATGACTTCTTTCTTTACCCAAAGATAAAGGAAATATTGAATGGAATACATTTTGATGACATTCAGGACATCAAGGACATACGACAGCTCTAATGGCCATTCCAGAAAAAGAGTTCCAAAATTGCTTTGAAGGGTGGACTAGGCGCTGGTGTCGGTGAATAGCTTCCCAAGGGGAGTACTTCAAAGGTGACAGTAGTGATATTCAGCAATGAGGTATGTAGCACTTTTTCTAGGATGAATTCGCCAACTTAATTGTCCGATCTTTATATGGCAATTTCTGTCAAATAAAAATGTTATGGTATGTCCTCTTCCACCTTATTCACTGGATATGGCACTATGCGATTTCTGACTCTTCCCTAAAGTCAAAATGATTCAGGACATTGAGGCAGCCACAACAGCGCAACTAAAGATACTCATGAAAGAGGACTTCTAAGAACTATTTCAGAAAGTGGCAAGAATGATGAGATAAGTGTGTTCGAAGCAAGGGGGAGTATTTTGAGGGGGATTAGTGGCAATGTGTCTTTTACTGTAATAATTTTTTTTTATTTAAACACCGTATTTTGTGATCATACCTTGTACTCTTATTATGCTCATTTTTCAGAAAAGGAAACTGAGGCATGGAGGAGCTAATGTGCCAAAGGTCATACAGCTAGTGTGTGGTGAAGCCAACATTAATATCCAGGCATTCTGACTCTAGAGCCTTCAGGATAAACACCCCTGGCCCTCACCACCACCAAGCTGCCCCAGGGAGTAAAGAAGTATCATTTCCATTATATTTTTGAAGAAACTGAGGCTTGGAAAGAGAAAGTACCTTTCCAAAGTCACAGATGTTCAGTGGTAGAATGGGGATTTGAATTAAAAACATAAGCACTTGATCACTTCAGTCCTTCCTGAGTTTTTATGCTTCTCCATCATCTCAGGTTCCACTTGAATTCCTTGTCTTTTGAATGTTTTTAAGGCTTCATCTGGAAAAGCCTCAGTGCTTTTCACTTATTACTTTTGAATTTGCATATTTATCATTAATTTCTAAAGTGTATATAGAAATAAGAATATCTGGTTTAAACAGAAAGTCTTTAGTAAAAAGACATCACTTTAAAAGAGTTCTCAAAAGAAATTCTCAAATGTGCAAATAGCTTTTTCCCCCATTTAAAAACTCTTCTGAATTAACTTGGCAGAAGACTGACCATTCCTGACCGCTTTGAGATTCTTCCCAATTTCTCTTTAAAATTCCCTGGAAGATAAACAAAAAGATAAGAAGTGGAAACTAAAGCTGAGAAAACCATATGCAAAAGACCAGCCAGATTCTCCACTACCTGTATCATTCAATGGGGTGCATAAAGGAGTACATTTTTGGATTAAAAGTCACGCACTCCATAGCTTAAACCAAAACAGGGCAGATGCTCCCAAAGGAGACTGGACAAGCTTCTGACTCACCCATTCTGTTACTGTGATACACCAGATTGGCACTAACAAGAAAAACAGACATACCGTATTTTGCCATGTTTAATGCGCACCCATGTTTTTGGCCCAAACTTTCAGGGGAAAAATCTTTCATTTTAATTTTTTAATTCAAATTTTTATTTGTTTACATTTAGGTATTGTTTTTTGTATTATAAAGCATTTGATGCATCTTAGCATTTACAAGAAATTTTACGTAACAAATAATTACAAAACACAAGAATAGAGACAAGGTAGAAGAAATTTTATGTACTGATAACAAATTTTCGATATGTATGCATCATAGAAGGCCAAGAATTCTTCCTCATTGCAAGTTCGTCGTAAGTTCAACAAAACAAATTATCATATTCCAGGATATTATTTTGCATATGGATATCATTATTGATTTCTAGAGTTACACTTTTAACTCATAAGCATAAATAAAAGAATTAAAACATTTGTATAGATACAGAATTAGAACTACCCTTGTATAATGTGCATCCTTATTTTTCCTTCACAAATTTGGGCAGAAAAGTGCATATTATACATGGCAAAATACAATGCAGTCTAGTTTTCAAACCACTAAAAGCCACACTTCTGCCTTCCATGTACCAGTGTCACCCCCCGAGACACACACACACACACACACACACACACACACACTCTTTTTCTTGTCAATTTCTTTAGCTAGCCATTTCTGGGCAGAGTGGTAGTAGATGGTGGGGTGGAGAGAAGGGGATGGGGAATATTGAAGAAACCATTTAGCAGTTTCCACTGGAAGAAGCCATTTGCAGAGAAAAGGGCATTCTGTTCCTAGAAGCAAAATAAATAAGGTTATGCTGATAAAACCTCACTGGCGTCCAGGAGTTCTGCCTTATATGAGTACGAAACTTTATAATTGAGCAGGATTTGTCCTATCAATCATAGTCTCCAACATGGAGAGGAGAGGGGTGCTTACCAGTGTCCAGACCCCCATTACCAGAGCAGTGCCTCCATCCACCAGGTGCTGTGAGCTGAAACCTTCTCCAGAGTGAGAGAAGCTGCCTCGTCTGGAAATGCAAGAATGATTTTGCCCGTCAGCCAATGACTGACACTGTACAAAATGCCAGACCTTTGTTCAAGGGACAATCTATGGAGCTGTTCACACTGCAGAGCTCCCTGTGGACTCAGGCTGAGGCTGGACTTTAGCTGAACCCACATATTCAACTTGCTTCTTCCTCTGTCCCATCCTGGGTCCCTCACTCTCTTGTAGGTTTTACCTGCAAGTACTCTCACTAAATCACTGCACAACACCCATCTCAGGCTCTGCTTCTAGGGACACCAACCTCAATAAGCTACTGAACTAATTAATAGCCATTCTAGGTACACTAAATATCTTGTAAATAAAGGTGACACAAAAACACTTATACATGTAGTTTTTTCCCCCCCTTATTTTACAGATTTCAAATCCAATTCCCAAAACTATAGAGCCAGGATATTTTGTGGTTCTTGAAATGCATTGCCAAATTACTTTTCTATAGAGTTTGTCCCAATTTAGAACCTCCAGCACTGTTTCACAGTAGAACTAATATCAAAGCAGCCAGCATTAGAAACCAGCGTTATTCCAAACTATTCAGGTTCTCTTATTGCTGCTTTGATTTGTATATCTTGGATTGGTAATGAGGTTGAACACTTCCACATATTTGTGTACTAAGTGTAGATCTTTCTTAGGTGAATTTCAAATCTAAGAAGAAAATTCCATGCCAGGTTTCCAAAGTTTCAACACCACGAGATTCATCTCATCGTGTGTGAGCACTTTTCAGTTCCAGGTAAGACAATTCCAAGTTTAAAAACTGGGCAAAGTCATCAAGACTGTTTTTCCTGTGTAGAAAGGTTAAAGTAAAGCAGATGTAAAACTAGCCTCAGATCTCTTTGCTCATAGTGTATTATTTGTCAGGGAATATTAACTCTTGAACCTACATGCAAAAGAATGCTGAGGAAATAATTTAATAGTTATTAAAATTACTTTTTATGTCATTTTATTAATAAAAACAAATATACTAAATAACCTGAGCATAATTTTAATAAATGGCTTTGTTCCCTCAGTTTCCATGGCAAACTCTCCTTACTGGTATTATGTTCTTCCTTTATTTCTCTTCTAGTGCCCTGAAAGTAGGTGTTCCTCCAAAGTTCTGACTTTGGGTCTTTTATTGTTCCCACTTTACATTCTCTCTGGTGACTTATTTATAGCGTGAAATTAAACTATCTAGAGTGATTTTTCCAGATCTTTCCATTTCACTCAGGGATATGAAATTCCTCAGAGTTCCCCACAAATTCAGCAGTGCTCTCACACTGTTGCAGAATATTAGCAATGAGAGCACACTCTCGTCAGAAACTGCTTTTCACTGGGAAATGCCACAGAGATAAAAATGGTTGTTTCTAGATCATTCCCATAAATGACCACTGACCTGGTGTGTCATGGCAGCTTGTTTTCCACCGTTTACATGTTTCTTGCTATAGGCATAAAACAGAAGTTGTTAGATAAATTCAGCCCAAGGACACGTGTTTCTAGCCTGCGTTAGGACTTTAAGTTTCTTACCGTTATCCGAAAACTGGGAGGTTTCATATCCAATTGCGAGCTTCTCTTAAAAAGGAAGATATGATAACATTAGGCTCCAGATTCCTATATGAAAAGCATGTATAAAAGCCTTGTAATGGCTCCCCTCTTTAAATGAGTTATGTACCGTCTGGTTTACTACAGTTTCCACCACTCCCCATTGCCTTGAATCTCCTCATACTTCTTTGCCTCCTTGTTATTACTTTCCTTTCCTTCTTTCCTTCCTTCCTTCCTCCCTCTTTCCTTCCCTCCCTTTACATACTCTTTACCTATCTGAGATTCTATCCCTTCATGCTTCCTTCAACTTCGTCCTCTATGTGGCATGGCCCGTTCAGTTTTAGAATCCTGTTTGTTGTCACCTCTTCTGTCTAGCTTTTCCTGACTGCCACCATCACTACTATCTAGTTAATCATTGACTCCTCTCTACTTACTCTCTGTGACTAGTACACCTGCATGTATTTATCTACAAATATTAGGTAACCATTATATATTGAGAGACCAGTATGCAACTGACACTCTAAGAGGGACTGCATTAAAATAAAATAAAATAAAATAAAATAAAATAAAATAAAATAGCCCCAGAGTGCACAGTTTGGGGAAAATACTAGGATGAAAGGTTGAGTAGTGTGTTGTGGAGGACAGAAGAAAAGCCACTCTACCTGAACCAGGCTCTTTAGCGTCAGTGACTTACTTGATCTGGGATTTGAAGGTCAAGGAAGAATTAGCTTAGTGAACAAGTTGAGGAAAAGTGAGTTTTAGGGAAGGAAAGCATAATCTGACAAGGCACAGAAGCATAAAATACACAGCATATACAGGAAATTGCAATCAGCTCTATAATGCTACAGATAAGAGTGTATTCCCTGAAGTAGCAAAAAATGAGGCAAGAATCATTTTAACTTACTTCCTTCATTCAAAACCATGGTTTCCTTTGATTCCATTTTGAATTGTAGAATGAATTAAATATAACAATTAAAATTAATAAAAGCAATTGTATTTTAGAAACAAGATTTAACTTTTAAGTTGAGACCTACATTTTTTATCTTAGTTATGTGACTTTATGTGCGTATTGAGCCGGCTATTGAGCTTTCTTTGGAAGCAAGAGTTTGGAAGGGTGGTAGAAGCAAGAACACAATATAAGGCCATTTTTAACATTAAGCCTATCACGCTGCTTTGTTTTCAGAGCCAGAAATATAAATTTAAATTAAAAAGTTTCACAAATATAGTTAACAAAAATTGGATAAGGGCATACAAAGCCTGCTCACTTATTTTGGGTAAAATAAGAACCTACTTTAACCAAAATTTTTCCAAATTATTTTCTGGAAGTTACAACAAAATCAAATTTGTTCCCAAATCTTCTCTTGGGGATTGTTTGGCAAATATACACCGTTAGGGAGTAAAAATTTCCTCACAAACTTCCAAATTGAATTTTCTGCCATAATATCAGGAAAATATTACCTGAATTTATCTTGAAAGCAGACTAGATGATATTTTACATTTTATCCCTGAAATCCCTTTTAAGAATTAAGTCAGAAAGAAAAGAGACCATTTTCAAGCTGTAGTTTGTTCTCCCTGTAGCTGGATTTTGATTATAATTTCCTGGAGTATACTTAACACATATTAATATTCGTGTTTATCTCTTAATATTTCAGGTTCCATATACAGAATTCTAAATATATCTGCCAAATTTGGCCAGCACCAATGAAAATTATTAGTTTTGAAAGTCTGAAGTAATTGGTAGTTTCCTTGATGTTCTAAAAATAAGACCCCTTCATTCTTCAGCCAAAGAGCCTTCCTTTTGATAGCTAATAACTTCAGGATAGAACATAAGAACTTTGTCATGAACATTCAAACATTCACAAAATAAGGTATATACTCTAGCACTTTTCATGGGGTTGGCTACTTTCATAATGATATGAATAATTCTAATTCTCATAAATTGCTGGGCAGAGTTTTAGGTGCTTAGTACTGAATAACTGATTTTTTTTCCCCTGACGAATTCCTCGCTGTGAATCCCGTGTTACTGGAGCAGCATGAATGTACATTCCTACCAATTTTGTAAAGTTCATTTGTCCTGAAGAATTTTGACAGGGCTTCAAAGATATTATTAGGTTTGGTTGTAGACCCAAAGCCTTGAGAAACAGCTTCTTTCTTCCACAAGTCACACATGCACACATGGTGTAGCACAAAGCTCTTGGAGGCAGCCAGAATATGCATACAACTCATAGGAAGAAAAAGCCATGATCGGATCTCTTGCAAAACTAAAGTGTGGTATCAGCAGGTAAGGCATTCAAATGCCTAACTATAGAATGCAAGAAAGAAAACTTCCGGAACAGCTTTAAAATATCTTCTCAGTAAACTTTTGACAGCACTATAGAATGCATAGGTTCCTGAGATTTTCTCCAGTGTTGTAGTTTGGTCCTCCAGTGATTAAAAGGACTACTTTACACAAAATCTTCACAGCCACTACAGTTTCTTCTTATTGTATTCTTATATTTAATATTACATACTGCAGAGAATTGAACTCTAATAATAAGTTCTACTCATACAAAAATATACACCGTTGGCAAATATACACCGTGAATCTGTGAATCTGATTTAAATGTCATTAAAGCTGAAATAGGGGCTATATGGTTCCTTGATCAGAGTTTTTAGGCATAAAAAAGTGGAAGCCTTGTTGTTTGCAATAAACCTGGATCGAACCTTGATAAATAAGTGAGCCTTATCAGATTTGTGTTTTGGCTGCCATCTTCAGTTGACTTATAGAAAAAAATTAATGAGTAACATTTTCAAGAGTGACAACCTGGTTTTGAAGAATAAAGTGATGCTGATGGCAGATAACTGCCTAGTTTCTCCTCATACCTGAGCCCAATAAGCAAAATATTTTGCTATGCATATACCTCTGTCAGTAGCCTAAAACATGCCATCTTTCATGGAAACGTACACAAGATTTAAAATATTTTCAAGATTTTCTGATTTCTTATTTACTGTTGGACTAAACTCCATTGTCTAACAATGCAGAGATACAAAAAGAAAAAAGAATTATTCCGCTAGTCTCTTATAAACTCATCCCTCTGAGGTAAGTCAAGTTACCTATCCACCCCATTCTTCATGCTCCCATAAACATATTCACATTTACATAAATATGTAGTGTTTTTATTTTATAAAAATAGTATTATATTGCACATTTTCTATAACTTGCTTTATCACTTAACAGTTTCTCATGAATGATCCCGCTGGCCCATGACATATAATTCATTTTTATTTTAAAGAACACCAAAAAATAAGAGTATGATTCAATTTGCATTAAAATGTATTAAAAAGGAATTTAAAAATTGTCCTATATTTCCTTCTAGTAACATGGTATAAGTTTTCATTTTTTGAGTTTTATTTTATGTTTTTTCAAGAAAAAAAAGTTTTCATGTATATAGTGTAATTTTTTGTTAAATTTATTCTTTTTATAGTATTTATTTATTTATTATTTATTTTTTTATTTTTTGCTATTATGAAAAGGAGGGTTTTATTTTCCAACTTTATTTAAAAGGTTACCACTAGTAGACTGTATTATTGGTCATTGTCTACTCCCCCTATAATAAGAAAAGAATACATTTCATGTTCATTGGATATAATTTGCTATACCTTCTTAAAGATGAAGCATACTTTCTATCCTCATTTAGGTTGGCCAGGTGACTTGCTTTGGCCAAATAATGTGAGTAAACATAACATAAACATATCCCTCCAGAAGCCTTAAATTCAGTTGTGTGATTATACTTGGCCTTGAGCTTCTGTTATGTGGCATTAAAGTTTCCAGGTAGGGGCTGCCCCACTAGCCGAGATCCTGGAATGAGGATGCTTGTGAAGCAGACCTGTAGCCAACCCATAGTTTGGAGCAGTGTAGCAATCAAAGAAATATTAACTAGGTGCCAAATTAATCACAGAGGTTTTAAAAGGAGAGAGAAAGGGATCAAATATATGGTGATGGAAGAACTGATTCTGGGTGGTGAACACACAATGTGATATATAGATGATGTATTACAGAATTGTACACCTGAAACCTATGTAACTTTACTAACAATTGTCACCCTGATACACTTTGATTTAAAAAAAAAAAAGAGAGAGAGAGATCTTGTGGTCACAGAGGTAGCAATTGTAGAAAGCTCTGATTGAGACCTGTGAAGATCTCATATTTTACCTTACTTTCAAGCTAAGATATTAACTTGCCAGTTTCATGGATGCTGACAGAAGACACTTAACTCCTGGATCAGAGACAAAAGATAGCAGCCAGAGGGTCAGCATGTTTGTGTTGGGTTACATGAGTCTCCATTCACACATTGGCGATGTGAAGGTGCCCAGATGGATGCCTGAACACATAGCAGGTGACATTACAGGAGAGGAACACTGAACATGAAATCCCATCGATTCATAACAAGCAGTGAGCAAGCCTGCTCTTTGTTCCAGAGGTGGAAATTAACTCCTCTCTCAAGGTTGCTCACTGCAAACACAATCTTGAGAAATAGGGTAAAAAAATAATCAGGGTCTCGAAGGCTTGGCATACCCAGCAAGACAGGTAGAAACAGGAGAAACTCATGGAAGAGTGTCCCCCAAAACAGCCCTCAGCCCTCATTGACTATTTGTGAGAAATAAATGTTTGCTATTATATGCAATTGCAATATTAGGGTTGTTCTGTTACACAACCAAGTTAACTGATGCAATAAGTACAGAGAAAAATGCATTTACATTTGTATATTTGTTTTATATCCTGTCATCTTACCCGACTCTCTTATATTTAAAATAATTTAACGTGGTTTCTTAGGTTTTTCAGATATAATAACATCTTTCACAAATAAATGAATTGCTCTTTCCCTTCCTAGTATTTATACTGAATATTTTGTTTTCTTATCTTTGGCATTAGCCTAAGTCTCCAAAACAATTTTGAATAACAATTATGATGGCAAATGTGTCATTTATTAAGCTATTATCTCTTCGTGCCAAACCTACCCTTGGATGCTATGCCTGTGATGCTGGGGCTGGAACTTTGCAAACCCTGTTTTCACTTTGCAAGTTGGCTCCCTGTTAAACACAGCTGATGGAGAGTTCACAGGCAGAGAGATCACAGGCTGGAGACGGAGGAAGGGACTTGTTCCTTCCTGTTTGTTTTCTTCGGGCTTCTTGTTTGCTCCCCCGTTCTTACGAGGATCATCCCCCCAATGCTTCCTCATCTCGGCAGCAGCAGTTCCTTCCTGTAGCAGCAGGAGAATCCCAGGAATAGTTCTCCAGCATGTGTAGAAACGACCTCATTGTACCCACCCCAACCCCCCCCACTCAGAGATATCAGAGGTGACTTTCATTTCCACAAGGGCCCTTCTCCAGGCTCCTAAGTTTTAATAAATCCAACTTCTCTTCTTAATCCCACTGAATCATAGTGTGGTAGCTGCTTTCCACAATTCCTACCTCCGAGACCCCAAGACCTCTCTCCTTTTTAAAACTACTTTGTAAATAATTTGGTACCTGGTTAATATTTTTTTTATATTAAATTCTCTCTGCTAAAATAACTGGTGTGGCTTCTGCCTGATGACTGACCACTGGTCGATCAAGTAGATACAGTATTCCTATTTATTTTCTAATTTCAATAATGATGGCTTTAGCCATTTGCCTTTTAGCATTATGGTTGCTGGTTTTTGGTTTTTGGTGTTGCTGCTGAAGCTTATCAAATGTGTTTTTGTATATATTTACACGAGCATTTTTTTCTTTTTAAATTGTTAATGTATAAACTAGATATTTTTCATAATGTTGAATCATCCTTACATTTCTGGAATAAGTAGCTAATAGTTAACAGATTTGTAGCACTTACTACATATGTTCTAAGAACTTTATATGTACTAATTCACTTAATGAACCTACTTGGTCATGGCTCATAATTACATTGCCAAGTTTAAATTGCTAAGTGTTTATTTAAAACTTATAGTCATAACTGAAATTTAGTAATACTTAGTTTTATATTGTATATTATTATTACTTGTTTCCTTCTATCTTATCACCTCTACTGAACTGAAAGTTCCTTGAAAATCAATGCCTTAGCAATATGTCAATATCACAGTATCTTGCAAGAGCAATGATTGCTGTATGTTGAATAAATACATATACTTAATAGATGTATGTAAGTCTACTTTTTGAAAAATTAGCATTTATTCTGTAATATAAATCCTAATTTCACATATTTAAATGTATTTGTAAGAAATTAAAATATATAACAAAACATACATTTAATATTAATTTAACAAGATTTTCTGAGCATATTTATTCTTTTCAGAATGCTGACATCTTTTAAATTGTTTCTGATCCTGTCTACTTAAACTCTCTTTATAGCTTTAAAATTCTCCAATATTTAGTTAATAGCAATAATTACTGTTGCATATTTTTAAGTTACTGTGTTATGTTTTATGA
Organism: Rhinolophus ferrumequinum; assembly: GCF_004115265.2. Lineage (NCBI taxonomy): Eukaryota > Metazoa > Chordata > Mammalia > Chiroptera > Rhinolophidae > Rhinolophus > Rhinolophus ferrumequinum. The sequence goes on along the minus strand of NC_046288.1, from coordinate 2,684,942 downwards.
TGTAGATTATATCAAAATTATTTCCTTTTCCAGAAGATTAAAGACAAATTAGTAGAAGATAGACATCAGGGATTCTTAATGTATGAAACCATTTCCAACAAAATGCTTTTTATTTAATTCAAAATTGGATTTTCATGGTTTGGGGCTTAAGGGCTTCTGAGGTTTTGCTCCTGCAGATTCAAGACTTGAACTAGACATCAAAGGTTATCATGCTGCCCCTTCAAGACACTAGCTAAAGGATTTAACAACTGTTTCCTATTACTTAATTTTGTTTAAATTCTTCCCTTCAAAGCAACTGTTACTATGTCTTTGTGACTAAGTTTATGGACAAAACACGTTATAGTTATTTTTTGTTTGTTTTTTAAATTTCATTTTAAGGAACTTCTGTGTGCACAACAAAATATTGGCAGACAGATAAGTAAAAATGTATCCTCCACTAGCAAGGATCTTGTAATACAAGCGAGAGACCATATGCAGACCCAAATTTTATACAGAAATGGTAATAATGTAGGATAAACTTTTTTCAGCCCCAGGAGCAATAGAAAGAAAAAAAAGCTATCAAAATGAAAGAACAGCATTGAAGTGGCATCCTATGTTTTTTTCCCCTATTTGTTGTTTTAATTCTAGTTTCTAATTTTATGTGGTTTGGGAGGTAATGATTGGTTTTTATGATCATAATCATAAAGGATTTTTTTCCTCACATCCTCATGTCATGTTTGGAAGGAGTACTATAAACCATGGTAATAAGAATTATTTTACTACTATTTATTATTATTTTTTTACCTCCCCTACTATCTAAAGTTTATAACTCTAATTTTCATTATAAGGAATAATTGATATCTATATATCTATCTATATCTATATCTACATCTATCTATCTATCTATCTATCTATCTATCTATCTATCTATCTATCTATCTATCTATCTATATCTCCTTTATACTGAAACAGTTTCATAAAGCTTGGGCTGGATTTATTTCAGAAAATACAGTATTTTAATTTATTATGTAGCTTTAAAGTGACCTAAAATGCATTTTATCAATTCAGTTGAGTTCATTTACCTCAGCCTATGTGTTTTCTGTGTATATGCATGTGTGTGTGTGGGGGGGAGGGATATGTGTATGCGTGTGTGTATCATATTCCTGAATATGGCAAAAACCTACACAAAGTTTTGGAAACCATAAATATAGGGAGCTATTTTGATGATATTCATCTAATTTTAGTAGTACATTATGGCATAAGAGTGTATTTTGATTATATTAAATATAGTCTACATTACTATTCTATATTTTAATCTCAGTTTTTACTTTATCTCTGAATACAGATCCTTCTTTTCATAGGTGTTCTTGAATTATGATTTAAGACAAGGAAATAAACAGTATTATACATATAGGTTAAGTGACAGACACAAAGATCTATTTCAGGAAACTAAAATGGCAACTTGGGAGAATTTGTGTTTTAATTAGATTTATTAAGAAATACAATTTTTTTTTCAGTGACATCAATTATGTGATATTTAAAAATACAAAAAGTTGGTAGTTTAAAATTTCACACAATTGACTTAAAAAAGAGGCTTGTTCAAAGTTTTCACCAACTCTCTAGAATGCTCACTGTAGGATAAAGCATAAAACATACTCTCTATTTTTCATATTGTGCTAGCAGCCCCTTTAGTGTAGGGCTTACAGAGTGTTCAGTTTTCTGTATAACTTTAGATGGGTTTTATTTGTTTGATTGATTTTTGTTGTTTCATCATGTAAAAAATGTTGATGCTATTTTCACAGGAAAAAAAATCATGGGCCAAAGGAAGAAAGAAGAAAATTATGTTGAGCAAAATGTTTATGGAGAATTACTTAGGTTTTCAAATTGAAGTTGACACTTTTGAATTTTGAAGTTTGGAGTTTTGTTTTATTTAAATTAGGATCTCTAAAATTTTATGAGAACAACTGATGTCAGGAGCCTGTCCTGAATGAAAAAAGACTGGGAAAAAGGTGAAAATAGAATAATGGAGAAGCTTCAGCAAATGTCTCCATTCCAGAGCAACATCTTTTCTGCTTTGAAAATAAGTCTTTGCAGGTGTGTTTCCCATCTTCCTTTCTTGCTCCAGGAAAAATGTTTATCATTTTCTGAATTTACCAGCAATTGGTGTGTGCTGAGGGCTCATTTATTTCTTACAAAATGTCGCTAACTCACTCCTGTCTTCTTAAATTTAAAACAGCTGCTACGCACTGGCAGGATCTAAATCTTAACAGAGACAGAATTCCAGACTCTCTGTATGCCTGTATTACACTATTGTTAATAATAATCTCTGTCCGTCAAGGTGACAAGGGGACAATGTACGTCTACGCACATATTTTCTCTGTTCATATATAAAAAGCTAAAGCTTTTATTTTGTTAACAAAAACCCATGAATTAATTAAAAAATAAAAAATCTCTGATTGTTGGTGCCATTTGAAGCACTATAATTTAGTTTTGCTTGTAGCGCGGTAACTTTCAGTGTTGTTTTCTTTTGGTACAGTTATATTTTTAATATTATCTGTGAATTAAAATAGCTTATTTACTGAGAGAAAGTAGCAGAGGAGTCCAAACTAAATGTGAAAAGGCAAAGCAAATTTGGAAAAAGAAACATACTCTTTAATTTTAAGTTGGTTATTATTTTATTTTCAGATCACATTTTCATAATTTAGAATTTACAATCTCCTCAACATTTATTTGTAAAGAAGACAATTCCAATTTTTTCAACGAATGCCTCACTGTTTAAAATAAGAATTTGACGTAATCATTAAATACCTGGATTTTTAGTCAAAGATACAATCTTTTTTTCATTTTTACCTTGTTATTACATTGTTACCTTGCCAAAAAGAAACCATTTTATTTTTCTTTCTCTTAGATTTTCTTGCAGAACAACTGTTCAATTTCTATAAAGATAGATTTATCTGTTTTGAAAATGCAAAGATTATTTTCATGCATAAGATAAATCACTGAAAGAGACAGTAAAGTATTCAAAGGTACTTCATGTTCTCCCAGAGTGAAATCCAAATCATTCTTCTCCACAGTCAATTCATGGTTTCCTGCAAGATAAGATCTCATCCTGTTAAGGACTTTATCTTCGAAGAAGGGAACATAATTTCTAAACGGAACTCCAGTATCATAATTCATAAAATCAAATTTATCAATAAGCACAGCTCTTATTTTAAAGTAGTCATCCAAGTTTCTAGAACCTAGAGTCTAAAGTATTAATGTTAACTTGTATTATTCTATAAGAACATAAATAGGTTAAAGAGAACAAATGATTGTTTAATCATTAAAAAGTTTCCATTCCCATGAATAAAATTAAAATGCCCAGTAATCCTTAATTAATACATTTAGAATCCCTTCCTTAGTGATGAGAATTAACTTTGCAATTTAATTTGACACTTTACAGTGTGAAAAGGAAAGATAAAAAATAAGCCTCTTGGGAATGGGAAAAAAATTTCCAGTCTCTCACCAGACAATACAATTTAATCAGGTCTCTCTCTTCCCCTTTCTCTCTCTCTCTCTCTCTCTCTCCCCCCTCCCTTTTTTTTTTTTTTCTGAAATCATTGATGTTTTCACCCCCAAGTCCTTCCCAATCTTCTTTTTTTATAAACAGAATTTTAAACACTTGAGGTTTGGATTTCATTTCATCTTGAAGTGTTTGCCTGGATTTGTTGCTGGTCAACATAGTAGTCAAAAATTCAAAAAAGATTAAAAAATAATAGTCTCTTTTAAAGAAGATGCATGATAGTCTAGATATAAGATACCAGAAACCAAGTATAGCAAATGTTTAATACGTTTTATAGTGCTTGGTATAGTGCTTAGTATTTATTATTCATTCAATCACTAAAAATGTACTGAAAATCTATAATCTACTGAAGGTGGCACAGGGCCCAGGATTCAGTCTCTGTGTAGAAGATCTCACAATTCAGTAGGAGGGTCAGATAGGTAAACAAATCAGTTTCAACGTTAGGTGGAAAATTCTTATAGAAATGGTTGCATGGTACTGTGGGGGGAAAATGAGAAGACTTCCAAGAGGAGGTGACATCTGATCCCAGGCAAAATAGAAGGATAAGCAGAAGGTGAGAAATTTATCCTTTAGAGAGAGAGGACTATATGCAAAGAAGTGGGCATGGGGACTTTTCAGATATAGATGTATGAAGTTGTCAGAAGGACAGTCAGTGATGGCAAAGGAAGCTGAAGAGAGGAAGCTGGAGTGGAGCTAGATTATGAAAGCCTCTGTATGCCAAATTAAGGAGATAATACTGTAGTCTGTAGGTAAAGGATTTTAAGCAGAGGAATGACATAATCAGCTTTAAGATGATCAGAGCTCAGACTCCCTAAGAAACAGTCCCTGAAACCTTCAGATTTGTGTGCAGCAATTCATAGGGGGGATAATTTTGGGAACAGTACTTGTAAGGGAATGGAGGGCACTTGGCTGTGATGCAGATGCATCAGAGACTGCCGCTGATCCCAGGAGGACCTCTGTAGCTGAAACGGCCCTTCAGAGTTGTGCCACCTTGAGACCAGGTGACCAGCCTTCTTACCCACATTGACAGGTCACTGGATGTGAGCAGTCCCCAGAGAGGATGGGTAGCCTTGGGCAGGCTGATTGCTGCATGTGAGAGCAACTCCTGGAGAGGGACACAACTGTGAGTCATCACCAACCAACACATCCAGCTGCTGGAACGAGTGTCTCTGTCCTGAAGAGGGATCTGAGCAATGTGTCACAGAATCCATCACAGCATTTTACGTTCTTTTATTCTTTTTTTTAAATTCTATTTATTTATATTTTTGACGAAACCTGACCATAGTGAGAAGGGTAGTCTTGAGTGAGTTAAGATAGGTTAGAACAGGGGTGTCCCAACTACCGCCGCAGGCCAACTGCGGATCGTGATCCATTTTTTATTGGCCCGCAGCAAATTCCAAAAATATATTTAGTTTACTTAAATAAACCAGGTGAGGCAATACGTACTTCACCTCGGGTGAGTGTCCCGGCTGTTTGTGTAGTTTACCGCATAGGGCCCTTGGTGTAAAACGTTGAAAAAAGTTTGGACACCCCTGGGTTAGAAGATCGGATGGCATTTTGTGAAAAATGATGATGTCAAAGGTACCATGGTAATCATTGGGGGAAGATAGTCTTTTCATAAATGGTGCTGGAACAATTGGCTATCTATATGGGAAAAAACAAAAAGCACAAAACGAAAAATCTTCAACTCTTACACTATAAAAAAATTTAACTCAAAATGGATCTTAGTCCTAAATACAAAGGCTAAAACTATAAAACTTGTAGGAGTAATCAAAAGGGAAATCTTTGTGACCTTGGATGAGTGCGTCCAAGCTGTCTTAGATAGAACGTTAGAAAATAAACAATAGAAGGGTCAAAAGATTGACAATTCCAAATGTTGATGAGAATATGAAGGCACTAGAACTCTCATACATTACTGATTAAAATGTAAATGTACAGCCACGTTGCATAACAATTTGGCAGTTTCTTATAAAGTTAAGAACATACTACTCATGAAATCCAGTCCCGTTACAAGGTATTTATGCAAGAAAAATGAAAATATAAGAGTTGTACTCTAAAGTTTATAGCTGTTTAATATATAATGGAAACAACTCAAATATCTGTCAACAGGTGAATGGAAAAATAAATTGTGATATATCCATAATATTATATACTACTCAGCAATAAAAACATTTGAACTAATACAACAATATGAATACATCTCAAAGACATTGTGCAAAGTAAAAGCTGCCAGACACAAAAGGCTGTATTATTCTACTTATATGAATCTATTTCTAGAAAGGCAAAAGAATCACTGATACCAGGAGCCAGGGTGTGGGAGGGGACTGACCACAAAGTGATACAAGGGAACATTCTGGGTGATGGAAATATTCTATGTTACACATCGTAATTGCGTGGTGGGCATATGGCTGTATGTATTGGTTAAAACTCATTGAATTATACATTTATTATTTCTGAAATCTATCTATGTATGTTAACCCTAAAAATGTGAAATATAAAAATAAATAAGCAGTACTTAAATGGCCATCAGGCCTTATTTTTTTTCAGTTCTTGTTTTTCAGGAAAGTTCTTTTGTATAACCTTGGGTATTCATTCATGGAATGCGTACTGACAGTGTACCAGACTCTGTGCTTTTTATAAATGGTCCAATTTTATTTAAAGAGAGGGTAATCTGGGAATTAGACAACTACGTTTTTTAAGGTTTTAGTTACTAGTGAATTGATCGTCAAGCCCATCTTAAGAAACTGGTCAACTTTAAGTAACAAGGATAATATAATATTTTAAACAGAAAAGAGCCTCTAAAAGTAATATATAAAAGAAAAAAAATCAAAGCAACTTAGTATAATATGGGCATCTATTTTCCAGGCTTTGTAAATATTTATATTGTAGTAAATATTTATATTGTATAAATATTTATATTATAGTAAAAATGTAGTAAGTGCCCACTTAATTGGATAGATATGACAGAAATGAAATTTTAAAGTGAAAAAACTAATTTTGCTTCTATAAATAGGAAGATACTGATAACAAGGAAAATGTCTAACTAGGAAAATATTTGACATATTTCTCAATTGTTAAGAGTCAGAAAACAAGCATCTCTCTGAGTGACGGTCTCACCATCTATGTTTGGGGCTCTTTAGGTATGTATCATACTGAATTTATACTGACATTACCTCTGCTTTATATTCACTCTAAAGGGTAAGTTTGTACTCCTAATCAGATGACAAGTAGAGCATGTGAACTTATACGTGACAATAAAGTGTTATTCAAATATACAGTATTTTTCTGTACATATATCAGCTTTTGTCACATCCACTCACAATTTTGTTCCATGATACCTGAGTCACAGCAACTATCACATTTCTTTAGTTTTTCTTTTCTTTTCTTTTTATTATTAGTTTCAGGTGTACAAAAAAATGTAATAGACATTTTAATTTTTCTAAATTAAATACAATCTATCTCAGCTTCTACACAAGACAGGCAGAAAATGCTATCTATCTATCTATCTATATTCCTATCATCAATTACCTATCTATCTTTATTTTCCTGGTTCTGATTCCCTTCCTTGAGGTTGTACACACCCTCCCCCTACGCCTCCAAAAATGGGGAATAGCCTCAGATCTCCAGTGTCCCATGTCTGCCACTCTAGGTCATTTCTGCCATGGGCCTGTGTAGTCCATTCACAGGTATGAAGTCTCATGTTTCTGAATCAAGTTTGGCCTCAGGACAATCTGTCCAGAATCCTCAGCTGGGCTTCCCTGGGCACACGTACTCCTTAGGGGCCTGTATACAAGTGAACCACTGACAGAACCTACAACTGCTGTTACTCCCCTCCCTAGCACCCTGCTCCTCCATCCTGCCCCATAACCTTCAGTTCTTTTTTCACCTTTGCAATTTTCCAAGTACAGCAGTTCCTTGAATAATGTCCTTTCATTCAAGGTAGTTTTGTTCAAGGTTGGTTTACTATAATCATTGATGAGATGCCGTAGGAACTTAACTCTTGTTCATTTATCAATAAGTGAAGATTTGCTGTATGGATCCAGGACCAGCAGCATCACCGGAGAATTGCATTTTATTTCAAAGTTTGTCAGGGAATTCTAATGTGTAGTCACGGTTAAAAATAATTGTTCTAGATTTAAGAACAATCATGATGATAGAGATGTTGAGCATATACATAATATAAGTACATATGAAAGTATTTAAATGACCGAAGCCTAGTACAAGTAGGTTTTAAGTGAATATAGAAGAGAAATTACCAGTTCAGTCTCTTAATTAGCTCAGGAAAGCTTCTTGGAAAAAGTCAAACATTTCCAGTTTAAGGTCTAAATGCAATTGGATCTGAGTTTGCAAAATCAGATTTTAAAATATTGCTTTAATTTGGCCTTCATATAACTGCTTTACTTGATTAAAAATTACCTGAATCCTACATAAAGTATAAATAATAAATGACAATTTATCAAGTTGAGAAGAGGCATGCTGAATTAATCTTCAAATGGGACTACCATGTATTTTCAGAGCCAGATTTATCCCTTAACTGGAATAAAACTCACAGAAGTTGTGACTTTGTTTTTCCAGGCCAACAGGGTCTTGGAGATAACCAAAGTTTTGGTGACAATAGTGATGACTTTTGCCTCCTAGATTGCACCCACCTCTCATACTGTCAGATGACATTACTTCTTCAACTGAATTCAAGAAATTTGTCAAATGCCTTTTATGTGCCAGGAACTGTTTTAGGTGCTAAGGACATGAAATTAAGTAAATCAGTCTCTGTCTTTAAAGAATTCATAGCTTAGTGGGGAAGAAAAAAAGCATAAACAATTATAATACAATATACTATGTGTCATTAAAGATGCCATCAATTATAAGATACACCATTATTTTTTGTACCTCTAAGAAAAAAATGTGAAAATTAAACATTGAAGATTTTACATAAAGTGTTCAGTAGTTCTTTTGATCTAAGTAAGTGCTCAATAAAGGTTGGCTATTAGTAGAGGTAATTAATGATAGAACTTGAACTTGAAGAAAGAGTTGGTCTTTTTCAAGAGATAAGGGATAAAAAAAAATTCAAGGAGAAAAACAGACACAAAGAACTAGAGGCCTGTTTCTGGAACATTCTTTCTGTCTGCTGTGCTGTAGTAGACAAGTGTTTTTCCTTGAGGAATTGTAAATCTTTTTGACACTCTCTTCTTTCTCTGCACCTTCCTCCCCTGCCCTCCAGTCCAACATACCCACAAAGGCAGCTTAATTTTTTCAGCTTTGTACTCAAAAGCATGCGCCTGGCCCTGTACTCAATCATGAACATGGCTCCTAAATGCAATGACACTAGTTACTTGTCTTCCATTTCCCTCCCCACTCCCCCATTCCACCCTCTTGCTGTTGGGGGAAGTCTTTGTCCAACATCTTTTGTTTAAGAGGATTAATTGCTATCCCCCAGTGCCTGTCAGTTTCTTTCAGGGGACTTCATGTAAATAAGGCTCCAGGTGGCCTGCTCTGATTTCCCAGAGTTCCGCAGAGGGCTAACACCCTATTAGGACATTCACTACAAATAATATTTAGTGAGCCTGACCCCCTTAGAGGTTTGGAGAAGTTATTGGACTTGCACAAAACTACCCAGTTAATAACAGACTGACCCTGTTCAGTGTTTTGCTGTATTGTCACTCAAAATGTTTTTCCTCCTACAGCATTTTCTTCTCTGTATTATTTCTATTAACATAGTGTCCTCCCTTTTGAGAAAGCAACTATATTGAGTAAGAAACCTAGCTGGTCTTTGAATTTGAGTTCATTCATCCATTCATTCCTCTACACATATTTACTGAGTATCTGCTTAGGGTAGGGTTCTCATCTACAAGTAGAGGATTTGAGGTTGAACAAGGCCAACATTGTCCCTATTCTCACAGAGCTTACAGTCTAGCACAGGAGGAAATTAAAATAATTTCCAAAGCCAAGAACAAAGGCAGCTTAGAGAAAGCTTCTCTGAGGAAGTTTCTGCTAAGTAAAGACCAAAAGGATGGGGAGGATTAGCTGCATAAAGGGACAGGGCCAGAGAGGTGATAAAATGAGATATGAAATAATTTGTAAACTGTCTGCCGGCAGACGTGTAACATTGTGTGGTTATTAAACATACATCCCTCTGTAGCTCTCTAATCTCTGTCCCAGGTCTTCTTTCCACCAAGCTCCCCACCTCTGCTCCTTTCAGAACAACCTCTTTTATTCTGTTTAAGTCTTGTTTTATGAATATTTGTTTTATTGTTATTAGTACACTGTTGGGTTTGTGCTGGAGACAAGAGCCTTTCTGGATTTAAAAGTGACCTGATTATTTTGTTGGTTATCTGGGAAGAGATCTCTCAGACCAGATCCTGGAGCTATGAGGGGATTGCAGAGTGGAATTTGGTTTCTCTCCGTTGTGATTCTGAAAACTGAAATATGCATAGAAGTCAGGCAAGGGTTATCTTTAATAGTATTTAATTTGTTTTAATTGAGATCCAGAGCAAGAAATACATTAACATAGCAACCCAGAATACACACACATTGTTAAACCACTAGTTTCCCCAAATGTGTGTTTTGTAAAAAATTACCCTATTACATGTATACAACCTGATCTTTTATATTTTGGATTCTGATTAGTGTTTTTCAGGGTGGCAATCATTAATGGATCACAAAGTCAACTTAGTGGGTCATGATGAACACCTTAAAAAATGAAATAGAAGTAGAGTACGGAGATAGGCTGGGAAATAGTGAAGAAGATGCCCCTATACGGTTATCAGTGTTTTGGAGCTACAATTTCTATACCTTGGGCTTTCCAAGTCTCCGTTTCTTGAATTATATGTACTTTGTAATATAAAACTTGATACAGATCAGCAGTTATGGGTGTGGGTTCTGGAGTAGAGGTTCAAATCTTGACTCTGCTACTCAGAGGCTGTGTGACATGGAACACCTGACTTAGTCTCCTGCACGCTGCTAGCCTTGTGTAAAATAGAGATAACAGCACTTACCTTATCTAGTTTTAAGGATTACATGAGGTAATGCAGTGGCTGGCACATATAAACACTCAATAAATATTAGCCATTATATTTTGCTCTCTTTTATTTTCCCCTAGTATTAAGTTTCAGCTTTTCTCAGTTTGCTAAGTAGGGCCAAGAGTATGAAGTAGAGGGCTCTGGAAACCAGTTTGTTAGGGGCAGCAGATATCAAAGTGAAAGAACCAGCAGGGAACATCGAAACCCCAAGGGCCAGAGTAGATAGAGGTAATTAGTCCTTCCAGTACCAACCCTTGCACCTCCAGGATTTCGTTTTCTTAAAGAAAGTTCTTTATACAGTTCCTCTCTCTAATATCAACACACTTTGACCGTAGCTCCTGGTGGTTTATCTAGGTCAGTTTGTTATAGAAACTTGACTGAATCTGATTGTGTATTTCCCCCACAAATTTCTACCTGACATTCCCTGAGGTTCCTCTCTCTGTTTGAGTATACCTTTCTTCTTGTCAGTCGTTTGTTGGCCAGATTACTTATTTCCCGCATCGAGCAATATAAGAGGCTTCTGTTTTGTTTTGGGAGAAATTTTGGGGAAAAAAATACTGAATAATAAGATGAGAAGAAAAGAAAGTACTCTGTCATGCCATCTTATAAAGGCAAAAGAATATTAAAAACATTTACTACATTTAGTGTGTACTTCTTAACTGTTTCATTCCAAAAAATGACAGATGACATTTACCTGTGGAACATTCCCTGAGAAATGTTGACTCTGAGAGGCAATATACCTGTCAAAAGGGAATCCTTGTAGTTAACAGGACCCAAATTCATTATCAAAGCATAGCAGACATTGTTTGCAGAAGACTCTCAAGCACACTGCATATCAGGGAAAAGCCAAAGACTGGGTAGCCAAGCCTTCTGCACTATGCTCCTTGACTTCTGAGCTGATCCTTATAAAGGAGTTCCTGGAATTATATTTTGACCAATGGGTTGAGACCTGCCCCATTCAATTGGAGCTGTGTAGCTATGTTCTTATTTGCATCTTTACTGACCAATCAAAGAAGCTTTATAACTACCAATAAGAACATGCTATTTGAACCAATCAGTACAATGCTATTTGAACCAATGAAACTGTGCAAATTTGGGTCCTCATTTGCATAAAAAGAGACCAGTCAGGGACCAGGGTAGGCACTATCTCTATTATGCAGGACTCTCCTGATTGTCTCAGAGGAGCCCACTTTGGTTTCTATTAGAGGCTGTGTTTCCTGGGTTTGCCTGAATACAGTTTCTCCTTTTGCTGCAACCCAGATTGGGGATTCCTGTTGGCATTGGATTGGTGGCAGGGACCTTTGGTTAACAGGTACACTAGAATCTCATTGAGAAAGAATTCTAGTTTTGAGGATGATATACATGAAACATTTTGTAAGCATGGAAATAATGTAACTAACAATCTAAAGGTTTCTTAAAAATGTTCTTTTGCAAGGAAAAATATAAATATTGTTATTTTAAAAAACGTAAAACTTTTTAAAAGTGTTATCTTTTCTATACTGCTCAACAGAACAAAAACCTTAAAGTTAAAATTATCATGTGCGAACTTTGCAAATTTCTTACATCAGTTGCTAATGATCACTAAAACCTTGTATGAAATTATATTAAGATAAAGTGTATAAATAGCATCAAAATTAGAAACTTTTTAAAACTTTGATTACTGAGGTTTTTCCTGAATAATACGTGTTTATTTTTACCCAGCTCAGATTTCAAGAGTTAAAGGATGTCATCATTGTTTCCTATGAAAATACTACAATATTTTCAGCGAGAGTGTAAACAAACCATTGTTTCAGATTTTATTTACACTGGATCTGCCTGGCAAAATCCCAGGTCTTATCTAGCCATTTGCCCTGATTCCAAATAAATTTTTAATAGTGATCCTTGCTACCTTAAACACTTCCTCCGTAGGGTGTATTTCCAAGGCCTGTTTTTCCCATTTAATTATTTTTCCCCAGGACAGATTTGTCCAGGCCACTTTTTACCATAACCTTTATTATTTTTCTGCTCGCAAGAGTACCCTAAGAATCCTACAAGCTCGAAATAATGATAATATATTGTCAGTTTTTCAAGATTTTCCTTCTACTGAGCCATCTTTTAACCAAAACTCATCATTTGTAAGATCATCACAGAGCAGTAACCTGGGATTGGGCACAGAAGATATCCTCATGGGAGTGGGAGGTGGTGGAAAGTTGACAGTAATGAAGTGTACATATTTGTTTACACAGATCACCGTTTGTTAAATGTAATACAGGTAAATTGTAGTCTGTAAGTAGCTTCATAGAGCCCAAACAGAAAATCCAGTAGGAGGGGCACAGGCTAAAATCTCAGAGGAAAAGGAGAGAGGCAGCAATGGGACAGTGCCTGGTAGGCGGGCACTTGCCTACTCAGCTAGCAGGGGCCGGAAGGGCAGATCGAAGGGGCGTGACCAAGCCTGGAGTGGGCGGGTCCGAGTCGGGGCAGGTCCGGTTGGGGTGGAGCGCGGGACAGGGGCGGAGCTCAGGTGGGGGGTGGTGAGGTACCGTGGGAGAGGTGACCCCTCCCGTCCCAGGACCCGCAAGCCCCTGATGGAGAGCAAACGGTTGTTTCCACACGTGGAGAATTTTTAACGAACACGTGAGGGAAAGACAGCAGTGTCTGCGGAAAATCTGCCTCACAGCTCTGGCGTCCTACACCAAGCCCCTGTCCAATAGCTTGTTTACTGTGTTCCCGGGGTTTTTCGCCCCCTTCTATTGATCCTCCCTGTCCCCAGTCACACGCTTTGAGCGAAGATCTCTTGAGCAGCCCCCGCCCTACGCGTCCGGACCAGCGAGCCTGCCAGGAGGCGGCCACGCAGGCTGTCCGCGACTACGCCCACGGTCTCACTACGGGGGCGGGGCCCTGAAAAAAGGGGTGTGTCTCCCGCCTGCGCGCTGGGGGCGGAGCCGTGGGGGCCGAGCGGTCCCGCGCCCGGCGGCCTGACCTCCCAGAACGCCGGGTCCCGTGACGTCACCTCGCCGTGACGCGCACGCTGTAGGAAAACTGTAAGTTTCGGAGGATTCCTACAGATCCCTGGCCTGCGGGGCTCGCTCTGCTGCTCGCCTTTCTGGTGTTGGTAGTGGCTGTGGGGCATTAGATCCTGGGGCGATCGGGAGAGCCGCCGAACCTGGTGAAGGGACAGGTACCCGCCCAGAGCGGGAGCGCGCCCTCTGGGGCGGGAGGGCCAGGAGTGCCCGGAGGCGAGGCCGCGCCCTGCAGGGCCTGCACCTCTCTTCCTAGGGCCGAGAGGGCTCTAGGAGCCTAGCGCGAGGTTAGAGAAGGGGGAAGGTCCAAATGGAAGAGTCTCTTATTTTTCTTTCTTGATAAAGGGACTTTGATTGCTTTAATTCCAGGACTTTGACATGTTAAACCTGGGATAGAAGATTCCTTCAGAGACTCCATATCCAGGCTTCCTTTGGGATCCCGCAAGTGAGCGAAAGCATTGAGGACAAGTTTAAAGATAATCACTTACTGCCTCAGTTTCCTTTGTGTGTAAAATGGCGGTAAAATAGCTGCTGGCCTCTTTAATTGTCATTCCCACGGGACTGGGAATTGTTAGAGCACCTGAGGCAACACCAACACGTAAAGACAATGGCCATTTGACTGAGGTCTTGTAGGTAGGGACCTTTTTCACACTCTTGCCTCAACTCCCCCCCACCCCCCCAAACTGATCACGGACGACACGAGCCTGATGAGCATTCTGAACTATTGTCACCGAACTTGGTGGAACAGAGATGAAGGAAAAACTGGTACCATTATCACAATGATCTAGGCCGTTAGAGATCCTCCTTGTCTGGGTTTTGCAGAGAAAACTGTTAGCGTGCTAGAACTGGTACATTATACTCACTACAGATACACTGTGAGTTTTGGCGATTTTGCTGTGCCGACGTGATCATCATGTCTGACTGCTTGAATTTTTTTAGCCTGCAAGGGTTAATACATTATTGATGAGTTAGTATTCTACTATAATACTTCTCAAATTCAGGAACGAGTATTTCTCAGGAACTTTGAACGGAAGAATATTGTACACACCTCAGGGTGTATTAATTCTGGAGACTTTTAAGATCACATTTCTGTAAATTCAGTTCAAGGGTGTAATATCCTTCCATCTGAGTTTCAAAAGCCTTAGCAGAGGTTCTAAGTTTTTGTTCTATCAGTTACTAGCTTTGTGTTCAAAGACAAATCACTCAAACTTAGAACTTTCTTTTTCTCTCTAAAATGGGAGATGATGGAATATCTATCTGCAGTTGCTTTTCAAGGATCAAATGTGATCATATGAGTAAGTGTGAAAATGAAAGGCTGTCTAAGTATTCTATTGTTATTAAGAAATTAGCATTGGTTCCCTAACCTGTATAAGAGAAATAGAGATGTGTGCATTCAAAGCCATGTTCTGAGTTCGAACTAGAACTAGAGCAGCAAACAAGACAAAATCTCCCACCTAATGGAGCTCATGTTCCAGTGGGAAAATAGGCAACAAAGAATAAGTACATATTATTTCAAATAGTGATAAGTACAGTGAAATAAAGGAGGATAAGAGAGCAACAGACTGGGAGAACAGGGCCGGCTGTTTCAGATAGAGTCTATCAGGGAAGGCCTTTCAAAGGAGGTGACAGTTGAATCAGTTGAAGTGGAGGAAGAGCCTGAGGCAAGAACATTTCAGGGAGGAATAATAATAGCAGTAAACACTTAGGTACAGGTTACATGTGAGGCATTCTTCTAAACACAATTACATTTTTGCAACAGCCTTATGAGAAAGTACTCATTTTCATTTTTATAAATGAGGAAAGTGACAGAAAGATCAAGCATTTGCTCAAGGATGCACAGCTACAATGTGATAGAGGCAGTATTTGAATTCGGGCAATTCGACTTCAGAGTCTATGCGCTAAACAACAATACTGGATTGAGTCCCAGTAGGAACAAGGATGGAACAATGCTCTGAGGTGGCCAAGGCATAGCAAGGGGAGAGTGTTGAGAACACAGCAGGGAAGGGGGAAAGTGGTGGTAGGTGATGTCGGAGGGCCAGGCAGACTATGGGGGCCCTCGCAGGCTGTGGTGAAACAAAGATGTTATTCTGAGTATTGTGGAAAACCGTCGGAAGTTTTACATTAAGGGAATACCTGATTTCGTTTTATTGGCTGGAGAATTAACTGTAGGGTCCGCGAGTGGGGAGTACTGAAGCGGAGAAGATGGGAGAGTATTGCTGTGCCTGGTGGTGTCGGGCTAGGGGAGGTGGTTGTAGAGATGGTAGTAAGTAGTTGAATTCATGATACACTTTTGAAGGTAGATCTGCGGGTGTGAACTTACGAATGTGGGCTCACCGAAAACCTACAATTAAATTCTTAGGTTTTAGGCTGGAACAACTGGGAGAGTAGTGGTGCTGTTTACTGAGAGGGGAGAAGGGATTTGAGAGGAAAATCATAAATTCCATTTTGGACAAGTTTTAAATGCTTGGTAGGCTTAGCAACACTAGTACTAGTGCTGCTAGTAATAATAGTAAGTGCTATGTAAGCATAAACTGTTTACTGGGCAGGGTTTTAAGCATTTTTCATATCAATTCATTTAATCCTTATAGCAGTTGTTTGTGCTGGGAACCATTATAGTCTTCATTTTACAAATGAAAAAACAGGCACACAGAGGTTAAAAGTGACTTGCCTAAGGTCACCCAGCTCGTGAGTGATGGAACTGGGATTCAAACCCAAACAGTCTGGCTTCAGAGTCCACGCAGTTAGTCCCTGTGACTACCTCCAAGTCAACACGTTGAGTTGGCAGTTGGATACATGAATGTAGAACTCAGGGGAATTTAGAGCTGGAGACACACATTTATATTTCTGAAGAGAAAGCCTGCTTTTGTTCCTCATCTAAGCCTTGGTTGGCAGTGGGGAAAAAGAACATAGGCAATGGCGCTGTGCTATCTGGATTCTGTTCATGCAGCCAAGATTCAGTATCTCCATGAGGGCGAGGTCTGTATCTCTTGTACTTCTCTATCTCTAGTCCCTAATCCAACGCCTCCCAGGTAGTAGATTTTAGGGATGACTTTATATGCAGGACATTTGGTTAGACTTTGGGAGTTCAGAGATGAATAAAACATAGCACTCTTCCTGGAGGAGCAGAGTATGAGGAAAAACCTGTGGGAATAAGACTAGAGTAGACTAACTGCATAAATGCATGCTGATTACTTCATTCTGGCCTTCTGTAGCCCCCTCCGCCCCATATACTTAAGGGGTGGGGCATGAAGGGGTCAAAGGAGCAAACGAATGCCTAAGCAATTGCAGGATGAATTTGAGGCTCCCCAAGAGTCCTTTTCAACAAAAGAATTCCTCAAAATCTTGCATATTTTACTATATTTGCATTCGTTTTATTTGGCAATGATATAATTTTTACCAAATGAAAATATTCTGATACTTGAATATGATTGTGGAGTGATGAGTTTTTCCAGTTCTATTACCTCAGTGTTGACAGGGCTCACTAGTAAAATAAGGGAGTTGGCTTGAAACGCCGTAGCTTGCATAATAGAGGGTGATGGAAGGGCTGTGTGAAGTGCTTCGGCAGGTTTCCACCAGTTCAAGTGCATCACGCCAAAGTTCCACAGAACGAAATAAGTTTGAGTTTCTCTGCTGATCGTCTCTAACATTGAGATACATATATATATATTTTTTTGTCATAGAAAGGGATCTTGGTACTACATGTCATAGGTGGAATTATAGATTACATCACTTCTATGTGGAACATTGTAGAACATAGAAACTGAAACAATACACACAAAAGTAAGTGTCTTGTTTCTGTAGATCTGTTTCAGGGCATACTGCATCCTCATCGCATTTATCACAATTTTATTACTTCTAACATGAGTATTTCAAATTTGAACCATTCAAAGATAAGATGAAATTATACCATTGTAGATTTTATGATTAATTTCAATTTTTTTCTCACAATATATAAAATTATATTTTGTTTAGCCCCTTAGCTTTCAGTGGAAGAGTTGCTCTGAATAATAAAATACACCGTAACTCTAAATGGGAATCTTCCACAAATATAATTATAGAGATGATATGCAATCTCATTTGGCAGTTCACAAAATTTTAAATCTTCTATTGTGATTTCCCTAAATTTAATGGAATTGGTAGGTTTAGTATTTAAACCACAACTGCAGTTAACTTTTTAAAGAACATTGTATATGGTATAAAGTAGCATTCCACCTTAAATGGCCAGTTGATTGCTCAGGCTATGTCACTTTCTAAATTTAGGTTCAACGAGAGCAGGTTGATGGTTATTTGTGTCAGATATCTCTCAGCAGAGCAGGAGTGATGGTAAGTCCTCCTATTTGAAGACAGCAGAAGCCACCCTCATACTGACCCAGATGAACCATAGCATCCTAGATAACTATAAAATCCAAATTCCTTTTAAACTTTATATTTACATAAGCAAATTTAAAAACTACTACCTTATGTTGAGAGTACAAATGTAAATAAATGGAAATTGTTTCTTGTAGAAAACTTTGTGTCTAGCCCAATGATGGCATGCAGTGGGCACTAAATAGAGTTTTTAAAATTCCACTTCTTGTGGTTTATTTTATTTTTGCATATTACTTTCCACTCATATGTATGCATATATATATATATGTCATACTTATACATTTGCAGTAATAGCTGAATTCTAGTTTGTGTACTTTCACGTAATGTTGTTGGAATATATTTAATTAAGTAATTTAACTGGATAAGTAGCACTTAATTTTGATTCAGTCCATATTTAGTTGCTGAGAAATTAAAATCTTGAGGGTTGATTTTTTTTTTTCCTTCTACATAAACACTAATGGGTGGAAACAAAGTTTTAGTGACATGTTGACCAAGCTGTTACTCCAAAAAAACACCCAAGGAGAAAATTCTTAGACAGTGTTAAGCAAAAACAGTATGTTGCTAGAAGAGATAATTTAACCGTAACTTCCTACCATACCTGTACTTCTTAAGATGTTACTATCCTACAGGCAGCATTCTTTTATTTGGTTTTTATATTGAAAAACTGCTAGTTTCGAGCTGCATTCTAAGCCATCAATCTATAGAGAGAGAAATGTGAGATAAATACTGGAATATAGTACTTTGGATTTAGCTCAGTGGATCTCAACTGGGGATAACTTTGTCCCTTCCCCCAGCTCGTCCTGGGCACATGTGGCAATGACGGGCTACAATTTTGGTTGTCACAACTGTGTGTGCGGGGCATTGCTCCTGGAATCTAGTTGGTGGAGGCCAGGGGTGCTCCTAAATATCCTACAATGCACAGGGCAGCCCAACAGCACAAGTGATCTAATTCAAAACATTAATACTGCTGATGTTGAGAAATCCAATATGTAACCCACCACCTTTCCTTCCTTCCTTCTTTCCTTTCTTCCTTCTTTCCTTTCTTCCTTCCTTCTTTTCTTCCTTCCTTCCTTCTTTCCTTCCTTCCTCTCCCTCCCTCCCTCAGCAGGTTTCTTGACACTGTAGGGGAGGAGTAGCTCTTTGGGTCTTTGGATGGGCCTAAGAATTAAACTGGCGTAACTCAGGTTAATAGGAGAAAAACACACATTTTATTAAACATCACATGTACATGGGAACCTTCACAAGAGAATGAAGACCTGAAGACGTTACCAGAACAGAAAGCTTTTATACATTTTAAATAAAGAAACAGTAAGTTTGTGAAGAATTGACAAGACAAAGGGATTTGGACTAGAGGTAATACATGATGAAGAAGTTACTGGGAAGATAAGGGTGAGTTTAACAAGATTTGTTTGTATGGAGTTTTCTCCCCAATTCCCCATCTCTAAGAATGTCTTCCTTCTTCCTGGTACAGGGAGGTACCTTTCATATGGGAGTTTTGTCCTTTGCTTTCAGGAAGAAAAAGGAGAGTCAGGGTATCCATGTACCTGTTATTTCTTAAGTACCTTTAATTCAAAATAATATGTCAAAGTGTCATTTTTAAAAAAATTTTTTTTTAAGGAGGGCACAGCTCACAGTGGTCCATGTGGAGATCGGACCGGCGACCTTGCTGTTATTAGCAATAACCAACTGAGCTAACCGGCCACCTGTAAAATGGCATATTTTGGGGAGACATTCTGGTTTACTTCAATGCCTGCTTCATGTTGTCACTTGAATCAATTGATAATTCGTTGTAATCCTACTCTGATAGGACTTGAGTGGCAACTTAACTGAGTTTTGATAAACTATAAGATAGCACTATTTGCTGTGTAGAATTTATTTTTTGAGAACACTAAGTCGTAAAACAGTCCAAAGGGATGGCTCTTGGCTGTATTTGCGTATACTTGGGTGAAATACCCCACCCAGCACGATTCACTTTGCAGTCTAATAGAGGGATTTATAGTTGGGGTAGGACTCCCATTCATTCTGATTTTCTAATTAGAATCCATTTATTCTCTTTAGCCATTTTTTATATCAAATTTGAGGCTATTTCTCTTTTTCGCCATCCTGACATAAACATCAGACTTACTTGACTTTAACTACAAACAAGGTGATAACATAAAGATTGGTTTTTATTTTCCATTCTGAAACATTTAGAGTTCATCTTAAGTGAGCACATCATTTTTGTAAGGTGGTAAAAGCTCGTGGTAGTCATTTTATGTTCTAGATTGGAAAATTTAAGAAGAGATTCAGTTTAAGTAAATCAATTTCAAAGATAGGATTTAGAATTAAGTTTTCAGGTCTTACACAACCAAGCCAAACTCATTTACATTAGATCAAAAAGAATGTCTACTTAAATATTTGATCAGTTCTTTTTTTGTTTCAAGATTTCTTGATGATACTCAATTCTTGATGTAAGTTTAAGTAGCTGGAAATTCTAATATTTCATATAATATGTCCGTTGGCTGAATTTGGACCATTGATAGTAGGAAATTGTGGGTTTGGGATTGAGAGAAGGAAGAGGTGGTGATGGGGCAAGGATCATAATTAGACTCCAAAGGTGGAGATTCCCAACTTTCTATAAAACTGAATTATTCTAACACAATTTTTTTTTTATATCTCAAATCGAAAAAGTTTAAACTGTGATAAAGAATAAAAGTTATTTATTTGAGTGTAGCATTGTAATCCGAGAAACAGATTCAGGTAGCAACCCCAAAAGATCTCTGGAGAGAACAAAATAGGCAGGCTTTATAAAGACAGAAACCACAAGCTGGAACAAAAGACATTTTCCTGTTGGCTACTTAACATGGTGTGATGGCTAGTTCAAAAGGACTGGCCAAATCCAGGTAAGGAAACTGAGGTAAGCTTTGGCATGGAAACAAGGGTTGAGGGGGCAAGTTTCCAGGATGTATTTCTAAGGCAAGCACAAAAGTCCAAATTGTCCTAACCTTGTCTGGGGGTGAACATGGGTAAGTCTGACTTGCCTAATGCCCTTCCAACTGCATTTGAGGACCCCCTGATATTAGTACTCTATTTAACCATAATATTTATCGTACTATTGAGGGAAGAGACCACCCCTCAAGTGTGGCTGAAACAAAGCTGAATTTCATACTTGTTAAGCAAGAGAGAGACCTATGCTTGCAGAATACAGCCCTCCAAATAGGCAGAGATGTACTTAGATAGGATTTTGATGAAGCATGGAGTTTCAGGATTGGCTTGTTTTCAAAACTGAAACAATTGAAGGATCGGCCC
This sequence comes from Rhinolophus ferrumequinum, assembly GCF_004115265.2. Taxonomy (NCBI): domain Eukaryota; kingdom Metazoa; phylum Chordata; class Mammalia; order Chiroptera; family Rhinolophidae; genus Rhinolophus; species Rhinolophus ferrumequinum. The sequence continues at coordinate 2,663,730 of NC_046288.1, read as the reverse complement.
ACTTTAATCTTGGAGTTTAGGGACTGGGTGGCTTTGAGGAGCAAGGGTAGTGAAGAGGGGCGTGGCTTATTGGCTGCTTTCCTCAGTTGTGTACTTAACCGGAAAGGTTGAGTAGAGTTTAAGGATTGATTGATTGTGGAATATTTAAAACCTGTTCTGTGGTTGCTTGTTCCCAGCTTGTGACAAGAGCCAAAGAATAATCATTTTCTTTCTTGAAATTAGAGAATAGGTACTTTTTATTTTCCACATTCATGTCAACATTTATGTTCGCAGTTGTACTAACATATATTTGATTTTGCTTTTTTCCTGAAACAAAACAAAACAACAGAAAAAACCAAAATCAAAAACGAGGGAGTGCGGTGAATATCATTTGTTTTCCTTCTACCAGACTCAGGATTATATGATATTTGGGACCCAGATTGCTTCAAGGATTATTTTTATATGTAGTTAAAAAGGTAATATGTTATTTATGGAAATACTATAATGCATTAAACATTATGCTGAAATCTGTGTTACTTTTAAGTCTATTTTTCTCTCTTGTGGGGGTGTCATATCACATGCCTGCCAAAATTAGTCTTGATGGATCTGAATTATATATCTAAACGTTTGTTGTTTTTGCTGTTGTTAGAGATACATCTAGAAGCTATTACTTTTGGAAATTAACGTGCAATTAATTATTCTTATCAACATTTTAGAAGGTTTAATGATTATATTGCATGTCTTTTATATAAGGTAGGTGGAATCATTTTAGTATCTGTGAATCATTTTACCACAATTATTTTATCATAGTACCATTACATAGTATTTTGGTTTAATATTTATTTCAGAATATTTTTATTCTTCAGAATGAAATAAAGAGCTATTTATGGCTATTTACCAGAACTGTAACAAAAAGTAGGTGTTTTTCTAAATCGGTCTCCCTCAGTAACATTTTAGTTTTAAAAATATTTTCCTATATAGATGTTAAAATAAACTCAGAGAGTATTCTTTATCTTAGAAGTCAGAGAAGGCAAAATGAGTTTTTGATAGACTTTTTATTTTGTATTGAGATGTTATTTAAAATAGCCTACATACTCTGTTTATATTTAAAATAAGATGATAATATTTTTAAAAGAACGGGTGCTGTTGTGTTTATATGCAGCTTTTCAACCTACACCTTTTGTGTCTTACCTCTGTTCCTTCCAGTTAGGTATTAGCCAGTGATAAAGCTATATTAGTGATTTAGATAAACCGTTTTTATATGAAAGCTCTTTGAAAATGTGAAGGCCAATTTTTTCTGTTTACAGTCCAAATTTCTGACTTGCTATGATAGTTAATCGTAAGAGGGTAGTCTTAATCCAGTATTAAAATTAATATTATGATGTTTATTAAAAAGCTATTCTTTACTAGATAATATGCAAACGTTTTTATCCTTAACATTTACATTTTATAAATTTGTACTTAAATAGATAGTTAAATTTTCTAGGAAAAACTTGTCTTAGATGCCTGAATATGGTTACTGTGATTATTTCTGTGCTGTCTATAATATGACACAATGGATTTCAAATGTGTTTTTTCTTTGTGCATATGCAGTGAATAGTGGGCCTTTTATTGCCTAGTGAACTGATTTCAAAAAAAAAAATCAGGTGATTTTTTTGTAGTAAAATTGAAAAAACAAGGATTATGTGCTCTTCAATAAAAGCCTTATTTTCTAGTCTTTGATAATGTAATGGATGTAAAATGGTATCTCACAGCTTTAATTTGTATTTCTTTGCTTACTATTGAGGCTGGGCTCATGATTCACTTGTTAGCCATATGGATTGCACAGTTGCCAGATTTAGCAAATAAAAATACAGGACACGGTTAAATTTGAATTTCGGATAAAGAACAAATGAATTTTTAGTATACTCATATAATATACCATGAGTAGTTGGGACATACTTATACTAATCTTTTTTCATTGTTTGTCTTTAATGAGGCATTCTATACTTTGTCTGACAACTTTAATTTTACCTTCTGTGAATTGTCTGCTTCTGTCTCCTGCCATATTTTCAGTCACATTTCCTGTCTTTGTTGTTATTTTTCCAGAGTTCTTGGCAAATATTAGATATCAAATCCCTTGTTTTTGTTTTTTTTCTTCTTAATGTTGCAAACATCATGTTCCAGTCTTTTGCCTATCTGTTAACTTTGTCTGTACTGTCCTTTGTTGCATAATAAGTCCTTAATTTTGATGGAGTCAATTCCATCACAATTTCCCCATGTTGTTTATACTTTTGCGATCTGTCATCATTCAGGGTTACAAATGTATTACCCTACTTTTTCTTTCTTTAACTTCATAGTTTTATCTTTCGTATTTAGATCTTAAATTCATTTAGAGTTTATTTTATGGAAGAGTATTAGGAGATGAGGTGAGGAAGCTAATGAGGGGAGCAGATTGCATGAGGATTGTAGGCCATTGTGAGGATTTTGGTTTTTATGCTAATTGAATAGGAAACCAGTGGAGGTTTTGCACAGAGGGTGTGCGAGACTGAAATATGCTTTAAAAAAAACCCTGGTAGCTGTTGAAAACAGGTTGTGTGAGGTATGGCACAAACTGCTAATTGTTGTTCAGTATCTAGTGTTTCCTGCTTTTAGTACCTCCACTCTGGCCAAGTGGGTACATGACTACCTACTTAGAGACTATTTTCCAACTTCCCCTTCCTGTAGGTTTGAGTGTGTGATTAGGTTTGGGCCAATTAAATGTGAGCAAAAGTGATAAGTGCAACTTCTGGTTTATCTATTTGAAGATAAGATACTTGTCCTGTTCATCTTCCCACTCTAGTGCCCCTTTCTACTGACTGGAAAGCAGCAACAACAATAATGGCAACAACTGCCTGGAACCCAGAGATAGAAGTCCGTGATGAGTAGAGCAGAGCCATCCCTCATCAGCCTAGGTCCCTGGATGACACTGTGGAGCAGAACCAACTACCACTTACCTTCCTCCCAGCTCCCTCCTTCCCAGCCACCGACCTACCTTCGTATTGTTTCAAGGAAGAGAATAAACTTTCTTGTTTGAGCCACTGCATTTGACATCATTTTATCATAAGAATTTACCCCATACCCTGTATAATGCTGAAATTGGTACCTGAAGTGAGGTGTTGCCATGATAAAAAGCTAAAATGTATGGCACTGACCAAGTGGTTGGTCAGCAAACAGTAGGCGCTATGTTATAGTTTACAAAACTGGTGACAGTGTTGCAGTAAAACATTTGGTGAAACTGTCACCTCTAATCACTTGGAAGGCAATGTGTCAATCCAGCTTGTACCTTTAGGGAAGTGGTTAGAAAGACTGCTAAAATGAGTTGACTACTCCTTGCTGCTTTAGTAAGGAACTACAAGAGGGTGTCAAATAAGGAAGTGATTAGCTAGTTTGCAGTTAGAGTTGGGAGTCTAGTTTTGTTAAAGGAGTTTCTCTTTGCCCATGGCCTGTGCTCTGAATTGACTGAAAGAACTGTAAAATGGAGTATTGCAGAGTTGAAAAAAATTGCTTCTGTATCCCCAAACCGCAAGAGGTAAGATTCATTCTTAGGAACACGCCGTTAGATTTTTCTTGGCCAGACAGTGGAAGCCAGTCCAGGCAAGGATCAAATTAAGGCTTTACCTTCCCACTTGAACCATCAGTTAAGCTAGATAAAGCTCTAGTTACAAATACAAAGTCTCACTTCCCTACAACAACAAAGGTTTACTTCTCATGACAAGTCTCTGGCTCTGTTTCACATCGTCTGTTACGCTAAGCTAAAAGAATAGGCTTTTGGGGGACATCGCTATTCTGTAGCAGAAGGAAAAGAGATATGGCAGAATCAGCTGCTTAGAAGTGGCATGTTCTTTTGTTCATATTTTATTGGCCAAAGGAACTCCAATGGTCAAGTCTGAAATCAGTCAGGCAGGAAGGACCGTTTCATGTCGCATGGCATGCCCTGATGTAATAGGGTGTGATGGTATAATCCTTCATTTGGGAATCAGATGACCTCAAAGTAGCTAACCTTAAATCAAGGGGGTGAGAGATGGATGTGCCATAGATGCCAGCAAATAAAAGAGGAGAAATGATAAGCCTAATACCAACGACCAGAATAAATCTATAGTTGTCGTTACTTTCACATGGCACTGACTGAAGGCAAACAGACGTGTTGAAATTTTGAGAGGATTATGTTGTCAAAGATGCCACAAATTTGCCTTGAAAAGCCTGTGATGGTTTGACATTGACTCCTAAAGCAACCCTTGACACCCTGAGTTTGTACCAGCTCTTTGCTGGCTATTTAGAGCACATATTCTCCCATGTCTACTTCATATATGACCAGAAAGATAATGGAAAAATAGACTCTTCCAGAAGCAATGCCAGGCTCCAGCAGATAAATTGACAAAGGAGATGCCTGCCTACCCCACAGAGAACAGAAATAAGTTTAACCAAGGGACGAGGGACTTTCTTCCCTGGTAGAATAGGGATTCTTTGCTGTCCCTGTCCAGCAGTATTTTATCATTCCTAAGAATATGTATTTGCCATTCTTTTCAGGATGAAAGACTTACTTGCACTATCTTATTTGCATTCTATTGTATGTTGGGTGTGATGGTGGTGGTGGAGAGCAAAGGTTACTCGCGTTTTAGTTTGTAGCTCACTGGACTGGGATAGAACCAAATCAATATCCGTTGAAGAGGTTTTTGCATCACCCAGAGATTGTAGAGTTTGAGCTGAATCCAGCAACTGGATGGGGCTTTAGGTTATTCCTTTAGAAAGGAGATGATTGTTGCAGAGTGGGAAGGATGCACTCCTACCTCTGATGTTTAGCGAGGCACATAGCGCCTACATAGAAACTGTATTTCTTAGGCTCCTTGTAGCCACATTGAGGCTACATGTGTAAGTTTTAGCCAGTGAATGGGAGTGGAAGTGATGTGTGCAACTTCGAAAGCACATTTGTATTAAAAATTTGTTTTGTCACATTCTTTTCCTTCTACCCCCTTGAACAAGGTGTTAGTGAGCCAGCTTCTATCATCTACACAAGGGCAGTGGCCCAGGGAGTGGAGGGACAGGAGAGAAGGGACTGAGGAGAGCTCTCTACCTTCGTGGGACCGCGGGACTGTTATGTTAGAGAGACATAAACTCCATTTGTTTGAGCCACTATATTCTTGGTTTTCTTCCATCAGAGTAGTCTACATTCTAGTTAACACAGATGGCAGTGATGTAAGGAAACAAAGTTAGATTTGTTCCTAGTGATTTTTTTTTCAGTTGAAGCTTTTGATTTATATATTCTTTCTATGAAAATTTGTTTTTCAAATTGTCTAACAGAGTTTAGAAATAAACTCTTTTACTTGACTATCACTCCTATTATGATTATGATATATTCCTTTTTATTTCATATGCATATGTTTTACACGTTTATATAAAATTTTTGTATCCTGATATTTTCATGTGATGCCCATTTTCTTTGTCACTTTGGAGTTCTTATACTTGCACAGTTATTGTTATGTAACATTAGTTTTATCATACTTTACTTAAAATCTCATTGTTGGCTGCTGTGGACTGAATTGTGTCCCCTCAAATTCATGTTGAAGCCTTCACCACCCTCCCCACCCCCCCATATAAGTATATTGGAGCTAGGGCTTTTAAGGAGGTGATGAAGGTTAAATGAAGCCTAGGGTTAAATGATCCTAGAACTGGTACCCTCCTAAAAAGAGAATGAGATGTAGAAGATCTCTGCCATATGCGGACACAGTGAGATGATGGCCGTCTACAACCTAGGGAGAGAGCTCTCACCAGAACCTGACCGTGCTGGCACCCTGGCCTTGGATTCCTGGCCTTTAGAACTATGAGAAAATAAGCTTGTGTTCTTTTGTCACCCAGTTATGGTACTTTGTTATGGCAGCCAAAGCTGACTCTGACAGAGCCTATGCTTTTAACTGCTACACCACATATAGAGGCTTTTCTCAGTCAACAGCAAACAGACTGTGAAGAAAGCTCCAAAAAAGTAGAACACCAAGAAAGAATAATGTTACTGAAGCCAAGAGACAAGCATTTTAAGATGAAGGGTGTTGATATTAAATTGGTGGGGTCTAGTAAATTCTGAGTGAATTTTCAGTTAAAACGTCACCTGTGCTTAGGAGAGACCGTTTTGTGTTGGCAGGCAAAATCCAGTTTGCAGAGGGTTAAGGAGTGAATCGGGGTGGGGTGGAGCGGTGAAAATGTGAGATTAGACGGTCTTTCAAGACACTTGGCTGTGAAGGGAAAGGGGTAAACAGGAGAGTACAAGGGAGGCACCAGGTGTGGGGAAGTTTCTTAGTTTTGTTTGTTCATTTGTTTGTTTTATGATGAGAGAGATGTAAGCATTCACTTGCAGTGGGGGGAAAGCCAGAAGAGAAGGAGAAATTGAAGATGTGGAGGGTAAAGCCGATAAACGATGGCATCAGATCCTTAAGGAGGTGGGTGGGTGGCTTGAGTCCCAGAGCTCTGGTTGAGGGTTAGCTTTGGGCACAAAGAGGGACAGCCTTCCCCCACAGCCAGGAAGGAGGTCAGAGTGGGTGTATGGCTGTTGGTCACTGGTCAGTTGTTGGTTGTTGGCCAGTGGGGTGAGGAGATGGAGGGAGTCTGACCTAATAGTACTCCTTTGTTTCTGTGGAGGCGACGTCATTTGCTGAGTGGAGGGGAGAGTTGGAAGCCAGAAGAAAGTGATGGAAGTTTGGAATTTAATCTGTGAGAGGTGAGAGGTTGCTGATTGGGGAGCCCCTCAGTTGGTGGATAGCAGTAAGCAAGGGCCTACCGAGATGGGAGACCATGTGTTTGCCGAGTCCCCATTCGCCATGTTTGTGGCTTTTTACAGAAGTGCTCTCTAGATGGTTGGGGTGAGAGGGAAAAAGTAGATCCTTGGATTGGTTTAGGGGAAGGACAAGCTGGGAAGACAGTGAAGAGTTTAGGCAAGAGAGTGGGCAAAGCTGGGTGATCACCTCAGAAGTGAGAGGGGGCAAGGAGTGAAGCTTGGGGCGTGCTTGAGAAATCAGGAAAAAATACAGAGGGGTTGGGGGAAACCTGGATACTAAACATATTTAAGATCAAGTAGGCTTTATTCATTTGTTTGTTCAATAAATATTGAGCATTTATCTTCCAGGCTGGGTGAACCATCAGAAAAGTGAAACAGTCACTTCTCTAATTCAAACCTTCCAATAGCTTTCCCGTAGCACTTGAATAAAATCCTAAACCTTTATGGTGGCCCTAATACACCATGTCCCGCATTGGTTACCGCTCTTCTCCTCATTCACACTCCCCAGTGCCCTGGCTGCTCCTCCAGCAAGCTCCAGGCGAGGCTCTGCTGTGCTGTTTCCTTACCCACGCGTGCTGCTCGGTCCTAACCACAGTCCAGTCCCTGCTGAGGGGACACCTCTTCCCAGCGCTTCCTCCTGTTCACAGTATCTAATATCGCAGAGGCATCACTCTGCAGCCCTTTACCCTTCTCCATTTTTCTTTTTGACATTTTCTTACAATCTGAAACCATAAATATATTTGTTGTCTACCTCCCACTAGGAAGCAAAATCTACCAGGGCAGGACTTTGTTTTGATAACTGTTTTGGTCTAGGTAGCCATACCACGTTGGTTATTTTGTGAGAATTGATTGACAGTGGGACTTAAGGAATCTAGAGATCCAGAAGGAGAAAAGGTGGTAGCCTGGAAGTAGCGTATTGTAGTTTGAGATTTCAACAGTTGAGTGCTTCTGGGTGAAGGAGCCCATTGCTGCTCCTTTAAGCAGACGCACCCACTCCACAATAGGCATTCTTTTCAGTGGATAAAGGCCTGACCCCGACCCTTGCCTCATACCGCACCCTTTCCTGTTTTTGACTCTGCTTCTCACCGGCTTCATTATTCATTCTCCCATTTTGTCCTTACGTTGTCTTCCAGATCCGATGGACATTGTTGTCTGCCTGGCCAAGACTTCCTCTAGATTTAGAATTTCAGCCCTATTTTCCCTCAGTCTGAGTTCAGACTTCAGAAAACTTACACGAAAGCCTAGTACGTAAGACAGGTAGAAGTGAGGGACCTGGAAGTCAGGAGAGCCGTGCTCTGCCCACTGACAGCTATTCTCTGTCCCCACAGAGCAGCCTGAGGCAGCACCAGAAGACCCCTAGCCTCCCAGTTCACAGTGTGGGGAAGCCCTGCTTGAACTGTGGTGCTGCCTGCTTGCAGCAGCCATCCCTGGGGTCACCTCAGGTCATGCTCTCCCTGCTTGGCCCATGCCTTCTTGCTCCTTAGCACCTAGCTAGTCAAACGGCAGTGTGTGCACCCACCCTCCGGGTATAGAGGGGTGTCTGCGGGCACTCAGAGCCATGAGCGAGGCATGCTACCTCTTCCCCAGTGTTAGTTTTACTTGCTGACTGTTATTTAATTTACTAAATTTGCACCATTAAAATTAATGTAGTTCTAGTTCCTTCTCAACAAATTCTTATATTGACCCTAATTAAGAATGTTAAATTTTATATATACATATATATATATATATATATATATATATAAAACAAAAGACACTGGGTGTGTTATCGTTGAGAATGTAACCTTTGTGTGAACTCTTTAAGGGAAAAAACACAAAACTAAGAAATTTAAAGTTGGTGTGGGCTGCGTAGGGCTGTGCCTTCAGTCTTCTAGGGTTATTCAGCCCCTCTGCTCTGTGTTAGGAATACTTTGATAGACAAGGTTAGAACTACCTTTTTAAGTTGTCAGCTTTTTTCTGTATTCTTGTTTTGATGTTTAATGGAGCTATTACAACATTTTTATTCAGCATGAGGTAGGAATTGGCCATGATATATACTTTGAACCTTCAGGTTTTCTGGGTAAGGTAAAAATTATGAGTATTTTCTTCCTTTAGTCACAGTTTCATTTTGACAAATGTCATTAAAGGAAGCATTGCTGCATGATTAAAAGGATTCATAAGAGCCAAGTGATGGCCTACTATACTGAAGCCAATACTTAAAACAAGGTCATCCTAGACCACAGAATAAGTTTGACACTTCGGATTTTTTTTTTTAAAAGGATATCACTTGCATTAAAATCTGTCATGTTTCCTGTGAATTGAGGGTGGATCTTTCAGCATTAAGATAAAAATTTCTTTGGACTATTTGCTATTAAGAAATCGATTTAGGCCTAGAGATTTTGTACAACACTGCCAAATTCTAAGACTAATGAAGGCAAGGATTTGACCATGTTCACTGATGCATCCTCAGCTGGGAGTAGCACCCAGCGCCTGCCATGTGACACTGAATAACTATTTTTCAAGTGAAGAAATGAACCATCTTTGATGCAACTGTGGAAATAATATTGACAGCATCAGGGGTGAATGATGGAAACTTCCTGGTGTTCTGTCACAATGTTGCTATCAATATATGGCCTCTTTAAATTAAATAAAAACAGGCGCAAGTCTAAGCTTTCTTTTGAGTCTGTCAGTTGTCAAGTCTATTGAATCATATGACACGCCAATTCTATCTATGAAATGGGGATAGCAACACAGAATCTGTTGAGTGCAAGTAGCTACACTGAGATGAGATGAGGTATATAGAATGGGAGAAAATACATGCAAATGATATAACTAATATTGTACTTGTATCCAGAATTTATAAAAATCTCTTATAACTCAGTGTTAAAAAGGATAAATCACCCAATTAAAAAATAGGCAAAGGATCTTAATAGACATTTCTCCAAAGAAGATATACAAATGGCTAATAAGCACATGAAAAGATACTCAACATCATTAATCATAGGGGTATGCAAATCAAAACCACAACAGATAGCACTTAGAGTCACTAGTTGGCGATATTCAAAGATATTAAGTGTTAAGGCTGTGAAGAAATTGGAAACTTCTTACATTGCTGGTGGAAATGTAAAAGTAGGCAGCTGCTTTGGAAAACAGTTTGGCAGTTCTTTAAAAGGTTAAAACAAAGTTATTAGGTCAGTGTAAAAGTAATTGCGGTTTAAAAGGTTGAAAATAATTGCAAAAACTGCAATTACTTTTGCACCAACCTAATACCATATGTTACCCAGCAATTCCACTCTTGAGTATATACCCAAAAGAAATGAAAACATACATACGTGTGTATGTATGTATGTACATGAATGCTTATGGCAGCATTATTTCTAATAGTTAAAAAGCAGAAACAACCCAGATGTCTATCAATTGATGAATGGATGCACAACGCATGGTGTATCCATACAATGGAGTATTATTCAGCAATAAAAAGGAATGAAGTACTACTGTATGACATGCTACAGCATGGATGAATCTCAAAACATTATGCTAAGTGAAAGAAGCCAGACAAAAATTTGCCATATGTTATATGATTCCAGTTATTTGAAATGTCCAGAATAGCCAATCCACAGGGAGAGAAAGTAGGGGGCCGGGAGGGTTGGAGGAGGCAGATGGGGAATGACTGCTAATGGGGAGGGAGTTTCTTTTGGGGATGATGAAAACTGTCTACGATTGTGGTGGTGGTTGCTGAACTGACTGTACTCAAAGCAATGAATTGTACACTTGAACAGGGTGAATTGTATGGTATGTGAATTATATCTCCAAGCTGTTAAAAAATGAATGAGGTAATATGTGGGAATATACTTTGAGCGATTTGAGAAGATATCATTGTTACTGTAATTTGACTGTAAGGCCTTTAAATAGTAGCAGGATGACTTAGATATTTTTCCTTGCTTGCAGGCCTGTGATTTTTATGCCATGATTCAACTTGATAAAGCAATATAAAATATTGAAAATGTTGAAACATAAAATGAAAACTGCTTGGCTTATTACTTTTATTTAATAGGATTTTCTGAATCAGTTAATTAGCGATAAGTAGAATGTGTCATTAAGGAATTAGCTTTTAGAATCATTAACATTTTAGAGCTGGAAGAAACTTTAAAAGTCATCTATTCTAGGCCCCCTCATTTTTTTTTTTTTTTTTTTTTGGTGAGAGAACTGAGTGAGAGAACTACAGAGGTTAACTAAGTTATCTTTGTTAACTCACATATTTTACTCACAGAGTTGAGTAAGTCCTAGAACTGAGTCAGTATTCTTTCTTTTGACTACTATTGCTTTTGGTGCTGTTCATAGTATTAGCAATGATAACATCAATAGCGGCTATTGAAATGCTTCCTATGTACGGTCATGCTGTTAGGTACTTCATGCATGTTCTCTTGGTTAATCTACACAAAATTTATGAAGATGATTTGTTTTATTAATACCTGTATTAATTTCCTATTGCAGCTATAACAAATTAACAAGAACTTCATGGCTTAAAACAACACAAATTTATTATCTTACAGTTTTGAAGGTCAGAAGCCCAACGTGGGTCGTGTGTTGGCAGAGCTGCATTCCTTTCTGGAAGTTTTAGGGGAGATCGGTTTTCTTGTCTTTTCCAGCTTCTATAGGCCACCCACGTTTCCTTGGCTCCTGGCATCCTTCGGTCTCAAAGCCAGCACTGACAGGATGAGTCACATGCACCGTTTCTCTGGTTCTGCCTCTTCTGTGTCCCTCTTCTCCCTTAAAGGACCCTTGTGATTACTTATGGCCCTCCTGGATAATCCAGGATACTCTCCTTATTTTAAGGTCTATTGATTAGCAACCTTAATTCCACTTGTAGCCTTAATTCCCCCTTGTCATGTAACATAACATAGTCACACATTTCAAGGATTAGGATTTAAATATCCTCGGAGGGAGAGAGGGCAGCACATTCTGCCTACCACAATCTGTTAATTAGATTACCAGGCTTAGGTTCAGTGAGGTTAGTTAGGTACATTGTCCCAGGCCGTAACATGAAAGAGCTGATGTTTTAAACCAGGCCTGTTATTTAGCATGTGTCTCATGGTAACATGGTCTTTTCCATAAATGCCATTTGATCTTGGTCAGGAAAAGTAAGTAGGATGGTGAGCAGTGTTCAAATAGTAAATAGCTCTTTCTTATTAAACTACATTTAACTTAATAATATCAAGAAATAGAATATTTTATTATGGAACAGTTAAAAGCATGGCATAGAAATATATTTATTGATATGGGAAGATATTTATGACTCATTAGACTTTCGATTCATTAACCCCTCCTCCCCTTTCCCTATATTCACTAGTTCCTTCCTGTCATCAGTTCCTTCATTATCCAGCCTAGCTGCCTCAATTCAAATTTCTCTCCTGAAAATTCCCTCCATTCCTTTGTATTGCATTGATCTCTCTTATCTGGCAAACCTCAGGACTGGATGAGCTCACCTACCTGCCTGTGGGTTTCATTTTAATGATATATACTCAGCAGCCTCAAAATCGCCCAGTCATCTTCCCACGTGCCTCTATTATCTCACTCCCCACAGCATACCTCCTTCATTCTTTCAAACCTCTTTCCCACCACCAGCGATGCCTGACATTTTAGCAACTCTCCATGCAGGTGCCCACGGCTGAGCATTGCTCCTTTTCAGGAACACTCTTCTCTGGGCCTCTGTCATGCCACTCTTTTCTGGTTTTCCTTTTCCCATTCTGACTGACCCTGTTTAGTCCTCTGTATTGGTTCTTCCACGTTTGTCTGACTTTGAAAGTAAGGTTCCTCAAGGTTTAGTTTTTCTTTTTTTCCCCTCACTTTGTACTTTGGGTTTTAAATACGATCTTTTTGAATAAGTCTTCCATATTTATGTCTCTAGCTCAGGGTTTCTCAACCTTGGCACTAGTGACATTTTGGGCTGGATAATTTTTTGTTGTGGGGGGCTGTCTTGTGCATTGTGGGATGTTTAGCAGCCTCTCTGGCCTCTACCTACCTCATGCCAGTAGAACACAACACCTCTCTCCTAGGTGTGACAACCAACAATGTCTGTACACATTGCCAGATGTCTCCTGGGGGGCAAAATCACCCCCAGTTGAGAACCACTTATCTAGCCTAAAGCTTTCTCCTGAGGATCTTAGAATAATGTCTTTTGAACAGCAACATTTGAATGTCTCATAGACAGCTCAAGTTCAGCATGACCACAACTCTTCCTCCAGCTTTCCTCATTTCAGGTCATTTATGACCTGCAGGCTATTAAAGATACTTGGTTTTTATTCTTATTGAATGAAGGGGTTACAAGGGAGGTTTGGGCTTAGAAATGATAGGCTCTCACTTAGGTCAGCTCTTTGTTGAGAATAGACTGAGTTGGAAGATCAAAGCAGGAAAACTGGTAAAGAAAAAAAACTACTATAGTGATCCAGAAGAAAAATGGTACTAGCTTGGACCAGGGTGGTAATAGAGAAGATGGTAAGAAGTGGTATCTTTCGTGTAAGCCTTAACTACAAATATCCCTGAGAAGAGGAATGTGTTGTATCATCAGAAGATTAATATCTTAGTGTGATGTGTTTATCAAGTACTGTCTCTGAATTTGCTGGAAACAGATTTTGGTGGATCAGAGTAAGGAGAGTAGCCAATGACCAGGAACTTGTGGGGATGTTGCTTGAATGAAAGCAGGCAAGTGAGAGACCACCCAGGAGGAGTGGGCAAGACATCCAGGACAGCACTCTACCTCACCGTCTTCCCTCGGGCTGTCCTGCTACTGGAAAGCATGTACCTAGGGCAGGGTAGATAGAACAAGTGAGAGTCAGGAGATTTGCCTTCACTGGATATTGAAAGCAAGACATTTTGGGCTATAAGGCTCTTCGCTGAAACGAGGTGGCTATTGGCATTTGGGGTGGGACAGATTTTTATTGTATAAGATTGTCCTATACCTTAAGGAAAACTTATGATCCCTGGTTCCTCACAGATAGCAATGTGTGTTCCCTCATTGTGACATCTGAAAAATGCCCCTCCCCTCCAATTTCCAAACTCCCTTGGGAGTCAGACATGCTTAGCTGCAAACACTTGATGAAGCCCCCTTTTCTAACTGGAAAATTACCTTTCATAACATGAAGTCCAAAGGTTATGGCGTCCAGGCCCAGTTTTAGGGAGTTAGAAAGTCTGGCAAGTACATATTGCCACAGTACTTTAAAATTAACACTGATTTTTTTTTTTTTATTGCTGATACATCCCTTAAGTGTTTTCTGTCCCTAATATGTACCTTAAAATATTAATTCTTAATTGTTTCATAGAGAGTGGGGAGTCTCAGGGCCATGTCTAAACACTGTGCACAAGATGACACCAGCTGCAGCTCGTCTCTTCCCAGCATTGCGATTGTAAGGGAATTGGAGGTAAAACGAACGAGGAGTTTGGAGGAAAAGGAATTCCCTGGCTGTGTCTTAGCAAAGGGAGTGGGAGGCTGATGGCTACACGTGAATGTGTATGCACATCATGCGTTTATCAGGTCTCGTTTTTAAGAGCTAAATACTTTAAAATCACATTTTGGAAAAAAGTAATAGAAAATAGAATGTAATATTCACTAGGTTTATGAGGGATTGATAGCTCACTATTGGAGCACTGAAAAACTCACCAATGAAAAGAACGACAATTTTGAATATATAAGATTTAAGACTTATTCATAATGAAAACATAATATAACAGACTGCGGGAAATGCTTGTATCAGTGTGACTAAGGTTTAAAATCTGTAATACCTGAAGAGTCCTCTCAAATTTGATGAGGAAAAATGTATCAAGATTTAGTACATAAGTGGCCAGAGAATTTTAGCAGATGAGTAACAGAGTTAGTAATAAACATGGGTAATCAAAGATGCATTTTAAGTCCACCTTGAGATACCCCTTCTATTCTCTCAAAAGTACTGAAAATTAAAATAGCTCCCAATTCTGGAGAGGCTTTAAGGAATTGGGGCCACTCACTCTTATTTGTTTCTTGTGCCATAGCTGCTCCCAGCCACTCCATTTCCCCAAACATGACGTGTGATTTCAGACTCTTAGGCCTTGTGCTTATTGCACGTTCTCTCTCTTACTCCTGAGCTCCCTGAGCAGCAGTCAGACGTGGGGGGCGGGCATCCCACCCGCCTCAGCTCTGGTGAGCCACCCTCCGCTTTGTGCTCAGCACTACTCCGCAGTCCTGGGTGTTTGAGTCCACGCCTGCCACTTGTCTGGGGGTTTCTTGACGTGAGGGGTGGTCGGTTGTGCCTTAGGGCCTGGCACACAGTAGTTGTTCAAAAAATGCTGGATAAATTATTGAACTTTGGTGAATGTTTTAATGAACTGCAATATGTCAAAATGATGAAATAACACGGTCACTGGAAATACAATTATGAGTTTATGGTGAAATTTTGGAAGCAAAGACAAAATAGTATGTGTAGTGCGATTTGAACCACGTTGGAAAAGTAATATGCAAAAATGAAATTTTAAAGATTTTAAATTGTAGATAATTTTTCTGTATTACATAAATATAACTTTTTAATGTTTATGGTAAAATGTATAATTTAAAAAATCAGCTGTCAGACTTGACCTCCTGCCCTCCCCACCAAAGGCTAACCTCTCTGAGTCCTGTCCAGTTATCTGTATTAACTATGAGGAAACAGGGTGGGCCTCCCAAGGGTGGGCTCATGGGGATGGCTACATTCGTGGGCATATGCATTATGTCTGCAAGCATATTTGAACTTTTGCTATGCCTGGAGGTATTTTCATTTTTTGCTTTATATTCCCAATGATTCTACCTTATCGATATGTGATAGTATTTTGTAGTTTACAAATGCGTTCACAGTATCAGTGATGAATTCTTCAGTTTTTGATGGTGTCAGATATAAAAGGTAGTTGACTTCTTGAACACTTTTTGAGTGTCTACCATCTGTCAGTGATTGAGATACAGAATGCCTTCAGGGAAGCAGGGAAGTCCTTGTCTGGCAGGGAAGATAGACAGCCATGGTCAGTGATGAGCAAAACGCAGTGGGAGGGCCAAGCAGTTATTTGCAAAGGGGACTGGCGAGATAAGATGATTCTCCTCCAGTGAGATGACTCTTGAGCAGGACTTCAGAGGATGAGCAAGACTTTTGCCAAAAGGAGGGAAAAAAAGAGCAAAGCATGAACAGAAAGGTGGAGGTGGGAGTGCATGATGTGTTCAGAAGCCACTGAAAGACTTTAGAGACAGTTATGACATACATGATCAGATTTGTATTTTGGAAAGAAAACAGAGGTCAGTATGGAGAATGATTGTAACGAGCAGACACAAGAAGAGTGGTTCTCAATCTTTTTTGCTTTGATTTTTGCATGCTTTCCCATGTTTTGTAAGCATCCCTAGATTTACATTGCAACATAGATAAGATGAGCTTTGTATTATGTACAATCCTGGCTAGCTAACCATGCGGCCTCTCTCAAAATTCATAGCTATACTCGCACAACAGAGTGTCTCTTCTGAAATGTTCCAGACAAGAGGTGATGGCTTAAATGATAACAGTCATGGATGGAATATATTTGAGACATGTTCTTGTGTAGACTTGGTGACAGAATTGATGTGTTGTGGTAGGGAGCAAAATGAATTATAGATCAACGTTTCTTAAATTTTAATGTGCCTACGAATTGCCTGGGGATTTTGTTAAAAGGTAGAGTCTGATTTAGCAGGTCTTGGGTTGGGCCAGAAATTCTGTGTTTTTAACAAGGTTCCAAGACATGAAAACCACTGTTGGTCCATGGAGCAATTTTTAAGAAGCAAGGGTGAGATCACTTGAGTGTCAAGCTCCAGTGACTAGGTGGTGCTGTCATCTGAAAGGGAGGACACAGGAAGAAAGAAAGGTTGGGGAGATCTGGGGATGGAGTGAAGTCCTTGTGGGGCATTCAGGTAGAAAACTAGACAGCTGGAAATTTGGATCTTCAACTCAAAAGAGAAATCAGGCCTAGAAGATACAAATTTGAGAATCAGTATTTCATCGGTTATAGTACAAGCCATAAGAATAAATGACATTACCTGCAAGAAAGAGATAGAGGTCATACTAGAAAATGTACTTGTTTCTTTTTGCTAGAATTTTAATGTTCCATTTAAGTCACTTTATAAACCAGCAATGGGGAAGAAATTGGTTAAGTAGCTTTCTCTGCATGAACAATTTGTAGGTATAAATTCAGGAGTGGAGAAATCTTTTCTGGAAAACCCCTTTATTCCTTGGTAATGGCCACAGATCAGCTTAAATATTCCATAGATCAGGTTAAAAAACTCATTGAAGTACCATCTCTTATGAACATTTATTTATGCAAACTAATATGTATTAAGACATCTTCAAAATGGCAGCTACTCTTCTAAGCTCTGGGGTTAAAATAATAGCAAATGAAATGTATCCCTGACATGATAGAGATTATGGGTGGATAGGCAAAGTGATTACAATACAGTGTGTTCAATACTGTGGTGGGAAGTGTGGCAGGGACACATGACTCAGTGTGGGGACAGCCTTCCTGAGGAAGTAGCATTTAAGCCGAGACCCGAAGGCTGAGTGAAGGTGACCTAGAGAGGACGAGAAGGGCGTGACAGCAATGACTTGGGGTGAGGGGGAGAAGGGGGGTAAGGCTGACCCACAGAATGTGAGGAGTGGCGAGTAAGGAGAAATGAGGCCGGAGAGTGAACAGAGGCCACTAGAAGGCCAGTTGCTCTGGGACTTGGTAGAAGGTGAAGGGAGAAAATGATTTAGTTTGCAAAGGAAAGAGTATTATTCTGCCTGGATATGGTTCAAACAATAGTCTTAGGCATATGGTTTTATAAGACTTTTATGGACTGGCCTAGCAATGGAATGACTCATAGTAACATTGTTCCTATAGGAAAAATATTTTGGGCTTCAAAAACTGTCTTAAATTAAAACATTTTTCACTATTGGGGAGTGCTTGGACAGGCACACGACTCTAGTGCTTTTTGTTATTTGCGATTAAATCATGCTTTCTCTGGTGTTCATCTATGTGGCTGCAGTGTTGATTTTCCATCCACTGATACGAAATCAAAGGTATCATTCCACAGATGTGGTTGAAATGTTTTCTTTTCTTGAACAGAGTTAGAGAATATATGGAAATAAAAATAGAAATCTTTTCCTACATTGTTTGGTTTTCACAGTGTTTATTCTTTAAAGTTAAGGATTCCCTCTGTAAACTATATTGTGATATAGTTTTATATACTATGAAAGTATGAAAAATGAAACTGACATGAAAATTGTTACAAACAAAGTAAAAGAGATTGGCAGGGTTTCACTATTGAAGTAACATGGAGTGCAGTACGTAAACAATGCAAGGATAAAACGCCTGGCTTTTAAAAATACTTTAATAACCATGTTTTATCATCACATCACCATCGTCATCATCTTCATCACTAGCTATTGTAATCATTAGAAATACTAAATTTTTTTTAAGCAAAAAAGAGCTGTTAAGACCAGCCTCTTATAAAATAGATGTATATGAGCCATGTTTTTATTTAATAAATGAAACTTCGGGCTGAAACTCCCGTAAATTCCCGTGTCTCCAATAGGCAAAGTTAACTCCATCCATACCCATCTCAGTGAAAATATTTTCCTATTATCAGTTAGAATGCTTCCAGCTGGTAAGTAACAGAAGCCCAAACTGAAAATGACTTAAATAATAAGTAAATTTTATAATCTCATATAACTAGAAATCTGGAAGAAAAATGGTTTCATCGTTGGTCCCTGTAGAGCTAACGGTTGTTCGGCTCCTGGGAGCTTTCTGACGTAGCATTCTGCCACCAGGTACCTTTTGTCCTCGGGCTTATCCCCTCCTGATCTCAAGATGATAGGTAGCTTTTGCTCCAAGGTTTTCGGCCTTATTTCAAAGCACCCAAGACTGTAAGACAAGAAGGTGTCTTTTTGTCTTAGTTTGGGCTACTATAACAAAATACCATATACTGGGTGGCTTAAAGACAAGCAGTTATTTCTTATAATTCTGGAGTCTGGGAAGTCCAAGATCGAGTTTCGTGAAAATTCAATTTCTGGGAAGGGCCCCTTCCTGGCATGCAGACAGCCACCCTTTTGCTATTTCCTCACATGGCAGAGAGAGAGAGGGAGAGAGAGAGAGAGCTCTAGTCTCTTGTTCGTTTTATAAAGACACTAATCCTATGATGGGGCCTCCACCCTCATAACCTAATTTAACCCTAATTACCTCCCAAAGGCCCCACCTCCAGAAACATCACATTGGGGATTAGGGTTTCAACATACGGATTTTGGGGGGATACAAACATTCAGGCTATATTATCGCTCATGTCTTTTTTTAAGTGAAGGAAACTTTCCCAGAAGCCTCCCAGCAGTTTACTTCACTAGCCAACTTTCTATCATATAACCCACATCCAGTCAGTGGCATGTGGAACAGGCGTCCTGTGATTGGCTTAGACAATCAGGATTCACGGCCCTGCAGCCCTCCCAGGGAACACAATGAGGATTCCGTTGTCCAGGAAGGAGCACGGACGGGGCAGGCAGCCGCAGTGCCTGCCGTACCTTCCAAGACCAGTTCCTTTGCTTAGGCTCTGAATCCTTTACTCTGACTTCTTGGAGGACTTGCTTTTGTTCATCGTTTTTTCTCACCTTTGTTTTCAGTCTGTCTCTTCTCACCCTTTCTCTCTTAAAGCTTATTGAAAGAAAAGTCTACATCTAGTGTCATCTCCATTTCGTTTCCTCCAATTTTTTCCTTAAACCTCCTGCAGTCTGGATCTGCTCCTTCTAGTAATACATCTCCCCTTCTGTCATCATCAGTGCCCACGTGATTGCCTGATCCGTGGCCAATATTACAGGTAGCGTTTGGTAAGACCAGTGGTTCTCCTAGTACACCAGCACATCTGGACGGTGATTAAAATACGATCAGTGGGCTCCGTCCCCAGAGTTTCTAATTCAGTAAGTCCAAGCTGGGGTCTGTAGACTTGAACTTACTTAAACTCTCTAGGGACATTTGGTATTATTGATTTGACTAACTACTACTGTCTTCCTGAGTTTCAGAGCTTAAAATTATCTCTCAGACCTGCACTCCTGTATTTATTTCATTGAAGAATGGCAGTGGCCTTTTTCTCAAGTAAGAAATCGGGCACTCACCCTGGTTCTTTATTCTACATTTCCCCCATATACAGCCAATTGACGTTCCATGCTCTAAATGTCCCACAAGGGCATCATTTCGTCTCCATCCCTATTGTTTCTGCTTTAGTTTGGGTCCTCATTTATTTTCCTCTAATCTGCTGTAATGTTCTCTAATATGCTTGTCTTATGTCCAACCTCACACTTTCTCGTTTATACTTCATATTGTTGCAGAGTGGTGTTTTTAAAAATGCAAATCTGATCACATTATTCCTGAGCTCAAAATTCTTTGCCTCCTACATCTTCCAGATAAAATCCAGCCTCCTTCCTGTGCAAGCAGAGGATTGGGTCTCTGCCCACCTGTCTAATATTTGTTTCTCCCCCCTCTCCTCCCTTACCGTGCTTCAGTACTGAAGTTCCCTCAATTCTGAGTTCTCTCGGGCTGTTATGCTTTTGCATGTTTCCTCTTTGCCTGGAATATTTCTCTTTTCCCCCTTCACTGCTTTGGTAGCTCCTGCTTATCTTTCAAGACTTAGCTCAAGGAAACCTCTACTACAGCACCGATTCCCTGGCCCTGCTTCTCTTTCTAGGAACTAGATGCTCCTTTTCTGTACAACCCCAGAGGTATGTAAATGGTACTCATTTAGCACTTAAACACACTGCGCAATTCTGGAGGTTTATTTGGTGCTTGCCCCTTTCTAGAAGATGATTTCGTTGAGGACAAAGATTATACTTTTCATTGGTTTCCTAATGCAGCGCCTAACAGAATAATTGCTCAATAAACGTTTGTTAGTGATTCAATGTTAAGGACCATTTTTAAAGACAGAAACTACTCATAAAACCAAATCTGGAAAATTTAGGGCTGGGAAACTGTTTGGATAGTGACAGAAACACCTCAGACTTTATATCTAATTGGATTTGTTCAAGATTCTGGTGGAATTAATGGTTCTTAGAGTCTGACAGCAGGGATGGGGGTTGGTGATATATTGTAGAAATCACTTGAATGATGTTCATATTAGCTTGCCATTTTCATTTCCTGGAGGGTTTGGATGAAATCTGGAAATATGACTGCTGTTAAGAGCTCTTTGGTATATTAAGAACTCTGTTTAATAAGACAAGAACATCTGATTCCAAACTTCTCCGGGGTGGGTGGGTGGGTGTGTGTGTGTGTGTGTGTGTGTGTGTGTGTGTGTGTGTGGTGTTTAAATAAAAGGATGCTAGGCCCTGTTTATTTCATTGCTCTTCTGAGAAGTTTTTGCAAATTTAAAAACAAATGGTAGTTGTCACAAACCTGCCATCTCAGTGACATATAAATTTTATTTTTAACATTTTTAGGTTAACATCTATTGTTTTGCCAAAAATTTCATAGTATTTGTATGCTCTAAACCTGCATTATCCGTGTGGTAGCTACTGACTGCATATGGCTATTTAAATTTGAATTTAAAATTGTTAGAATTAAATTAAATTAAAAATTCAGTTTCTCAAATATGCTAGCCACATTCAAGAGCTCAATAATTACATATTGGACAGTACAGATATACGATATTTTCATCATTGTCTTAACAATAATTAAATCATATGATTAGCATATAATCTCAAATTTCTATTTTTAAAAAAATCCAAGAATGTCCCTTTGAAAAAAAAGTGTTTTATTGTATAATAAAATACAGATATGGAAAAGCACCAAAATCAAATATGTGGTTTAATGAATTATTATAATGCCCGTACACCCAGGTCAAGAAATGGAAATGTCAGTCACTCTTGAAACTCTTCCATGCGTCTATATCAATAACAACCCACTGGTAACCATTATCCCAACTTTTATAGTAACCACTTGCATTTTTCCTTTGATACTATAATTTATGGATCCAACTTGCTGTCTTAGACATGAAAGTACACAATGCAATGGTTTTACTATATTCGCAGAGTTGTACAAACATTACCATAATCTAGGTATGGAACATTTTCATCACATCAAAAAGAAACCTGTACCTGTTAAAAGGTTAAAAGAAACCTCATCCCCATTTTCCCAGTTACCCTAGCCCTGGCAACCATTAATCTACTTTCTGTCTCCATGGATTTATTTATTCTGATTGTTATATAAATCGAGTCATACAATATGTAGTCGTTTGTATCTGACTTCTTGTACTTACTATAATGTTTTTGAGGTTTATCTATGATGTATCGTATTATTACTTCAATTCATTTTCCATTTTTTTGGTTGTCTTTGATTTCTTCAAACAATGTTCTGTAGTTTACAGTATGCGAGAGTTAATACACTATTTTTGTTAAGTATATTCCTTAGTATTTTATTTTATATTTTGATGTGATTGTAAATGGAATTGTTTTCTTAATTTTATTATTTTTGAGTTAGCATTACTGGAGTATAGAAATAAATTGAATTTTGTATATTATTCTTCTATACTGCAACCTTGTTGAACCTGGTTATTAGTTCAAATAGATTTTTTTTTTAGTAAATTCCTTAGGATTATATACTATGTACAAAATCATATCATCTATGAACAGAGACAGTTATTCCTTTTCAGTCTACATGCTGTTTTGGTTTATTTGGTTTTTTTCCTTGCCTAATTGCATTGGTTACAACGTGAAGTTAAATGCTGAGTAGAAATGGTAAGAAATAGGACATAATTTCATTGTTCCTAGTTTTAAGAGGGAAGCATTCAGTCTTTCACTGTTAAGTATGATGTTAGTTGTGAGTTTTTCGTAAGACGTCCTTTATTGGATTGAGGACATTCCCTTCTATTCCTAGTTTGTTGAATGCTTTATATAAGAAGAGGGTGTTGAATTTTGGCAAATGCTTTTTCTGTGTCTTTTGATATGATCATGTTTTTATTTTTGAAATTTTGTTAATATGGTATATATTTTGTTTGTTTGTTTTGTTTTTTGTATATTGAACCAACCTTACATTCCTAGGATGAATCCCACCTGCTCCTGGTGATAATACTGTTTCTATATTGCTTGATTTAGTTTGCTAATATTTTGTTGAGAAATTTTACATCTGTATCTATAAAGAATGTTGTGGAGTTTTCTTATGATGTCTGTGTCTAGTTTTAGTATCAGATAATACTGGCCTTGTTGAATCAGTTGAGAAGTGTGCGTTCCTTTTTTTTGGGGGGGTGATAAAAGGGAGGGAGAGTTTGTGAAAGATTGGTATTAATTTCTTTTTTAAATGTTTGGCTGAGTTTACCAGTGTAGTCCTCTCGGTCTGCACTTATTTTTGTTGGAAGTGTTTTAATTACTAATTCAATCTCTTGTTATAGGCCTATTAAAGATTTCTATTTCTTCTTGAGTCAGTTTCAGTAGTTTGTGTTTTTGGGGAATTTGTCCTTTTCATTTACATTATCCAATTGTTGGCCATGCAATTTTTCATGCTAATTCTTTGTAATACTTTTTATTTTTAAAATTTCCTTTTGTTACTGATTTCTAATTGCATTCCATTGTGGTCAGAGAACATTCTTTGTATTTTAACCACTTTAAATTATTGAGGGTTGTTTGTGGCCTACTATATGGTTTATTTTAGAAAATGTTTAATGTGCACTTCAGAATAATGTACATTGTATTGTTGAGTTGTATTGTTGAATGTATTATGTATATATGTAGAGTGTTGTATAGATGTCTAGTTGGCCAATGGTTTTGTTTATTTGGTTTTTTTCCTTGCCTAATTGCATTGGGAAAATTGGGAAAATTTCCTAATTGGGAAAATCTTTTGAATTTTCTTCCTGGTTTTCTGTCTAGCATTGAAAGGGGATATTGAAGTATCCTATTATCATTTTTGAATTGTATGTTTACTATTACTTTGATAATTTGTTTGTTTTAAAGTCTATTTTGTTTGATTCTTTTAGGGTTGCTTTTGCATAATACATATTTTTCCATCCTTTTACTTTTAACCTATATGTATCATTGAATGTAAAATGTGTCTTCTGTAGACAGTATATAGGCTATGGTTGGATTTAAAAAAATAAATCTGATAAACTCTGTTTTTTGATTGGAGTGTTTAATCTATTCACGTTTAAGATTATTGATAGGGTTGGATTTACATTTGCCATTTTTGCTTTTGTTTTTCTATAGGTCTCATTCCTTTTTTGTTCTTTTCTTTTCTGCCCTCTTTTGAATTGCATGAATATTTTCCAATATGGTATTTTAATTTCTTTATTAATTTTTAAATTATATATCTTGAATTATTTTCTTAGTGTTTGCTCTTGGGTTTACAACATGTATCTTAACTTACAAAAATCTACTTCTAAGTTTTACTTACTTCAAGCAAAATAGACTTTTCTTCTAAATAGCATTTAACTCTCTCCCCCTTTTATGTTACTATTATTATACACATATTATGTCTATATATAGTAGAAACCCAATAATATATTGTTATAATTTTTACATTTTATTATCTTATGTATTTTAAAGAAGCTGATGGAAGAAAGGAGAGTAAGTACATATTTATTGAATTAGTTATATTAACCTTTGCATTTTTCATTCTCTTCATATATTCCTGTGGATTTTAGTTACTGTCTAGTGTTATTTCCTTACTCCTGTGCAGCTTTGCTCTCATCTGCCTCCTCTGTTATTGTCAAACATAAAATTGCTATGTTATTAGCCCCAAAATACAAGTGTATGTTTTTCCTTATTGTTTTATTAAACTGCTCTTTAATTCAATTAAGAGAAGAAAGGGGAAGACATATGCAATTATTGTGTCTTATAATTATGTACATAGTTACCTTTATTGGCACTCTGTTTTTTATGTGGATTCAAATTACTCTTTGGTGTCATTTGCTTTCAGCCTGAAGAACTCCCTTTAATATTTCTCATAAAGCAGATCTTCTGGAAAGAGATTCTCTCAGTTTTTGTTTCTCTGGGAATGTCTTGATTTTACCTTCATTGCTGAAAGGTTTGTTGCATATAAGATGCTTAGTTCACAGTTTTGTTTTTTGTTTGTTTGTTTGTTTCTCCAGCACTTTTAATATTTAATCCTACTGCCTTATGTTCTCCTTTACTTCTGATGAGAAGTCAGCTGTTAATCTTATTGGGGTTCCTTTGTATGTGATGAGTCTTTTTTCTCATATTACCTTCAAGATTTTCTCTTTGTCTTGCAACATTTTGACTATTATGTGTCTGATTGTGGATTTCTTTGTATTTATCTTCTTTGGAACTTGTTGAGACTCTTGGATGTTTAAGTTAATAATGTTTTTAATCAAATGTGGGAAGATTTCAGCCATCATTTCCTTAAATCTTTTTCTGCCCCTTTCTCTTTTTCCCTGGCGCTGTTTATTTTTCGTCATTCTTTTTGCTCCCTATTCTTTAAATTGCATGATCTCTACTGATCTATTTTTAATCTCTCTAATTCTTTCTTCTGCCGGTTCAAATCTGTTGAGCTCCTCTAGTGAATTTTCTGTTTTAGTTATTGTACTTTTCAATTCCAAATTTCTAGTTGGGTCTTTTATTTTTAAGTCATGTTTGTAGCTTCATTGATATTTTCTATTTGATGAGACATTGTTATCATACTTTAATTCTCTCTATATGATTTCTTTTCGTTCTGTGAACATATTTATGAAAGCTGATTTGAAGTATATACCTGTTAGGTCTAACAACTGGGACCCTTTGAAATTAGTTTGTATTGCCTGCCTTTTTCCTACAAATGGGTTACCCTTTTATTTCTTCACATTTTGCAATGTGTTGAAAACGACATTTTAGATTACATTGTGTACTGATTACCTTGGGGGTGGGGGTTAATGTTGTTGTTCGTTTGGTCATCTATTTATTTTTTAGAGACTTCACTGAACTGACTGTGTGAAGTCTATTTCCCCACAGTGTACATCTTATGATGTCCCTGCTCAAATTTGTTTCCTTCCCCTCTCTCTCTCTCTCTCTCTCTCTCTCTCTCTCTCTCTCTCTCTCTCTCTCTCTCTCTCTCAATTTTAGCCTCACTACCGAAGGGTCATCCCTTGGTCAGCATAATCCACTTATTGGTCAAAGGCTGTGCTTATGCCCTCCTAGCCAGTTAGATTTTTATTCTTTACTGTTAGAGGTGTGTGTGGCTTGGAGAAAGCTATCATAATTGATGGAGTTTAGGTGTTACCCAGTGATACATTTCATAAAGGAAAGGCAGGATAAATTCTTGATTTTTTTTCCCCTTTGATTTAATGATTTTTAAGATAATTAATTGGTTATCATCTCTTAAAGGTGACCAGTTTCTTTAAAATTTTTTGAACTCTTAGGATTAAAAATATTTAATGGATTTAAATCCATTTCAATTATTACCATTAATGAACTTCAAATTATTCCATCTTTGGTCAGTGGGAGCCTCTCAAAATTGGCTCCTGAATAGTGGAATCGTCCACTTCTCTAAGAAGCATTGGGCTCCAAAGGATGTTCATTGATACTTGATTGGTCATTGTTTCTAGGCCTTTATTGTAAACAGAGCCCAGAAACATATGCATGTATTTACAGTAAAAAATACATCACAAATACATATTGGTATTTCCAATTAAAACTCTAGATTACAGTACATTTAAGTATTCCTTCTGTATGTCCTTTCTTCTGTGCCAAGAAGTGATTATAGAATTAGAAAAAAACCATAATTATTCACTTATTTTTATCCCATATTACACGTGCAACAATTCAGAATGGCAACACTAATGCTACTAAAAACATTATGATTACTGAAAACATTAAAGACATACTTTTGCATATACTCTCACCATTTTTATAGAATTTAGGACTGGTGATGTCTTCTGAGACATTGTTTCTTTAGCAACATTTTAGAGCACCTTCTCTGTCTCAGACTACCTGCTAGAAAGGAGATACAAAGAGGAATAAGACATGACCCTATTCTCCAAAAGCTAGGTAATTGGGTTATCTGGTATTATTCTGGCATAGGAAGGTGTGGCACTAGAATCGGGGGTTCTGTTCTTCTTTAAGGTCATGTTAATTGTTTCAATTACATGCTTCCTAAAATAAAACGCTTTCACTTTCTACTCTTATCAGGGAGCAGCTTCCATTGGGTGGAGTTCCTTAATACTTCCTAATATCATTTACCTAGTGTATAAGGTACTCCATTCTACTAGGAGAATGAATGCACGCACGCGCGCACACACACACACACACACACACACACACACACACATTTTGGGGTGGAAAAAATGTACATATTCACATACACAAAGAGGGACAGTATTTGTTTTAAGGAAATGGCTCATGTGATTGTGGGAGCTGGCAAATCTGAAATTTGTAGCGTAGGCCAGCAGGCTGGAAACTCAGGCAGGGCTTCTGTGTTACAGTCTTGAGGCAGAATTACTTCTTCCTTATGAAAGTTCGGCCTTTGCTTTTAATGCCTTCAAGTGATTAGATGAGGCTCACCATATCATGAGTATAATCTGCTTTATTTAAAGTCAACTGATTTTAAATGTTAATCACATCCACAAAGACCTTCACAGCAATGTGTAGACTACTGTTAGACCAAACAGTTGGGCACCACAGTATAGCCAAGTGGACACATAAAATTAACCATCAGACTTAGGTTAACCATTTAAGTTATTGCCCAAACTGAGATTCTTTTGAGAATAAGGAGTACTAAAGGATAATAAAATTATATAATTTTGTTTTTTTACTGAAAAATTATTATATTGGTAAACATATAAAATTGTCCAATTAAGAAGTTATTTATAAAGTAAATTTATTTCTAAAAAGAACTTACAGACATATATATCCATGTACATCAAAGTAATCAAAACTTTCCATATTGTCTTAAAAAGAACACAAATAGAATTCTCAGTAAAAAAAAGTTCATAAACGTTATTCAATTTTCTTTAGTCATTTGTGTGTAATACTGGGTCTGTATTTGTTTTTTTAAGACATATAGTTTTGAAATATAGTTGTATGGTTTTTAATCATTTCATTAAATTATAGTCTTCAAAGTTTCATTGAATACTTATTAGACTTGAAATTGTCGATTCTTTCCAATAGTTACTATTTGCTGTAAATCATAATTTTAAAATTTGGGAATATAATGTCTCTATAGGTACTGAGGTACCTGGTAAATTTGAAGCAATTTCTACTGCATTTAAATTATTCTAAATTTTGATTTTTTAATAGTGTAATATGAAAATATTCCAGCTCATATATTTTCACAAGTACTGTCTTTTTTACTCTATTTAAAGTACCTTTATTCAATGAACTTTTTACAAGTCAATAAGCAGTGTCTATTTAGACGTATTTTGAGCATTTCACCAAATTTAGATGCTGCTAGAATGCAAGCATTTTGAAGTTCATTTAATCCTGTACGTAATATAAAAGCTTCAAATTAAAAGGAGAAAACATGTACTGCCACGCTGAAGTATTTTTTATTCAACATTATCTTTGTCACAAAATATTTTAGTTCTGTTCCTTAACTATGTGTGGGTGTGTATGTTTAAATATATAAATTTTGATTGGCAGACTGTCACATTTTGGTGGATGCGATTGTGAAATATGTTTGCGTCTACACTGATTGGTATTATATTGCAGTTTATATGGCGTAGTGGTGAATAATGTGTGAATCACAAGCATGTCCAAGTTTATTTCTGTTCCATAATTTTTTTAATTACTAAGAACATTATTTTTTACTCTACGATGCTGTGCTTGACCAAAATTTGTATTTGTGTTATCACTGTAAAAACAAACATAGTCTATCCTCATTATTCACAGATTCCAGTTTGCAAATTCTCCTACTTACAAAAATTTATTTGTAACCCCCAAGTCAGTACTCATGGTTTTCTGTAGTCATTCATGGACATTTGCAGAGTGACACAAAATTTAGATTGCCCAACACACATTCCCGGCTGAGGTAAAATAAGGCAATTCTCTGCCTCTCCTTTCAGCTCTAATACTGTAAACAAGGGTCCTGTTCGTGGTGCCACATTTTTTGCGTTTTTGTGCTTCTTGTTGGTGATTCCCCTGTTTCAAACGGTACCCAGGCACAGTGCTGGAGTGCAAGAAGACTGTGATGTGATGGATTTTACAGACAAAATGCATGTCTCATATGAGCTTCATTCAGGCATGAGTTAGTGATATTGGCTGTGAGTTCAATGTTAGTGACTCAACAGTTTATATGAAATAAAGTGTCTTTAAGCAGAAATGCACGTAAAACAAAGTTATGTTTGATCAGTTGATGAAAATGTTACGGCCAGAGGCTCACAGGAACCTAACTCTGTATTTCCTTTAAAAACAATGGTTTGGTTTTCACTAATTCAGTGTCCGTGATGGCTTTAGAGAGCTTAGTTACTGTCAATCATGAAAACTGACTGTAATTTTATCTTTGTTGTTGAACTTTGTAACTGAGTTTAAATAGCAGTTACAGCAATGTCAGGTGTTTCATGTTCTACAGAATGACCTCCCAAGAGCTTTGCTTTGATTCCATGAATTGGATGAAAACAATCAAACCATTATTGGAATTAACTGATTATTCTAGTTGATGTATCTCCTGACACTGAGGAAGCTGGCATCATTTAAGTGTGAATTTCTGCTGCTAATAGAGCCAACAAAGTGACAGCTGTCACTTAATTTTGACTACTATGTAAACATGGTAATTTGTAATCAGAGTTGAGCAAGATAAATTTAAAGAACAGTCGTTTGATCTTGTAAAACTTCTCCATTTGCTTTTCTTAAATTGGTGTATTCAAGCTAATCATAAGCGGGGCAGCAGCATTGAATATTTCTTCCATCTTCGCTGAAGATTGAAGGAGTTAGCTGTCCCTAGGTACTCCTGAGTGCACTTCCTTTTTCTTTGAGGATGAAGTGTCAGTTACAGTGCATCCAGAGATGGGTTATTGCTCAGGGCCTTTCAGATTTAACCACATGTTAAAATGTCAGCTGGGTTCGCTACACATGCATCTCACACTGCTCAACAAGATCATGGCAGAGCGTGGAAGTAAAGTCCCAGTTTATTATAATGCTGTTGTAATAAAACATCACCAGAAAATGGGAAAACCAGAACAAATAATAAATTGGGTGGGACACTGGAACAATGGGCATAAATTAGGACTGTCTCAGGCAAACTGACACACGGACACTTTAGCAGGCACATGTTTTTTTCAAAAACTCCTAATCCCAAACTCTTAATTACTGTTTTTCCATCAAAAAGGCTGTGCTCTCAATGTGATTCACTTGTTTATGACTATTTAGTAATTTTTACAGCATTATGCACATGGAAAAGAATGTGAAGCATTCTTCTTAGTTTTATTCATTGTGGCATTTTTTTCTAGAACATTTTCTATTTATCTTAAAACTTTTATTAAGTTTTGCTTGTCTTCATTTTAAAACTAAAGACATTAGTTTATGGAATTATTCTCCCTTAAATTAGTTCTTTTGTTGTCTTAATAAAAAATATTATACAGTAATTAAAAATGAAATTTGGGAATGAAAGGAAAGGAATTTTTACATGTATTTGATAAAACTGATTATCTGAATATAATTATAATAATACTTTATATTCTATTACAGGATTAATTAAAAGGATTTACCATATATCTTATGACTCTTTACTGGAGCTTTGAGAATTAGGTAAGTAACAAGCATTTTTTGAATAGCTATTTCTGAAACATTACATAATTTGATCTCATAGGTTCCTGCCAAAGTAGGTAATGGGGCATATCTTACTTCAATGAGTTACCTTTTATTCCTGAATAAAACATTAGTAGAAACATCACATTTCCATGAATCTTCATGTAACATTTCCCTACTAATCAATAAACATATTTTCCAGGGAGCTGTAGGTTTATTTTCTATAATAATTATAATGAGGATATTGTAAATAAGATACACAGGTTTGGCACATTATTAAACTTAAAGCACTAATAATAATAATAATAATAATAATAATAATAATAATAATAATTAAAAGCAACGTGGTACCCTGGATTGGATCTTAAAACTCAAAAAGGACATTAGTGTAAAAACAGGTGAAACCTAAATGAAGTCTGTAGCTTACTTATTAGTAATGTACCAACGTTACTTAGTTTTGACAAAATCATGGCTATATAAGATTAATATCTGTAGGTGAAACTGGGTGAACAGTATACAGGGACTCTGTGGTAACTTTGCAACTTTTCTGCAAATCTACAATAATTCCAAAACAAAAAATTATGTGTAGCAGGAAAAATCAGGATTTATTGATTTGAAAATTACAGTTTAGAAGTAGCTTTTCTGTGTAGTAGTTTGAAATATCAAAATTATTAATTACCTAGATTAGTAAATTACCTAGATTAGTAAAAATCTAGATTTTATGAAATAGAGATGTAGGGAAATATGTGACTATAGATTTTACTTTTCATTTCATGGGAGTTTTGAGAGTTCAGTTTTTAGATATTAGCATGGTGTCCATAAACATCTGGTTATACTCGGCTACAGCTGTGCCCTGATTCCTTTAAGGTACTTGTGTGTTCTTCGGTAGTTTAGTACAGCATTTTCTATTAACACAAGCCAGGCCCTTTAAGTGGTTCCCAGAACATTGCTTTTTTTTCTTTTTCTTTTCTTTAATGTGTTGTGAGAGGCAAAAAGGCCAGTGATATGACTCAGTGGTTTGGAGTTGAGACCTTCTTGGTGTAGTTTTGTTCAGTCACACTTACTTGAGCTTCTAGGTCAAGTACTAGACACGTTGCCCTATTGTTAAAGAATATGAATAAAGATGAACATAAGTCTTATATAGACATTTCTGTAATTGATCTAAAATAATTGATTGCTGTCAGATGATAGAAATTCTCAGTTTCCAGAATGAACTCCAGTATAACTCTTTTAAATTTCTATAAATATTAAAAGACTATAAGAAGGGAACTCTGTAGTTTGCTGAAACTATTACATAACTTTTCTTTCATTAATAAAAGTAAAATATCCATGCAGGTCTTATAAATGGTTTTCTTCTTCTGTTGCCAACTTTAATGATTTTAGTTAAACTTAAATTTAATAAAGGGAAATAGAAATATATTATACTTAAAGGATATAGACATTTAAAACAAGAGGCCCAGATCTGAATGACTCTTGCAGAATAATTGTTATTTTGGACAGTTCTGTTTTGCTTGATATTTACGCAGAATTGGTGTTATCCATCTCATGTTAATAGAATTTGCATCCTTCTTAGTTATGTAACATCATTGTGCCAACCTTGGTAGAAAAGTTTAGAAAAATGGAGGGGAGATTTTTTGAGGACAAGTTTAAATTCTGTTGATTATATAATAGTTCACACATTAAAAAACAAACTGAAAAAAAAAAACCTTTTTATTATTCTTCTGTGCTAGAAGAGCATTAAAAGTGTTGTTTTTAGAGACATGCTTTACCATTCAGCTGACTGACTGTCATTCTGTGGTCACCTAAAGTATAAATGAGAATAGCTAACGTTTGAGTATATAGAACACTTTCTTTGTACCAGGCACTTTATTTACAATGATCTCATTTAATCTTCAGAAACACCTATGAGACAGTTTGGAATCCCTTCATAGATGAGGCTGGGAGAGTAGCAGTTGTCTCCAGGGTAACCCTGAGGAAATGGGGCAGAAAGAACAAGTGCCCATGGTGTGCAGTACCTACAGTTTATTAAGTTACCAGCTTCCAGAGAATCCTGAACCTTTGGACACTTCAGATTACTTCAACTCTTCTGGAGAAAAGGATGTCTGATCACACTGGGTGACCTAGAGCAGATTCCCCAGGGGTAACTAGTCTGGAGTAGAATCTGCTGTTCTATGTTCCAGCCTTGATCTGGCTCGTTCTACAGTTCCCTGACATGTCGGTTGTTCTTTGTCACCTGATTAATTGCTGAACACTCACTCATTGTGTGCTTCATTGATCATATGCCAAGAACTTTTGGCAGCTCGGGAGAACATGATCTCAGCGTGCCTCCTGGTTAGTGTTGGGCAACTAGAAGTTGTTAGTTGGGGTGAGAACTTGGATCCAGAAGCTAAGACATATGCCAGAGGCCAGGCATGGAATAATTGAACAGCTGACACGTGAAATGTAGTTATCCAGACTCAGTCAATAGGCAAGAGTCAAAAATAGAATACGCACGTGATTTTGAAAGGTGGTTTTTGAAGAAGATTATGATGGCTGGCTATGGACTTTGTAGTTTGCAGATATAAAATAATTTCAACTGCTTTGTGAGGAAGAGTAAGTTACCGACTTATTCATTATAGTGTTCATTACACTGAGCAGAAATCTGTCTGTAACTTTCCCATTGGTTCTAGCTATGTCTTTCTATAGCTTTAAATCTCCAGCCCCTCTTACATTTGAAAGCATAAAATACACATCAAATTTCAAAATCTCCTTTGCCGTCTCTTCTTCATGGTATTCAAAAGTTGGCATTTTTCAGGGCCCAGCCCTTGTCTACCTTCTACAGTTGTCCTCTACGTGATCTCTTGTGATCCCTTGCTTTCAATGCTATATGTCTTCTTACATTTGTTATTTACATTGATCTCTCCCATGTATTCAAGGCTCATATCTATGTCTGCCTAGTTAACATCTCTATTTGAAAGTTTAATAAACATTTTAGAATTACCATGTCTGGAATAGAGCTTTTGAACTCTTCTCCCAAAACCTACCCCTGCCTCCTTCTTTTTCATCTCAGCAAATGGTCCACCCAGTTGCTCGGGCCCAAAACTAGAAGTCATCTTTGACTTTTTCTTCCTAACCCACATCCAGTCCATCAGTAAGGCTTATATTTCCTCCTTTCAAAATGTATCCCACATCCCCCTTCACTGCCAACACCCCACCACTTCTACCCTAATATAATATAACTTATAACCACCGTCACAAATTACCTAGACGATTGTGATAACTGGCCTTCTAACTGTACTTCTTTATCTCCTCCTTTAACCTCTTCAGGTCATTTCTCCCTGTAAGACCATGGCAAAAAGCTATTTGGTTTCTTCTTAAATGTTAAACAGTTGCTGTCATTCTCCTGTTCAGAACTGTCAGTGACTACCTATCACACTCAGGATAAAGCTCCTTATCACGCTCAGGAGAAAACCCCCCGTCCCACTGTGTCCTGGCAGGTCCTGTTCTGTCAGGTTCTGCCTGCTGACTTCATCTCCCCCGTTCTCTGTCTTGCTCACTTTGCTCTAGCCACAGTTGCCATCTTGCTCTTCCTGAAATTCTCCAAATCCTTTTGGAATCAGCTAAATCCCTCCTAATCCCCGACCCTACAACCTCATTCCAACCAGTTCAGCCCCTAGCCTGGTTCTAGTGGAGGTGGATGTAGAGAGAAGAAAAGTATATGTCCAAGGCAGTAGTGGGAGAGGTCTCACTATAAATTTTGCAGTTTTATTATTCCAAATTTCTGAAATTTGAATTGCTTTCAAATGAAAGAAGGGCTGGAGATTAGAGCTATAGAAAGACACAACGGGAGGAGAGTGAAAGGGGGCAGCAAAGTGAGAAACCCAGAGAAGATAGAGAAACAAAAAGAGACTCAAAAGACATGAAAACCTGTTAAGGGGTCCAGGCCTTCCTTAGAGAGTCAGAGCTGTGTATTCATTCATCACATCGCTGATTCCGTATGGTGTGCCAGTCACAAGCTGGCGTGGGGCAGGCCCTGCTGCTGCAGAAAGCTGTGACTGGAGATACCTTTTAGATGTGTCATCCTTTTATTTAGGTGCTAGCTACCAAAGCGATCAAATATAAAGTACTTTAGTGTCACTGAAAGTCTTTCTTTCCTGATTTTCAATGGAGAGAAGTTACAGAGAGAGATTTCTGTTCAGTTTAATCAGCACTATAGTGAGTACATTGGTAACGATTATACTCGTATCTACAAAAATAGACTGGGCCACTTCACAGGACAGTGAGTTCTCCATCGCTGACAGTGTACAAATTGAGGTGATCACCATGTGGGATGTTATGGAGGAAAATTGGGCTAGAGTGAAGGAGGAGAGGGTTGATTTCTAAGGTCTTCCCAATGCTGAGATGTCTTTTAGAATCTTTTTTTCAGAGCAGTTACTCTTAGAGTCCATCTCAGATTCACCCTCCAGAATTTATATTGGGAAGCTTTCACCAATCTCACGAAGGAAGTAGAAAGCATTTCTAGGTGACGTTTCCAATATTTGAGATGGAAGAAGAGCTAGTATCAATGTTGAGTTCCAGTCAGACTGGTCAAGTCCTCATCTAAAGAATTTATGTTCAGGCATTTTCATTTTCTCATTTTTTACTGAAAATTTATTTTGATTGAGTTTTGGTCTAAACTAAGCTATACTTACATGCACAAATTCCCTAATAGATTTTAGTTATTAAAAATTTACTGAGTTTCAGAAGTAATGAACACGATATTTGGAAGTAGCCTTTGGTCAGTTTACTACAAATGGAAAATTCACCTCATCCTTACCCTTAAACCAGAAGCTCTTTGAGAAGTACTGATTGTGTGCATGTTTCATTGAGGGTGAAATAGCCATTTTCTTATCTTCCCTTATAAATGCAAGAATATGATTTAAGTAATAGAGAACTTGAAGTTATAAGTGCTTTTAGTTAGACCTGAATAAGACTATACATGCAAATTCAAGTGTCTTATAACCGTTGAACTGTGGCACTTGGAATTTATGATATAGGAAAGAATGACTTTCAGGGTCTCTGTGACAATAAAGTAATTTATATTTGATCGCTTTGGTAGCTAGCACCTAAATAAAAGGATGACACATCTAAAAGTTCTCCAGTCACAGCTTTCTGCAGCAGCAGGGCCTGCCCCACGCCGGCCTGTGCTTGGCACACCATACGGAATCAGCGATCTGATGGATAAATACACTGTTCTGACTCTCTAAGGAAGGCCTGGACCCTTTCACAGGTTTTCACCTTGAGTCTCTTCTTGTTTCTCTGTCTTCTCTGGGTTGCTGACTTTGCTGCCCCTTTTCCATTATTCCTGTCTGTCCTTTCGATTTGACTCCTCCTTCTTCCTGGTTACTGTTTCGACTTCACTAAACAAAACTGCTGCTCTGACCCAAAATATACAGTTTGGATTACCTCCTGTATTGATATTCCTGCCTTGACTTGAGCTACGGGTCCTCCTAGGAGGTAAGATACTAGTACTTCTTTGATTCTAAAGGTAACATGAGCATTGCATGTGTGTCATGGTTCTTGCCCTCCTGCACCTAGGGAATGAAGATTAATTTTTGCACCTGTCTTTAAGGAAGACTAACATATCCATATGCCTTTTAAAGCCCATAATGAAGTAATAAACAAAGAAGGAAAAAAAAAACAGTTCTCAAATGTAGTACCCTTCTCTCCATTAAACTCAGGTACTTAGAATAGGTCTGAGAACTAGGGATGAAGTGAAAGAGGCTTTTAAGCTACCATGTTTCCCCGAAAATGAGACCTAACTGGAAAAGAAGCCCTAGCATGATTTTTCAGGATGACATCCCCTGGACATAAGCCCTAATGCGTCTTTTGGAGCAAAAATTAATATAAGACCCAGTCTTATTTTCGGGGAAACATGGTACATGCAGATGATGATTGAAAGTTCAGATCTTAAAATGGTATATTAGGTTCACTTAGAGCCTCTCTATTTACTTGTTTTTCCTCTGAATGACAATAGCAAACACAAATAACACTGTGTTCTAAGTGCTGTATGTATTTTAGCTAATTTAATCCTCACCACAATTTTGTGAGGTAAATACTGTTATAATCCCCATTTAACAGATGAGGAAACAAAAGTCTTGGACAGGTTACATCATTGCCCATAGTTACACAGCTTGTTTTGTCAGAGCTGGGATTTCAACTCAAATGTGAAATCCTTGTTATTTTTGATCCTTAAATTCTCTAACTCATAATTCTAAGAAACCTGGTTAACTGGTTTCTCAGACCACAGCAGATTAGAAGTTTCAAATTTAAAAGAGAATATAATGACCTAGTATTCTCACTTTAATGTGTACCCTCCTAATAGAATAATTATTCAAGAACATAAATGTATATGTGCAGGGGAGTTCTGTATAATGCTACCATAGCAAAATAAGTGAAAATAGTACAGAAGTCCAACAAAAGGAGATATGGTTAAACTAGGGCACTGCTTTTAAAATTTATGTATACATGAGGCACTTGATTATCTTGTGAAAATGTAGATTTTGATTAAGTCTGTGATACGGCCCAAGATTCTACCTTTCTAACAAGTTCCAAGGTAATGCTGATGCTGCTGATCCGTGGATCTTACTCTGAGTAGCAAGGAATTTCAGTACCTTCATATTCTATGTTAGGGACAGATCTCACCCTGTTCCAGTCCCTGGTTAAGAAATATGTTTGTAAAGACTGTTCAGTGAGTCTCAGTTATGCTTATAACATAATTGAAAAGAAATTCAAAATGGCATCGCACTATTATCTCAATTTCAATTAAGAAAGATATTTTGTATGTATGTATGCAGATGCTTCGCAGAACTCTCTGAGGACACTTGCCAAAGTGAACAGTTGTTACCCTCTGAGTGAAAGGTTTACAGATGGCATATATTTTCATCTTTATATATTTGGCATTTTTCAGTTTTCAATAGTGAGCCTGCATAATTATCTAGATATAGTTGATGATTATTAAAGTTATTAAAACTTCTCAGATAACTATATACTCAAACTTGGTTCATGACAGCCTAGCCTTGGAGTAAATATTTGCTTTCTGCCACCCATGTACCTCTCTTCAACCTCCACAAAGACATCTGTTCTTCTTATTTTTTCTAAAAATGTATAAGCTATTTAATGGTTTAGTGGGGGTTTCAGTTAGGGCACATGCCAACATAAATAATAAAGGGCTAATATTTTTTAGAGTAAGGGTAATGAAGTAAATACTTTTTTATGAATGATTATGGGATAGATGTGGAAAATCCTACTTTTCAATATTTACTGATATTATTACCTATTCAATAAGTGTCTGGAGAGGCAAAATCTGTCTACTTTTTGTGTTTTTTTTTTTTTGTATTCTATTCCTGAAAAAATAATAATAATAAAAAATACATATAAAGCGGTACCCTTTGCTTTCTTCTCTACTAATAACGTAGGTTTTTAGAGGGAGATCAGTTCTCCTTTCAACCTTTAAAGTTCAGTAACCTGAATCTAGAAGTGAAGTATGTGACTGTCACTATGGAGCAGGTAAGGAGACAGGATGAAAAAAACCTAATTATATTTGAATCTCACTCTCCTTGAGAGTAGGTTGTTGGGAAGAGGAGTTCCTGAAATATATGTAGGGGTGTTCTTGAGGATCCAGCTGAATGCCAAACTGTGCATGTGTAGAACGACACCCCAAGAAACTGACAAGGACAACTTGAGATGAAAAATTTCCAGGTCATTGTAATATTGAGCCATAGAATAAAGGTTCCACTACACACGCTGTAAAAGAGGTTAAAACCAAGCCTCTAAAGAACCATATTAATTCACAAATAACTGTCTGCCAGAAGAAGTCCAACACTCTTTAACAGATACAACAATATCCAGCACTCACTCAGCAACATAAAATTCACAGTGAATTGTATCTAATCAAACTAGTAGGCAAAGAAGCAGGAGAAAAATTCCATAACGAGGAGACAATAGAAATAGATCTTAAAATGACAGAGATGATAGAATTAGTAGACAAGTACGTTAAAATAGCTATTGTAAATATGATCCACATATATAAACATAATGAGGACTGAAATGAAAGATATAAAAAAGAAAAATTAGAACATCCAGAGATTAAAAATATAGTAACTGAAATGGAAATTTTACTAGATGGGATTAAGTACAGATCAGATCTTTCAGGTGACAAGATCAGTGAACTTGAAAATGTAGTAAGAATTTAACCAAAAGCATAGAGAGAAAAGAGATTGAAAAAGATGAACAGCAAGTTGGCATCCTATAGATCTAACTACCGTGTATCTTATTACCGTGGATGTAATTGGAGTCTTAGATTTGAGGAAAAGGGAGAAAGAGAAAAAACATTTAAATAATGGCTGAAATTTCCCCAAATTTGAAGAAACCTATAAACCCACAGATCCAAGAAATTCAACGGAGCCCAGGCAAGATACACATCCACACACATTCACACATCCCAAGGCACATCATAAGAAAATTGCTCAAAATCAGTGGCAAAAAAATCTTAAAAGTGGGCAAAGAGAAAAAACATTACATATAAAGGAATAAAGTTAAGAATGGCAGCAGACTTGACATCAGAAACTGTGCATGCCAGAATGCAATTTAATGGCATTTTTCAGGTGCTAAAAATTTGTCAACCTACTGCTCATATCCAATAAAAGTATCTTTAGAAAATAGAGGAAGAAAAAAAAAAGGGAGAATAAGAACTTTTTTAGACAGAAACGGAGACAACTCATGACCATCATACCTACGTTACAAAAAACATTAAAGAAAATTCTTCAGGCAAAAGCAAAATGATACCACATGGAAATGTGGACTATACAAAGGAATAAAGAATGGTAAAAGTAGTTCATATGTGGGTAAACATAAAACAATTTTTCCTCCTATTTTAGTTTCTTTAAAAGGTAAATGCAAAGCAAAACATAGTAACAGTGTTCATCTGATGTAAGGTTTATAACATGTGAAAGTAACATGTATGATAACAATTTAAAGACTGGGATGGGGAAAAGGAAGCATACTATATGGTAAGGGTTTTATACATGAAGTGGTGTAATGTTTTGTGAAGGTAGGTTGTAATAAGTTAAAGAGACTGTTCACTAAAATTTTTTTTAAATGAGTTTTAACTAATAAGAATGAAATCCTAAAAAATCCAAAAGAACAAAGGGAGAAAAGAACAAAGAACAGACGAAGCAAATAGAAAACCCGTAACATGGTAGAACTATGTCCA
Source organism: Rhinolophus ferrumequinum (assembly GCF_004115265.2). Taxonomy (NCBI): domain Eukaryota; kingdom Metazoa; phylum Chordata; class Mammalia; order Chiroptera; family Rhinolophidae; genus Rhinolophus; species Rhinolophus ferrumequinum. Next base: position 2,624,066 of record NC_046288.1, on the reverse strand, counting down.
CCGTATAGATAATCACATCAAATGCAAATGATCTACTCTAATTAAAAGGCAAAGGTTTTTATATTGGATTAACCAAGAATAATCTCTGTCTTGTCCTCAAGAAACCCCAATGTAAGTTAGAAATAAAAGGGTGGAAAATATATACAATGTAAGCACTAAGTATAAGACAACTAGAGTGTCTATATTAATATCAAAGTGGGCATCAGAATAAGTGATATTAATAAGGATAAAGAGGAACACCTCATAATGATAAATGGCTCAGTTTATCAAGAAGAAATATTAACCTTAAATTTAAATGAATCAAAATTACAATGTGAGATACATAAAGCACAAACTGATAGAATTGAAAGAAGAAATTGACAAATCTTTGATTATAATTGGAGATTTCAACACCCATTTCAGTAATTGATGGAATAAGTAGAAAGAATATCAGGAAGGATATAGATAAGCTGAACAAAACAAACAAAATTGACTTCATTGACATTATGGAACATTCCACTCAACACTCAGCAGAAAATACATTCTTTTCAAGTGCACATGGAATATTCACCAAGATAGCCCGCCATATGCTACTATATAAAACAAGTCTCATTAAGTTTCAAATGATGAAAATTATGCAGAGTATGTCCTCTGACCACACATAATGAAATTAGAATTCAATATCAGAAAGATATCTGAAAAATCATTAATATTTGTAATTAAATCACACACTTCTAACACATTAGTCAAAACAAACAAACAGGGAAATTACATCAAACTAAAAAGTTTTTTCACAGCAAAGGAAAGCATCAATAAAACAAAAAAGAATCCTCCTGAATGGCAGAAGGTATTTGTCAATGATACATCTGATTAGGGGTTAATATCCAAAATTTATAAAAAACTCATTTAACTGAACACACACACAAAAAAACAACCCGATTAAAAAATGGGCAGAGGACATGAGGAGACATTTTTCTAAAGAGGACGTACAGATGGCCAAGAGACATATGAAAAAAATGTTCAACCCCACTAATCATTAGAAAAATGCAAATAAAATCCACAATGAGATACCACTTCACTTCGGTCAGAATGGCTATTATCAATAAATCAATAAACAACAAGTGCTGATGAGGATGTGGAGAAAAGGGAACCCTCATGCACTGTTTGTGGGATTGCAGATTGGTGCAGCCACTATGGAAATCAGTATGGAGGTATCTTAAAAAACTGAAAATGGAACTACCTTATGACCCAGCAATTCCACACTTAGGTATCTATCTAGAGGATTCCAAAACGCTAATTCAAAAAAGTATATGCACCCCTATGTTTATTGCAGCGCTATTCACAATAGCCAAGACATGGACATAACTGAAATGCCCATCAGTAGACGAGTGGATTAAGAAATTATGGTACATTTATACAATGGAGTATTACTTGGCCATAAAGAAGAATGAAATCTTACCATTTGCAATGATATGGATGGACCTAGAGAACATTATGCTAAGTGAAATAATTAAGATGGAGAAAGACAAATACCATATGATTTCACTTATATGTGGAATCTAAAGAACAGAATAAATGAGCAAACTAAACAGAAATAGTCTCAGAGATGTAGAGAAAAAAACTGATGGTTGCTAGATGGGAGGAGGGTGGGGATGAGGGAGAAGGTGAAGGGATTAGAAAGCACAAATTGGTAGCCACAGTATTGCCACAGGGATATGAAAGACAACATAGGGAATATAATTAATAATGTTGTAAAGATTTTGTAGTGTGTCAGATAGGCACTTGTCTTATTAGGGACACGACTTCATCGATGCTGTAGATGTCTGACCACTGCACTGTACACCTGACGCTGAAGCTGAATAATATTGAATGTCAACTATAATTTAATATATATATATATATATATATATATATATATATATATATATATATATAGTCATGGGGTGTGGAGTACAGCATAGGGAATGGAGTTAATGGAATTATAACAGATGTATATGATATCAGAGGGTAGTAGATTGGGGGAGAGGGGTTATCACTTTGTGAGGGGTGTAAATGTCTAACTATTACAGTTTTTTGTACATTGGGAACTAATAAAAAAAAGTTTTGAATGATTCAGAATGAAAATATCACAATTTGTGGAATGTATCTGAAGCAGTGCTTAGACAAATATTTAACTTTAAATGCATATATTAGAAAAAAAGGAAGGTGTAAAATAAGTGATCTAAATGTCTGCTTTAAGAATCTAGGAAAAGAAGATCAAATTAAAACCAAAGTAAGTAGAAGGAAGGAAATAAACAGAAGAACAGATATCAATAAAATAGAAAAGAGATAAACAGCAGAGAATGAAGGAAACCAAAAGCAGCCTCTTTGAAAAGATGAATAAACTTCTAGCTAGTGTAATTAAGAAAAATAAAGAGGAAACACATGCTATTAAGTATAATACCAGGATTGCAAGAAGGGACATCATTACAGATTCTACAGAAGTTGAAATCATATACAAATAATACTACAAGCATCTTTTGGAAATAAGTTTGGTAACTTTGATTAAATGGATCAATTCCTTGAATGGCACAAATTACTGAAACTGACTCAGGAAGAATTATAAAATTAGTATAGCAACATATCTATTAAAAAAGTAACATTTCTTTCGATGAAGTTGGCAGAGTAGGTAAACATTGTGCTCACCTCCTCCCATGACTACATCAAAATTAAAAGTGAGCTTCAGAACAACTGTCATTGAGAATTGCCTGAAGTCGAGCTGAACAGAAGTCCTATAACTAAAGATATACAGAAACAGCCACGTTGAGACTGGTAGGAGGGGTGGAGATGTGGAACTGGCTGGCCCCACACACGTGTGCTGATTAAAAATTTGGACAGATAGTGTGACTGCAGAGGTACCCCCTAAGGAGTGAGGGGTCTCAGCCCCACACTAGGCTCCTCAGTCTGCAGTTACAGTGCCGGAGAGAGAAGTCCCCATAACTTCTGGCTGTGGAAACCAGCAGAGATTGTGGCTGATAGAGACAAAGGGCTGCTGGCATCCCAGGCGTTCCTCTTACAGGGCCCCCACAGACTTATTTGCTAATGGACTCACTCACTCTGAGCTCCAGGACTGGGGAAGCAGCTCAAAAGGCACCAGGGACATGCAGGGAGGAACTGAAATGTCTGGCTTCAGAGCAAGGGCTGGAGTGTCAGCTTTCTGTTATACAGAAGTGCTGGCGGAAAGCATTGTTCATTTGTTGAGCACTATCTCCACCCAACTTGCATTCACAGATGGGCACCATGTCTGAGTCTCCATCAACCTGGATAACACCCTTCACCCTGCCCTGGTGATTCCTGGAGACTTTGCCCCACTCAACTTGCAGGGCCACCCAATCCACTTCCAGTGGTTTTTCCATACAAATGGCCTGTCTTGGCTCATGCTATGGACTTTCCTAAAAATTCTCAAAGATTCACAAACCCAGAACAAGCAGCATCTGGCCTCAGTGTGCCCTGTACCACTTGCTAAGCAGCACCAAACTCTGTACTAGCAGGTGCTGGTCTCAGTTAACAACTTAGCTTCTTCCAGGAACCTCCAAGCCCAGAATAAGTGGCACCCATCTGCCAATCACTTTGTAGCTCATACCAAGTGGCCCTGGGTATATCATGGGCAATGGCTGACCTTGGTATGCAACAGAACCCCTCCCAAGAAGCCCCAGAGCCAACATACTTGGTGGCCACCTTCAGACCACAACAGAGCGGCACCCAGCCGAAATGACATGCGAAAAGGGTTGACTGGGTTGGTCCCAGAGCCCCACTAAAGCGAATCCTGCTCCATAGGGTCAGCCCCTGCACAATAACTCCTCCACTGTAGTCACAGCCAGTCCTCACAGCCAATCAGCGTGAGGGTCAATATCTCCCATTTACATGCCAACAACAATCAAGGCTCAACTACAACAGGAGGGCACACATAACCCACACAAGGAAAACACCTGGAGCACCTGTTTCAGGTGACCAGGGAGACTGCGCCACTGGGCCCCACAGGACACCTACTACAGAACACCACTCTACTAAGACTAGGAGATGTAGCAGCTCTACCTAGTACACCGAAACAAACACAGGGAGGCAGTCAAAATGGGGAGACAAAGAAACATATTCCAAATGAAAGATCAGAACAAAGCTCCAGAAAAAGAATTAAACTAAATGGAGACAAGCAATCTACCAGAGGCAGAGTTCAAAACACTCATTAAAAGGATGCTCAGTGATCTCAGTGTGAACTTCAACAAAGAGCCAGGAAACATAAAACTGGATATAGAAAACATACAAAAGAACCAGTCAGAAATGAAGAATATAGTAACTGAAATGAATAATACATTAGAGGGAATCAACAGTAGATTAAATGAAGCAGAGGATCAAATTACTAATTTGGAAGATAAGGTAGCAGAAAACACCCAATTAGAACAGCAAAAAGAAAAGAGAATCCAAAAATAATAAGGATAGTTTACAGGGCCTCTGGGGCAACATCAAGCATACCAACATTCGCATCATAGGGGTACCAGAAGAAATAGCAAAGAATTGAAAACCTATTTGAAGAAATAATGACATAAAACTTTCCTAACCTGGTGATGGAAATACACATACAAGCCCAGGAAGTCCAGAAAGTCTCAAACAAGATGAATCCAAAGAAGCCCACACCAAGACACATCATACTTAAAATGCCAAAGTTTAAAGACAAAAAGAGACTCTTAAAAGCAGCAAGAAAAAAGCAGTTAGTTACCTACAAGGGAGCTCCCATAAGCCTGTCAGCTGATTTCTCAACAGAAACTTTGCAGGCCAGGAAGGATTGGCACAAAATATTCAAAGTGAGGAAAAGAAAGGACCTGCAACCAAGATTACCCACCAAAACTATCATTTAGAAGCTAAGGAAAGATAAAGAGCTTCCCAGACAAGAAAAAGCTAATGGAGTTCATGAACACCAAACCAGTATTATAAGCAATTTTAGAGGACTTCTTGAAGAAGAAGAAAATAAAAAGAACAAAAATATGAAAATAAAATGGCATTAACTACATATTTATTACTTTAAATGGAGTAAATGAATCAATCAAAAGATATAAAGTGGCTGAATGGACAAGAAAACAAGACCCTTGCATATGCTGCCTCCAAGACTCACTCCAGATCAAAAGACACACACAGACTGAAAGGAAAAGGGATGGAAAAAATATATTTCATCAAAATGGAAACAAACAAACAAAATATCTGGAGTAGCAATACTTATACCAGACAAAATAGACTTTAAATCAAAGGCTATATGACAAGAGACAAAGAAGGACCCAGTAATTCCTCTTCTGGCTATTTATCTGAAGAAACCCAAAAGATTAATTTGAAAAGACATAATATTCACCCCTATGTTAATTTCAGTTTTATTTACAGTAGCCAAGAGATGAAAGCAACATAAGTGCCCATCAGTGGACAAACGGATAAAGAACAAGTGGTGCATATATACAATGGAATACTACTCAACCTAAAAAAGAATGATATCTTGCCATCTGCAACAACACAAATTGATCTAGAGGGTATTATGCTAAGTGAAATAATTCAGACAGAGAAAGACAAATACCATATGATTTCATTTATATGTGGAATCTTAAAAACAAAATGAATAAACAAAATTCATAGATACAGAAAACATTTTGATGGTTGCCAGCTGCGGGTGGAGTGGGTGGAAAAGGGGGAGGGATTAAGAAGTACAAATTGTTAGTTACAAAATAGTTATTGGGCTTTAAAATATAATATAGGGAATATAGTCAATAATATTGTAATAACAATGTACTCATGTGGTGTCAGATAGTTACTAGATTTATCTGGGTAATCATTTCATAAGCTTCATATATGTCTAATCATTATGTTGTATACCTGAAACTTATATAATATTGTATGTCAACTGTAACTGAAAAATAAAAAAAATACTAAAAAAAGAAGATATATTCCCAGTTAAAAACTTTCCTATATAAACCAAACAAAATTAAAACTAAAACCAAAACCAAAACCAAGGAAACTTCAGACTCATACATGTTTTAACTGATTAATTCTATCCAACATTTACAGGAGAAATAATTCAGAATATAATGGAAGAATGAGCACTTTCCAACTCATTTTAAGAGACCAGCATTATGCTAACACCAAAACTAAATAAATACTATATTACAAGAATAGAAAACTGAACAAATATCTTTCATGAACATAGATGAAAAATTTAACTTAGCATATCAAATCCAGCAGTATATAAAAAAGAGATGCAGGCTTGTTTTAACATTGAAAAATCCACTTACATAAATCATCACTTTAACAGGAAAAAAGGGGCAGGGGGAAGGCTATATGAGTCAGTAAGTAGTTGCATAAAAAGCATTGGACTAAATTCAACAGCCATTCATGATAAAATCTCTCAGAAACCCAGAAACAGAAAGGAACTTTCTCAACGTGATAAAAGCCATCTATACCTAACCTTTAGCTAAAATCTCATTTAATGCCAAAAAGTAGAATGCTTTCTCCCTAAGATAGGAAACAAGGCAGGTATGCCTACTCTCCACCCTCTCTCTAAGCTGTAGCCAGTGGAATAGGCATATGGATTGGCAAGTTAGAAATGAAACGTCTAAATCATGTATAGAGAAAATACTAAGAAGTCTCCAAAAAAGCCACTAGGATTTGTAATTGATTTTAACAAGATTGTAGGAACCACAGTAGATACACAGAATCAGTTCTATGTGTATATACTAGCAATGAAAAATTGGTAAATGACATTTAAAATTTCTATGGCAATACAAAGGACTTAAAAAAGTCAAAAATTGACAAAGAAGAACAGTATTAGAAGGTTTTTACTGCTTAATTTCAAGACTTCCTCTATATTTTAAAGCTTCCTCTTTAAAATTACAGTGATAAAGGTGGTGTTGGCCTAAGGAAGACATACATATCAATGGAACAGAATAGAGAATCCATAAATAGACCACACACACACACACACACACACACACACACACGCACACACATATCTTTTAGTTAAAAACCTAGTTAAAAACAACATGAAGGAATCTCAAAAATATTATGGTGAGTAAAATAATCCAGATACAAAAGAATATAAACTCTGTGATTCCATTTACTGCCCTGTATTGTTATATGAGAAATGCTAGAAAAGCCAGGTGTTTATATATATGGTCAATTGATTTTTGACAACCTCGCCAAGGTAATTCAATGGAGAAAGGATAGTCTTTTCAACAAATGGTACTAGAACACCTGGCTATCCAAATATTAAAAAAATAATAACTTCAACCCTTACCTTTTCTGTATACAAAAATAACTTGGAAAGAATCATGTATCTAAATATAAAAGACAAAAACTTTAAGAAAAAAATGACAGGAGATAATATTCATGAACTTGAGATAGGCAAAGATTTCTTAGGACACAAAATTCATGAACCATAAAAGAAAAATTGACAAATGGGACTCCATCAAAATTTAAAACTTCTATTTTTCAAAAGACATCGTTAAGAAAATGAAAAGGCAGTCTTTAAACAGAGAGAACATATTCTCAGTACATATACCTGACAAATGACTTGTGGCCAGAATATATAAAGAATTCTTACAGCTCATTAATAATAAGACAACCGAGTTAAAAAAGTAGGCACAAGAAAATAATGAATGGCTAGTACAGCACGGCAAAGGGGTTTTAATATCATTAGACATCAGAAAAATGCAAATCAGTACAATGAGGTACCATTGTATATTCATCAAAATAGTTAAAATTAAAAATTAAAAAAGAACAAGTGTTAATTGAGATGTAGACCACTTGGCACTTCCGTATGTTGCTGGTGGGAAAGTAAAATGATAAAACCATTTTAGAAAACAGTTTGGCAGTGTGTTATAAACATATTATATTATTACTATAAGACCCAGCAATTTTACTTCTAAATATTTGCCCAAGAGAAATGAAAACATGTGTTTACACATAACACTTGGACATGAATGTTCATAGTGGCTTTATTCATAATAGCCCCAAACTGGAAACAACTTAATTGTCCATCAGCTAGTGAATGGATACACACAGGTGGTATATTCCATACAATGGAAAAATATTTGCAATAAAGGGGTTAAAGTACTGATAACACACAACAACATGGAGGAATCTCAAAAATATGATGGTGAGTGAAATAATCCAGACACAAAGGAATATAAACTCTATGATTCCATTTACTCCTGGATTATTATATGAGAAATGCTAGAAAGCCAGATTTAATCTATAGTGACAATACGCAGACAAGTTGTTACCTGTAGCTGAGAGTGGAGTGACCTGCATGGGGCACAGGGGAACTTTGTGGCATGATGAATGTGTTCTATATCCTGATTATGGTGGTGATTATATGGATATAGATGTTTGTAAAATTCATGGAAATGTACACTTTAAATGGACATAATTTTATTGTACATATACTATTCTTTTGTAATGTTGCTTTTTAAAAACTTCCACCAGTTTTGAAAGTCATTTTACTAGCAAAACATTAGTTTTTGTATAACGTTAGAAGACCTCTGTGTAAGGCTGAAACTGAGTTGACCTGAAATACCCATTTAGATAAATCAGTATACACAATGTAAACAATAATGCATGAATTAAATACCCTTAAACAAGGAAAGAGAGTACAGGAATTCTCAGTATACTTTCTAGCCTATGAGTGTGTGTATTGGAATGGGACCCTAGAATCCTTAGAAGTCATCGATGTACTTTTCTAATTTCTTAAATTGATATTTGGTAATGTTTTAGGCACTAAGAAGAATCCAGCTAAAATGAAGCAATTACATATGAGGTCTGACAATTAAGTTCGTGAACTCATCCTTGAAAAAGTGCTACATACCTCATTGCTGAATATCACTACACCTTCGAAGTAATCCCCTTGGGAAGCTATGCACTGATGCCAGCACCTAGTCCACCCTTCAAATCAATTTTGGAACTCTTTTTCTGGAATGGCCATCAGAGCTGTTGTCGTATTACCCTTGATGTCCTGAATGTCATCCAAATGTCTTCCTTTCAGTATTTCCTTTATCTTCGGGTAAAGAAAGAAGTCACTGGTGGCTAAATCAACTGAGTAGGAAGGAAGGGTGTTCCAATACAGTTATTTGTTTACTTGCTAAAAACTCCCTCACAGACAGTGTCTTATGAGCTGTTGCATTGTCATGCTGTAAGAGCTCCTTTGGGGCCATTTTTGCACACGTCTTTCTCATGCCAAAATTTTCAGTTAAGATTTTCATAACGGTTTCTTTATGGATATTTACTTGGTCTGCTATGCTTCTCACAGCCCACGATTTTGCAATGTTTTCATCAGTTCTGCTTGTTACTGGCCACTCTGACCTCTCTTCATCAGTGACGTGTTCTCTCCCTTCAGAAAAATGTTTAATCCATTTGTACACTGCCATTTTCTTCATGGCATTATCCCCATACACTTAAACTAAAATGTCCCTGATTTCACTTCCACTGTTGGCCAAGTTTAACAAGAAATTTAATGTTTGTTTGTTGCTCTAATTCAAGCTCAGACATTCTCACGATGGCACACAAAAACACACAACAACAGTAATGAATGCCACTCAGCAAGACACCGCCACATGTCGACATGAACACAGCTGTGAGACACTCATATACCAAGGTTATGAAACCTTATTGAGCTGTTTGTACAGTGCTGCCAATGTAAGTGCACGGTGGCAAGTTCTCGAACTTAATTGTCAGACCTTGTGTAATCCATACTTGGTTTTGTTTTATTGTTCTTTTCATTTTTTTTAACTAGAAAGAATATGTAGAAGTCACTCAATGTCCCTTAGAAGGGATTCTTCCTTTTAGGAATAGAGAACCCCTAGATTTTACCTGAGCACATACATGGCTGTCCATCTAGACATTACATTTCTCTGCTTCTCTTGCAGTAGCAGGTTGTGGCTTTGTGACTAATGAGAGGCGAATGGTGATGTGTGTAAGGTTACCTCCTTAAAAACAAGCCACTTGTCCTAGACTTGCTCTTTTCCTTTTCTGCTGGCTGGAGGTTACGTCAGGTATAGCAGCAGCCACTGCTTCCAGAGATGGAAGCCTGATGGAAGATGATAGAGCCAGCCTGGGACCCTGAGTGATTTGGTGAAGCACACCTCCTCCTGCCACCCTGTATTTGTGACCTGAAAAAGAAAAAATTCTAACGGGCTATTATATTTCTGAGTATCTTTGTTATGGCAGAAAGTTTATATCCTAATACAAAATGAAAGTATTTAAGACTTTTACGTTTTTCTCTGTGTACTGTTTGGCCATATCCAATATATTTTGGTTTGTATTCTCAATTAACATAATTTCTAAAATAGCATAGGATTGTATGCCAAGAGTTCTTTTGGATGCAGTTGTTATTTAGGAGAATGTTTCTCAATTTCCAAGTTACGTTTAAACTTTAAATAATTATTAATAAATTGATATACAGCATTCCACTTGGCTAATTTTTTAAGGTTGTCTTTATGGGCTAGTTTATGATCAATTTCATTAAAGTCCCACAGACCTTTTTAGAGAAGTTGTCTTCTTTGTAAGATACCTAAATATTTATCTATTATGTTGTTTAACTTTATTCCTATAATTACTTTTTGTCTGATCTATGAAAGGCTTAAAGATGTAAGTCAGTGATTTCTTCCATTAATTTTTTCTTTATATTTCTGTCAGTTTTGTTTTGGTATGTATGTTTAATGTATTATTTACTGTCGAAATCTCAATTGAAGATTATACCTTTTATCAGAGTAATACTGCTGTTCTTCCTAATGTATGCCTTGTGCTTTGTGTTTTAGCAGACATTAATATTGCTATCTTAGTTTATATTTCCCTATGCATCTTTGTACTTCTTATTATATTTATACTTTCTTTGTCATTTCTTTTAGATATGTTTCCTAAAAGTGGAACATAGTTGGATTTCCTTTTTTTTTTTAGCCTAGTGAGAACCTTTGTCTTTTAAGAGATATTTTAATGCATTTATATTTATTGTCAAAATTGATCTAGTTGGTGTTACTTCATTGATCTTGTTTTAAGCTGTTTTAAATTCTTTTTTGTTTCCATTGTGTTTTGGACTTTTTGCTATTTGATTTAAAGTTTATCTTTGTTTAATTTTGTTTTGATTGATATTTTAAATTTGTGATATAGCTAAAAGGTATATATACCCTGCTTTGAAATCTACTAGGGATTATTTTTAAATTTTTTTTTTAAACATTAAGACCCTATATAAGACCTATAATTAACAATGAAGAATGAGATGGTATCTTTTATTTTTCCTCAGTATGAAATGAGACATTTAATAAGGTTTTACTTACCTGCTTCTTAGTTTTCATTAAGATGATTTGAGAATTTTATCACAAACTATTATTAAATTGTAATTTTAAATGATTTATAAAATATTTCATTAATTTTTATTAGACATAAAAATTATGAAAACTGCAAGATTGTCACAACTTTAAATAAATTGCCACTGTTTTCCAAGTACATACAAAAAGAACCTTAAGAAAGTCATTAAAAACAAACTCGTGTCATATTATCTTACTTCTCATTATTTTCTTGATCTATTTCCATATTACATCTTAAAAAGATACTCTTTTCCTTGTTGTCCCCCTTTAGGCCATTTAAAAAAAAGTTAAAGTGTAATTTAAAATTAGAATATGAAATTTTGTATTTGGTATTTGCTATAGCAAAGTGTAAAATTCAGAATCTATTTGGGATTATTGGATTCATGGATTTTATGATGGTGGGTTAGGGAACATTACCAGTTCTTTACCAATGAACATGTTTTCTAAGATGTCCTTGTTGTTTACTATGTCAAGTAGCACAAGGCATGGGATGTACATTCTCAGTGACATCTATTCAATGACAGAAGCTGTCCTCTTGCTGCTTTGAGTCTCTGATAGGCTGTTATCCTTCCCTTGAAGGCTCCTAGTCATGTGACCTTCTCAAGTGGGCCTCCTTTTCTGTAATAAGTGTCCTTGTATGTGGGGCTTTTCCATTTTTTTCAGAATACTTAAGGACTATTTAGGGAAGCTGTGTCTTAGAGGGCACACTTAGCGGGGTCTCAACCTTGTTTGGAAACAATGTGGAAGGAAGAAGCCTTTAGCAATTGCTAGGGGTGATACCTTTAAGAAAACAGTGATGTTGCTAATTTATTCTTAGAGATGGAAGAGTTGCCTCTCTCATATTTTTTTAGCAGATAATTATGTAGCAGGACTACCAAGATGTAGGGAGTGAGGTGAACATCCACTCCAGGACTATGGGTCAGGGTGAAATTCTTGGCAAGAGTCTCACTTAGTGTGGTATGTGGAAAGCACATGGGCCAGGGAGGCAGGGAGACCTTTGTTCTAGCTTTGGTTTTCTGTTTTCCTTTGTGACCACAGCAAACCCTCAACTTTTGTCACCCTCGGCTAGATCTATTAAATGAGGAAGATGACTCTGTGAGATCCTTTCTAACCTTAAAATTCCATGACTACCAGGGCACCAGGGATAGCCAGGAAGTTTCCATTTGGCAGCATTTTTATTTTTAATTTCATCTTGTGAAGTCAGGAGGAATAAATCACTTATCTTACTACTTTGAGTAAGGCGAATTAGAAGAAGGGATCATATTTGACTTGTGTGTTTATGTTCTGATCTAATATTAGGTAAGTGACACATGTTGTGGTGGAGAGTCCCAATTATAACACCTGGAAGTAATCTGGTAATAGAATGAGTCAGAGGAATGTTAAATCACCATTTTCCCCTGAGAACACTGAGAACGATATTTATCTAGACTCCCAGAATGCTCTTACTCCTTTCATTGGGATATGTGTGTGTCTTGAGATGGAGGATACTGGAGGGAGCCCCCCTGGGTGGCAGTCAGACATCAGACTGAAGGTTCCACTGCACATCTTTCCTGGATGAGCTCCTGAGTAGTAAAAAGGCTGCCAGCACTGAATACATGTTTCACAAGATCAGCGGTAGAATGCTGCCCGAGCTGGCTTTTTGTTATAAGCTGAGTTGGGTGTGTTCGCAAGCTGGGTGGGCAGAGAATTTTGAAATAATGAACATGTCACAATTGTGAAAGAGCCAGGGAACAGTGCTGCCTGAATAAGATCTGTACAGTAGTCAAAGGGTGACTCTTTTTGAGGAAGGCTTTGTGCTGGTTAGATTCTGGAGGATGGGCCACTGACAAGTCTCCATCCAGATCAGCTTGGAAAAAGGATTGTGCAACGGACATTGATTGATTGTCATCATTGCTTTGAGGACTAAAAAATTATCGAAAAGTTTTATTTCTCTCTTTGTCAAGAGCTTCGAGGGAAGAAAGAGAATTTTTTCATTTCATAAATGCATTTTCTTTTAGTAAATAGAGATATCATGAATAAATGCAAATAAATTAGAAACTTGGATACAAAATATAGGTGATAGGCATTAAGTGCCATTGTGTAGAAGACCATTCTAGGGATGCAGAGATCAACCCTTAGTAGCCTCTGTCCTCAGGAACTTAACCTGAGGGAGGCAGGCAGATAAATGGCTAACATTTATTATGTTTCATTCAGCGTTTATAGAGCATCTATGCAAGGCTCTGTTGCTAGAAGTTGAGACTACAAGGTAAGACGGAGTCCCTGTTCTCAAGACATAAGCCAGAGGGAGATGAGTAAACAGGTGACTAGGGCTCAGGGTACGTGAAGGCGTATAGGAGGGAAAGAATCATTAGAATGTATAGCAGAGAATGATGCACGTGACTTTGAATGTCCCAAGAATAGAATTAAGCAGTTGCAAGGAACCTATTCCTTCAGTGGTTGTAGTAAGCTGTGCTTAAAGTTTTGTTCCAAGAGCTGAACATTTCTGATGTTAAGGATAATAATAACGAAGAATTTTAAAATGCCTTCACTGTGTGGCAGGCACGGTTCTAGTGATTTACATACATATAACAAGTGATGTAATCCTTGCAGTAATCGTAATCCTATAAGGTAGGTATTAATATTAGTATTAATATTAGCCAAGAAGCTGAGGCCCAGAGCAGTTGAGTTACTTAACCAATAACAATTAGTATGTAGTGGATCTGGGACTTGGCTCCAAAGTTGTTGTTCTTAACTACTGTGTTGTTAAGACTTACAGAATTAAGGAAGTCAGCTAATGGAAGAATCATTGTTGTATGTTTTTGCAAGTACAGCAGCTTAATATTTATTAATGAACTGAGCACCTAGGAGAAAAAAAGAATGTCAAAGCATATGCTTTTGATTTTCTAGACATAAAGCTATATATTATTATAATTATATTGGAATTGCCCTGTACTAGCTACAAATTATAACTACATTTTTTTATTTGAAATTATAGGAGGATACCATTTGATCAAATACTGTTCTCCAGGAGTTTATAGAAAAGAGCTTTCTGAATTTTAAATATATCTAAAAGAGATTGTATAGCTTCCCACAATCACTGAATCCCACAGCTCTTTGAGGTAGGGATTTCCTATTCAGACCTGTTCTGGTCAAGTAAGAGGCTGCTTTCTCTCTCATCCATTGAAATGTCTGTCTTTTTTTACAACACCAGAGGCCTTTAATTTATAAGCTGGATTTGTAAATTGATGGGGCCCAGCCTGGTTGGGCCTGTGGTGCGTGTGGCTTACCTCCATGCCTGGAGGCCGGCTATTTGCTGCTCCGAGGGAGTTAATAAGAGCTTTGGTGACCTGGTTTGCCCACAGTTTATAGGCTCAAATCTCGGTGATCTGAAGGAAAAAAAGAACAAAAAAGTCAAAGTTACGGTTGTAAACTAGAAGGGAAGTTAGAATTTTAAAACCAGCATCAATATGGTACAGACAAGAATTAGAAGTTAGGAAGAGCCTAAGAGGAGAGATTTTTAATTAGAACAACCCTCAAGACATTTGAAATTGTTATGATGATTTTAAATAGGCAACCCTTTGGCTTTAGAAAGAATCAAGGATTCGACTTTCTGTATGTAATATATTAAATATAAACACATACAAAATTTAAGAGGAAAAGGTAATTTTTTTATGTAAAGCCATTTTGATTTATGGCTTCCTGGCCTTTGAAAGCCTCCTTGCACCTTGATTAAATACATTGAGTGGTTTTAAAATTTAATAAAGTAATTTTTTTCTTTTTTTGCACAAGCAGGTATTTTTAATATAGCAATTAAGAATATCATTAGGAAGATTATTGAAAGCAGTGTGTACAATAAAGCTTGAATGATATTGCTAAGTAAAGAAAATGAGATTTTAGATCTCATTGGGGCACATTAAAAATAAAAGTAAACTTTTCATGTAATACTGAAATCAGCTATGGAATTGAAGAAACTTACTAAGATAATACTTCGTATGAATATATTTTCTATTTTGGGTTTTAAAACATCAATTTTATTTACAGAAGGAATACAAAAATACTTTTTTTTTTTTTTTTTTTTTTTTTTATTTAAAGAATAAGGCATGACAGATCAAAGTTCCCTTTGGCTACTACCTTCCCATCTTCCCAGAGGTCGTCATTTTACCATTAATTCTTCCAAATCATTTTCTGAATATTTATGTGCATAAATTTTTTGCATAGAATAGATGTTTGTTTTGCATAGATGTTAAAAAAATAACCCATAGAAAGTATTGTTTGCTGATTCATTTTAAATATGACCTTCCATTAAATGTTTTATTTCTGATACTTCAATAATGTTACTAATAGCAGCTGGCATTGAGTAGTTACTATGTGCTAGGCAAGATGTTTAGCATTTTTCATGTAATTTAGTCTCATAATCTTCATAATAAGCTTCAGAGGTATGAACCTTGAGAAGGAATATATCTGCAAAAAAGGATTCCTCATGGTTAATTGGGCCCAAAATCATAACCAGAGTCTAGCAGCCATTGCTAGCAGAGGCCTCCAATACATGCTGCATTTCAGGGAAAAGCCATAGACTGGGCTTCCAAGCCCCAGGCACTATGTTCCTGCTGTTTGAGCTGACCCTTGTTAAGGGTGCTCCTGTTAGCGCCTTTCAACCAATTGGCTGAGTCCTGCCTGTCCAATTGGAACTACACAGCTATATCCTCGTTTGCATCTATACTGACCAATCAGAGCAGAGCAGCTCCATAACAACCAATCAGAGTGTGTGAAGTTGACCAGTCAGAACTGTGTAATTTGGATTCCTCATTTGCATAAAAATGAACCAATCAGGAACCAGGGCAAGAACTTTCTCTATAAAAGACATCTTCCCCTTTGTCTTGGTGAGTGCACTTTTGGTTTCCACTGGAGGCTGTATTTCCCCCATTTGCAAATTGTTCACCTGAATAAAGTTTCTCCTTTTACTGCATCCCAGATTGAGGACTCCTGTTGGCATTGAATTGGTGACAGTGACCTTTTATTGACAGAGGTGAGTAAAAATAGTTGATTTTATATCTGTAAAATTCCACCTTCATTATACCTCACATTTACATTAAAATACTAATGCCAGTAGTTTATCATTCTTTAATAAGATTACAAAACTAAAACATTTAGAATGATTTTTAAAAATTGATAAAAATGTAATTTTTAGTTCTGTTAGTTTTATTAATTATGAGCAGTAAGCCTTTCTCTACCAAGTCCCTGAAGTGAGTATCTTTGCTAAGCCTGGGAATGTGAGAGTGACTCCTGCTCACCTTTTAGGGATGAAGAGGTGTATGTGTCATATCTGACTCATTCTAAATGGAGAACAGACAACCCCAGACATTTCCTCAGTAGTTAATGCTTTTAAAAGTCTACGCTTGTGATGATGTACTTGTTTCTTGGGGAATAGTTATAGGATATATGACCTAGGAGGATGGAGGTTTGTTTTCGAAAGATGTTTTTCATTGTGCCCTTAGTCAGATTGGTATGAGGAAAAAAAGCTGCTGCAATGGGAACTCTGAGAATTTGTATGGGAATTGGTAGAAAGAGAGTGACATTAGGTGGGTTAAGAGAAAAAAAAAAAGGCTGTGCTTATTATATATACCTTGATTTTGGAGTTTGGGTGAAGATATTTTCAAAATTTCAGGACAACGTTAAGAGCTTTAATGAATGGGATAGCTGCCAGAAAAGTTCAAATCTCGGTTCTGCTACTTAACTAGCTGGGTGATCTTGAAAAAGCCACTTTAAACTGTTTGAATCAAATAACATCCACTTTATAAAGTTATGGGGTTGAAATTACATAAAGTATTTTATACATGGAGAAATGCTATACAAATGTGCCAATAGTAGGTGATATTCTTGCTGTTTTCATTATAATTATAGTCAAGGCTGTCTATAATATGCATCTTTTACTGTTGCCTCTGTACTGAAGACTTAACCAGTTTGCTTCTATCCTTTATTACTTGAAAGAGAGTGTTATATTACTGTTCTGTTATTTTCAGAATAGAAAAAGAGGCCTATCACCGAATCACTTAACAAATATTGAAGGCCTAATATGTATCAATCAGCATTTCTTCACGCCTAATGTAAGAACTGAAAATATCGTCTACAGTAACTCTCCAGGAGAGGAGATGCTGAAGGTTCCAACCGATATCATTTCATTGTCATCAGTACATTAGTGTTCATAGACATTTTTGACCTTTTGGTCTTCAAGATAACAGTAAACAAATTTTAATATCGGTCTACTTATAAAAGTATTTGTTAATAAATTTTGTTCTAGTGGGACATTGTTTGAAAAAACCAATAAAAAGTATCTTGCTGTGGTTTCTTTTTGGTTATATAATACTTAAATTATTTTGAAGTCTCAAATAACATACAATGAGAGTATGAAGTTTTTATGCTTATCAGAACCAGACATGGGTTTAAAATGGTTAAGAAGCACTAAAGCTAAGCTCTCCTTTCCAGATGAGGAGAGTTCCACTGAGTTTCCATTTGGTGCACTTCAGGGTCCATGCTGTGATGGGGAACTGATCCTTGCTTGGAAGCCCAGGCAGAAGTCTGGTTTATTATTTGGAATTTCTTTATCATTTTGCTGCCTCTCATTCTGCTAATGTGTTTCCTAATATAAATGTTATGGCAACTCAGAATCCATGGAAAGAGCAAGTACCTTTAGCCTGTTGCAGTCATGGGACTGCCTTCTGTGAGCCAGTGCTACAGAAATTAGACATCAGTTGTTTAGCTTTAAGGCAATTAGGAAGTCTACAATTGAAATCTCATTTGCCATTTGAGTGATGTGCCATTTATTAGATAAAAACACTACTGCTGCAGGCTGTTTCTTCAAGAAGATAGGTGTGCTTTGGAGGAGGCACTTTCCTGGAAAAATAATCCTTTGGTTTTATTGTTTCCTCTTCTTAATAGTTCTGAAAAGCTTACTTCTTTCACTTTTATTGGAGGTTTGCTTTGTCATCTCTGTACTCAGTTTCATTTATTTCTTGACCTAGTCTTTGTGGCAAACCATTTCTACCCTGAAGTTATACCAATGGAAAAAGTTAACTCTTGTTTCAAAGTGACCTATGAAATTCTATTCCATATTTTAAACGTAACCCATTGGAAATATCACTTCTTTCTTCATTTTATTTTGCTACCCCACTCATGCCCTTTATTATCTGAGGACCAGAGGGTTCTTTTTGTTTTTGTTTTTTAATTAATCTCTCTTAAATTCATCTGTATGTAGGAACTGAGCATTTCCCCTTTGCCGAGAGGCAGTTGTGGGAAGAGTAGCTTGTTTTCTCGAGATCCCAACCAGGGATCTCTAAGGAGTCTGGGATCTGCACAGTCACATTTGCTTTTCCAAATTAGCAACTAGAAATATTTTAACTTACCTTGACTATAATTAAGTTACTCTTAAAGAAAAGTTCATAATCAGTTACATTCTCTCAGCTTCTGGCTTATGATACTAAAGAAAGTTTTACATAGGGTAGATAAAGGCTGGAGTAAAATTTTCTGATTCGATTGCATATTATTTATTGTGGAAAGAATGTTTTCCCTCCAGACTGACTAGGAACAAGATGTTTAAACATAAGCCAGGGTGGAGACCTGTTTGTTTGGTCAGCTTCAGAGGAGCCACGTTTCCCTACTTATGATGAGTCTGCCAACTATTCTACCCCCCACCCCCACCTGATTCTCCAAAGTTTCTTTGGAATTTTTACTTCGGGCTCTGTTGGATAAGAAAGTGATACAGTGCATACGCGGCAATTAAAAAGGCTAAAGGCAGTTTTCTGGAGCAACGTGATTTTATCCTGTCATTAGGAATTTATGCTGTGCTGTGAGTGTGTGTGTGTGTGTATGTGTAAAATGGCTTTTTTTCCTTTTTTCTAGTCCCCCTCTCCTGTTGGCTTGTGTATTCGCATAGCTGGACTGCAGCAGGACTCCATTTATCACAGGCAGTGGGAGGAGGTATGGAGATATGAAAGGGTTACTGTTCACATTTCCTGTGTAATTCCCTCTGATCTTACTGAGCTGTAATTCCTTTCTTGATGTTAAACATTCCCAGGCTCTTATAACCTTCTAGCTAGCTTGCACTGGCCAAGTTTGTCCCAGGTGATCGTGTAGGCAAACCTCCTGTTTTTAAAGACTAGAAATCGCTCCTTCCTCCATGAGATAGGCGAAATGGTCATTCCTTTGCAGTCCCAGAAGAAACCCCTTTGATTTAAGACAAGAACAGAGCAGTAACATATTAGTTTTAAAATTCAAGTTTAGCAGCCAAGTTTGTTGTCAAATTATTTGTGTAGATTTTTAAATTGGTTTAATGAAGTTTTAGTTAAATGAAAACCCAATGATCTATTAAAGATTACCTTCTTCCTTCTAAAAACACACTTGACGATTGGGTTCTGATTCTAAAAAGGGTAAATGTTGACCCTACCATCTTTTACTTTTCTTAATAAGTGGATCGTTTTAAGTTGCTTCAGATGTGTAAAGCTGCTTAGTTGAAACATCAACATTTCTGCTTCAGTTCAGTTCAGAAGGTTGTAGTTGGGAATAGGGAGATACTCGTTATTTTCTATCTTTTCTCTGGTTTTGAAAGCATAGAGCAGCTCATTTTTATTCCACAATTTTTAAAATATACATTTTTGTGGTTGGCGAAAGGTTTTCTATTTTTGCCTTTTTCCCTTCAGTTTTAAAAGAAAATGTTATGCTTCTGTGATGCATAAGAATGTGTCAACAGCTGATGATGAATTGATAGAAACTGAATACCTGTGCCTGCACTGGCCTCGTCCCAGGTAATGAGCTTTTGTGTAGACACAGCTCTGGGCAAGTTTACTTTCATTGCTTATAGCACATCTCTATGTCCTCATTGAACAACCAGGGAACCTGAGGGTTTGGGGACAGACAGAAACAACACAGTGTCTCTTTGAAGGAGTTTCTAGGATAATTTAAGTTTGCTGGTGTTTAGGCCAAAGTAAACTATTTGCATTGCTTAAAGCAATGAGGTAAAATATTTTTTTTTAATCTCACTTTAACCATGTGTAATATGGTTTTGCGTAGAAATGGGTAGATGAATTCTTAGATTGATTTTGTTCGCATCTGCTAGAGAGCCAACCTTAATGGTTGATAATTTCCCATTTACCTTTAGTTCCCCGATGACTAAAACAGTCTGTCACACAGTAGGCTTTCAGTAATGGTTTGTTGAATGAATTAATGAATGAGACTGCCAATTACTTTTGTAGATTCTTGACTGATCCATATGTGGGTGATTATGTACATGTCTAAATATGTTACTCTTGCCCTTCCTGTTAGTCTCTAATGATAGATCCTGTTCATAGTCCTTTGTTATTAAACAGTTAATTCCCTCACAACATTTTGTGCCCAAGTCCTTAAGTGATCTACATCTGGCTGACCTAACCATGACACTGCTGTCATAGAAAAAAGTGGCATTTAGTCGTAAATTACTTTAATTATACATAGTCTATTAACATTGCCTAAAACCAATAAGCCGATTTATTTTCATAATGGAAAAACTCTTATATTTCCTCCCAGGGTTAATTATTCCTGGGACCAACATAAAGCATTGAATAGTAATGTCAGTTAGTCAACAAATACTTAGAGGATGTTCATGTAAACAGCATCTGCCTGGAATTGTGGGTTCTCCAAAGATGTATGTGGCCTTGGTCCTGTCACCTAAAGTCTAGACTTCTCAACAAGCAGGATATGTACAGTAGTCAAGTTAAACAGCCACTGAATGTACATTGATTATGGTTATGTGCTAAGTGAGAGATCTGAGCAAGAATCAAGTAGCTTAGGGGAGGGAGAAATCATTTTGACTTGAATTAAAAAGTGGTGAGAGATTTCATAGAGGAAGCTTGAGTTGGGTATGAAATAAGTAATTGGGGATTGGATTTAAAGGAGTGAGTCTATTTGACGTTTATAAATATGGGTGATAGTTATCACATGTCCTGTTCCCAGCAGCAGTGAAGAAACAACAACAAAAAACTTAAGTATTTGGTGGAGATTTTTCTCCATTGGAGACTTATTTATTCTTTATTTTTTACTGAAGTGGAATTTCAGAACAGCTTCCACTGATGACATACAGCAGCTTTTTAAGGTAGCATAAGGATGTACTTCAGTAGGAAGTCCTCCCAAATTTCTCACCCAATTAAAATTTCAGCAGGAGGACAGGAAGAAGATATATTGAGAAGTTAATCATTCATGACTACACTTTGGTAATAAGGCCCCATCCAACCTCAATGGCAAGTTTAACAGTGCTCACTGCTAAATTATATCTTGATTTGAAGTCTAACATATGAGAAGATAGATCCAAATTTCCTTTTTTTGTGTGTTGCACAGATATAGGTGGCTGTAGTCACTACAGGTAAACCTAACTTCACAATAATTTTTTATTAACCTATTAACGGTTCTTCTACAATAAAGCAGTTATTGTATTAATATCCTAAGCTACTTTAATCCGTTTTTTTTGGTTTTATAAAAAAACTTTAAAAATAGATACAATTTATTTTGAGACCTTTTGATTATATTTACTTATTACTACAAGCAAATACTTTAGTGAGTTTAATTTTAGAACCAAACTTCTATATCTAGTTTTATTTTTTTATTGTACAAAGGAAAAACAACACACCGAAAAAACGAAAACAGTTTTTTTTTTCCAACATAGTAAAGATAGATCTTAAGACACTCTGCTGACTTTATTTTTTAGTCTTTTGACCAGTAGCAGATTTATGTGGTCCTATGCATATTTCAGAACATCCTCATTTGTTCAACTGTATGACTTGCTGCCAGTGTAATAATGAAGAGGAAACTATAACCAGTGCTTGTTTCCCACACTATATTTTTGTGACAATCCAGAGTCTTTCAAGATATTACTAGGTGATCCATGATTTTAAAAAAGTGGTGGTCAGTTAATTTTATGAAAGGTAGGGGCATCTCAGTGAATATTGGTATTTCATTTAACCCAATATTTCTCAAATGTATTTGACTTTGAAAATGCCCACTGCCTGCCTCCCTCCCTCCTTTCTTTCTGACTTTCCTTCCTTTATTTTTTTAAGAACACTTATTAAAAATCTCCTATAGAGCAAGTTTCAGGACGTGTCACTATAAAGTTTACATACACATACACATTATTTAGGTCTGTTGCTCATGTCCATTTTTCTCTTAATCTTTACCTTTTCTAAGGCAAAGGATGGACTATGGAAAGAAAAAGAATAATGTTAACATCTTGCTAGCTGTTCTGATGTTATGTTTAGTGGGGAAGAGGCTGACACTTTTATCTGAAACAAGATTTGAGATTTGTCTGAAGATTTCAAGAGTTCATACTGTCTGCATCTTCTATAGCTCTAGAAAATAGAGTTGACCAAGCATAACAGAAATTACCACTAGGGGGGAAGAGTAGTGTGGCTGGGAGGTAAAATGAGAGTTACATTTTAGTGTAACGACTTCTGTTTTGTTTGAATTTTTTCATTCATGTACCTTCTTTTTGTAACCTAATAACAAAGAACAAATTAAAAGATCTAACTAGTTGAGGGAACCTCTACTTTATAAAAGGATTGCTTTCTCCAAGCTTTTATAAGTACTAGCCTCTCTGGTGTTTTAATACTCACTTTGCTGGAAAAAACAAACAAAACAAAAACAAAACAAAAAAAGAAACAAAAACCAAAAAATTTAAACCATTTTTTCAGAAGTAAGTTTATTATATGAAGCAAGATAAACACAATTAGATAAAATTGATTTCCCTTGCCCTTGTTCCCACTGCGTCTTGTACATATTTCTATTGGTGCTCTCAATACACTAGGCCATCAGTCTCCATTTATATGCTAAGTGAGGAACTGTGTCTTATTTGTCTGTGTATCTTCAGCACCTAACTTTACACTGTGCCTGGAATCTAGCAGGCATTCAATAAATGCTTGTTGATGGGGGTGTGGGGAGGAGCGGAGATTAATCACAGTTATTCCTAGGGGAATACATTAGTTATTGTCACTTTCAAATCTAAAGAGGAATATGTTGTTTTGAAAATATCTTTAAAATATAGTTTATTTTATTTTTGTATGTATTCATACCTGTCTTCTCTCAAAAAGTTTAAGATGGTATTCATTACTACACATAATATAAAATAAAATTTAAAATAAATGAATAAAGCAACAAAGTTGGAAGACTTGGTTACTTCCCATTTTCAAAAGTCACTATAAAGTGACAGTAACCAAGACAATATGGCATTGGCATAAGAATAAGCATGTATATTAATAGAGAGGAATTGAGAGTCCAGAAATAAACCCTTACATTTTTGGCCCATTGATTTTTGACAAAGCTGCTAAGACTATTCAATGGAGAAAGGATTATCTTTTAAACTAAGGGTCCTGGGAAAATTGGGTATTCATATGCAAAAAAATGAACTTCCTCATAAAAATCAACCATACACAAAAATTAATTCAAAATTAATTATGGACCTAAATGTAAGAGCTAAAATTATAGAACATCTAAAGGAAAGCACAGAAGAAACTTCATGATCTTGAATTAGGCTGAGTTGTTAGATATAACACCAAAAGCATGAGACATAAGAGAGAAAAAATTGATAAACTTGACTTCATTAAAATTAAAAACTTGGGCTTCAAAAGACACTGTTAAGAAATTGAAAAGACAAGCCACAGAGAAAATACTTGCAAATCATGTCTGATAACGGACTGTATGCAGAACATATAAAGAACTCTTAACAGCTCAATAATAAGAAAACAAACAACCCAGTTAAAATATGAGCAAAAGAACTAAATAGACATTTCATCCAAAAGAGACATACAACTGATAAATAAGCACATGAAAATGTGCTCAACAGCATTAGTTATTAGGAAAACGCACATTAAAAACACAGTGAGGTACTTCTCTGTACCCACTAGGATGCCTGTAGTCAAATAAGACGGACAACGTCTAGTGTCTAGGATGTGGAGAAGCAGGAACTCTCATACATTGTTGATGGGAATGTAAAATGGTACCCCCATCTTGGAAAACACTTTGAACATCTCTTTAAAAATTAAACCAACTTACCATATGCATTAGTCAGATTCTCCAGAAGAAACAGAACCAATAGCATGGGAATTGGCTCATGTGATTGTAGAGGCTGGGCGAGTCCAATGTCTGATAAGGGAGGCCGGCAGGCTGGGTCTCAGGAAAGTGTTGCAGTTTAAATCCAAAGCCAGCCTGCTGGGAAACCAGGAAGAGCTGATGTCGCAGGTGAAATCCACAGGCAGTCTACTGGGGAATTCCTTTTGCTCAGAGGTTAGCCTTTTGTTCTGTTCAGGTCTTCAAATAATTGGATAAGGGGGCAGTCTGCTCTACTCAAAATCTACCGATGGTAAGTCTCATCCAAACACACTTCCCCAGAATAATGTTTGACTAAGTGTCTGGGCAATGGGCCCAACCAAGTTGACATGTAAAACTAACCCAGCAGTTCCACTTCTCAGAATCTACCCAAGAGACATGAAAACATATATCCACGCAAAGACTTATATGTGATTGTTCATAGTAGCTTTATTCATAATAGACAAAAATGAGAAACAATCCAGATGTCCATCAACTGGTAAATGGACAAACAAAATGTGGAATGTCTACACATTTAAATATCATTCAGCAATTGGAAAAAAAAAAAGGAAAATACTGATATATGCTATAACAAGGATGCACCTCAAGGATATGCTAAGTGAAGAAAGCCAAATTCAGAAGAATAAAAATGGTTTGGTGCCTGTCATATGAATTGTCTAGGTAGAGCAAATCAGAGCAGGTTTGGGGGTGGGAGCGGGGATTGCATATGGACTCAAGGGGATTTTGAAGAGAGATGAGGATGTTCTAAAACTGGAATGTAGTGATGATTGCACACCTCTGTAAATTTACTGAAATACCATTTCACTGCATACTTGTAACAGATAAATCTTATGGTATGTAAATTGTACCTCAATAATGTAAAAAAAAAATACCGAAGGATGATAAAAATTGGACAAATGGACTAAGAGTGGGACACACAGTGCGTCTCATAAAAGCTCCATATTTGTTTGAGGTTGGGTCACAAATTTTGCTCTAAGCTCTCTAACGAGACCTCTTATGAGATGTGTTTTCTAGTTTTCACAAGATCAAAATCTATTAGCATTTTAGGAGAAGCCTAATAATTATAAGTCAAAGAAAAATATATCCTTTTCGTCATAGTGCAACATACTCAACTCTGTCCTCAGTGGCATCCTTGTAATACATAGCTGAAGACTCTTCTCCAGACCTGTTTTTAAACTTCCCTTCAGTACCGTCTGGTGGCTTAACATCTAAGGCGGTTTATTAAACAGTTCTGCTGGGTGAATATGCAGGAGAGCTGTAAAAGGACAAAGCCAGAAATGCTGTTCTTTGGTTGGTATGTCTTAATCCCGACGTGCAGTTTTGGGAATAATGAATGGCTGGACTAAATAGACATGCAGCAATCCTGCAGAAGATTTTGGTAAAAACTGAGTAATGGTAAAATCGGCCTTTTTACTTCCTGACAAGTACCAGCAGTGTAGTTATTCTTAGTTACAGGTTAGATATAGAGACTTCTGCTTTAATTGTCACCTAGCTTGGGTGTAGGATTGGCATCCTCTTGGGAAAGTTGGGGAGCCCGAGGAGAAAATGTATTTGAATAGATTTTATACCACCTATAAGTAGAGACAGCCTGAAGAAATATGTGCTAATAGGTTGTGATTCTCCCCCAGAAATAATTTGGCTATTCTCCAGTGCTTAGACCAAGGGATCATTCAGGCTCCAAAGACAGTAGGACATGACCATGGGCATTAACTTGGAATGGTGTGTTTTTCATTGTAAATTTCCACAAGTGCTACATGCCTAGAGTAAACATTTCTAACAATTGAATTCATATGTCAAATATAGAATATGTAGAATCAAAAATTAAACTCTATCCTCATTTTTGCTATTTTCTTATTGATGTATATTTAAATTGTTTCCAGTATTTGACTGTTAAAATGCTGCAGTAAACGCACTGGTGTCAGACAGGCACTCCCTCCATTTAAAAAAGATATAAGTGTGCACGTACACACATACACCACATTACATATACATATGTCTGTGTATACACACACACACACCACACACACACACACACACATATATATATATATAAAATCACTTTATTAACAACTGTTACCTATTGTATACTTCATAATTTATCTTAATAAACCAGTATTTGTTTACATTATGTTTTATAATCACTGTTTTAGACTTCCACAAATTTGTAATACTGGTCTTGCTTCAATCATGAGAAAGCATCTAAGTAACAGTTTATTAAATGAACTAAACCTGAGCATGACTCTTTTGGCTTAATTATGTATGTACGATATTTAATAAGAAGAAAATGGTTGGTTTTAGTTGTAATAACTTAATTGAAGCTTCCTGTGTTCAAAAAGTAGTTTGTTTTATAATTTTTCTGAGAAAGTTGGTCTTTTTATTTCTAAGAAATAGTTTTACCTTGTAATGAACTATTCAAGTTACTTCTGAATTATATATACGTTTAGGCTTCTGCTTACAATTGGGTTGTAGAAAGTGGTGACAGGACAGTGTGGCCCCTGCAACTTAAAAAAAGATAACTTACAAAAATTATTGTTGTAGTAATGTATTATTACATAATAAATTTCCCCAACACTGAAGTGATTTCAAACAACTGTTTTATATAGCTCATGATTCTGTGGATTGGGAATTAAGGCAGGTCTCGCTCAGCTGAGTGATATTTCTGTTCTATGCTGCATTGAATGAGATCACTGGATGGTAGTCAACTGGTGGAGGGAGTGCTCTGGAGGATACAAGATACCTTTACACATATACGTATATGGTTCCTGGGCAGAGGTGGAAGACTAGGTTCACGTGACCTTTCCAGTATGGTAGTATCAGGGTAGTCAGACTTCTAATACTTAGTCTTGGGGCTTCTAGAGAGAATTTTCCAGGAGATGGGAAGTGGCAGATGCCAATGTCTTAGGCCTAAAACTGGAAACTGGCACCACATCATTTCTACTATGTTCTGTTGGACAAAGCAGTCCCAGAACCCTCCCAGTTTCAATGAGAGGGAACAAGGGCATGACCTTCTAAGGGAAGAGGTATTACAGAATCTGTGACCATCTTAGTCTACCACAGTCCACCTCTGGCCACAAATGATTCACATTCCTCTATTCAAAATACACTAACCACCTTCCAAGATTTCCAAAATTCTCATCCAACTATGGCTTTAGCTTCAAGGTTAAGATCCAAGATCTTGTCATTTAAATGAGGTCCAGATATGCAGGAAGCTCCGCAGTGTAGTTCCTCTCAAGAGACAAGTTATTTAGTCAACATACAATGGAGAGGCAGGCATAGAATAGATGCAGTAAACACTTCCATTCAAAAATAGAGAAATAGGCACGTAGTTTTTACTGGTCCGTAGTAATTTTGAAATTATCATGTTGTCAGTTCCTTCATTAGGGCCATTCCTACTCCCTGGCAGTGATTATTCATAGCTCCTGGCTTCACCTTATCAATTCTGAGTCATCCTTCTTTTTCTATAAGAAATGGTTCATGTTTTCAACTGGGGAGCTTTTCCTGCCTTGTTTCCTGCTTATAGAAGATTGAAAGTCCAAAAGCCTCTTTTCATTTTGTGGTCTCTCTGCTCCTTTCAGTCCAATCTGACATAATTCTTTTAAAGACTTGGTCAGATTCCTGTGTATCAAAATGAAATACACTCCATTAGACAGAAGCCATACCCGTATTTGTTTTTCAGACAAGTATTTTTCCCCCTACTTCAGACTGAGAGAAAGTATTATAAGACAATACCCATAAGTCTATTAGAAGCTTTCCTGTTTGAAAGAGTCCAAAAGGCACACCCTCAAGATTCCTTTGAGGTGTTTTATCTAGAAGAGTCTAAGAGGCACACTCCTAAGACTCTTAGAACTGAACTACATAATACTTTAAATAGTTTTGCAGTCTCACCAACAGTGTTTTACAGCCATACTCTAGAGATTTTTATCCTGAAACCATGCTTTATTGATAGAGCCCTAGATGTGGTGTTTACTCTGAAGCTATGTCTTTTCTGTCTGTGGAGAAAGGGGATGAGAAACTGTTTTCTTTTTTAAAAGAGCAATACCTGGTTCCTTTATATTTACTCTGAATTCTGCTTGAGCATGAAACAGTTCTTCTAATAGCTCATTTTCTTCTGTGCATGTCTCATCATATATGGGTAAAGGAGACTAATACTTTTAACATTCTGCCTAGAAATCTCCTTAGCCAAATCTACAACTGTATTGGACATATTTTCTTTTTTCTATGTTATGCAAGGAATACTGTTGCAAACAGTAAACTTTCCACCACTGTGTAAGAGGGGTTGTCATTTCTCCATCTGTTAACATTTTTACTAATGTCCTTCAAGCTGTCATTGACAGTCTTCTTGAAGCTCTTCCAGCTTCTGCTTACCACCTGGTCCCAAAGCCAGTGTCACATGTTTTAAGATTTTTATTACAGAACCCCACTTCCATGTGCCAGAATGTGCTATGTTTATGTAATTCTGTAACAAATTACATAAAAACTTATCATCTTAAAACAACAACCATTTTATTGTAATTCACAATTTGTGGGTCAGTGAAAAGGGCAGGCTCAGAGAGTGGTTATTGTTCTCTGTAGCATCAGCTGAGGTTAGTTGCTGGCATTCATCTGGAGAATGGGCTGGTTTGGACTGTCCAATACAGCTTTACTCACATTTCTGATACTTTGACAAGGATCACTCAAAAGCTAATCTTAGCTGGGAGTGTCAACAAGAGTGCCGACACCTAGCTTCTTCAATATGAGTTTTATCATAGTTAGACTGATGACAATAGTACAAAAGACAGGAGGGCGGAAATAGATGTATTCCACTGTAAAATTCTTATGTTGTATATGAAATGGCATGATACTATTAGAAGTTAGATTGTGATGTTAAGGGTCTATATTTTAAACACCAAAGCAATCACCAAAACTGCAAAAGAAATAGGTATACATCTAATAAGCCAATATTGGAGATAAAATGAAATACAAAAAATAAATTAAAAAATTCAATCCCAGATAAGTCAAGAAATAAAGAGAAAACAAAGAACAGATAGGAACAAATAGAAAATAAGATGGTTAATTCAAATTCAACCATACACATAATTACATTAATTAACTGTAAATGGTGTAGATTCTCTAATAGCAGAGATTATCAGCCTAGATAAAAAGCCAAGACCTACTAGCTACGTACTGTCTATAATAAATCCTCTTCAAATATGAACACACAGGTTAAAAGTAAAAGGATTAAAAAAAGATATACCTTGCAAACACTAATCATTAAGAAAAATAGAGTGGCGAGAGATCCAAGATGGTCGAGTACAAACTCTGTGTCTGCTTCCTTCTGTGAACACATTAAAATTACAGCTAAATTATAGAACGATCTACCTGGAGAACCATCTGAAGTCTAACTGAACAAAAGTTTTATAACAGAATATAAAGAAGAAGCCACATAGAGACGGGTAGAAGGGGAGGAGACGTCTAATAGATTGGCCCAATACCTCCATGTGGCGGTTGAGAATCAGGAGGGATATCTAGCCGCAAAGGTCACCCCCATAGGACTGAAGGACCCAGGCTCCCCAGCCCGGAGTACTGCTGCCAGGAAGAGGAGCCCCCACAACATGTGGCTGTGTAAAACAGTGTGGATTCCGACCATCCAGATGAGAAGGAAGCCTTCAGATGTCCTTTTAAAGGGCCCACACACAGACTCACTCACTTGCAGGCACTCACCCTGGGCTCCAGTGGAGAGACAGTGACTCGGGAGACATTGGCAGAATATGGGGGACAGATTGAGATTTGTGGCTGTGGGGCAAAGGCTGGAGGACAGTCACCATTTTCCTTGTGTGGGGTCTTGTTCCTGTGCAGCTGGCAGGCACACACCATCTTTGCTGTGTTGGTCCCGCATGGCCAAATCTGAATCTGAATTGGTCTGGTGGGCTTTGTTGGGACCCTGCCCTGCCCAACTTCCCTAATGTCTGAGGCACTTTCTCGGTGAACAGGCAAATCTGCCCATGTTACACTCTTTCTTGAAAAACTATCACAGTCTGTGTGCTCCAGGTGAGCGACGACTGGCCTCACTGTGCTCTGAGACTTCACTAAGTAGCACCAGGCTCAGCACTAACACCACACCAGAATCTACATTAACCTGGTGACCACAACTCTTCCCACTCTAGAGACTCTGAGACCCTGCCTCACCCAACTTGCATACCACACGAGGCTTTAACAGTGGCTGAACATTAAGGGAGATGGCAGTGGACAGCAGGCATCAGGGTGTCCTGGCATTTCGCCACCAGGACTGGCCTGGTGGCAGATATCCTACTGTGTTTCCCTGAAAATAAGACCTAGCCGGATCATCAGCTCTACTGCGTCTTTTGGGGCAAAAATATAAGACCCGGTCTTATTTTAAAATAAGACCGGGTCTATAATGTAATATAATATAATTAATATAATATAATATAATATAATATAATATAATATAAAAGACTGGGTCTTATGTTAATTTTTGCTCCAAAAGACGCACTAGAGCTGATGGTCCAGTTAGGTCTTATTTTCGGGGAAACACAATAGCTTCACAGTGTGGCCTTTCCCATGTGCCTCCAGGTTTAGCACAGGCAGCGAACAACTGCGGAGCACTTTGTAGCTCCTACCAGGTAGTTCCCGGCTGGTCACAGGTAGTGGCTGACCTGGACATGCACCAGAGCCCCTTCCAAGAGGGTCCAGAACCATAAACTTGGAGGTTGGCTTCAGACCACAGCAGAACACTGCCCAATTAGCCCTACAAGCAGCACACACAAAGGGACCCCTTAATAGACACCAGAGGCTGCTGGAGCAAATCCCACTCACAGCAGCCTGTAAGCTGTGGATGTGGCCAAACCCAACAGCCAATCATTCTGAGAGGCAATCCCATGCACTGACTTGCCAATAGCAATCAAGGCTAAGCTATGCATATAATAGGAGGGTGCACAAAACTCACAGGAGGGACACTCGTGGAGCACCCGGAGTAGGTGACCAGGGTGACTGTACCAGGGCATCTACTACATAAGGCCTCCTGGTCAAGATTGGGAGACATAGCAGATCTACCTAATACATAGAAAGAAACACAGAGATGCAGCCAAAATGAGGAAATAAAGAAACAATTTCCCCAATGAAAGAACAGGAGAAAACTCCAGAGAAAGAACTAAACAAAATGGAGTCAAGCAACCTACCAGATACAGAGTTCAAAACAATGATTATAACGATGCTCAAGACACTTAGAACTTCAACAGAGTAGCAAGCATAAAAAAGGACATAGAAAACAGAAAAAAAGAACCAGTCAGAAATGAGTACAATAACTGAAATGAAGAATGCACTAGAAAGAATCACCAGCAGACTGGATGAAGCAGAGGATCAAATCAGAGATTTGGAAGAAAAGGTAGGAAAAAACACCCAAACAGAACAGCAAACACAAAAAGGAATAAAAAAAAGAAAAGAAAATTTCTATAGACCTCTGGGATAACATAAAGCATAACAACGTTTACATCATAGAGGTACCAGAAGGAGAAGTGAGCGAGCAAGGGATTGAGAAGTTATTTGAAGAAATAATGATGTAAAACTTCCGTAACCTGGTGAAGGAAATAGATATACAAGCCCAAGAAGCTCAGGGAGTCTCAAACAAGAGGAACCCAAACGCCCACACCAAGACACATTATGATTAAAATGGCAAAGGTTAAAGACAGAGAGAATCTTAAAAGCAGCAAGAGAAAGGCAACTAGTAACTTATGAGGGAGTTACCGTAAGATTGTCAGCTGATTTCTCAGCAGAAACTTTGCAGACCAGAAGAGATTGGCACAAAATATTCAATGTGATGAAAAGCAATGACCTACAATCAAGGACACTGTACCCCATAAGGCTATCATTTCAAATTGAAAGACAGATAAAGTTTCTCAGACAAGAAAAAGCTGAAGGAATTAATCACCACCAAATGAGTATTACAAGGAATGTTAGAGGGATTTCTTTAAGACAGAAAAATAAAAAAATTATGAATAATAAAATGACAGTAGCTACATATCTAACAACAGTTACTTTCAATGTAAATGGATTAAATACTTTAATCAAAAGACATGGGAGAGCTGAATGGATAGTAAAACAAAACCCTTACGTATTCTGCCTACTAGAGACTCACTTCAAATTGAAAGACACACACAGATAGAAAGTAAAGGGTTGGAAAAAAATATTTCATGAAAATGGAAATTAAAAAAATGTGCTGGGGTAGCAATATTTATACCAGACAAAATATTCTTTAAAACAAAGGTTTTAATAAGAGACAAAGAACTATTAATCCCATTTATGGGTATTTATTAAAGAAAAACCCAAAACTCTACTTCAAGGGGTTGTGTACATTCATATATTCATTGCAGCATTGTTTACAATGGCCAAGATGTGGAGGTAGCCTGGTGTCTGTTGAAGGGAGAATGGATAAAGAGGATATATATAACCACATATGCCACCACATATGGCGAGAACCCATTCCCTTCCCTGGTCGAGCAATATTCCCTTGCTCGACCAGGGAAGGGAATGGGTTCTCGCCATATGTGGTGGCATGAATGGCCTGGAGGGCCTTGTGCTCAGTGGAATATCAGACAGAGAAAAACAGAGGCAATGTGATTACATTTACATATGGACTATTAATAGCAAAATAAAATACAGAAACAAACTCTAGATACAGAAAACATTTTCATGGTTGCCAGATGGGGGAGAGGTTGGGAGTGTGGGTGAAAAAAAGGGAAGGGATTAAGAAATACAAATTGGTTGTTACAAAGTAGTTATGGATATGTAGAGTATAGCATAAGGAATATAGTCAATAATATTGTAATAACTATGTATGGTGTCAGATGGGTACTAGATTTCTTGGGGTGATAGATGGGAGGGGTTTGGAGGGCAGGGTAAAAAAGATGAAGGGATTAAGAAATACAAATTGGTAGTTACAACATAGTCATGGTGTTGTAAAGTAATGCATGGTGAATATAGTCAATGACATGGAAATAACTATGTATAGTGCCAGGTGGGTACTAGACTAGTCAGGGGGATCACTTCTTAAATTACACAAATGTCTAACCACTATGCTGTACACCTAAAATTAACATAAAATAATATTGACTGTCACCTGTAATTGAAAATGTAAAATAGGTGGGAAAAGGTGAAGGGGAATAAGATGTCCAGATTTCTAGATATAAAACAAATAAGTTTTGGGGATGTAAATATGGCATAAGTCATATATAGTCAATAATACTGTGTTAGCATAGTATGGTGTCAGATGGTTGCTGGACTTATCAGGGTGATCACTTCTTGAGTTAAATAAATGTTGAATAACTATGGTGGACCCCTGAAACTAATATAATATTGTATGTTAGCTATATTTTTAATAAAAATCTTTTAAAAATAAAATAAAAATATTACAAGAGAATGGTGGTGGCAGGAGGGCAAAATAAAAGAATGGGGTGAAAAAAAATGAAAACTGGAGTGGCTATGTTAATATCCAACAAACTAGGTTTCAGAATGGAATTTTACTAGCGATTATTGATTAATGAGAGATTTCATTGTGATAAAAGAATCAATCAAAAAGGCATAATCATAAATGTCTGTGAACCCAGTAATAGAGCTTCAAAATTCTTGAAGCAGGTAAGCCGGGGACTTCTGGGGAGATGGTGGATAGGGGAATGCTGGGCTCACCTCCTCTCACAACCACATCAAAATTACAGCTAAACTACAAAACAACCATCATTGAGAACTGCCTGAGGACTAATTGAACAGAAGTCCTATAACTAAGAATATACAAAAGAAGCCACATTGAGACCAGTAGGAGGGATGGAGATGCAGAACCAGCTAGCCCCACACCTATGTGTGGTACTTAAAAATTGTGAGGGATATCTCAGCTGCAGAAGTCTCCCCTGAAGAGTGAGGGGTCCCAGCCCCATACCAGTCGCCTCAACCCAAGGTTCCAGTGCCAGAAAGAGAGTTTTGCTTGACTTCTGGCTGTAAAAGTCAGTGTGTATTGTGGCTGAATGAGACAAAGAGCTGCTGGAGTCTCAGGCATTCCTCCTACAGGGTCCATGGACTTACTCACTGAAGGACCCACTCAGTCTGAGCTCCAGCTCTGTGGCAGCAGCTGGAAAGGTGCCAGGGGCATGCAGGACAGAACTGAATTGTCTGGCTTTAGGGCAAGCACTGGAAGGGCAGGGTTTCTCCCAGAAAGAAGTGCTGGCAGAAGTTATTGTTTCTTTGTTTAGCCCTCCCCCTACCCAGCCTGCAGATGCAGGCAGACTCCAAGCTGGAGTCTCCACCAACCTGGCTAACATTGTTTGTCCTCCCCTGGTGATTCCTGAGACTCTACCCACCCAACTTGTGGGGCCACCCAAGCCACTTCTTTTGGCTTTTTCATACAAATGGCCTGCCTTGGCTCGTGCTGCTATGGACTTTCCTAAAATCTCTCAGTGGTTCGTAAACCCCATACAAACAGCATCTGGCCTCAGCGTGCCCCGTACCTCTTGCTAAGCAGCCCCAAGCCTGCTTTGATTTGCAACCAGCCTTGATTTGCAGCTTGGTCTCTCCCAGGCAACTCCAAGATCAGCATATGTGGCAACCATCTGCAAATTACTTTGTAGCTCATACCAACTGGCCCCAGCCAGGGCATAGTAGCAGCTGCCTCTGAACTGCACCTGAGCCCCCCACACAGGCCCCACGACCAGCACACCCAATGGGTAGCTTCAGACCACAGCAGAGCACCTCCCAACCACCTCCACAAACAACATGCCCAAGAGTGGACTCAGAAGGCACCAAAGCCCCACGAAAGCAAATCCTGCTCTCTGGGATCAACCCCAGCACAACAGCTCCTCCACTGTAGTCACAGCCAGTCCTGACAGCCAATCATCCTGAGGGTCATCCCCTCCCATTGACATGCCCAGAGTAATCATGGCTTAACTACAACAGAAGGACACACATAACCCACACAAGGGACGCACCCAGAACATCTAGTTTATGTCACCAGGGAAACTGCCACTGGGTCCCACAGGACACCTATTACATAAGGTCAGTCTATCAGGACTGGAAGATGTAGCAGCTCTACCTAATACACAGAAAGACACACAGGCAGCCAAATTTATGAGACAAAGAAACATGTCCCAAATGAAAGAACAGAAGAAAACTCCAGAAAAATAATTAAACAAAATGTCAACAAGCAAACTACCAGATGCACAGCTCAAAACACACATTATAAGGATGCTCAACCATCTCGGTGACAACTTCAGCAAAGAGATAGAAAACATAAAAATGGAGATAGAAAACATAAAGAACCAGTCAGAAATCAAGAATACAATAACTGAAATAAAGAATTAGGGGGAATAAATAGTAGATTAGATGAAGCAGAGGATCGAATCAGTGATTTGGAAGGTAAGGTGGCAGAAAAAAACCCAATCAGAACAGCAAAAAGAAAATGAGAATGGTTTAAGGGGCCTCTGGGACAACATCAAGTGTACCGACATTTACATCATAGGGGTACCAAGAGAAGAGAGCAATCAAGGGATTGAAAACCTATTTGAAGAAATAATGTCGTAAGACTTCCCTAACTTCGCCAAGGAAATAGACATACAATCCCAGAAAGTACAGACAGTCCCAAACAAACCAAACAACATGAACCCAAAGAGGTCCATACCAAAACACATCATAAAATGGTAAAGGTTAAAGACAAATAGTCTTAAAAGCAGCAAGAGAAAAGCTGTTAGTTACCTACAAGGGAGCTCCTGTAAGACTGTCAGCTGATTTCTCAACAGAAACTTTACAGACCAGAAGGGATTTGCACAGAATGTTCACAGTGATGAAAAGCAAGGATCTACACCAAGATTACTCTACCCAGCAAAGCTATTATTTAGAATTGAAAGAGAGCTAAAAGAGCTTCCCAGACAATGAAAAGCTAAAGGAATTCACCACTACCAAACCAATACTACAAGAAATGTCAAAGGGACTTCTTTAAAAAGAAGAAAAAAGATAAAAACAATAGGAATAATAAAATGACAATAACTACATACCTATCAAAAGTTTCTTTAAATCTAAATGGATTAAATGTTCCAATCAAATGTTCCAATCACCCAGACATAGGGTGGCTGAATAGATAAGAAAGCAGAGAGGACTAAATGAACTGAAATTCCAGAAATAGAAGAGCCGATATGAGCTGAGATTGCTAGCAATCATCTTTCCCAAGTGTGTTTGGCCAGAATGGACACTTGCTAAATATCAAGCTTGCTATGGAAGTGAGACTCTACTAGAGGAAAGCGAAACCAATTAGAGTTTTGATGGTTTTTATAGTCTGGCCTGGTGAACTTGAAGCCAGAGTCCTCAGACACACAGCTAGTTTTCCCCATTGGTTGTTTGCTAAACTTTAGGGCAGTTCCGGAGGCTGGAAAGTTGAGCTGGAATTACATAGTGAAGTCTTCTGCAGTCTTGCAGTGATTAGCACGCTCCACGGATGGGTATATGGTGCAGCTGCAATAAATACACAATTGAGTTCACTCTTGAGACATTTTATACCAGAAATAAGCTGATTAGATTGAAATGATCAGCTTCTCACTCTACCTGTCTCATAGAGGAAAGAACGGGCCCTCAGTAGGAGAAAAGTAATATCAACCACAGTTTTATGGTTACAGTCACAATATTAAGAACACACTAAAAAGATATATGATATGTGAAAAGTCAGAAAAAAAAGTGTGTCCAAAGAAGAACAAACAATAGAAGCAGATTCATCAATAATCCAGATCTAGGAGTTACCAAACAAGGAGTTTTATAGCAAGGATTGTTATGTTACGGGAAATAAAGGAAGAGGTTAACATAATCGATGAAAAGATGAAGGATATGAACAGAAAGTTGGGATCTATAAAAAAATAACCAAATGGATACTCTAGAGCTGAAAATATAATATCTGAATTTAAGATGTAAGTTTAATAGCACAGTAAGCTCAGCAAAAAACAAATAACTAGAAGTAGTGAACTCAAGGACAGTTCAGTGGAAAAATAGACAAGCTAAAGCACAGAAAGAAAAAGGAATGGAGAGAACAAAACAGAATGAGACACATGGGATTCAATCATTTCATCTAATTCGAATCCCAGGAAGAGACAATAAGCAAAAGCAATATTTGAAGATAGTGACCAAGGATTTTTCAAACTGATAAAAAAAATAGTAATCCACAGACTCAAAAAGCACAGGATACTGAATGAACCCCAAGTGAGAATAATATAAAGAAAACCATACCTACATACAACATAGTGAAACTTGTGAAAACAAGCTGTAAAGCGAAAATCTTAAAATAGCCAAAAGGAAATAAACCACACTACTTCAAAGGAGCAACAGTGAGACTGATGGTTGACTGTTCTATGAAAATTATTAAAATCAGAACACAGTGGAATGACATCCTTACATTTTAAGTGCAGAAAGGAAAAATACTGACAACCAGAAACAGTGTACCAGCGAAAATATTTTTTTTAAATGAAGGCAAAATAAAGATATTTTTGGACAAAAGGTGGGAGATTATATCACAAGTAGACCTATAGAACAATAATACTAACAGAAGTTATTCAGTCTGAAGAAAAAAATGATACCAAATGGAAACATAGAACCTTAGGAAAAAATGAAGAATATAGGAAAACATAATATGTGAGTAAATGTAAAATATTTCTGACTATTTAAAGCAACAATAACAGTGTCTTATGGGGCTTAAAACATATATAGAAATAAAATATATGAAAACAATAGAACAAAGGTTGTGTAGATGTAAATGGATTTAAACTGATTGTTTTGTTCAGGAAGTGAAAAAGTCAACTGTAATACGTCAAAGTATAGGATAATTGCTTAAAAATCACAAAAATGTTTAAACAAAAGCTACAAGAGATAAAATGGAATAATAAAAAAATTAAACACAGAGGAATAAAAGAAGAAAAAAGTACAGATGAAATGTATAGAAAACCAGTAATAGAAGGTGTTCTTAAATATTAGTAATTACATGTAAATAGACTTACTCTAATTAAAAGCGAAAAATTTTGGACTAGATTTTTAAAAAGACTCAAGTATATATAGTTTGCACAAGATGTATTACATAAAGGAAAGAAAAGGTACACTGTGCAAACACTAAAAGAAATCTGAAATATTAATATTAGACAAAGTAGACGGTAAAGCAAGAAGTATTAGGAGAGGTAAAGGAACATTTATAATGATAAAAAGGTCAATTCAATAGAAAGACAACAGTTCTAAATTTATGTTAACAATGTAACTTCAAAATATATAAAGCTAAAATTGATAAGACAAAAAAGAAAAATAGACAAATCACTTTGATAGTTGGAAAATTTAACAACTTCTTTCACCCACTACATAATAAGCATATTTTTAAAAATAAGTAAGTTTATAGACTATTTAAATAATACTATGAATCAACTTGACCTCTTGACCTATTGTTGTCAATGTTATACTCACAGAATATAACTGCAGAATGCACATTCTTTTCAAGTGTACATAGAACTTCACCAAAATAGAACATGTGCTGAGCCAAAGAACAAGTCTCAACAAATTTCAAAGGATTGAAATCATACATATATGTTCCGGAGTGGAATTAAAGTAGAAATAAATAACAGAAAGATGTTTAAATCCTCAATTTACTTGGAAAATAAGCAACACACTTTTAAATGATCTATGGGTCAAAGAAATACAACCACAATTAGAAAATATTTTGAAGTGAATCAGTATCAAAACTTATGAGACAGTTAAAGTAGATAAGAGAGAATTTTGTAGTTTTAAATGCATTATTTTTAAAAGTAAGATTGAAAGCTTCCATCTCAAAAATCTAGGAGAAGAAATGCAAATTAAATTCAAATAAACTGGAGGGAAGAAAATAATAAAGAAAGAAAATAAAATAGAAAATAGAAAAACATAAAATAGAAAAAGAAGTAATATAGTTTTCTTTGAAAAGATTAACAAAATTGATAAATCCCTACTAAGAAAAAAGAGAAAGCTTAAATTAATACAGGTATAAAAAGGAAATATTGTTGAAGGTCCAAGAAATATCTGAATGATAAGAAAATCTTACAAAAAACTTTACGTCAATACATTTGACAGCTTATATAAAATGGACAGATTCCTTTAAAAATACAACTTAGCCAAAATGACACAAAATGAAGTAAAAATTCTGAATAGTGCTATATCTTCTAAAGACATAGAATCCATAATTAGTAATCACCCTACCTCTAAGTATTCTTCAATTGAATTAGGTCTCAGTATTAGGTCTTTAAATGTTTTTAGGAAATTTAAAACTTTGCTGTGGCTATCAAGTCTACACTCAACCCACTTTCCATATAGTTTCTTTCAGATTGATTTCAATGTATTTACTTTGCATACCTTTTGTTGGAGTTTAAGGGGACCAATTATGCCATATTTTTCTTCTTCTAACTTCTGAACCCTTTGACAAGTAGACATAACTTAGAGTAAAAATGTCAACTTCATCTGTGGGGAAATGGGGTAAATGAGTGTGCTTAGATCTGCATCTAGTTTTCTATCCTTTCAAATTGCATTGACTTAAATCGCTGTGTTGAGTTTACCATGTGGATGAGAGGCGAATATTTGTGGGTTTGGGAAAGCAAGTTCTAAGAGAAAGTGAGAAACTGGTGGCATACCTGGTCAGACTTCTGCCTTATCTCACCAAACAGATAAGACAGAGAGAGAAAGAGTGGTGTTTTGTCACCTATCAACCTGGATGACGCCCTACACTTTACTCTCCCCTTTTCCTAGGAGTCAGACCTACTCTGCTCAGATGGAACCTGTAGTTTCACGGCTGACCTACTTCCAAAGGTTCCTCATGTCATCGGGATCCTCTATTTTGAACAAGTTTTTATAACTTTGATCTTTCCCCAGAACTCTTGTTCCCTGTCCTCCCGAGAAATTTAAACCTGGCTTTTGTAGACAGTGCCATTTTTTCCCCCAACAGCCATCTCAAGAAAAAGTATTCAATTTTTCTATCTCTGGATTTTAAGGGACAGTTGACGTGTTCCTGTGCTCTCCACTGTCAGTTCAGTGATCAGTGTGCATCCGTTTTTTTCTCTTCTCACTCTTAACGCTGCCATCCCCCTTTCTAAGTCTTGTTATTGGTTGACTTCAGAGCATTGCTACAACTTCCTCGGTTATGTCAGTCAGCATCAGGCTTGAAACTCTCCACTCCACACCGTGTCATTATAATCTGTTTCTCTTCATTCATGTTTGTGACTTTCTGATACCCAGAACTCACTTTTTAACTTGCTCAGTTCTATCAGTCAAATCATTCCAAGACCTCAAATACTAAAAGTCCCCTCTCTTTTCCGTTCTCCTGTTCTCTGGCAATACTTTGCTCTCAAATTCTTCAATTCAGATATTCCTTGATTCATATACTGTCTTTCCATCTCTCCGTCCTTCCCTCCCTCTGTCTCCATCTCTATCTTAATAGATGGCCTTACCATTGGGTCTGAACTCCTTTAACTTTATCCCATGACACACAATTTTTATTTATATCCATCACCCATCCTTTCCTCCATTTCTAATCATAGAGAACCGTTTCTCCTCCTCAATATGGCTAACTCTACCAGAGTTCTTGTTCCCATGATCTCTGAATTTGCTCCATCATTTATCACTCTCCCTCTGCCTATCTCCCTTTTACTAGCATTATAAAAATGAAAAACAGTAACAACAACAAAAAAATATTGTTAGATTCAGTTTCACCCTTCAAACTATGCCAAGCTTCTTAGAAGAGCAAAATGTACCAGTTAATTCCACTTCTCCTTTTTCTTTAATCACACAATTGTTTGAAGTTTTTGTTCTCTTTTATTGCTTTCCTGAAATTTCTTTCTAAGGTCACCAGTGACTGTCAAGTTCTTCTTAGTTTTCCTTCTGCCCTGAAAAGGTAGGACAGGGTGCTTCCTCCTTCTGCTTTTCTTCCTTGACTTTACTGATGGACATCAATTTTTTATAGAAAGCCCCCTTCTTAAATAATCTTTCAGGAGATAAGCAAAGTGTTCTATTGACTTGCTGCAGCAAGAGAGATCACACAAACGAAGTGTGTCCTTTGAGGAAATGGGTTTCAGGGTTTTTCGTGATTATAGGTTGAGCTCTGAAGTTCTAGGGTAAGATGTCAGAGGTGAGGTGAGTCTTTCGATTGATTGATTTCTTAAGGTAATGGCGATGCACACAACGCATGGTCGTGATTGAAAAGAAAGGTCTGTTGAGGCCCAAGACACTTGGCATTTGTAACTGTATAAATGAATGATAATAATTGTTCCAGTTTTCGGTCTTGCATAACTGATGGGGTGGTTATTCTGATTCTTGTTTTCAAGCATGTCTTCAGTGAATTTTTAGCTTTTTACTTTCATTGCAATTGCCTTGGTTTCTTCTTATCTTGACAATTGCAGTAAAACAGGGCTCACTGCCTTTTGAATCTTCTCACAGTAACTCTTACTCCAAAACCAGAGCCATCTTTCTAAAATACAAATTTGAATGTGTTTTCTACTGAAAAACCCTTGATGGCTCCTTTTATGTATAAAATAAAATCCCATGTACTGAGTGTAGTATTCAGCCCCTTTTACTCAACCCCCGGTTCCAGTCCTATCCTTCTGTTGATCTCTCAATCTCCTGCTTCTCCCTCCCTCCCTCCCTCCCTCCTTCCTTATCTTCCTCTTTCCCTGTTATCTCCCTTACCCCCAAACTATACTCTTATTATAGAAGTGTATTGACTCTTTTTGAGCTTACACTGTAATTTGTGGCCTCTATGCCTAAAATAATTTTTATTTCTTCCTGAAATGTTGTTTCCAAACCTACCTCTGTCTAATTGTTTAAAGTCTTATCTCTTAAAACTCTATTTAAGTTTTATCTTTACAGAGTATGTTAGTTTGCTAGGACTGTATAACACGGTACCACGAACCTGGTGACTTAACAGAAATTTGTTTGCTCAGTTTTGAAAGCTAGGGGTCCAAGATCAAGGCGTCCCCAGGTTTGATTTCTTCTGAGGCATCTCTCCTTGCTTGCGGATGGCCAGCTCCTCGCCATGTATCCCCACATGGTCTTTCCACTGTGCACACATCCCTGCTGACTCTCTTGTGTCCTAGTCTCTTCTCATGAGGACTCCAGTCAGATTGGATAGGTCTCACGAGAAAGACCTCATTTTAACTTAGTCACCTCTTTAAGGGTCTTATCTCCAAATACAGTCACATTCTGAGGTACTACTTGTTAGGCCTTCAACACTTGAATTTTAGGGGGTGGGGGACACAATTCAGTCCATAGCACAGAGCCTTCCCACACATTCCCTGTCATAATTAACCCTCTCCAAAATCCCATAGCACCTGTATAACTTGCAGCACTTACTTGTATTATATCTGCCTTGATACTAAGTTATCCATATTTGTCTGTCTCCTCTGGTGGTTTGTGGGTTTCTTGAGGATAGAAGTAATATGTCTTATTCAACTTCATCTCTCCCTGCTCTAGTACTGAATAGGACTTGATTGTTGGCTAAATTTTAAATATGTTATTCAGTGTAAATCAGGCTAAGTATCTAACAATATATTTTCCAGAATTTTTAGGAAGTTGACATAAAAATATGTGAAGGGAATGTATCATATCTCCTGTTTTAGAAGTCTTTGAGCAGAGCTTGAGATTTTTATCTTAAGTCCTTAAATTATACATAGTATAAGTAATATCAATTTTATAGGACTTCATATAACTCTTTTATGATCTTTAAGGTTTCATCTAATTGGCTTCTATAAACTACCTATCATTTCTTCAAATTTCATTACTTCCATTAAATTTGTTTTCAGAGAAAGATGAATGCCATGTCTCATCCAATACTGAAAATTTGAAGTTTAGAAGACATTTGCCAACTCAAATCACTTCAAGTAAGTTTGCTCACATCCATCTTAGCACCAGCTCAAGACTGATTTAGAATGTAAAGAATTAAGTCCACTCCCTTTGACTCTTTCTCAACCCTCTGATTTCTCAGAATATCTTATAGTCACGTTGTATATTGGGTCACACGTCTTGGAAAATAGTGGAAAAATGATTTCTTATTAAATTTCATGTTCTTATTAAAAATATAATGTTTAAATTCATGGAATTATTTTTAAAATGAGACTTAACACCTCAGAGTAATCCTTTATTTGTATCAGGTCTAGTCATCAAGTCTCGACTATGTGCCAAACTTAATGTTTTTAAAATGGTTTTTCCATTGTAACTAATATTTTGTTTTTCAGTTTTTTTAAGTCTTTATATGATTTTTCTAAATGATTTATGCATTTTTGGTCATTAAAGGGGGATATTTTGCTATTAACGAACACTTGAACCTTAAATGTTTAAGTATGTATTCAAGCACCTAGCTTTGAAAAGTCATCTTAACCAACCTTGACTATTAGAATTATCTCCTAATGGTCGTCTGTCTTCATTCTCTCTTCCTTCATTCTGTATTCTGCTGCCAGATAGGTCTGCATATAGAATTACTCCAGTAATATTAAAACCTTTTCATGGCTCCCCACTCACTCTTAGATGGAATCCATGCCACTTTGCCGGGCATTCAAAGCCCTCTGCCGAGCTCCTAAAAATATCCCTCACTTTAGCCAACTGGACTCTTTGCTATTCTCTAAATTCTCATTGTTCTTCATATCTATGTCTTGTACTTTTTTTTTTATGTTTTTCTGTGATGTTCCCTGCTCCTCGCTTACTGTTTTCTGTGCCAGTTGTAATCTTGTGCAAACTCTCAAGGCTCAATGCAATGCAGGTTCCTCCATGAAGCTTTCCCTGACTGCTCCAACTGGAGGTACTAGCTCGCCTCAGGCTGCTGACTTTATCTTACATTTTGTTTTTATCACGAAGATAGCACATTTTACTATACAGCTTTATTATTTGTTTTTATGTTTGTCTTAGCTCCCATCCTTGGTTGTAAGGACTATAAAATCAAACCTCTTGTCTGCCTTATTTTTGTCTCTCACAGCATTCAGCGTAGCCTTACTAGTGCTCAGTAAATATTTGTTCAGTAAATTAAGAATATGCCTGAATTTTCCTCCCATCATCCGAGCAGTCTTTCATCCTTATAGATACATATGGTTCATATTCACGGCAACTATTCATTCCTGTTATGCACTCCTGGCACATGTCCGTTCTGCCATCTTATCCTAGGAAAATAGTGTAATTAACAAGACACAGTCAGTTCCCAACCTAAGAAATAAACCGTATTCCAAAAGTTCATGTCTAATTCTGTTGTTTGGAATGCAGAAAGCATTTTTCCACAAAAACAATGTTATAAATAGTGGTTAGGTTCTCAGCCAGCCCTCCCAAGACAATTTAACTCATCAATACCTGTACT
The DNA here is from genome assembly GCF_004115265.2 of Rhinolophus ferrumequinum. Lineage (NCBI taxonomy): Eukaryota > Metazoa > Chordata > Mammalia > Chiroptera > Rhinolophidae > Rhinolophus > Rhinolophus ferrumequinum. The sequence goes on along the minus strand of NC_046288.1, from coordinate 2,579,270 downwards.
ACTTTAACTACAGGCAGCCACCCTGTGTAACACTGTTTTGTGAAGAAATTCTAGCTTTGCATGTGAAAGCACATCTCGCATGCCCCAGGGGCAGAACAGGACCCGGCCTGGGCTTGGGCTGTGGCAGTGTCTCAATGTACTTGATACTTGATACTCGCATGCATGCCACTAGCTTTATGGTTTTCAAAATTTGCATAAGAGACATTTGCCTGTGCGTTGCTGATGCTCTCATGTCTTGTATATTGAGGACCAGGGAAGCCTTGCTCTCCTGATCCTCCCCACAGTGGGTTAGGATGGGAAACAGGGCTTCAGCTGTCGTATCACACATGTGGGTCATTTTTAAGTTAGATACTGACAGATTAGGAACTGTTTTTACTACACCTCCCCTTCCTGTTCTACAAACGTGTGGGAATTGAATCTATATGGAAAATACTTTTATTAAGAAAAACACTTTTATAGGTATCAACCTTATATTTGACATCATGTCAGTTTCTGTGGACCAGTAATGATCATTTCTTCATTTGTACATGGGCGTAGTAATGCTTCCCATGAAAAATACGTCAGTGTATGCATAAACAGTCCTGGAGGTTGACAGTTTATGCTGTCAGAGTAAAGAAAAACACTTCATAAATTTTAGAGGGTTTAATTTGTTCAGTCATCATAAGCTTGGAGCACAGGAGTGAATGCCTGTTTCATGCTTTATGCTGTCAAAGATGGTCGGGGCTAGGGAAGGAGAACCAGAGTATTAAGAAAAGTTTGCTTTCCCTCCAGGAGCCTGAAATCCAGGTGGTGAAGTATGAGAGAAACCCCCACAGTTCAGACAATGTTATTAATTGCCATAAAATACTCCAAGAGGGTAACAAATGTTGTTAAGATGATCAGAATGGCAAGATCATTCTAATTCACCATGGTTGTAAAGATAGCAGTGGGATTTCAGTTAGTCTTAGAGGAATGGTGAAGATTGAAAGAAAGAGCTAGGAGAGGAAATGATATTCCAGGTTGGATTAACAGCATGAATAGTGGACTAGAGATATACAAACAAACCAACCAACAGAAACAGCATTACTGACTGGAACAGAAGGTTTTGTTCGTGTAGGGTGAAATAATAGGTGGGGAAATTATACTAGTGGTTCAACCCTGGCAGTGAATAAGAGTTATCCATAGATACTTTTAAAAATACAAGTCTTGGATCATTCCCCAGAACTAATAAATAGAATTTCTGGGACATCAGACCTACTTGTTTTTCTTTTAAGGCTCCCCTAGTGGTTGAAAACCACTGAATTAGAAGGATGGGCCAAATTGAGGAGAGTCATAAATGCCTTGCTGAGGAGTTGGGCCAATGTCTCTCAAGCAGTGGGAAGCCCTGAGAGGTTTCTGAGACGGGTGACATGACCATATTTGTGTGTGCCAAAATAAATGATTCGGTCCCTGCCTGTGAATGGAAGAGAAATAAGAAACAGCTTGCATTAGAGCAATGGTGGTGGGAAGAAAGAGAAGTTCACATTTTTAAATGTACTTAGATGTGTGGGAGTTGTTGATGTCAGCCTTGACCTCGGCATGATTTGTTTTACAAACTGATTATACAACTTCACCCTCGTTAATTTCATCTCTTTTTTTCTTAACAACCTGGCAACTTTAACAGTAATTTCAGCCAGTTGCATTTAATGGAAGGAGACCATTGTCTACTCATGTACACGTCCAAGTCGTAATAGTAAGTGAAGTTATGTGTATGAGGAATATGACTTTTAACATAATCATTATAAAGCATTTAATAACCACCCACATATGCAGTAACACAATCCCAGTTCTGCAGGATTGTGCCAAGAACCGGAGTCACCTATGTAAGATAGTTATTGTCACATCATTCTCTAGCGTTAGAGTGAAATTTGAAGAAATACTCTAAATCATGCTATGCATTTTAATATTTTTAGCATCAAATTTGATAATTGCTTAATTTTTTCCAGTCGCCGACCTATGCATGCCTCCTGAGAACAGCAGCTATACCTACGTTGAGCTTCTGCTTCTCGCCTGCCCACATCCACTGTCAGTGTAGCCCTCGCCTCCTATTCAGGCCCATCCCTTGCTAGTGTCTGTTTGTGAACACCCTGTCCCATCCTCACCCAAGTGAGCTAGCAGGGTGGAGATGTAAAGCAGTCAGATTGAAACTTTCCTTACGGCACTGATGAGTTGGATGCTGGGGATTCTCACTTCTGGCTGCTGTGGGACATGACAGCTGGTAGGGTACCAACGGTCAAGAGTCTCAAACCATGCCATAAACTGGAAACAGTGAATACTTCTTTGATGTGTTTTGAATATTTTATGTTTGGAAACAATGAGCCATATTAGACAGCAGCGAATACGTTCAAGGTGTGACGTTTTGAGTGACCTGACCCCTTTAAAAAAGACTCAGCGTCAAAGAACCGCTGTCTTGTTCTATAATCCGTACATACAGGACTACAGTTCCTGCTGTGATCTCCTTGGCCTGTGACAATGAATTTATTGTTGTGAGTTCCTTTTCTGTACCTACTTAGGTTTTCACTGATCATCCAGATGTGTAACCAGAGAATGGGTGGTCTGCTTAGATTTGAGGGATCCTGTAGGAGACAGGATGGAGAAGGGAACTATCATTTGTTGAGTGCCCACTCTGTGCCATGTTCTTCACATGTATTTTATAATTTTAACCCCATTTTACAAATGGCCAACTTGGGATTTAGAGAGGCTTAAAACATTTATCTGACTTCAAAAGTCAAATCAGCAACAGAACTGGGGTTTGATCCCAGATCTGTCTATCCAACTGTCTAAACAGCCTGGTCTTACCAGCCAGCATGACTTTTATTGTTGGGAAAGATCACTGAACTCAGAATTAGAGGCTTTGAGTGCAAGCTTTACTTCTGTCACTAACAACCTTGAACAAGGTATTTAATGCTCTCAGCTTCAGTTTCCTCATCTGTCAGATGAGGATAGAACCTGCTTCACTGACCCTTTGGAATTGTTATGAGAATAATAAGCTAGTGATTTGCAGTATGATTTTACAGGTATAAAAACCAATGGAAGATTGAGAGATTTTTTAATTCATGCCAAAAAATAAATAAGTAAGCCTAAAACATTAAATGAGATGACTTGGACAGATTTCGTGGTGTTTCATTTCTTAACATTGCTCTACAGACTTTCCATAATAATGTTTGTCAGTTTTACAAGTCCCAAACACCATGGTGTGCCAGACTGAATTTAATATCTCAGTGTAGCAGAGTCCTGGCAACATATCAAGTACCTCCTTTCACTTACCAGAAGCAATCATTAGTTTTTATACCATATCAAATAGGTCTGAACTCTGGTAGATACTGAAGAAATGTTCACAGCCAGTGAGCGTGCAGATGATTCGAAGCCTACTAAACAGCAATAGACTTCATGGACTGGAGTTGATGTTGACATTCTCTATATTTTTGAAGTTTTTTTTTTTAACAAGCCTGATTAATAAAGCCACATTTTGTAAAACTGCTTTTACAAAACTTCTGTTCACAAATGCTTCCAGGTTTCTGGCAACTTTCATAGGTTACAGTATAGTGAATACTGAAAGATAACATGCACTATTATAATCTACTTATGCCTCTTCAAGTATACGTAGATGATATAAGAAATTTAGGGAATTCATTAAGTTATAAGGACAGTGCGATGAATGAAGTGGCAGTGAGCCTGAAAAGTACCAAGGTCATGTCCTCGGCCTACCCCAAACCTTTACCCAATTAAAGCTCTAAGTCTCTTATAGATTGGACGGACAATAGAAGAATGATATTAGACTTCAGATATGGACCAGAAGAGGGATTCCTAAGTGTGGCGGGCTCTTCTGTATCTGGCACGCTCGGGACATCCCGGACAGGTGCCCGAGTTCTCAGGTGCTGACTTCCACGCGGCCCGTAGTGCCAGTGCCGGGCCTGCTTTCCAGAAATGGTGGATGGATGCTGACTCCAGGTAAGGCCCGGTCCAATGAAGTGAAAGGGAGAGTAGGCAAGTGAAAGGGAGAAAAGCAAAGAAAATACCCAAAGCAGAGATGATGGCCAGATTTGGTCATAGATGTGTCATGTTTGGCTTACACAATGTTTGTTTTATACATTTATGAATTAGTTATTTACTAGTGTTATTTTAACTAGTTACTAATTTGATTTGCTGTTAATTAATGTACAAATCCAGATTTCTGGGTTCTCTTGAAAACTGTAAGATCTGGCAACTTTAGTCCTACCTTTCCTTGTGGCAGGAATCAGGCCTAGTGGACTAGAAGCTGCCTCTATTAGATGGGAGGATGTGCTTTGCAGCTCTCACAGCCTCACCCCTGTCTGCACCCCTGTCCATTGATTTTCTTTAAATAGAATTCAGAGGAAAGTTAAATGTTACTTACACTGCCATCTGTGTTAAAATTGGAAATAACAGGTTGATGGGATGACCTATTTCAGCATAAGAGAAAGAGTGTTATGTTAGTTTCCCAGGGTTATCATTACAAAGTATCATAAATTGGGTGGTTTAAACAACAAAATTTGTTCTCTGGCAGCTCTGGAGGCTAGAAATCTGAAATGTAGGCAGGACCATGCTCCCTCAGAGGCCTCTAGGGGAGGACCCTCCTGCCTCTTTCAGCTTCCAGTGGCCCCAGGTATTCTGTGGTTTGCGGCAGCATTACTCCCGTCTCTGCCTCCATATCCTCACGGCTGTCTTCCCTCTATGTCCACATTTTCCTCCTAAGGAAAGCAGTCACATTGCATGAGGGCTGACCCTAATCCAGTATAACCTCATTTTAACCTAATTGCATCTACAAAGACCCTATTTCCAAATAAGGTTACGTTCATAGGTACTGGGGGTTAGGACTTCAACACAACATTTTGGGGAACACAGCAACTAATTAGGTGGCATATTACTTTGTGGAGTGCAGAGTAATAGTTGAAGAGGAGAGATCCTTAAGGTAGAATGCCTGGATTCATATTTACAACTTATTTGCTATGTGAGCTTGGATAAGCTGCTTACGCCTCTCAGTGCCTCCATGCCCTCGTCTACAAAATGAGGACAATGAGGTTGAAGTGAGGACAAAATGAATTAATACATTTTACAAGATGAATTAATACCGCACTTAGAACAGTGTATCGCACATACTAAGTGCTCAGTAAACTGAACTATTGTTATTAGCTATTATTCACACTCAATTTCTATGCATAGGGAATAATGGTGCCAAAAAAACTATTATTTACGATAGCATTATGGAACAAACCAAGGACAAACCAAGAACAGTTGATAGAAATGATGCATGGAAAAGAAAAAAAAAAAACTTGAACCAATAAGAAAAGAGATTGAGAGGCTGGAATTTTAATGAGACTTACTTTTTAATACAAATAAAATAATTGTAATACAGTAAACGTATTTAGCCTCCTTACACTTTTAGATAATCTGCCCCGCCTCTATATGCACTTGAAACTGACGAAGACCCAAGCCAAACTGCAAAGCCAGGAGCTTAGATATTGACTATTGAGTTGGCGAGCAGGATAGCCTGTAGATAATAATGGAAAGTCAGTCCAGGGAGAGCATCCAAGGAACACATGACCTCTAAGCATTCCCACCTGTTTCCTTGGAATCATGTCATTACTGTCTGCCTCCTTCCCATAAATCCATGGGTGGAAATTATCTTGGTTTCCAGTTTCTGGGTCAGAGATTGAGGCTGAATAACTCTTTGAATTTAAGTCATACCTTTCCTCCTAAGGGAGCAATTGTTTGGAGATATATTACTTCGTTTTTCCATATAGCCTTTATGTAAGATAACCATACACCTTGAGTTTGAACAAAACCTGAGTGCTCTGGTAGAGAAGGTTTAAAGAAATGACAAAACTTTCTGAAGTACCTGGACGAAAAGTGTTCTGTAGGTTCGTGGCTATTGCGTTTGTTGTACTGCAGAATGTATATGGCTCATTCTCAAACATACTGCTACCCTGAAAACAGAATGTTCAAACGAAATCAAAGTATCTTACCTAAGTGGTGAAAGGGGCATGTGTGTATGTTATTGATGATTTGTGATTTTTATCTTAAGGGAAGTTAGACTATTTAATTTGGGGCAAAGAAGTGGTGCTTTGTAGTTCGAGTATTAGTAATTTGGAACATTTTGATTAAAGGAATTCATCAGGACTCCTTCGGTTGCAAGTGAAAGAAAGCCAGTTCAAGCTAGCTTATGTAAATAAAAGAAACTTAATTGTTTATGTAACTATGGTTTCCAGAGGTGCATCTGGCTTCAGGCATGGGTGCAGCCAGGAACTCAGATGATCTCATCTGGACTTTTTCAGCTCTGCTGGTTTCTTGATTTGTCATTCTTCAAACAGGCACATGATCCGTAAGATGACCACCAGCAGCTTGACACTGTCATCTTCCTAGTTTAGCAGTCCCAACAGAAAGAGAATTTGTTGGGCCCAACATCCAGCTCTCCGCCCCAGAGAAAATGCAGGGTGACTCTCTTTGACCCCACGTGTGATGGCTTGTCACTGGGGCCCAGGGAATGGGGTCCCCTGGTGGGCCAGCCCAGGGCATGTTTTTCCGATGCTGCAATAGAGGAGCATGGCCCAGTAACTGAAAGCCCCAGCTGGGGCTCATGGAGTAAGGGAGGTTTTTTTCCAAAGGAAAGGGAAGAAAGGAGATTGGACTGTGTGCTCAGCAGACCAAATCTGTAGTGAAGTCAAACCATTACAAGTGGTATGTGAAATGATTTAGAGACTCTTATTTCTGATTTTAAGATGGCAAATAAAAACCGTTTGCCTCTCCTATTAAAAAAAACCCATCCGAAACAAAAGAAATAAGAACCAGAAATTCCAACTCTTTGATTAAAAATAGATGACATCAGTAACTCTCACCCATAAATATCAACACAGGAAGTGTATGTTACTGTGACTTAGTAGAATAGAAGAAGGTGGAAACCTAAGCACCTCCAGAGAAGAATGATAATGACAGAAAGCCATTTTGCCTTGCAGAGCCCTAGACCATTCTAGGATTAGAGGTATGAGGTTAGGCTAAAGGAGGAATTAAGGCATGGCGCTAGAAACAGATGATCAGCTGAAATCAGCTGGTCTGTGAAAGGACCAGCTGGATACTCATTCAGGTCCTTATCCCTTCCCAGCCAGCTAACTACCTTCTCCACACCTCAGAAGATGGGAGGTTTATTCTCTGGAGAAGTTGAAACTACAGAGAATCTAGGCTCAGGGACAGTGGGAGGTTGGGTGAAGTGTAAGTCTGCCCTGCCTTAGAGCACCAGGAGCCAAACTTCTAAGTCTCAGAGAGAAACGAATGATCTCAGAGAAAAGCCCCAGAGGGTTCCCCCACAGAGAAAGCCCACTTGTTCTCCATTTGTCCTTCAGTGAAACTCCCTTTCAACAAGCTCATTACCACAGACAGAGCTGCCAACTGGCTGTACTAATAACTTACAGGCAGATAGTCAGCCAAGGATCATCAGATATTTTGGAAGGCTTCCAATATGAAAACAGAGGTAAAATAAACAGAAACAAGGAAGTTTGATGAGACAAAAATTAGAGACAGTAGTAGGAACCTTAAGAAACAAGCTACAATTATTACAACTTTGAAAACATGAGAAATGTTTGCATAGAAAACAATCAGTTTTAAAAAGGAGAATTAAAGGAAAGGAAAATGAAAGAACATGAAATAACTTGCAAAATTAGAAATATGATGGCTGAAATAAATTCATTAAAGGGATTGAAAGATAAATTTCAGGAAAAAATAATTAGAGACACAATCCAGAAGGTCCAGTAGCTCACTAATACAAAGAGAGTAGGAGCCAAACCTTTTCACTTCAAATCACTAAATGTCAGAACATATATAAAACAAGAAATATCAATTCTACAGTACCTTGAGAAAAGATTACTCTATCTGTTGAGTAAAATACTGAATCAGAAAATGAGGAACCAGAATAAGCACCATGAAAATACCCCATATCTCTGAAACACAAATTTGCAGGTATACCTCAGATTACACCAAAAATTAAGTAAGTTTCAATAATGGGATATTTTAAGTGTGCTAAAGGACTTTCTATTTAGAGATATTTGACAATAACTCTCTAAAAATGTTTACTATTTTATACATGTATAAAGCTAAATAATTGTGAGTAACAGAGTATCAATATAGCATATTAATTTTTGTTTTATCTTTTACCAATGAAGAAGACAGAGTCCTGAATGCTATTGTCTTCTAAAAATTAGAAGGGACACTAAAAGTTGAAATTTAGCAGACATATTTTTCAAATTTCAATTATTTGGAAAAAATATTTTTAGGGTTCAGTGAATATTATTATCTGCTGTATAACTGATAAAATATGTTATTATGGTATTTTTAGATTAAAAGTCTTCTCCAAATTGCATTTTGGTTTTTAAAACATTCTAAATTTTAGTCTGTAATATTACCAAAAAACTGATATTTTTAGGTGCAGTGGGGTTCCTCACCCCAAACCCTTTTGGATTCGTTTCTAAAGCCTAATAAAATGGAAGGCAAATGTCTTTTCCCACTTAAAGGTATATTTTATTCCTTAATGTATTATGAGAAAAAAATAATATAGAAAAATCAAGACATGAAAGAGTGCCAGGAGTTTTCTTGCCAATATAACTTTTTAGAATTGTGCTAAATTACTTTTGCTATAAAAACCAGACCAACTAGTCTATTATGGATTCTCCAAGTAATGACATTTTGTAGAAGATTTTTGTAGTTCTTTTGGCTCAGCGAGGTCAAGAATTTTAAATTAGAATTATAGAACTGGAAGGCATCCTCTTATCCATTTTACAAATGAAGGAACTGAAGTCCTGAAAAATCCTGATTTATCCAGGGTCACACAGTTAATCACAGAGGTTGGATGAGAATCATGCCCCTCTGGCGGTCAGTTCAGTGATCTTTGTAAATGACTCCTCAGGTTTATTCTCACCACCATCGTATTACATGCAATGTTCATAATTTATTGCATTAGGCCCAATTAGCAAATTACATGTCTGTGTTTAAATTGCTAAAGCTGAGAGAACATTTAGAATTAGGAATATTGACAGTGACTAAAAAACATGGGATGGCAAGAAGCATTTTAAAAAATCCTTGCCTAAGGTAGAAGATATCCTTTGATTAGGCTCTGGGCCTGCTCTCTAAAGGGAACTCCATTCATTATTCTCCAGAATGTGATTCTGACTTCTGGAAAGTTCTTCCTTGCCCCTTTGCTTCCAAGGTCACATTTATGTGGACATTGGGGACATTTATGTGGAATATGCCCTCCTTGGAGGCGATCTGCCCTTTGTTTCCTACTTTCTGCTCATGCAATTTTGGCAGCTTGAACATTGTATTAAGGGTCAAACAGTTAAAGGCTTATTAGCAAGTCTTGTGGGGTTTTGGCAGTGTTTCTCCCTTAGAAAATTAGTTGGCTTCTAATCTGTCTTCTTGTAGTTAATCCCATGTGCTAGTAATAAAGTGACTACACGTCCCAGTCTGGCAGGGACAGTCATAGCTTATATCTCTTGTGCATGTTAAGTAATAATGCCCTCTTTCACTCCCTAAACTATCCCAACTTAGACAATAAAGTGTAGGATCATTCTAGCCAAAAAGCACACCAAAAAATCCCAAGCCTGATTGATTACTTTGCTTCCTTACCCATTCCTCTCTCTCATTTTGAAACAGGTTCCATGGGAAGTTAGCATACTTAACTTGATCTGCAGCAAGGCTGATTTCCCTCTGTTTACCTGAGAAAATACATAATGGGCCATTTTCGCGCAAAACCTTATTCAGTCTTCTTTTTTACTGTGTGAAGTCCAGACACAGTCAGCATGTCTAAATCCTGGGGCCCCTAAAGTTCTGTATTCTCTTTTTCCTTTCATTTCTGCTCTCAAACCTGTCTGTTCTTGCCTGTGCACATTTCTTTCTTATAGATTCTTGATAAGTGCAGCCAGTCATATTTTATTCTAATATTCTCTTTTCCATCTCTTTTTTCCTATAGCTAAGGGCTTGGTGGACATTTATTCTGCCTTTGAATCTAGCTAAGGCATTAAAAACTTTTTGAGGTATAATTTACATAAACACACAGCTCTGAAGCATTCAGGTCAATGAGTTTTGACAATTGTATACACCCATGTAAACCCCCCAAAGACATAGAACATTTTCATTACCCCAGATGGATGCCCCTTTCCAGTTAATTCCCCGCTTTGCTCTCCTGGAGGCAACCACTTTTCAGCTTCTGTCACCATGGATTCCTTTTGGCAAGCTGTGTTTTTATTAAGTGTTTTGTGACTGCATGACATAACTATCTTTCCATCCTTTACTTAGTTTCTTCATTTCCTGCTCCCTGGCTGCCAAGCAGGTGCCAGATAGTTTAGATTTTTTGTTTGGTCTGCACCCCACTTAAAGATGCTATTTTTTATATTAGTTAGAGGAAGCTAACTGCTGTAATAAATAGACTCCAAAAAATTTAATAGCTTAAACCTAATCAAGTGTATGGCTAATGAAATAGTGCACTGCAGACGCTGCTGATCAGTAGGTGATCTTCTATAACCTGGCCTTTGAGTCCTCAAGCAAGTGGGGAAAGAGGGCTTGCACACACTTCACCTGCTTCTGAAAAGCCTCAGCTTGAGAACTGAGGTTCAGTCACTTCCACTGACGTGCTTTTGTGGAGAACTATTCACCAGGCCACATTTGGTGCAAGGGGGAAGGGCTTGGAAATGTAGACTGTGGCTGGGCAGCCACTTCTCAGTGATAGCTCCGCACTGTGACCCAGGGTTGAAAAGCAAAGTTTGGACAATGTTAATAGTCTACATGTTAACAAGGTTAGTGTCACACCTTTCATTTTGTTTTAATAACTTAATACTGTGTTGCATTTCTTGTGTGTCTTCATGTTATTTCCTTTTCTTTGGATTATATATTTGTTACGCTTTTTGACTAAACATTTTAGTACTTGAAAATAAAAAAAAAATTGGTATTGTTATCTCTGTGATAGAAATGCTCAAAGCAAAAGCAACTGTTTTCCTTATTTTGATGAAATTGAAATTTTCTGTGGGCATCAAGTGATACAGTTTAACTCTTAAAAGATAAGGATCCCTGATATCACTATTTTTACTCAATAATTTACCAGAGATTCTAGCCAGCAGAGTAAGATGAGGGGAAAACAAACAAACAAACAAACCTAAAAGTAAAGGTGTAAGAATAGTAAGGAAGAAAAAAAACTGTCATTATTGGCAATTTATATAATGGTCTATGTAGAAAATTTTTACAACTCCAAGCTAAAAATCTTAGAACTAACTAGAGAGCTTAGCAAGGGTTTTGGATACAAAATCAACATAGAAAAGCCAACTGCATTTCTGTAGACCAGCAACAACACCAGCAACAAAACAGAGAATGTAATTTTAAAAATATTTTGTTTTAAAATAGTTAATATCCTACATAGCCATGGTATATATTTTTTCAAAAGTAAGAAATTAACATTGTTATAATGTTAACTAAACTATACCTTTATTTGGATTTTGCCAGTTTTTCTACTGGTGGCCTTATTTCAAAATCAAATCCAGGTAATTATATCTCTTTTGTCTACTCTAATTTGTAGCAATTTCTTGGTCTTTTTTTTTTTCAGGGACCTGACACTTTTGAAGAGTAGTGTTCAGGTCTTTTGTAGAATGGACCTCAACTGGGGTTTGTCAGATGTTTTCTCCTACTCATATCACATACGTGGGATTACTGTTGATGTTAACCTTGATCACTTTGTTATGGCGTCTGCCAGGTTCCTCCACAGTAAAGTTACTGTAGAAAATATAATTTTCAAAATATACAGTTTGCAATACAATACAATATAAATAACATTTGAATAAATCTAACAAATAATGTCTACAACCTTTATCAAGAAAGTTAAAAACTTTTATCAGAAGACATTAACTATGATCCAATTGAATGGAGAGAACCACCATATTAATGGATTGGAAGATTTAATGTTGCAAAGATGTTAATTCTCTCAATGCATGTAGAATAAATTCCTAACAGATTTGGGGGGGTCTTAATATTACCATTATTATTATCATTATCATTATTGTTATTGTTATTTTTGTGATATTTAATGTTACAATTCTGAACTTACATGGAAGAGGAGTGGTCCAAAACTTACAAAGACACTCCTGAAGAACAAAATGTTTTTCCTCCCTTATTTTGTGACTTATTATAAAACTACAACAATTAAGCCAGTGTGTGCAAATTGGCCAATGGAAAGCATAGAGAATTCAGAAACAGATCCATCTATGTATGAAATCTTGATTTATGACAAAATTGTAGATCAGTGAGGAAAAGAATGGATAGATTTTTCAATAAGTGGTGCTGGGGCAAGAGATTGCTCATATTATAGAGAATAATAGTGGATTTCTCTCTCACATCATACAGAAAATGGGAAATGGATACATTGTAAGTTGTAAATTAATAAGTATTATTAAATTTAATCATACAATTAGAAGCAGAACTCAGTAAAAAAAAACTGAAGGAGAAAAGAAAACTACCAAAGAAATGGAAACAAAATTGGAAGGAGTGCAAGAAAAAGGAGAAGGTATAGAAAAATAGTGAGGCCATAGAGATGAGAAATGAGAAATAGAAATAATAGAAATATCAAGTCAAATATGTACTTAATAGAGTGACGAAACACCTTTAATTTTAAAATATCATTGTTTACAATATGCCAAAACATAATTTATTAACTTTTCATCCTGCTGAGTTATGTGCCAAAAATCATAAAGTGATCTGTAAATCATTTTAACGATCGACTGACAACTCAACTACGCAATCATTTGTAGAAAGGAAAGACTTGGAACCCACCTGACTTGCAAAGAAATTTATTATCACTTTCTTAGTTTGGGGAAGTTTATCAAAAAGGTTTAACTAAGAATTATCAAATAACTGTTGTACATATGACCATTTTACTTTGTGATACCTTGTTGAACTCAATATATGTAGAATGAGATGTTTCAAAACAGTATTAATTTTAATACATATTTGCTAGTAAATGAGTTTTCAGAGATATTTTTTGTCTTAACATGTGTCTGAAATACAGTTTTATCAAAACCTTGTAGATAACTCAATTTAGGGAAAATGGTTGCCATTTAATGTAATTGACAAAGCCAGTCTTCAACTTTAAACCTATCTTCCAAATCAGACTTCTTTCTGTCAATAAAAGTCCAATTTGATTTTTCAACTCAAATAAATATGTTAATGTGTGTCTCCATGCCAACCATCACACAGCTGAATTCTAATTCTAATGTAGATAAATAGATCAGGCACAGAGCCTTACCATGTGTTGCCTGGATACTATAAGATACTGCTGACGTCAGTAATTCTTTGTGCTCACTAAAGTCTCCAAGAGTTGAGATGATTCTTTTCCAATAACAAGGATATGGAAGAGGTATGGTCCTTAAGTACAATGCCCTCACTACTACTTTATTCTACTATACACCTGAACTTACAATATAATAACATGGGACCACAGACTCCATTTCTCAATCAAATGTATATGTTATATGTGTATATATATGTGTGTGTGTGTGTATATATATATACATATATATATATATGATAGGGAAAGAACAAATTGTTACTGTATTCTTTGATTAAAGGAGAATTTACAGAGAATTTGGCATCCTGGAGAGTTTTCATATTCCACGGAAATACGCTAGATAGGATTAGTGAGGAGTACACATTTCTTTTGTTAAGTGGGAAAAGGGTGATTGTGAAGGCAGGGGAGTGAGGGGAATGAAAAAAAGGCTGGCATGATAATGTAGTTGCAGGGACAGTCCCAGAAATATCAGTAATAGTAGGATGGAAATTGAGGATCTGGAAATTGATTGCTTTAAAACTATGTATGTGCGCACATATTTCTTGGAAAGTCTCTATGTAGCTCCAAATATCCTTCTGTTTGTGGACCATTGATACAGAAGATAGGCAGAGCAGATCCATTATAAGTATAATTGTAGACAGAACAAGACACTCAGACTAATGAAGTAATGTTTACAGGTTAAGCTCTTCTGAAATAAAAGACAAGTAGAATCTAAACATTGAAAGGACAGGTTGTTTCTGGGGGTGGTAAAGTTGCTGGACCTCAGAGACAAAGAAAGATTTTTTTGGAGAGACAGACAAATAAGTTGAGTTATTTATAAAGGAGGAATTATGTTGGCCTCAGATCTCACCCACTGCAAGAAAATGGAGTATACTTAAAAGATTTTCAAGAAAAAAAAAAAAACTTACCTTATTGGATTTTTTGTTTCCATACAAACAGTCCTTCAACTTTAAGTCAACAGGCAAATAGTTTTAAATTGTTTTTTCAAAGATTATTTCTTTGAGTCTTTATTGAGGCAATACTAAAGGACAGACTTCTTTTTTTTTTTTTTTTCTAACCTGGCTTTGCTAGGTAAAGATGTAATTGGAGCTGCCAAAATGGGATCTGGCAAGACTGACTTTCCTTGTCCCAGTATTGGAAGCTTTTTATCATCTGTAATAGACTTTGACAGATGGATGTGGGTTCTGATAGTACTACCTATGAGAGAACTAACTGATCTATTTCTCAGGCCTTTGAGTTTTCCAAGAAGTAGTAAAAACTCATGGACTTTACAGCCATCTCATCATTGATGGAAAGGATCTGAGATAAGGTGATCTGAGAAGATCAGCCACATAAATGTAATGGTTGCATACAAGTTTGACTATTTAAACACAAGGACAAAACAATGAGTGTTCATACCAATCTCCAAAGATTAGTTCATGAAGAAGTAGAATCCTGGGCATAGACTTTTCTAGTACCATGAATGCTATTATCAAAGATCTTCCCCCAAAACGTTTACTTTGCTTTTTCCCAGGCACAAGAAATCAAATCTGTAAAAGACCTTGTACATTTGAGTTTGGAAAAGTCTGAATATGTTTGGGCTGGTGGTAAAATATAACAACTCCGTCATTTTGGAATAAAACTACATAGTTTGTGAGCTGTAGTAAAAAATAGTATCCTATATCCTTTCTGAAAGCCATCTGAAGAAGAGTGTTATATATGTTTTTTCAGTTATAAAGAGATTCAGTATCTAAACTGAGTTTTCTACCGCCTATACGCTGGTATTTCCATTCTTAACTTTGTGGTTGACAGCAACATATGAAAAAAATGGAACTCTGTAATAAGTTTGTCTACAAGAGCACTAATAATGCTCTTTGCTACTGATACTGTGGTCAGGGTATCAGATATTCAGGCCATGAATTGGGTTCTTGAGTTTGATTGCCCAGAGGATGCCAACTCATATTCACAGAGCAGATAGGCCTGCCAAATAGATGATGAAGCTTTATTAATTTTGCTTCCCTCTGAAGAAAGAAAGGATAGTGCAGGAAGTTCTTGAGAAGAAATTGCCTATAAAGGAAATAAAAATCAATCCAGAAAATCTTATGGACATCTAGAAAAAACCTGGAGGCATTTCTAGCCCAAGATCAACAATTAAAAGAAAGATCTCAAAGGTGTTTTGTTTCCTACATATGTGGGTATACCTGATGAAGGATGAAGAAGTATTTGATTTGAACAAGTTACCTTTACCCAAATATGCTATATCTCCTGGCCTTGCTGTGATACTTTGGATAAGATTTCCCAGAAAATGTAGAAACAGCTGACCAAAACATTGTTAATAAGCCTATGGCTCTATCTCCTACCAATGACTCAGTGGAAGAATTTAGAGCTTATTTCAGTTAAAAGAAAAAAAAAAATGTCCATCCTTCCGTAAGGTGGAGAGAGACCAGAAGCAGGAGAGGAAGAGGACAAACTGGCTAATGGCATTAATAATGAAGAGAGGGAAGAGGAGGAGGGAGGCAGAAGACGGGGGAAATGGTAAAGAACATAGTACAAAGAAAAGGGCCTCAAACTCAGTCTGCTCCTAATACTGATGAGCACAGAAAATCATGAAAGTCACAGAAACAACAACAAAAAAGTAATGAAACATTTTAAGTGACTAAGAAAATAACATTTGCTGACGAAGGGAAGTTGGTTCACCAGTGACCACAAATGTAGAAATCTGTTGTGAAGGATACTAAGGAAGAGGGTCATAGTAGTGTCGACCTTAGTGAAGCACAAGAAAAGCTTCAGGAAGAAGACAGATTTGACCAGGAAGAGTAGAGGAAGAAAGTTAAGGCATATGGAGAACTGACTTTAAAAAAGGTATGCCAGAAGAAATGCCAGCAAGAGGCAAGCAAAGACCACAGATGGAGGGGTGCCTTTTAGTGTTGGAGTGGTGATGATGGGGAAATTTGTTCCATTCCCTTTCAGATCCTGATAAATACAGAAGTGTGAAGAATCAGATAGTGAAGATCAAAGAATGAAATTAGTGCTGCCAAGAAGAAGCAGAGAATGAGAAAAGGAACAACAGTGAAGTGGAATAAGTGAAACAAACAAGTTACAGTAGAAAGAAAGCCAAGTGGAAAACCTAAGAGCCTTTGGATACAGGCCTGTCTTTAGCAGAGGAAAAAGAGCTTGTGTTATATTTGCTTAAAAGTCAAAGCTAAATACTTCTTACTCTACTCTTCTTTAAACCTTTGGTCATGATTATGTGGGCTAGAAGTCAAAAAAGAGTTGGCTTTGGGACAGTTAGGTATAATAACAAGAGTCCTGTGCTTAAAGGATCTAACCCCTTCTTGCCCCATCACAGAATACACTTAAAATGAGAGTGGGTTATAGAAATTTCCTGATCCTATTTCCAGCATGTATGCTCTTGGACTAAATCCATTCCTTTATGTTACTGCCAAGTTAGAAATTCTTGTCTTGCTTACTATACAGAATGTACTATGTACTATTAAACCGAATTGCCTAGAATTTTGATGTATTGAATATTTCCAGAGTGTGCGTATATGATGGAGCAGCCCTAATAACCAGTATTTTTGAGTTGAGATCAATAATAAGCCTATAACCCATTTTTAATAAAAGTACATTTAAAAACAAATTTAACAAAAGACATGCAATGTCTCTACATTAAAAACAATAAAACATTCGAAAAAAATTATACAAGACTTGGATAAATGAAGAGAGATGACATGTTCATGGATTGGAAAACTCAATTAGATCGCAGTTCTCCCCAAATTGATCTATGGATTCGATATAATCTCTATCATCATCCACAGGCTTTTTTTTTTTTTTTTGGAAAATTAACAAACTGGTTCTAAAAGTTCTTTGGAAATGTAAAAGACGGAGAATATCCAAAACAATTTTAAAATCATAGCTGGATGATTCGACTTCATAACATGACCATAATTCTACAACAACTAAGTGTGGTGCTGCTATAAGGATCGACAAATAGATCAATGGAATTGAACAGGGAGCCCAGAATACACCCACTTTTATGGTTATTTGATTTCTAACAAAGATCCAAAGCAACCCAGTAGGCAAAGGAAAGTTTTTTAATAAATGGTGCTGGAACAACTATATATATATATGGAAAAAAAAAGTCTCAATTTGTACTTTGCACCATGCACAAAAATTAATTTGAGATGGATTATATTACTAAATGTAAAAGCTAGAACCATAAGACTTTTAGAAGAATAAATCAAAGAATATCTTCATGACTTAGGGTAGGTAAATATTTAAATGCAGGAAGCAATTACCATAAGAGAAAAAAATTATAAATTAGACTTTATTCAAAAAACAAACAAACAAACAACAAAAAAAACTTATGCTCATCAAAGACACCATTAAGAAAACAAGAAGACAAGCCACAGACTCATTAAAAATATTTGCAAAACATTTTTGTCAGAGGGCAATTGGATAAAAAATTTATACAACTCCATAACAAAATACAATCAGAAACAAAAAAGTTGGGGTAGGGGACAAATGATTTGAAGAGACACTTTAGAAGATATTCAAATGGCCAATAAGCACATGCTTATTTATCAGGGATCATTATCAGGCATCATTAATCAGGGAAATGTTAGTAAGGATGTTGAGTAACTGGAACTCATACATTGGGTTACATGGTACAATCTCTTGGTAAAAATATCTGGAAATTTCTTATAAAGCTAAACATACACTTACCTGACGATACAGCAATTCTGCTCCTAGGTATTTACCCAAGAAAAATGAAAACATAAGTCCACAAAAAAAGATGTTCATGATATGTACATAGCATGTATACATGTAACTTCATTTATAATAGCCAAAAGCTCAAAACAGTCCAGGTGTCCATCAATAAGAGAATGGATAAACAGCTGTGATGTATTCATAAAATGGAATACTAAGCAATAAAATGAAACAAACTACTGATACCTGCAACAACATAGATGAATCTCATTATACTACACAAAAGAAGTATTATACAAAAGAATACACAGTATTACTCCATTTTTGTGAAGTTTTAGAACAAGCAAAATTTATCAATGAAGGAAAAGAATCAAAAGAGTGGTTGCCTCTATGGGATGGGGCAGGGAATGACCGGAAAGGATTATGAAGAGACTTTCTTTGGGTGATGGTAATGGTTTGGATTACAAGGTATATACATTTGTAAAAACCCATGGAATGGTACCTAAGATTTAAGCGATTCATTTTATGTAAATTTTACTTCAAAAGAATGACAAAAAGAGCTTTAAAAAATATCACAAAGAGGTACTATTTTCTACCCACCAGATTGGCAAAAGTGTTGGCAAGGACTTAGCCAACACAAGGAAAGCATTCAGATGTCCATCAACAAGAGAAGGTACAAATTGTGCTATATTCGAACATGCCATCGTGTGTGAATCTCATAAACATATATGAGTACTTCCAATATGATTTTAACCTATACTAACATCCAAAATCTTGCACAATTAAGTACTATATTGACTAGGGATTCATATGGTAACACTCTAAAGGAAAGCAAAGAAAAATACATTAGGGTTGTTGGGGAGAAGGCATGGCAAAGAGGATGGAAATTGGAATGGGAAAGGCCATAAAGGCAACTCTAAAGTCCTATTCCCTAGACTGGGTAGTGGGAAGACAGGTGTTCACTTGATTATTTTTTTAACTTACACGTATGTTAAAATATTATTTGGTATATGTTCAATATTTAATAACTTCATGAGAAGCAAAATATACATTTTACAATTAAATAATCTTAAGAATTCTTCATTAGCAATGATATGATATGCAAGATGGAAGAAGTTGTCTTCCTGATGTCCTGTCTGTCAAATGCCTGTACACGGCCTAATAGGGATGTGACATTGGTCAAGCCCTTATTTGGAGACTACTATTTTGGTAGCTGTGTCTTAAAACTGAATGAGAAAAACTACTGAAATCTAAAATGATTACAGCCTCATATAGGTCCAGCTTTGACCTCACTATACCCTACTGCTAGTCCACATGACTGTGAAGGCACACTTTTATGAATTGGAATGTCACTTGAACTGATTGTTAACCAGTCATCAAATTACCTTTCAATCAGGTCACGGAGAATGTCTCCCATAGTTTGTTTTCTTGAAACTTAACTGAAAAAAATTTCAGGATGCTGTGACTAACACTTAGATTGTTCTTCTGTTGAATCTTAAACATTTCAAGATATTTATAGCTTTTTCATTTCAACATTTCTTGCAAAATCTGTGAATCTTTTCCATTAAATCAACTCACCAGAAAATAAAGGTTGAACTCTGTAGCTATAATGTGGTCCTAAATTAGTAGCTTAAAATTAAAAGGTCTCACCCTAACCTTTTACTCTTAATAAGTATTCAAACATTCCTTTGGATGCTAGATAATAAATTCATAGTGCTAGATATCCAGAAAAATGACAGTCTGGTTGCCTATATAAAGTCCTTAAATATACCCAATTGCATTTCCAAAGTCTTATTGCTTCATTTATCATGGGAAGTGCCAGAATTCTGAAATATTTTGTAAGAAAGCTACTCTACTTGCATCAATTCTCACAGGAATGACCAAGAATATTATGCCAATTCAATCCTAAGTATTGAAGTAGGATTCTAAATGACATTTAATAGTATGATTTATTTTCTATCTTAAATTTTATAGGGCACAAAACAAGACCCTATCCTTTCATATTGCTTTTTGTTTTTAAAGTATCTGAGTGATGATAAAAATCTAAGCTTAAGAACTGTCAAATGATTTATGATATTTCATTTATTTTTCAAAGGATGGGGGTGTCACAAGTAAGCCTATTAGAATTGTAGGTTTAAAGTTTCTCGATTTTAAAAAAGACCAGCTGCATAAACAAGTGTGTTAGCTTTGTAATTTAATTCTAAGCGATTTTTTTTTAATACTTCAAAGTACCAAAGAAGGCATTTATTCTTAGGTCATAAATACTTTTTTATGTCATTATGATCTCAAACTTTCAAGTACATTTCAAGAACTACTTCTTAAAATATTAATATGTTTTTATTGTGTTCTTTATAACCTCAAGACATTTCTATAACCTCAAGACATTTCTACTTTTGTCTACCTAAATCTGCCTTTCTTCATGAACTGACCTCAACAAAAGAGGAATGTGGATAAAATGGAGGAAGACTACTTTCAAAAACTGGAATTTTGCAGTCAGGGGTGGATAATCCAATTATCTTTGAGAATGTGCTGTGATAAGTACCTTAAAGCTTTTTTTATTAAACTTTTAATTTGGGATAATTTTAAATGCCCATGTTATAAGACATAATATGCATCTCATGTACTCTTTACACAGTTTCCCCCGTAGTAACAGGCAAGATATTACTATTGATGTAATCCAGATCTTATTCAGATTTCCCTCATTTTAGTTAAACTCATTTGTATTTGTGCATAGAGTGCCCAAAAAATGTATACACATTTTAAGATAACATCTTTTAGAATGTGTATACAACCCCTGGCACTCCTATATATTTAGTTTCTATGTACTTTTTAATAACCTGTGTAGCTCCTTGTATCTCCCACAGTTAAGATACGGAGCAGTTCCATCACAGGGATTCCTCAGGTTGCCCTTTCATAACCTCACTTACCTTCCCTCGCTTCCGATCCGTAACCCCTGGCAACCACTAATTTGTTCTCTTTTTCTACAATTTTGTCATTGAAATTCCATTTCAATGGAATCTAAGAGTATTTAATCTTTTGGGATTGACTTTTTCATTCAGCATAATTTCCGTGAGGTTCATCCAAGTTGTTGCATGTATGCTTATTCCTTTTTATTTTGAGTGGTATTCCATCAAAGTCTACTTTGATTTGTAGTTTTCACACACATACACACACATAAAATGATAAGAAATAATTAAAATATGTTTTAAAAGTGCTTAAGACATTGCTGCAAATAAATTATTAATTAAAATTACATGTTTTCAGTGTCCTTTTAGTCATTTAGATTGGATTCATCTTAACATACTAAGACCAGATGAATAGCCATCTGTATACTGAAAATATATTTCCATTAGGAAAAGAAAAAAGATCATTCAATTTCTTAACAATAACTCATTCTAATAAGAACTGGCAAGATTGGAGAATATACCAGTAGCTAACACTGTGTAAGACAGGTCTGTGTTCTGATTCCAACAGATTTTCTATTTAGTTTTTTTTTTTCCCCACTTCATGCAGCCTATGATTACTCAGGTAACTTTTTTCACACAACCTATTGTTACCTTTGTGCCTCTGTTTCTCAAATGTGATCAATAAAGCTGTAGACGTGGATGAGATCTCCTACGGAGAAACTATAAAGTGAGACCTGATGTTTGCCTTGAGAAGCTGCTCTAAGATTTAATGGCCGAGGATGTCCATAAAGGCAGAGGGAAAAAACCTGGGACTTCTAGTTGGTGGAAACTAAGATAAAAGAAAGTATGAAGAAGGAAAGAAGATGAGGTCTAAACAGGCTCTGTGGATGATTTTGTTAGAAGCAGTCTTGGAGGTCTTGATGGGACTAAAGACCATCTGGAGAGGGAATGAGAGATGTGGAAATGGCAGCTCTGTAGAAAAGTTTATTTGAGGCAGGGAGTATCTCCGTAGGCCTCTAGACTATAGTAGATGGAGGGAGAGGTCGTGCCAAATGGTTTTGTATGTTATTGTTGTTTTAATGGAAGAGACTTGGGTTTATTTAAAGGCCAATGCGAAAGACCTGGTTAAAAAGAAGAGGTTGTATATTCAAGCTAGAGAAGGTATATTTCCATATTGTTGGGAAAACAGGAGGAAATGGAATCCAAAGCATAGGCAGAAGGCCTGGCTATGGGAAGAAGGAGGGGCATCCCCTTATTGTGTCAAGTCAGAAGGAGGAGGGACTGAAGCACTGGAAATGTGAGTGACTTTGCATCTGATAATTCCTCTTTTCTCTGGGAAATGGAGGTGAAATGGTCTAGAAAAGGGAGCCGGAGGTTTGAGTTGTTAAGAGGAGAAGGCTTAGTGTCAGTCATGAAGGAGACTGGCTCTTGTGTTTACGCAGTTTCTGGGCAGTAGGATTCCTAGTTGACCGCATACACCATTTTTGAACAGTTGCAGGGTTTGAGGTGATGAAGATGGAGAATACAGATAAATTTTTGGTCTTCCCTACGTACAGCACTTCTGTTGTATGTCCACTGCTCCTGGGAATGAGGTCAGTATTAAAGCATAGAGAGAGACAAGTGCTGTATTGTGGAGAATTTTAAACACATTTTTAAAAGCAAATATTTGTTCATAGTAGTCTCTTATAATCCTTTGTATTTGCGTGGTATTAGTTCCAATGTCTCCTCTTTTATTTCTAATTGTATTGATTTGAGTCCTTTGTTGTTTTCTTAGTAAGTCTAGCTAAAGGTTTGTCAATTTTGTTTATCTTTCGATCTTTTCTATTGTCTTTTTAGTTTCTGTTTCATTTATTTTCACTCTAATCTTTGTTACTTACTTCCTTATACTAACCTTGGGTTTTGTTCTTATATTTCTAGTACCTATAGGTATAAAGTTAGGTTGTTTATCTGAGATGGTCTTTCTCAATGTAGACACTTATTGCTATGAACTTCCCCCTTAAAAATGCTTTTTGGTACATCCCATAAATTTTGATATATTGTATTAGTATGAAGAATTATATGGCAACAAATTGGGCAACCTAGAAGAAATGGAAAAGTTCCTAGAAACATACAGTCTACCAAGACTGAATCATGATGAAATTCAAAATCTGAACAGAACAATTACTAGTACGAGATAGAATCAGTGATCAAAAACCTCCCAACAAACAAGTTGCAGGATAGTGGCTTCATTGGTGAATCCTACCAAACATTTAAAGAATTATTAATACCAATCCTTCTCAAACTCTTCCAAAAACATAGAAGAGGAGGGAACACTTTGAAACTCATTTTACAAGGCC
Organism: Rhinolophus ferrumequinum; assembly: GCF_004115265.2. Classification (NCBI taxonomy): domain Eukaryota; kingdom Metazoa; phylum Chordata; class Mammalia; order Chiroptera; family Rhinolophidae; genus Rhinolophus; species Rhinolophus ferrumequinum. The sequence continues at coordinate 2,555,991 of NC_046288.1, read as the reverse complement.
AGCATTATCCTGATACCAAAGTTAGACAAAGACACTATGAGAAAAGAAAATTATAGGCCAATATACCTAATGAACATAGCTGAAAAAATTCTCAACAAAATATTAGCAACTAAATTCAACAGTATGTTAAAGGTTTATCCACCATGATCAACAAGGATTTATTCCAAGGGTGCAAGGATGGTTCAACAGGTGCAAATCAATCAGTGTGATAAACCACATTAACAAAATGAAGGATAAAAATCATGTGATTATCACAGTAGATACAGAAAAGTCACTTGACAAAAGTCAGCATCCTTCCATGATAAACAAACAAACAAACAAACAAACAAACAAACTCTCAACAAAGTGGATATAAAGAAATGTACCTCAACATAATAAAGGCCATATGTCACAGGCCCACAGCTAACATCAGACTCAATGATGAAAAGCTGAAAGCTTTCCCTCTAAGATCTAGAACAAGACAGAGATGCCCACTTCTATTCGACATAGTACTACTGGAAGTCCTGGCCAGAGCAAATAGGAAAGAGTAAGAAATAAAAGTTATCAGAATCAGAAAGGAAGAAGTAAAATCATCTCTATTTTGCAGGTGACATTATATAAAGAAAATTCTAAAGGGTCCACCAAAATAAATAAATAAATAAATATAACTAAATAAATAAATAAATAAATCTGTTAGTTCTAAATACAACTAACAAATTCATTAAAGTTTCAGTATACAAAATCAATATAGGAAAATCAGTTGTGTTTCTTACACTAATTATGAACTATGACAAAAAGGAAATTAGAACTAACAATCCCATTTATAATAGTATCAAAAATAATAAAATACTTGGAGGAGTAAATTTAATCAAGGAGGTGAAAGAGCTCTATCCACACTGATGAAGAAGTTGAAGAAGATGCAAATAAAAAGGACAATATTCCATGCTCGTGGATTGAAAGAATTGATATTGTTAAAATGTCCATACTACCCAAAGCAATTTAGATTCAGTACAATCCCTATAAAAATTCCACTGACATTTTCACAGAAATAGAATAATCCTAAAATTTGTATGGAACCACAAAAGATGCTGAATAGCCAAAGCAATCTTGAGAAAGAACAAAGCTGGAGACATCATACTGACTGATTTCAAACTATGTTACAAAGCTATAATATTCAAAATGGTATGATATTACTTAAAAACAGACACATAGATCAGTGGAATAGAATAGAGAACCCATAAATAAACCCATATATACAGAGGTTGCCAAAACAATGTATACATATTTTAAGAAATGAAAAAACTATTAAAATTGTAATAGTCAATATATACCAATAACAAAAAATGAATACAAGTCACATTTGACTTCTGCAATTTCAAGAGGTGCTCAAAGTGGTTACCATCAGTGTCCAGACAATTTTGATTACTGTGAACTACTGCTTTAGCAACATTGATCAAAGGGTCCACTTGTATACATTTTTTTGGCACCCCTGGTATGTATATGGTCAATTAATTTTTGAAAATGGAGCCAAGAATTTAGAATGGTGAAAGGATAGTCTTTTCAACAAATGGTGCTGAACAAAAATCATTCACAAAAAATCAACTCAAAATGGATTAAAAACTTGACTATAAGAACTGAAACCATAAAACTCCTAGAAGAGAACATAGGGCATAAGCTCCCAAAATAAGTCTTGACAATGATTTTTTTGTTTTTGATTTAACACCAAAAAAAGCAAAACTAAACAAGTGGAACTACATCAAACAACAAAGCTTATGCACAACAAAGGAAACCATCAACAAAATGAAGAAAATGGAATAGAAGAAAATATTTACAAACCACATATGCCATAAGGGATTAATATCCAAAATAAACCAGGAACACATACAACTCGATAGCAAAAACAAAAACAAAACAAAACAAACAAACAAAAAAACAACCACCAAAGAACCCAATTTAAAAATGGGCAAAGGACCTGAATAGACATTTTTTGAAAGAAGACATAGAAATCGCCAACAGATACATGAAAAGGTGCTCAACATCACTAATCATCAGGGAAATACGAATCAAACCACAGTGAGATAACACCTTACACCTGGTAGGATGGCTGTTATCAAAAAGACAAGAGATAAATGCTGGCAAGGATGTGGAGAAAAGGGAACCCTTATACATGGCTGGTGGGAATGTAAACTGGCACAGCCATTATGGAAAACTGTATGGAAGTTACTCAAGAAATTAATAATAAAACTACCGTATGATCCAGCACTCTCAGAATATATCCAAATGAAATGCAGCCATTGTCTTAAAGAGGTATCTGTACTCCCATATTCATCACAGCATTATTCACAGTAACCAAGATATGGAACAACTTATGTGTTCACCAAGGGATGCCTTTATGAAGAAAATATGGTATATATACCATGGATATTATTCAGCTTTAAAAAGGAAGGAAATCCTGTCAACTGTGACAACATGGATAAATCTGGAGGGCATTATGCTAAATTAAATAAACTAGAGAGAGAAAGACAAATGCTGCATGGTATCACTCATATGTGGAATCTAAAAAAAAAAAAGTCGAACTCATAGAACCAGAGAGTAGAAAGTAGAAAAGTGGTTGCCAGAGGCTGGGGTATTGGGGAAATAGAGAGAAGTTGGTGAAAGGGTACAAACTTACAGTTATAAGATGACTATGGTTTGAAGATCTATTAACATGGTGATTATAGTTGATAAAACTGTACTGTATGATTGAAATTTGCTAAGACTAGAACTTAAATGTTCTCACCAAAAAGAAAAGGGAAGAGAAAGTGGAAGGGAAAGGGAAGGATAAGAGTACATATGTGCGGTGATGGATATGCTAATTAACTTGATAGGGGAAATCCTTTCACAGTGTACACATATATCAAATCATCGCATTCTATACTTTAAATATCTTACAATTTTGTTTGTCAGTTATCCCTCAATAAAGCTGAAAAATAAACCCAAACGTTTGTGGTAATTTAAATTCTTTTATTGAAAGAATCTTCTGGTGCTTCACATGTTATCTTACATCTTATTTATCCTAGAACACTTTTTCGCCACCCAGACTTTTCAACTACCTTTTTAAGGACAAGACTTGTATCTAAGCAAGCTGCTGGTAGTGTACCCTGCAGGTAGTCACAAAATAAATGCTGAAAAAAGGGCTACTGATTATTGCAGCTGTACCGATACTATGGAACACATTTTATTTGATCAAGGATTTTAAATAAAACTCTATATTATTTTGCAAACCTTATTAAACAGATAAGTGTTTTTATTTAAAACAACAATGACTCTCACCTTTTTAACCTGCCAGGAGAATTGCTTTCTCTTACCCAATTGAACTTTTTATTTATTTAATGTAACTGAGAAGTATGAATCTTAATTGGTGTATTATATTTATTTCTTCTCATATTTTTTAAATTATGAAAATTTCTGTTTGCTGGAACCATATCACTCCAAGATTTTGATACGTTTTGTTGTGATTCCCCTGATATTTTCAATTGTAGAATATATAGTATTTAATCTTGATTTTTCATAGGAAAGATGCATCGACTACAATAGCTTCATTTTAACTGTTATAAATTTAAAATTGGCTTAGGAAAAACAATGTTTATGCAAAATTCTTTTAAAAATACTTTTAAAAATATATTTTATTTTTACTGTTTTTATCAAGAATAGGTAATGTGTTTCTGTAAATCTAAGTATTTTTTACCAAAATATAAACAAAGATTCTGTTTAAATCAGTTATTCTCAAAATGGAATGGCATATCAGTACAAACAGATAAAGCCCCCCTCTGCTCCCTTTGTAAGATTCTGCATCCTCCATGCTACCAAACACCTGCTGAAAATCCTTCATACTGAATAGGTTATTATTGTCAATATAATCAGATTTGGAAGTGCCTGCAGCTGCCTCCTACCATATCTTTGCCTCTTTGCCCACCTATGTTTGTTGGAGTCTTTTTCTTGAGAATAGAGGAAAAAGATGTTTTGTTTTTCTAGACATGTGCTGGAGAACTACAGGGATCTGTAGCATAGTCCTCTTGTTTATTCCTAAGCACCCATCAGCTCTTGCATTCATTAACCCTAATGTCCATCTCTCTCTCTCTCCAGAGATTCTTGCTGCATGGAATCTGCAACCATTTTAAATGTGGACTTTTGTCTTTTCTGTGCCTATCGCCTCAGTTGAGTGTTCTCCATTTTCGCATGTGGTAACTGTGCTCTAGATCTCCAGGAAGGTATTAGGTTGGTGCACCAGTAATTGCGGTTTCTGCAATTATTTTTAACCTTTTAAACTGCAATTACTCTTGCACCAACCTAGTATTAAGTCTTTTTACATCCCGTGTGTCCCAGGTGTAGATAGAATGCAGAGAGCTGTAGGAGTGCTTCTCCAGGAGTGCTCAGTTGAGCCTAGGGAGCCTCAGGAACTAATGTGAAATAAGATCTAGCCAAGTACATTGTGAATAAGAATAAATGGGCCTGCCATCAGCTTTATTTTGGTCATGATGACAGTTTTAAAAATCTTTTTACATCCCTATTATTATCACTGCCATTTATATGTACAGTAGTTGTCTGGGTATATTGTGATGTGGTTATCAAAGCTGGAAGAAGGCATGATGTACCAGCATGACAAATATATTTTTAGATTCAGGCTTGTGCTCCATGGTGGTTACCATGACTGCATATGCCACAGCTCCTTCTAAAATACCTTTGCCATACTTAACTTTTTCCCAGTTAGATCATATAGTTAGTGTCATTAATTTGGAATGGAAAGCACCTGTCTATCATTAACAGTACTTCTCACAAGTTTGAAAATGATTTACCGTGCAGTATTAAGAAGTAAAATACTTTTATTACCTTCAATAAGAGGACATATGATATAAGGGTAGCTATTCAGAGTGAAAATGAAGAGTGAGAAGGAATGATGAGTAGGAAACTAAAATTAAAGTAAAAAGTTATTTTTTGAGATTTATGATTTCAGGTATTAGGTTTGGACTTTGAGTTTTATTTGTTGGAAATGTAAAACCTCAGCCCAGAACCAGGAGCTCTGTGTTCAGTTAGAGACTTTTGATGTATTTTTACAGTCTCATTTTCTTGTTGCCCAAGTAAAGATGGCAATGATTTAGTAGCAGCTCACAGAAATTATGTGTGAGATACTGAGTGTTGATTACATAATAATTAGAACCAAAAGTTAAGTATATCTTTGGATTTAAGTAACTTATATAACTAAGTTAAGTAACTTTATGTAATTTAGTAATCATTATTTAAATAATATCCACATACATATACTTTGAGAAATCTTAGTATTTTACTAAAGTGGTAAACTTTTGTATTGTACAGTAGAAGAAGGCAAAATATCTTTAGGGATTTTGCTTAATATTTCAAATACTATTTTTTTCAATAAATGTAAATGTGCCCTTCATGATTTACAAATAATATTGTTTTGTGTTTTTCTCTTAAGTTTGAAAATTCAGTTATTTTTTCTAAGTATGTTGAACAATGTTAACAAATGTTATCTTCTAGACATTTTGAGGGAAATAACCACTAACATTGTACAGAGTAATAAAAAGATTTTATTAGATAATTTTTGCACATTGATGTAATTGTCATAATTTCCAGATTTGCCCCATAAGGCGTACCTGAAAAAAATCTGAAATGGATACTGCTTCCCAAAGTGTATATCATAAATGAAGTTTTCTAATCATAAAATTTATTTTTGCTTTATCAAGTGATATGATCTTTCAGAAAGTGTTTGGACAAACTAAATTTCAGTAGTAGATATTTGAAATAACATTTTCACATTTTACTGTGCACTTTTTTGTTATGTTTTGTTTTGCCTTTTTTAATTTCATGGTGCTTTGCAATCATCTATTTACACCATGGTCATGTGATACATATGAAATTAATCAGGAAAGGTAGAATAGCTCCATTTATTTCCTATTTTGCTTTCCTTAGAGTTCTTAAGAATAAATGTGTTTAAGAGCAAATCCAAAGTGAGGACTTTAACGTGCATACCTCTTACAATTAGGGTAATATTAAATGGAATGGTGAACACTTAAAAAGGAGAGAGCATCCTTCTGAATACACGAAAACAGCTTGGGTTTTATTTCAACACTGTAAATCGTTTGAACCTAAGTGACGTACATAGAACACTTCACTGAACAACAGCAGAATATACATTCTTTTCAATGCACATCGATCATTCCCCAAGGTAAACTGTTAGGACATAAAACAAGCCTCCATAAATATAAAAAGGATTGAAATCATGCAAAGTACGTTCTCTGACCACAATAGGATACAATTAAAAATAAGTAACAGAAGGAAATTTGGGAAATGCACAAATATGTGGAAATTAAACATCACATTGCTAAATAGCCAATTCATAGCTATAAATATCTACTTTTTTTTTTTTTAAAGAAAGATCTCAACTCAATAACCAAACCTTCCAACTTAAGGACCTACAAAAAGAAGAGTACACTACACCAAAGCAAATATAAGGAAGAAAATAGCAAAAGTTAAAGCATAAATAAATGAAATAAGGAATAAAAAGGAGTAGAGAAAATTGATGAAAACAAAAGTTGGTTCTTTGAAAGATCAGTGAAATAGACAAACTTTTAGACAGACCAAAAAAAGAGAGAACATTCAAGTTACTATGATCAGCAATGAAAAAGGGTGCACTACTACTGACATTACCGAAATAAGAAAGGAATACTAGGAACAGTTGTATGCCAAAATATTAGGTGGCTAAGATGAAATGGACAAATACCTAAATGACAAAACTACTAAAATTAACTCAAGAATAAATAGAAAATCAGAACCTAAAGTAATTGAATTATAATCAAAAAAGTTTCTACACAGAAAAGCCCATATCCAGATGGCTTTACTTGTGAATTTTATCAAGGATTTAATGAATTAATTAATTTAATGAATCTTCACCAAGTCTTTTAAAATTTAGAAGAGGAGAAAATACCTCCCAATTCTTTCTGCTAAGGCAGTATTAACCCTGACGCCCAAACCAGACAAAGACAATGCAGAAGAACTACAGACCGATATCCCTTATGAATATAGATGCATAAATTCAACAAAGTACTAGTAAACCAAATCTAGTAACATATAAAGAGGATTATAAACAAAGACCAATTAACATATATCTCAGAAATGCAAGGTTGGTTAACATAAGAAAATCAATGTAATACATTACATTAATAGAATAAAGAACAAAAGTCATGTGATCATCTTAATAGACACAGAAAAAACATTTGACAAAGTTCAAGTCCCTTTTAGAATGAAAACACTCAACAACCTAGAAATATACAGGAACTTCCTTAATTTGATGAAGGGGAATCTACAGAAACCCCACAGTTGATATACTTATTGGTGAAAGACTGAAAGTTTTCCTCCTAAGGTTAGGAACAAGACAAAGATTCTCTTGCCACTTCTATTCACCATTGTAATGGAGGTTCTAACCAGGGCAATTAGGCCAGAAAAAGAAATGAAAGGGAAAAAAAAAAAGGCATCCAAATTGGAAAAGAAGAAGTAAAACTTTCTCTATTTGCAGCTGACATAATCTTGTATGTAAAAAGCCTCAAGGAATCCACTAAAAAACTGTTAGAATTAATAAATGAGGGCAGCAAGTCTGAAAGATACAAGATCAGTATAAATATCAGTTGTATTTATATACACTAGTAATGAACAATCCATAAGCAAAATTAGTTTACAAAGCATCAAAAATAATAAATACCAATAATTTTAAATAAAGAAATGTAAGACTTGTACACCAAAATTTTAAAACATTGTTGATAGAAAGTAAAGACATAAACAAATTGAAAGGCATCTTATGTTCTTGAATTGAAAGACTTGACATTGTTAAGATGACAGTATTCCCAAATTAATCAACAATTTAATGCAATCTCTATGAAAATCCCATCTGCCTGTTTTTTGCAGAATTTGACGTGCTGATCCTAAAATATCTATGGAAATACAAGGAACCCATAATATCAGAAATGATCTTAAAAAGAAAAGAAAGGAAGACACACTTCTCAATTTCAAAACTTCACATAAACCTACAATAAACAAGATAGGATTGACAAAAGGATAGACATAGATCAATAGAACAGTACTAAGAGTCCAAATAAACGCTCAAGTGATTTTCACCAAGAGTGCAAAGACAATTCAGTGGAGGAAAGAATAGTCTTGCTAGCAGTGGTCCTCAAACGGGATATGCACATGTAAAAGAATGAAAGAGGACCCCTACATCACACTACCTTATATACAAAAATTAACTCAAAATGGACAAAAGACCTAAATACAAGAGCTAAAACTAGATAAAACACTGAAAGGAAAACACGGGCTTAAATCTTTGTGACCTTGTTTTAGGTCACAAAGTTTTCTTAGATTAACATGAAAAGCATAAGCAACACAGGAAAAATACATAAGTTAGACTTAACCAAAATTTAAAACTTTTACCAACAAGAAAGTGAAAAGACAATCCACAGAAAGGGAGAAAATATTTGCAAATCATATATATGCTAAGGGACTTGTATCAAGAATATATAATGAACTCTTGCAACTTAACAACAAAAAGAAAAATAACCCAATTTAAAAAATGGGCACAGGATTTAAGAAGATATTTCTCCAAAGAAGACATACAAAATGGTAGTGAGCAAATGGAAAGGTGTTCAACGTCATTAGTCGTTAAAGAATAGCCACAGTGATATACTACTTCACACCCATTAGGATGGCTATAATAAAAATAAAAAAATGGACAAGCACACATTTTAGTAAGGATCTGTAGAAATTGGAAACCTCATAAATTATTGATGGGGATGTAAATGGACAGCTGCTGTGGAAGACAGTCTGGCAATTCCTCAAAGGATTAAACGTAGAGTTACCCTGTGACCTGTCCTAAACCAATGTGGAATATACCTATTCCATTTCTAGGTATATACTCAAGAGAAATTAATGTCTACACAAAACATGTACACAAATGTTCATAGCAACGTTATTCTTAATGGTCAAAAAGTGGAAACAACCCAAATATCCATCAGCTGTTGAATAACTAAACAAATGTGGTATATCCATCCATATGACGGAATATTATTTGGCAATAAAAAGGAATGAAGTATCAACACCTGGTGCAACATTGATGAGCCTTGAAAACATTTGCCCAGTGAAAGACACAAAGGCCACATATTGTATGATTCCATTTGTATGAAATTTCCAGAATAGGTATATCTACAGAGACAGTAGATTAATGGCTTCTAGGGACGGGATAGAGTGACTGCTAATGGGTATGGGGTTTCTTTTTAGGGTGATGGGATATTCTGGAATTAAATGGTGGTGACAATTATACAACTTTGAATATACTAAAAACCACTGAATTGTACACCATAAAAGGGTGAATTTTTTTGGTATGTGAATTATATCACAAATATAAATAAGCAAATACAATTGAGCTCCTCCTAAGTGTTCTATTATTGTGAAAGATGCTTAGGGTACCATATGAACACAAAGGGATGTGAACCCTTCCTTCTAGAACTCCTTATCTGTTGGGAGTACTGGCGTTTTCTAAGTAAAATTACAATTGAGGTAAAATTACAATTGAGGGAAAAGATTCGGGGTTCGCTGAGGTTATTAACAGGGATATCTGAGCCAGTCTAGATCAGAGACAGTTCCCCTAAGGAGGTGATATTGCCTGGAGATCCAAAGGATGAATCCAAGTTATTGGAGAAGAAGCATTACAGGGAAGGGGACCAGCATGTATAAAGACTGTCCACAGAGCCACCGTATGTTCAGAAAACTGAAGGAAGGCTAGTGTGACCGGGACAGAAAGTGAGGCTGTTGAGTGGGGGATGACACTGAGACGCAGGCCAAGACGAGACTGCAAAACCTCATGGACTCGTTATGGTTTCTAATGGTTTTCAGTCTGAGGTGGCTTATTCTGATTTCTATTTTGAAAACATCACTGGGGCTGTGTTGGTTACAGAAGAAGCAGAAGGAGAAGTGGTAAAAAAGAGTATTCTGTGGTTCTGGCTGAAAAGGATATAGTGACTGGTACCAGTTGGCAGTTGGCAGTGGAGATGAGAAGAAATGGATGTATCTGAAAGCTTTTTAGGAGATAAAATGGGCATGATTTGGTGAAAGTCTAGATCTGGAAAGTGAAGGAGAAAAGGTGTAAGGCAGGACAGCTCGATGTTGGACTTTTGAAAGGGAATGTATGGGAAGACCATTTCTAAGCCAGAGATTTTCCTTCAGTATACACTTTGTTAGGGACAACTTCAAGTAACATGAGTGGGTTTTTGTTTGTTTTTTTGTTTGTTTGTTTTTTCTGTCGAGAAATAGCTCTTTCTTACCAATGCAGTCACACGTAATACAGAACGTTGCAACTTACTGACAGCAAATATTTTGGAAAAGTAAAAAAAAAAAAAGAAAAATTGAAAAAAAAATTTGAAAAAACTAGACAATTTGTTTTTATATATTTGTCAGATGAATTTTGCTCGGGGGGTGGGGGGGTTTCTTTTGTCCTATTCTATATCCTCAGTGTCTTAGTACAATGTACTTGGCCTTGCCTGTGATCCCCAGTGCTGTAGAGATCATCTGCCATTTAAGTTCCCTCATTTTGATGCAAGTAGTTCTAATAGACTCTGAAATAATTTCCTGGCAAGTAACTATCTTCCAATGTGGAATAAATGGAATGAATTCAGTTTTAGTAATTCTTACTTCCTTGCCTAGCCAAAGTCTTTAAATGTCAAATTCTTCAAAGATGTTTCTGCAGTTATGTAGAGCAAAAGTGTTTTACTGTCATTTCTAAAATTTCACTTTGGCAATTTAAGACTGCAGTGAAATAAATTTTTATCTATACCCTCTTTTCTTTTTTTTCAAATGACCCTTGAAGAGTTAATTATTGGGCATCCAGTTGTATTTGGAGCATTAGCACACAAAGCCAAGTGTCACATAAAGACCTGGAGGAGAAAATCAGTCATGCAAATGGGCTGTGATTTAAGTTATACTGTAACTGTTACAAGAAAAGCATCACTATTTCTGTTTTATTGATAATGAATCAGTAATAGACAAACATTATAAAACTATAAATGCCATGTGGATAAGCAAAGTTTGAGGCAAATTTAAATAATTTAAATAAGAGAATCAAGAGTCATTTATAGAGAAAATCATATTGACCTGCCTCTTGTAACCCTCTTCTGGAACATTTTCACTAATGTTTATTTTCCTGAACCAGCACACACAGGAGGGAGGGAATCAAGAGCTATTGTTTCTAATTTTCCCATGAGAACACTGAAGCTTGCATCCATTGGAATCAAGTTTCCATTTTTCTTACTGTCAATATGGCTCAATCTAAGGATTAGCTCTTTACTGATAACCATTAACTGTATTACATTGTTTTCCGGATGTGCTTATTCTGTTGTGTGTTTTAATTTCTGAAAATTGTCATTTGAAATGGGAATTTTAAGAGACGAATGGGGAAATTTTTTAGGTTAAAGGCACTTGTGGTTAGGAGCAGAACCCAGGGTCTGTCTTCAAACCTCAGCCCCACCATTTACTAGTTCTGTGAGCTCAGATAAGTTACTTCACCTCGAGTTCCTTACATGTAAAATGGTGACCATAAAATAGCCATCCCAAGGCTGTGGTGAGAATTAAATAAAGCAGCACACATTAAAAATGCTTAGAATGCTGTTTAGAACATAGTAAGCTCAAAATAAATGTTAGCTACTGCTACTATTGTGAGAACTCTCTCTAACTCCCATCTGAAAACTAAGATAAGTCAGTTATGGTTGTTGTTTCTGTTGATTTTGTTTGTTTGGACTTTTTTGGTGGAGTAAGAACAAAGTTACACACTAGTAACTGGTATAAGTCAAGTTTACTAAAGAGTTGGTTTAGGTCAGGAGATAGCAAACTCTGGCTCTCAGGCCACATTGGGCCTCTTTTTGTATGGCTTGCAAGCTAAGAACATTTTTTATTTTATTTTGTTTTGAAATTTTATTTATTTAAATGTGTTTTTCCAGGATTCATCAGCTCTAAGGCAAGTAGTTGTTTCAATCTAGTTGTGCAAGGCGCAGCTCACAGTGGCCCATGTGGGGATCGAACCTGCAACCTTGTTGTTAAGAGCACCACATTCTAACCAACTGAGCTAACCGGCTGCCCCCTAAGAATGGTTTTTACATTTCTAAATTATTGAAAAGAATCAAAAGAAGATAATATTTTGTGACACATGAAAATTATATAAAATTCAAATTTCAGTATCCGTAAATAAAAAATGTTTTATTGGTACACAGCCACATGTAGTCATTTATATTGTCTATAGCTGCTTTCCTGCTATAACAGCAGAAAGGAATAGTTGTAACAGAGACTGTAGGGCCCACAAAACAAAATATTTATTATATGGCCTTTTGCACAAAAAGTTTTCTAATGCCTGGCTTGTGGGGTTTTTATATTGATTGAATGAATGAACTTAAGCCTTTTACACTATCTTGCTTTGACAGAAGATGTATGCTTGCATAGAAAAGCATATGACTTTAATTAGTTAACCTTATAGCAGAAAACTTTTGTTTTGAAAAAGTATAACTTTCCACCTTGGCTAAATTCTGTTGAAACTGGCATACAAATTCATGAGTAGATTTAATTCAACCCTAGTAGATTGTGTGAGTGAAGACATGCCAAAAACCATACATATTCAGTAAAGAGTATTAGGATTTGGATTCCTCTCAAGAATTGTCAAAATGGAAGTGTGTGAGTGTGTGTGTGTATTTAAGGATATTTGCCATCCCATAATTCTTTTTAAAAGATTCTTGAAGTAAATTCTGAAACATTCAGCCAATAAGGTGAATTTTTCAGTGATAACATGCCTTAAGGAGATAGTATTATAATCCCATTTCGGAAGTTACTTGTGGTTATTCTTTCGAGCCTTTGTGACTCAGAGCCTAATATTTATAAGATGGTCGAAACTCTGGAGGCTTTTAGCAATTGTGCATAGAGAACATATGCTTTGATTTGTCAGATTAATTGTTTAGGCAAATTACTTTTCCGTATGCTATTTTTAATTATGATATGGATCTTTTCTTGGTTGGTTACATAATCTTTATTTAGGATCTGTTTTGCCCTTGACTATCTGTAAATCTTGCAACTCCTTTTATTTAGGTGTGTATCTTTCAAAGTATATTCGTCAAATGCTTTTGGACGACTTCTCCCCTCTGAGGCCCTGGGGATAACAGGAACAAGACAGACTTGGAACCTGCCCTTGTAGTTTTGAGTCTGTCAGGAAAGATAGACTTTAGATTAATACAAGTATGATCAGTGTTGGAAAAGGACGATTAAGTTACATAATAGGAATATGGACTAAGAGGGACCTCAACTAATTAAGGAAGTCAGAGAATATTGTTTTTTTAGAAAAAAATATTTTTTAGTTTTGTGCTGATTTAGAAAATCCGTCCTTAACTAAATGTCTGTTACTAAGCTGAAATTATTTTGAGTTTAACAAAAGTATTGAAACAATAATTTTAAGAAATTACATCTCATGTCCATCTGATCGATAAAGGCACAATGTACTAATCGCTTTTTATTGATAGATAGTAGATAGTTGATTGATGAACCTTGTGCATTTGATTTTGATAGAAATCAAATATTTATTGAGACTAATGGTTACTGTGAATTTGGGATGAGGAAAACACAAAAAGTGGGAAAAGACTACCATTTAGTTTGTTAATTATTACTTGAAAAATCAAAATATTGACGAGTATTTGTCCTTCATGAGCAACAATGTGTTTTAAAGTGGATTCTAACTGGGGTATTTTTCTCTCTCTTTTAAAAAAGAGTCATTTATTGTTTTTATATAGAAATAGATGTTTATGTACAATTGACCCTTGAACAACGCAGGGGTTGGGGCGCTGACCCCCAACCATAGCCAAAAATCTACGTGTAACTTTTGACTCCCCCCAAACTTTACTATTAATAGCCTACTGTTGATTGAAAACCTTACTGATAAACAGTCTATTAACACTTATTTTGTGTGTTATATGTATTGTATACTGTATCCTACAATAAAGTAACCTAGAGAAAAGAAATGTTAAGAAAATTATAAGGAAGAGAAAATACATTTATAGTACTGTAGTATATTTATCGATATTGTAAGTCACCTGTTTACAGGATGAATCTATCAATACGTATATCAATATTGTCTTATATGTTACAAAACGCTGTAGATGTTACACATATTACTAACAATAGACATCAAAAATGAAAAGATAATACAAAAAAGAAATTTATATTTATTTACAGGTATAACTATTTAAGCATGTGTAATGAAGAAGCAATATGATTAGCCTAGTTTAATTGATAATGCTTGTTTCATGGTAGTAAGGAAATCTCCAAAAATTTTCCAGTGTATTTATTGAAAAATATCTACATATAAATAGACCCACAGAGTTCAAACCCGTGTTGTTCAAGGGTCAATCACACACACTCACACACACACTCAATGTACAAAGAAAAAGGGAAAGTTCTACCAGCCCTTTTGCCGAAGGTATTTATGCACTATTGACAAACTGATGTTTCTCTGGAGGAATACAACTTTTTTTTTTTTTAATACAAATGGGATCAGGATGTGCCCAATCTCCCACAGTTTGCTTCACTTAAGATTATTTCATGGACATAGTTCCCTGCCAGTGTATATTGAGAACCACCTGTCTCTATAGATCTTTCTTCTTGTTCACATCGTTGATAATGTTTTAAGTAGCACATCCACGAGGTAAAATATTCAAAAGTTTTACAAAAGAGTATACAATGGAAAGTCAGTCTCCCACTCCAAAATGCCTCCTAATTCTCATCTTCCCAGAGGCAGCCCCCTTAGCAGTTTCTTATTCTTTGAATCGTCCTTTTATTTTTATTGGTGCAAAAGTTATTGCAGTTTAAAAGGTTAAAAACAATGGCAAAAACCGCAATACTTTTGCACCAATCTAATACATACCTTTACATAGTTAGAGAAATTAACTCCCTGTCCAGTCATTTTATAGGGATATCAAATGCTTAGTGAATTTATAGCAGCAACCAAATGATTTGTAATATCCGTATTGAAGATTGTGTACCAAAGTGAGAAAAGATTTACATTAGTTTTATCTTACTTTTGTATTTCATGCTGTGTGATTGTTAGAGGAAATAATCTGTAGGTGTACAATTTTTGCCAGATCCTTAAAATGTAACCGAACGTCCCAGAGAGAAGCCCCACAAGACCCAGCATGCCCCAAGCACTGCCTCCCACCCACCCTCACACGTCTGCGTGTCTCACTGTGCATTGTAAATACAGACCCAAGTCTTAGGGAGCCCAAGAATAGCCTTGCTGCTTTAATCTCAAAGCTAACTGAGGGGTTTACAGCTAAGCTCTAAAATGTCTACAGTTGTTTTAATCTAGAACCACTTGGGTTAATTTGATTCCCTCAACTCAATTTTGATAGTGACAGAGCTGGGGAGTGAGAAGGGGCGTGGCCGGCGTGGCAGTGCATTGAAGGGGGCGGGGCCTGAGCCAACTTGAAGCTGAGAAGATGTTATGTTTTGAAGTACTTTCCCTGTAACACTGAGTCTTTTGTCAGCAGCTAATACTGAAGTAGCCTTATGAACAAAGATTACCTAGACACCCCCTGTCTCTTTGGTAAATTCAGAAGAGAACCCGAGGTGATAGGTGTTTGGAGGAAATGGAAAGTGGCTCTGTTGGGAGGCTGTGGCATGAGGAGCCAACAGGCTACCACTTCTGGTTTATAGGCAGTATTTGCTTTTGTACAAATTATATGCCTCAAAAATAGTCATAGAAGTGTATAATACTATATAAGAAGATATTCTGTCACTAGAGTAAAACATTATACAACTCCTTGATGCATTATTTCTCTTGACATATACATGTATAGTGTAAGTATTATATATTTTGTAAATATTCTTTACTTTTATTTTTTTCCCAGCTGAACACATCTATACCTGGCTAAAGTCCAGTGTGCTTCCAGTAAAGGTTAAAGATTTGTCCACTTAAAACATCCTGAATGATTGCCATTTTTGCCTAAAATTAGGTTGTTTACAAGACCTATACTTCTTATCGCAAGTATAATCACTTTTAGTTTTTTAAAATTGTGATAAAAAACACACAACATAAAATTTGTTATCTTAACCATTTTTAAGTGTTACAGTTCAGTAGTGTTAAGTATATTCACATTGTTGTGCAACCCATCTCTAGAACTTTTTCATCTTGCAAAACCGAAACTCTGTATCATTAAACAACAACTCCCCATTTCTCCCTCCCCCAATCCTTGGGAACTACCATTCTACTTTCTGTTTCTCTAAATTTGACGAATCATATAATATTTGTCCTTTTGTGACTGGCTTATTTCACTCAGAATAATGTCTTCAGGGTTCATCAGTTGTGGCACGTGTCAGAATTCCCTTTCTTTTTAAGGCTGAATAATATTCCATCGTATGTGTATACCACATTTTGTTTGTCCACTCATCTGTGTACGTGGGTTATTTCTTGGGTATTATGTATAGTGCTGTTATGAGCATGGTTCTGCATATATCTCTTTGAGATTTTGCTTTCATTTCTTCAGACATATACCCAGAAGCGGAATTACTGGATCATATTTTAATTCTATATTTAATTTTTTTGAGGAACCACCATATTGTTTTCTATTTCAGCTGTACCATTTTTCATTCCCATTAACAGTGAATAAAGTTTCCAATTTGTCCACATCCTCACCAACACTTGTTATTTTCTATTTTTCTTTTTTCTTTTTTTTTTGATAGTTGCCATCCTCATAGGCGTGTAGTGGGATCTCATAGTTTTAATTTGCATTTCTCTAACGATAAGTGATATTGAGCATCTTTTTATATGCTTATAGACCGTTTTTATATTATCTTTGGAGAATTGTGTATTGAAGCCCTTTCCCATTTTTTAATCAGGTTATTGTTGTTGAGTTATAAGAGTTCTTTATATATTCTGGATATTACTCCCTTATCGTATATATGATTTGCAAATATTTTCTACCATGCCACAGGTTGCCTTTTCACTCTGTTGATCGCTTCCTTTGATGCACAGTCGTTTTGTTGTTGTTTGTTTTAATGTAATACAATTTGTCTACTTTTACTTATGTTATTTGTGCTTGTTTTGGTGTTATATGAATCACATCTACTTTTAACCTTTTAAGCTCCATTAATTTTTCTAAAATAATAAAAGCAAAATGTAATGAAATAGTCAATAATTATAAAAACACTGGTTCATAGACAAAGATGACCACCACCTCAAAGTGAACTCTTGGCTGCCAGGCAGCACCTTCATTCATTAGCTTGAAAAATTGCTTCATCAACTGATGTGAAAATATACACATTTGGAGAACAAAAGGCAGTTTGATATGTGAATCTATAAAATGTAAAGAAATAGATTGTGGGAACATGTTCAAATACATAAAGACAGAGGATCAAGAAAGCACTCCCCATCATATCCATTTAGTTGGAATCCCTGTGTGTCCACCATGAACCGTGTAGAAACATTTGCAATAAAAAATGGTCTACTGCCTTCTGCATTCTTACTGTTCTCATCTTTCCAATATGGTACTCCTCACAGACAGTTAACAGAGACAATTAGAAATTTTTATGCTAAGATTGACTTCCAAATTTAGAGAAATAAAAGGTACTCTAAAAGTATTTAACTCTATCTCAACTTAAATTTTAATAAGCTATTGCAGGCGATCAGTAGCATGACGGTGTAACAGCCAGTCAATCATTATTGGCTGTTGAGACCATCAGCGTTGCACAAAAAGTCCTGTAAGTATCTTTTCTAACTGCAATAGTGTGCACGAAGAAACTGGTTCTTAAATGGTCTGTATCTTCTGAGATGTTAAAAGAAACTGGAATTTTCAGTGTTTTTTTTCTTCACAGGCCATTTCTCCTTTTAAAATAATGTTGCCATTATTCCTTTTTTCCTCCCACTTCCTTTTTCTTTCTTTTGTGATTGCTGCTTATTGATCTTTTCCCTGGTCATTAGTCCCACACAGATGTTGATTGTCCTTCTCCTTGCCTCATTTTCCTTCCCACCCACCCAAACTCATCATTCACTCTAGTCTACCCTCATCTCTCCTCCAGCATTTTTGTAAGGATTAAAAGGAACCCAACGGTCTGCGTGGGTATCATTCTGATATCAGGGCACTAGAGTACACACACAGAGCAAATACTTCCCAAGTGTCAGTTCAGGCAGCTTCCACTCCCACCAGCTGCCCAGGCCAGGTGTTAGAAAGGAGGTGGGAACTACCAGGGAATCATTAAACTTAGATGTTCCTTTTGGACCATCTTATCTTTCAAACACCTAAAGCAGTTTGAGTCTTGGAAACTTCAGCAGAAAAAGAAGAGATATTCGCTGCCCTTTATTTTCTTTTTGGTTTAAATAAATTGCAATAGTTATGAGCAAGACCTCAGTCGACAAAATAGGAGAAGCATTGGACAAGTGAAAACAGTTATGACTCTTGGCTCAGTAGTCTACCTATGTGAAGTTTTCACTTCTTAAATTAAGCTTTGTAACTGATATAGTGCTTCCTGCAAAAAGATTCCGTGAATGCTTGTTAGATTTTTTAGTTAAGCTTTAGGTGAGTGGAAAATCAGGTTTTTGAGTGGTTTCTCTGTTCGACTAGTCCTCTGGTGAATCATTTTGTCTATGAGAGGATGCTGTAATCTTGTTTGGGAAGGTTTATTCATTAACAAAAGGTACCAAAATAAATTTAGCTAAGGTCACAGTGTTTAATTGAATAGTATTACAATAATAACTACCATAATTAGTTTCAGATTTGTCTTTCTTCCCAGAGGACAAGCTTCTTTTAGTTTTTTGATGCCTATTTAAAGCATGAGAATGACAGAAAAATTAATGTCATGACCTTTATAGCCTGTTCATGGTTTTTTTCCATGTTGTACCCTAAAGGATTGAAGAAGTAGTGTACGTCTCAAATAAACCACTTAGTACGGACATGTAAGAGTTGGCTTAATTGGGCTCACTTGATCTTCAGCTTGTAGCACCTCAGTCAAGACATTATTTATTTTTATTTATTTTTAGACAACAGGTAACCATTTTACACTATGAGATTAATGTTTAAACTATACCTGTATATTCTGTAATGTCTTGAGAAGAAAAACATCTTTAAAAGGCTAGTTTTTCAAATACGTAGGATTTTTTTCCTTCCTATTATTTCACCTGTTTTGTCTTTTTCAGTTAGGAACTCACTTTGTCGTTTCATTTTCATAGCAAGAATGTTCTGACACCAGCTCATGGGCCATCCTCTGTGACACTAATACACACTTCCGTTGGGTAATGCTTGGCAACAGCATTGTCTCGTACAACTAACTCTCTTCTAGTCTGTCAAGGACTTCCCATAAACAATCACCCTTCTAAATCCTTGAGATGTGAAACTTGGTTTTCATTCTATTGCCAGGGTGTGTATATTTCAACAAAGAGCAGTGTTTGTATATTCAACTAGAGTTGGGAAAAATATCGAGGCATGCTAGAATCTTTGAAGCTTTGGGATAGTTGATTGAAAGATTCCTGTGGCAATGTTGGCAAATAGTGGTTTTGAGGCACTTCCTACACTGTTGAATAAATCAGTACAACTTCTTTGAATGACAATTTGACACTATCCATAAAAATTTTAAATCGACTTAGAAATTTCTTACTGTCTTCATCCTACCGACAGACTTGCACATGTTAGTAAAGATGTATGTCTGTGAATACACACGACAGCTTTCTTTGTAAGAACAACAGGCTGAGAACAATCTTACGATCAGTCGGCAGGTGAGTGGGTAATAAATTGTGGTACCATGCAATGAAATACTATACAGTCTCTAAAAAGAATGAAGAGGATCCATAAGGGCTGATATGGAGAGCTCTTACAAATACGTTCGTGTAAAAAGAGTAGCGTGTATAGTCTACTGTAAGCAGGGAGGAGAGAAAGGGGGATAGAGCATATACCCACACGTGTTAGTCGATAGACACACAGACTGTTTCTGAAAGTATACCCTCGAAGGTGCTAAGTGCAGTTGCCTCTGAGGAAGTGAATTGGGGTTAGAGAATGAGAAGGAAGCTTGCTCGTTTTTATTTAGCTTTTTCCATGTTGGACAGAATCATTTTATGGTCATCTAAGTTCAGACAAATGCCATCAGGGACAGGGATTTTTTTAAAATGTAGGTAATGCTGAAAAGGTAAATCTGTGACTCTAGTGCTCCAGGGAAAAGATTGAAAATTGGAATTATTTTAAAAGAGGAAGAAAAATCACCAGAATCATTTGTTAAGCAGTAGTTCAAACACCCACAAGAACAGGGAAAAATATAAAACATGGATGAAGTTAGCAGGAAATCGAGTAGAGAAGCGTGTGTGTTTTTTTTTTTTCAGTTGAATAGTCGTCAAGCTAATTGATGGGATTTTAATTTAATGCAGAAACTGTAAAGAAGGAAAAAGCTAGAGGTGGGAGAGAGAAATGGACTGTAGTGGCAGTATCAGGAGTAGGTACGGATGGAAGAGAAGCAGGAGTAAGAATTAGAGTTTGTTGAAAGTCCACTGATTGTTCTGTGGTGATAAAACGAAAACTCTCTGGTGCTTGGTAGCAGGTAAGATTTAAGAGAGAAAAAGAATGTGAGGACTCCAAAATGATCTGATAGCAATTTTCTGTAAACCTGCTTGTTTAGAGATGATTTTGTCACAGGATGTAGAGAGAAGACCAAAAATGGTGGAAATGCAGTCATCTCAAAGTAATGAATTAAATCCAAACCGATGGAAACACCCACTGGCAAGCAGACTGATTGAAGGGAACAGTTTATTACCAAATAGTGCAATTCTTTTTTAATGCTTTCATCTTCATCATGATGGTAAACTCACTGGCCTGACCAACTTCTTCATTTTTTTTAGCATTCAGAAGCCAGTCTGGAAATTCCAAAGATGCTCTGTTTGATGTAGAAAAAAACAAATATATTTTTTTACATCTGTATTTTCTACGTTTGAATAAATAAGAAATGGAGGGATATCTGTTTGTTAAAACTTGCCTAAAAGTGGGGTCTTTTTGGACTTAACTAAAACGCCGTGGGGCCTTTTAACAGGAAAGCGACCCTGTCAACAAATTGGGTTTATAGATAACGTTGGGAGTCATTGTTTCCTACGACTAGACACCTAAAACAATGTTGCTGAATTTTAAAAACCCCAAACCTGATACTAGAGAAATTGAAGAAAGTAGGACATTTTTCACATTTACATAAGAAATTTTAAAATCATTTTAGGAGTGGTTCAGTCCTTCTAAAAACACAACCAGGCAATCTGTAGAGATCAAAGGAAATATATTACTGAAAAAAAATTAACTTAAGTCAATTTTATGTCACTTTAAGTTATGGAAAAGTATAGCAATGGCAAAATTAATAAGAGTTTTGATTTAGATTTCAAAATCACTATTCATTAATAAAATACTCATAATTTTAGAAACTATCTATTGAAAATAAAAGATTTAAATGGTTTGAAAAGCGTTAGATGGAACTGTGGAAGTATTGTTCAATGATTTCTAGCACTCTTGTTGTTACAGGATTATTGACATTTACTCTTTCAATAAACACTTAAACCTTACTATATTCAAAGTCTCTTGTAAGTTCTGGAAATATAAAGATAAATATGGGATTGTCCTTGCCATCAAGAAACTCACAAATTTAAGGGGATAACGGACAATTTAAACAGATGCTACATGCCAAGAGTCAGTCAGAGTGTTAGAAGATAATGGACAGATCTATAGAAATTTTTTTATTGCCCAGGTAGACATTGCAAAGAAGTTGAGTAGGAATTGCGTAGCAAGATGGGAGAGAAGGCTGTTCCTTGAAGAAGTGTGGAAGCGTATGAGAACTGGCCTATTTGGCTGCATCTGAGATGCAGCTCTTAATGCGGTGGTGATAACCACACAAGCCAGTGTGTGAAAGGCCTCAGGTGCTGTGTGAAAGAGATTGGCTTTATCTTGTGGCCCAAAGGGAGTCATTGAAGAACTTGAAGCATAGGGAAAACATGATTAGATTTGCATTAAAAAGATCATGCACAGACTATTAGGTAAAGGTGAGGATTGAACTCAATCGAAACCCTGGAAGATAAAGTTAAGGCATTGTTTTTTCAGCAAGAGCAAAAGTAAAAGAGATAAAAGATGGGAAAAGAAAAATACCAGGGGTGCCAAAAAAATGTATACAAGTGGACACTTTGGTCAGCGTTGCTCAAGCAGCAGTTCACCGTAATCAGAAGTGTCTAGATGCTGATGGTAAGCACTTTGAGCACCTCTTGTAATTGCAGAAGTCAAACGTGACTTGTATTCATCTTTTGTTATCAGTATATATTGAGTATTACAATTTTAAGACAGCTTTCCTTTCTTAAAACGTATATACTTTTTTTTGGCACCCTCTGCATATATATAACTGTCCAGGGAAACATCTGAATAATAAGAGTTCAGAGGAAAAGGAGCAGAGTAAAGTAAATTAGGAAATCTCAGAAAAATTTAGACTTTCAAACTTATGTTTTAGATCCTGGCTAGTTTGAGTGATTTCCGCCTCCAGGCTGTAGGGTGGTGCTATTAATAGTTGTTCAGTACTTGGCCCTGGGGTGATTTAGGCCAGGAGAAATATTGGCTTGCTGTGTGAGAGATAGAGGAGGTGGTTAGGGATGTGGACTTTGGATTAGTTGGTTTGCATCTGAAAGGTGAGCTGACAGGGGAGTTGTTTGCTCTATCTGTAGGATTATCTAGCCCTGGAAGGGGCACTCTGACCAGCCAGCCAGGTCTCTAGTATGTCAGCCGGTCTCTAGTATGTCAGAACGTCATACAATATAGAAAAAAGAATGTGATTACTACTTCTATACGTCTGTATATATGTTTGTTGTATGTAGGTCATACCTCAATAAAGTTGATTTGAAAAGTTAAAAAAAATAATGAAATATAATGGGTACATGAAATTACTTAAAACAAGCTAAAAAAATGCGTCTTCAAATGCATTAAAAATTTTTTTAAACAAGGCCTAAGTATATAAAATGAGAAGAACAGCACTGAATACTTCACAATTACAAGTTCATTCAGGCAGTTCCTTTTTTTCTTCTCTGTGTCATGACCATTTTCATTTCCTTAATACAGCTTTTTCAGTTCTTTGATGTCTAGGGTTATTTAATCTTTCCGAGTCTTCCTGTATTCTTGGGGGGCGGCCGGGGGAATCTTCCATCAGCTTCTCTTTCAACTTTCTCAGTGACAGAAATCAATATTTCATATAGCATAGTATGGAGTCAGTTCCATAGTTGAGTATCAGTAGTCACGACAAAGTTCTTCCTTCTATCTAGTTGAACCTTGCCTTCTTGTAACTCATCCCCCTCACTGGTCTTAGGAGTCTTAACTGCCCACTGGAGTTACATAGGACTCCTCTAATCCTTCTTCCAAATAACTTCCCTTCAAATATTTGCAAGTAACTGTCATTTCTGAATTCTTTTGTTTGCCAGATTCACTCCTTTCCCAACGTCTCTAAATCACTTTTCCCTATTCTTTGTTTCACTGATTTTCCTTTAATTCTAAGGTCCAGCACAAAAACTTCCTATATATATTTCCTTTGACTTGGTTCACACTTGTATGTGTGTTCATGTGTGCGTGAGGGAGAAAAAGAGAAGAAGGATGGACGATGGACGGGGAGGGAGAATTTGCATGAAAGAGAGCATGAACGTGTATATGAAGTCAGGAATCAGACACACCTGGGGAATTCATTCTGGCTGATCCGAGTGACCTTGAGCAAATTACTTAATTTCTTTGATCCTCAGTTTCTTTCTTTCTTTCTTTCTTTCTATTTTTGGGTCAAGAATGGATGTTGAATTTGTCAAATATGTTTTCTGCATCTATTGAAATGATCATGTACTTTTTCTTTTTTAGTTTGTTAGTATGGTGAATTACATAGATTTTTGGCTGTTAAACCAAGTGCTCATTCCTGGGATAACCCTACATGGTCAGGGTATGTTATATTGTTGGATGTGATTTGCTAAAAATTTTATTTATAATTTTTACATTTATGTTATGAGGGATATTGGTCTGGAGGTTTCTTTCCTTCTAGCAGCTTTTTGTCTTATTTTGGTATCTGGATAATGCTGGCCCCTTAGAATTAGTTAGAATTCCCTCCTTTTCAATATGTGTATAATTGGTGTTATTTCTTTCTTACAAATTCAGTAGAATTCACCAAAGAAACTATCTGGGCTTAGAATTTTCTTCGAGGGTAGATTTTTAATTAAAAATTCAATTTCTATGAAAAATAGGGCTCACTTTTAGAACGTGCTTTGTCGTTTCTGTCTTTCAGAGAAATTGTCCATTTTATTTAAATTACTCAATTTATTGCCAAAAGGTTGTTAATAATGATTCCTTGTTATCTTTTTAATAACAGTATTATCTGTGGTGTTATCCCTTTCTAATTCCTGATAATTGGACATGTGTGTCTTCTTTCTCCTGATCAATTGAGCTAAAAGTTTCATCAATTTTATTGATATTGTCAAAATGTCTGCTTTTGATTTAATTGATTTTTATCCATTTTTTCTGTTTTCTGTTTCATTTATTTCCTCTCTGATCTCTTACTTTCTTCTACTTACTTTGGGTTAAATATGCTTTTAGTTTTTAAGATGGAAACTGAGTTTGTTGAGTGGACACCTACCTTCTCCTCTAATATAGATGCTCAGCGCTCTACATTTTCCCTTGTGTACTGCTTTACTTTAATGGTACTGTGTGACTTAATGGAATCACAGAGATTTTGGTATGTTGAGTTTGCATTTCATTCAGCTCAAAACACATTCTAATGTTCTTTTTATTTGTTCTTTGACCCATAGGTTATTTATAAGTGTGTGATTTAATTAACAAATATTTGGAGATTTTCCATGTAATATTTCTGTTCTCTCTCCATCTTTTAATTGGGATATTTAGATCATTTAAGTTTACTATTATTGTTGACATGATTAGGTTTTAATATATAATCTTGCTATTTATTTTCTGTTTGTCTCATCTGTTTTTTGTTCTCTTTTTCCATTTTCTCTTGAAAAACGGAATATTTTTACGATTCAATTTTTTTTGTTCTTGGCTCATAAACTAAAATTCTTTGTGATTTTAGTTGTTGCTTTGTGGTATATAATATACAAGCTTAACTTATTATAATATACCTGAAAGTGCTATTATACCACTTCACCTATGATATCAGACCCTTATAATAATATACTTACATTTCTCCCCTCTCATCTTTTGTCCTATTTTAACATACATTTAATTTTTAAATATGTTATAAACCCAACATTGTGTTGTTAGCTATTTTTATTTAAGCAGTTATATTTTAAAAAGAAGTAAATATTGAGATATGAGCCTTATGTGCTTGCCTTGTAATTCCCAGTTTTAGTATTCTTCCTTCCTGTATGTACTGGAGATCCATATTCTCATCTGGTATCATGTTCCTTCTGCCTAAAGGACATTGTTTAACATTTAGTATAGTGTGGGTGGTGGGCATGTGATAGATTCCTTCAGCTTTTGTATGTACAAAAATGTTATTGTTTCTCCTTTACTTTTGAAAGCTCTTTCCTGGATATAGAATTCTAGATTACCAGTTTATCGATTTTATTTTCTTTCAGTACTTTAAAGATGTTGCTCCACTGTCTTCTCACTTGCATTGTTTCCAACAGTAAATCTGCTGTCATCCTTATTGTTCCCCTCTATATATGTACAGTCTGACAATTAAGTTCGCAAACTTGTTGCAAAGATGTTGCTAACATTTTTTTATATCAGAGGGATTATTCATTATGAATTTGTACCAGCTGGACAAACAGTTAACCAAGTTTACTATTTGGAAGTGCTGAAAAGGCTGCATGAAAAAGTTAGACAGCCTGAACTTTTCATCAACAATTCATGGCTCTTGCATCACGACAATGAACCAGCTCACACGGCACTGTCTGGGAGGGAGTTTTTAGCCAGTAAATAAATAACTGTATTGGAACACCTTCCCTACTCACCTGAGCTGGCCCCCAGGGACTTCTTTCTTTACCTGAAAGTAAAGGAAATACTTTGATGACATTCAGGACATTGAGGGTAATACGACCATAGCTCTGATGGCCAGTCCAGAAAAAGAGTTCCAAAATTGCTTTGAAGGGTGGACTAGGTGCTGGCATTGATGCATAGCTTCCCTAGGGCAGTACTTCGAAGGTGACCATAATGATATTCTGCAATGAGGTATGTAGCACTTTTTTTCGATGACTTTGCGAACTTAATTGTCAGACCTTCGTGTAATAGCTACAAGAGCTCAATTAGTCAAGTGCCTTCATTGTAATAGTCACTCTACCTAAAACTTTACATCTTTGTTTTATTTAATCTTAACAATAAGTTATATATAATCTTTATTTTAAAGGTTCGAGGAGATTACATATTTTTACCAAGATCACCAATCCTTAAGTGACTGTGCTAAGATTTGACTCTAGATCTGTCAGAATGCAAAACTATTTGACCCCTGTGTCACCCTGTAAATTTATAGAGAATATTTATAATCTATTTGTAAATCATCCCCCTTTTTCTTCTCTGATCAAACATATTGTGCTTAATTGCATATATGAGTGTTTAAAGCTATTTTAAATCAAAGTAGGCAGAAATTAGAGTTTGTATCATGGGAAATTATTTCAGTGAGGAAAAATATTATAGTACATATGAGGCCTAAGAATTGCCCAATTATTCATTAATTTACTCATTTACCTGTTCAAATACTGTCTCTGGGCCCTGGATTCTACTGATACTTTTTAACAAAGAAAACTACCAGATTTTTAATTAGGATTTTGTTTATTCTGTCATCAAATATTTGTATATTTGTATATTCTGTCATCAAATATAATAATTTATGTGACATGAGAAGTTTGTTGGGTATATGTCATTTATTAATATGCTGATTGATTTATTTAATAAACCATTGATGGCTATCAATAAATTATGGTCCTTTGAAATTTCAGACTTGTACACACACACACACACACACACACACACACACACACCACACACATCATGCACATTAAGGTATGAAATTCGGTACGACAGTATTAGCAGAGGTGTAGACTTAAGAAAATCCACTGCGTCACATACTGTCTCCTAATAAACTGCCTTATGGTGGAAGCAGATTTAATGTTCACCAAGGCAATATTTATCAGGAGCTATGTCAGATGTTATGAGAGATCCGAAGATAAACCAGACAGAGCCAATGCTTCGACAAAACAAAATTCTATTAGAACCGCAGACATGTATGTAATTAATTAGAATAAAGCATGACAAATTCTGCATTAGAAGTGAGTATGATGTACTTTGAGAACCTGGATGAAGGGACAATGGGTTAAGCCAGAATGTTGAGGCCGGTCAGGAAACAACAGAGAGGAGATGACATTTGCTCAGGATATTAACATATGTGTAGAAGGCAAGCAAGTGGAATTTAGGGGTCCAGGAATGGGGGTTTGAAGCTAGAAAGTAACTAGAGGAAACTGATTAGAAATTCTAGTGCCTTCTATTTAAATGTTTTCTAATTTTGGATAAAAAGATTTAATGTTGTAATATGACTCTAGTGATAATTTGTACTATATTAAAAGCTTTCCATTATAATTTAGTGTTGTCATTTTTTCCTTTCTGTGAAAGTATGTCTTATATCTTATAATTTCTTATTTCTTATATCTTATATCTTATTTCTTATAATCTTCAAAAGTTCACTAGACTTCCGTTACAATTTTCTCTCATCTCATGCATTCAGGGTTTGGGGACAGGATTTATGGTTTTCCAATAACTTCCTTTTTTTGTTTGACATTTTCAAATGATAAAGCTAATAGAAATATAAGGATGGGTATTTTGTGTTGGAAAAGAGCAAATTGTAACAAGTGATAAACCATGTTTTTAAAAAGAAAAGTATGAAAACAACATGATAAAACCAACTACAGTTGTTATAGTTTCTACTTTAAATTTGTTGAAGGAAAGACAAAACCACCACAGTGATTGAAAATGCAAATGAATTAATTTACTTGACAGATAAGGAAACAAACAAGTGAGCAACTTTGCCACATGTTTCTCTGACAGGAACAATTTATGATTTTTATGTGCTAGAAAGTTCACTGTGGCTATGCCAGTTAAGGATTGAAGTTTGCACCTTGGAGAAACCAGGATGAATGTTAAGTCCTCACCCAGTCTGTTAAAAGAAGCCCCACGCTTCATTAGTCAGGAAAGAGTCTTCATTTAGGTCCAGGAAAGATCTGTTTTACTGGGGTCATTCAAAATTCTTAGTCATTTGCCAGCTACACAATTCAGTTTTGCTATTTCCTAGGCAAGTCTGCTGCAGGTAGAAAGATCTTCTTCTACGGGGCTTCTTACACTTCTCAGCTCTGTCATAACATTTGTTTTGTTAAACACAGTTTTCAAATTGCAAGTGCTATTTTTATTCAATCAGAGTAATAATAAATGGGGATGAGAACAGAGCAGATGTTCTGAGGCAAGACACAGTGGTCTTAATGACCCCTTCGGAACCATTGCAGTTAGCTAAGTATGCATGTACAACTACTAATTTTCTAAACCTGTACCTTATTTAACTCAGAGGCCTAGCCATTACTGTCTATCATACTGTCAATCATGTGAATTCAGATTTGGATCTGTAAAAAACAAAAACCTGGATTTTCTGATTCAATAAAATATGTTAAAACATAATTACGGCCCAACCTAAAAATATATTCTTATTGTCTTATGGACATAAAAGATATGTATTACATCTGACAGATATAAACATTTTGGTATTAGTGAATATAGATATCACTTTAGAAGTCTAGTAAGAAACACTTGGGGTAGTTAATTGATACTGTTTTTAAGTTTAGAAAAATGATCTTACTATTTTAGACTCTCAGTATCAGTTGGGTTCTTTATAAACTTCTTGATGAGTTTTTTGTCTTTGGCAGACTACATCACCTTGGCATGCAGTGGGTTCTCAAGTACATACCGTGTTTCCCCGAAAATAAGACCTAGCTGGGTCATCAGCTCTAATGCGTCTTTTGGAGCAAAAATTAATATAAGACCCAGTCTTATATTATATTAAGGTAAGATATATAATATATTAAAATAAATTATATAATATAATATAATACCCAGTCTCATATTAGTTTTTGCTCCAAAAGATGCATTAGAGCTGATGGTCCAGCAAGGTCTTATTTTCAGGGAAACACGGTATTAAATTTTGTTGAAACTGCTTTAAACTCTCAAACATTTTTTAAAAAAATCATATTACATAGATACTCTGAAAACATTTTAATCTTTATTTTTGAATGAAACACCAAGGAGTACTCAGGTTTGTGTGTTTGTATAACATATTTATTGTATTTGGAGAAGCAAGGAGCAAAGGGGAAAAAAAGGAAAACCAAATTAAGCTCTTTCTTACAGCTCAGTGCCAATTAATAAAACTGGACAGCCTATCTAAGCAGGAGTTTACATGTTATGAGGCTTTTACCTAAAAACAGTTTATTATCATGTTATCTAACTACAGTTTCACTCCTTGAAACATGCTTTTTAAGCTGTTTCTTAACCTCTTTTCCAATTTTTCTTCTCCACCTCCCCACTCCTCTCATTCTGGTAAAAGAACACTAGGCTAAGAGCTGGCCAGTTGAGCTCTGGTTATTCTCCTGCCCTTCCTTTGATCCTCTGTGATCTTGGCTAAATCAGTGAGCTTCAGTCCCTTTATCTCTCAAATGGAGATCATTCTCGCCCTGAAACAGTCAAATGAGATACAGTTGATTCTCCTCATTCACAATAGTTACCACAAACCGTAAATTAACTAATACAAAAAATTCTGGAAGCTCACCACAAACACTCAATTAGCTAATTCTGAACCATTGCTCCTAAGGGAAATACAGATTTAGGTTCCTGTGAGCCTCTGGTCACAATACAACATTTTCATCAATACAGAACCTAGTTTTATATGTTTTTGTTTAAAAACACCTCATTTAATATATATTGTTGATCCCTTAACTTTGAACTCACACACACAGCATTCTAACTCATGCCTGAACAAAGCTTATCTAACACATGTAATTTTTCTGTAAGGCATGTTACAGTCTTCTTATGTTTAGTAACACTGGACAGTATGGTGCACTTTGCTTGAGGGATATTTTAAACAGTGAAATCTCCAACAGAAAGGGAAAAAACATGGAAAATATGGCACTAAATAGACTGCAAAAAAGACCACTTATTTATAGTATGAGAGCTGAAGTGAGGATAGCACCAATCACCGCTGAGAACGTGCACATTAGGTGAATCAAATTTTTGGCCTGTGGATATCCACAGATGACCACGAAAATGCCACCAGTATGGGTTTGGGGATTGCAAATAAATTTTAGCAAGCAGGTGAATTCACAAGTACATCATCTGTGAATAATGAGTATCAACTCTATATGCATGCACCTTGTAAACTCTTTTAAAGCACAATATAAATCTCAGAATAATTTGCAAAATAAAAGTTATTTTGGATAACATTTAACTCATATAACTTTATGCAAAATTGATATTATCAATGTCAGGTTAATAAAGTAATAAATACATTATTTGAAAGTGACCCCAAGTTCTTAGCTCAGTAAAGCTACTAAGACAACTACTGCAAATTCTTTGGCCCTTTAGCCCTCACATTTAATGCACAGTAGCAAGGAGAACCACTGTAATTTCATGTTTTGTGTTTAGTGGTTAACATGGCTTTGTGACCTCATTATTTGGGGGAAAAACATTCCCTATGAATTACCAAAATATTATGTTTCCAAATATGTGACATTCATATGGAAACGTTTTGATCTTAACTAGTAGTGTAAATGCTGTTCTTGGACTTTTGGTACCATTTTATGTTGCAGACCAAGTACAAATTGACATTTTCAAGCTGGTTTTGGTTAGTTCCTTAATGTTGGAAATTGGAACTTTCCAATGTAATATAACCTCTGCAAAATACCACTATGGATTATTAGTATGTTATGCTGTTGACAGAATTACAAATGGAAAACACACACATACCTATAGAAATGTCTTTGTAGAACAAAATGAAAATGACCTGGGTGGCCTAAAAGACCTTTTACTGGATGTTATTTTCTTATTTTGAGATAAAATACTAGCGTTTGGTATATTCTTATTAGTAAATTCAGATTATGTGTATTGTTGCCATTTGAAATAGCCATATTTCCACTGCTTTAAAAGCAGGCTAATCAGATCATCTGCTTGGGCATGTATCAATGTCAGTGTGGCCATTTGGCAGCAGAGTCTCTGAGAAACTCCAATTAACCATGTAAATAGATTTCATAGCATCACGTCTCACTTTGTCAGACCCCTGCTGCCTTTATATCATTAACATAAATGCAGGTGCAAATAGCGTTTATGTACTTTGATAGAAAGCAGTTGGAGACATTTCACTGTGGGACACAATATTTTCAGATTGTGTACATCTGTTCAAATAATGTATCCAGCCCCAGTGACATGAGCACAAGAATGGAAACATCTGCCCCTGAGACCATTTGCCATATAGCAGATGCTTACATCTTTATTTATGCAGATGTTTGGTGTGATGAGTTGAGAAGGGATGAAAGCAAAGAAGTTTGACAGGGGTATTTAGGATGTCGTGCAATCCAGAACTATAGGTTAGGCATTTTATGTTTGTAAAAAGTCTAATACTAATAGGAACAGAAATTAATAAATCTAGTGATGCTTTTTAATACAATAAACATATTGTTCTTGTCTTTAAATTTTCACCAAAATCCTAAAATAATGACGGAAGTTCCAATATCCAACTTACACTAGAAACAGCAACTTATGGTTATCTTGATTTTGATAAAATAATTTAAAATGATATTTAATGCATTTTGTTAAAAGTTCTTTAAAAACAGTTCTCTATTTTTTTAAAAAAGATTACGGTAGGTACTACCAAGAGAATCTTGTGATGATATTTCTTAAAATTGGGGGGGAAATATCAAATATCATCAAATATAACTTATGAGATATTCATGATTATAAATTTCTAGTAAATAAAATAAATTTCTGAAGCATTACATATTTATAAAAGTGTTGTCAAGCATTTTATTACTTAATCTGTGTTCTAACATTTTCAATTAGTGATATTTTAATTATAATTGATATTTTTATTAGGATAAATTACCTTTAGGCACTTTATTTTCAAAATTCTGTCCTATAGATCTGCCATATTTTCTTCTCACAAGGAAACAAGCGTGAAAGAAACAAAAACTTACCAACCAAAAGCAAGACATTTCCAGGTTTTATTTTCTATTCTCACTCACACACACAACAAAAAAATCACAGATTCTCAAAAGAACTGGGACATTAGATTTCTTCTAGTTCAGCAATTTTCAAACCTATTAGTTTCAGGACCCCTTTACATTCTTAAAATTATTGAGGACCATAAATAACATTTAATTGTATCGGTTATATCTATTAGTATTTACCATATTCAAGATTATAAACTGAAATATATATATGTGTGTGTATATATATGTGAATTCATTTTAAAATAACAATAAATTTACGTTAAGCTCATTACAGCTTGTCATAAATAACATTTTATGTAATTGGCTATTTTCCAAAACAAAAAAATTAATGAGAAGACTAGCATGTATTTTGCAAATATCTTTAACATCTGGCTTCATTGAAAATGGTTGGAGTCTCATATCTTGTTCTGCATTCAATGTGTTGTACTATGTTGTTTATGTTGAAAAAAATCCAGCTTTATAGTAGCTGGGAAGGGAGAGAGTATTTTAATAGCCTTTTCAGAGAATTGTGGATATTTTTCTTTAATACATTACACCAAAACATGTCAGATAACTGGAACTGTCTTTAACAGAGGTAAATTCAAGTTTAATTGTAATGTGAAATTTGAAGCCATGTCAGTGTATTAATACTTCTTGTATTCTGTTACATTTTGGTCTGTCTTACACTTTGAGTCTTTTACCCATCCATGTAACATCAGGCATCAGTCACTTAGAAAACGTTAGTTCACTGAGTCATGCAGATCTTCTAGGTATATTGAGCAGGTCCTCAAATGTTGTTTCATTCAAAATCCTTTCATTGTAACATTGAGGAGAAAAAAAAAAATTATTCCTAGCCGTGACCACTGTGTGGAGTTCGAACGGTCTCCCTGTGTCAGTGTGGATTTTCTCTAGATGCTCTGGTTTCCTCCCATATCCCAAAGACGTGCACGTGAGGTTAGTTGTTGTGTCTCAATTGTACAGTTTGAATGAGTGTGTGTTTGTGTGTGTGTGTGTGTGTGTGCGCACATGCACCCTGGATGGAAGAGCGTCCTGCCCCAGGTTAGGTCCCAACTTGTGCCCTAAGCTGCCAGGACAGGCTCCAGCCACCCAAGATTCTGAACTGGAATAAGTGGGTTGGAAAAGCTCTCTCTTACTTGTTTTTATTCATCTTTCTTAAATGTATATATGTATCACTCACATTTATGTCAGTGTTGAATATTAGAAGGGTTTTGAGTCTTTATTTAGATGTTTGGTGATGTGTTTTGATGAGCTATATGCCCTAGGAACTAGACTTTTGTTTCTGTCAGTTAGCCTAAGGTAAAATTGATTTCATCATATGTCATTTTGCTTAAAGTTCAGTTTCCAAAACCCTGTAGACAACATTAAGTGAGGACTTACTGTACATCACAATATTCTAAAATATCTAATGTTAATGTAACCACCAGTCTCATATGAAAAATTATTAAGTATTAACAAGCTTCAAGCTCCTGGTGATGAATTCAAGTCTTCCAAAATTCTTATTGCCACTTAAAATAATGACTTTTATCACTGACAATGGTTACTTGTAGCGGTTAGCTCCATTCATGAAAATGTCTGCCCAGTACCCAACTCTGAATATGTTCTTTCGACATGTCAGATGTTCTTTCAAGTAAAAATGGCATTCCATGAAAAAAGCAACAGTTCAGCTTAGCAACTCAGTTGCTCAAGTGCTTTTCCTCAACGCAACAGTCATACTTCAGTACGCAGCAGAAGTGACCTACAAGTATGAACCATTTCATCACTCAGAATTTTAAAAAGGCATGTAAGAATCAAGGTTTATTAAAATTTTGTAGTGCTTTTTTGTTGTTCTACTGAGAGTGTGTAGTCATAGAGAATATGACTGTTTGAACAATTTGTTGTCACTGCCTTAATGCCAGCTAAGGTGCCAAAGCAATTTCACTCAGTTATCCCTTTTGCACTATTAATGCAACTTGTACTGCGGTCGACATAGCAGAGAAGGCAAATGAAATCTGATTAGTATGAAGAGGGTGTTGGAACCCTCCCTAGGGTTTCATACCTCACTTTGAGAAAAGATGTTCTGGTGTAATCTTCTGTTGTTAAAGGGAGAAACTAAAGCCAATAAGGATTATTATCTTGCTAAGACTCATCCATAGAAAATGGAAGTACCAAAGCTACCTCTGCTCTTTTAAATATATGTAATGCAATTTATCTTGTTTTCCCTGAGGGAACCCCCTGCCTCAAAAAAAAAAGGAAATTCCCCAGATCCAGACAGTAGGCCCAGGACTGATGTTTTATCAAGTTTACTGAAGGAAGAGGAGTTCTCATGTGACGAATTTAGAATTTCTCTCAGCATTTGTAGACTTTCATTCAGTCTTAATGTTCTTCCATGACCTCAGTTTTAGAAGCAGGTAGTATAGGATTAGAAAATATCTAGAAATTTTATATTATTTCTAAAATCTAAAAGACCTTAGTAATGGTGTTTTTTCTTCATTTTTGCTCATTGTAAAAAAATACTACTTTAAGTCCATATTTTAAAATGTCATTAAGTATGACATCATAAAAATGGACGCAAGAGGTGAGCCTCTTGCAATCTTCTCTGGAATTTACAATAAATTGAACAACTATAACTCCACAAAGGACTCCCTGCACAGCAGACAGGCAAGACGAAGAGGCCCACTACTGAAATCATCTAAAGGTGCGCAAATTGCGTGAGCCAGGGAGGAGGGAAGGGAGAAGTGCGGAGACGGAGCCCCGCGGGCACAGGACGCAGACCTGGCTCAGTGCTCCGAGCTCGCTGCATCCCGGAGCTACCGCAGCTGCGGGAGAGGGAAGAACTCGGACTGCGAGGGCTCCGCTTATGGCCCACAGGGCTGAGGGGGCAGCATATAACACGGCTGAACCCAACGCTCACGGGAGAGACCTCGGAGCAAAGACTGAGTGAAGAAGGCTGAAACCGGTGTAAGCATGCACTGCCGAGCAGAGAACGGAAGCCTTAGGCACTGAGACTAGCCGCCCCCTCCCTACCCTCCCAGAGCTCACCCCGCCCCACCTGTCCAGTGCTAGAAACAGAACAGTAGCAGTGTCAGATCAAAAGAACAGAATATTTGCAGTTTTAAGAACTGTGGTCCGCAGACAGGGACTCGCAGTCCAACTAGGTCCAGCAAAGGGGAGGGAGCTGTGGAAGGAGATCTGGCTGTGGTGGTGGTCGCTGCCATTGCTGTGGGCCACCTCTCACAACCCACCCCGCTCCTGTCCCCACCTATCTGGGCGGATACCTGCAGGAATGAACAGAACTGCTGAAACACACAGGCTCTGAATCTGGTGCAGGAAGAGCTTTGGAACTTCAGAAGCTCTCCACATCCGCCTACGGAGGCAGCGCCCTATAACCCAGGTGAACTGTTCACAGAGGAGAAGCCTGCCTTCCAGGGAATCCCCCCATTGTGTGAGAAACCAGAATAGTGCAGAGAAAATATAACACTACATGGTGAGAGAGAATAAAAGGCTGCAGTCAGAGAGAAAATAAAACATTTTACAACACCTACAGGAAAACAAAAGAAAGACCTATTTTTATCAACCTGTTGCAGAACCCATTCCTGTAGATATCTAGGAAGAGAAACACGAAATCATCATTTGCCATGAATAACCAAGGTAACAAGACAGCTCAGAAAGAAAATGAAAAGTCTCCAGAAAACAAACTTAAAGACATGGAAATATGTGACTTAAATAACAGAGAATTCAAGATTGCAGTTCTTAAAAATCTGAACAAGATGCAAGAAAACACAGACAGGCAGTTTAATGAACTCAGAAACACAATCAAAGAACAAAATGAACATTTTATCAAGGAGATTGAAATTTTAAAAAAGAACCAAACAATTTCTGGAGATTAAGAACTCAATAAAAGAAATGAAGAATGAAATACCCAACTTAGGTAGTAGAGTTGACCGGATGGAGGAAAAAATCAGTGACATCAAAGATAGAAATCTGGAAATGACACAGATGGAAGAACAAAGAGACTTGAGACTTAAAAGAAATGAAAGAACTCTACAAGTACTTTCTGACTCCATCAGAAAGAGCAATATAACAATAATGGGCATACCAGAAGGAGAAGAAAGAGAGAAGAGAACAGAGAATATATTCAAACACATAGTCGACGAGAACTTCCCAAACTTGTGGAAAGAACTGGATCCTCGAATCCAAGAAGCAAATAGAACACCTAATTACCTCAATCCCAACAGGCCTTCTCCAAGGCACATTGTATTGAAGCTGTTAAAACTTAACGACAAAGAAAGAATCCTCAAAGCAGCCAGGGAAAGAAGACGGTAACCTACAAAGGAAAGCCCATTAGAATATCATCAGATTTCTTCAGCAGAAACTCTATGAGTCAGGAGGGAGTGGAACCAAATATTCAAACTATTGAAAGAAAGAAATTATGAGCCAAGAATAATATATCCAGCAAAGATATCCTTTAGATATGAAGGAGGAATAAGGACATTTCCAGACATACAGAAGCTGAGGGAATTTTCTAATACACAACCTGCACTACAAGAAATACTAAAGGAGGCTATTTGACCAGCATAAATAGGAATAATTTGTGATGACCAAAACATAAAATGGGGGAGAATAAAGGCCTGAATCGGAACATGGGAATGGAGAAATTAAGCATGGTGAAGAAAATGCAATACTCTAAATATGAAACTTTCTTTTACATAAACTTAATTGTAACCACTCAAAAAAAAAAAAATCCAGAACTGAAATATATACTGTAATAAAAGAAGAAACAGAGGGAAAAATCCTAGAATACCACCACACAGAAATAATAGACAACAACAAAAAGGTAAAGAAACAATGGAGACACAGCCTTACCAGAAAACCAAAGATAGAATGATAGGAAATCCTCACATATCAATAATCACCCTAAATGTAAATGGACCGAACTCACCAATAAAAAGGCACAGAGTAGCAGATTGGATCAAACAACTAAACTCAACCATGTGCTACCTCCAAGAGACACATCTCAGCTACAAGGACAAACATAGGCTCAAAGTGAAAGGGTGAAAATTGACACTCCAAGCAAATGGTATCCAGAGAAAATCAGGTGTAGCTATACTGATATCAGATGAAACAGACCTCAGGGTGAAAAAGGTAACAAGAGACAAAGATGGACATTTCATAATGGTAAAGGGGACTATACAACAAGAAGACATAACAGTCATCAATATTTGTCCCCAATCAGGGAGCACTGAAATATACCAAGGAACTACTAACAGAACTAAAGGGAGAAATTGATCAAAACACAATTATACTAGGGGACCTAAATACGTCATTGACAGCTATGGATACATCATCCAAACAGAAAATAAATAAAGAAATATCAGCCCTAAATGACACATTGGATGAAATGGACATAATTGACATTTATAGAGCACTTCATTCTAGAACATCAGACTATACATTTTATTTCTAGTGTACATGGAACATTCTCAAGGATAGACTATATATTTGGACATAAAACTAGCCTCAGCAAATTTAAGAAGATTGAAATCATACCAAGCATATTCTCTGATCACAAGGCTTTGAAATTGTATATCAACTGCAAAAAGAAAGCAGGAAAAACCACAAATACATGGAGATTAAACAACATGCTTTTAAAGAACAACCGGGTCAAAGAAGAAATTAGAGGAGAGATCAAAATATACATAGAAACAAATGACAATGAAAATACATCCTGCCAAAATTTTTGGGATGCAGCGAAAGCAGTTTTAAGAGGGAAATTTATATCATTATAGGTCTATCTCAAGAAACAAGAAAAATCCCAAATAAATAACTTCATGTTACACCTTAAAGAACTAGAAAAAGAAGAACAGATAAAACCCAAGGTCAGCAGAAGAAAGGAAATAATCACAGCAGAACTAAATGAAATAGAGAACAACAACAACAACAAAAATTGAAGAAATTAATGTGACAAAGAGCTGGTTCTTTGAAAAGATTAATAAAATTGACAAACCCTTGGCTAGACTCACTAAGATAAAAGGAGAAAAGACACTAATAAACAAAATCAGAAATGAAAGAGGGGAGGTTATCACAGATGCCACAGAAATACAAAGAGTCATCCAAGAATACTATGAAGGACTATATGCCACCAAATTCAATAACCTAGAAGAAATGGACAAGTTCTTAGAAACATAGAGCCTTCCTAGGCTGAATCACGAAGAATTGGAAAATCTAAATAGATGGATCACCAGTAAGGAAATTGAATCAGTCATCTGAAACCTTCCCAAAAGCAAAATTCTGGGACCAGATGGCTTCACTAGTGAATTCTACCAAACCTTCAAAGAGTATCTAATACCTGTCCTACTCAAACTCTTCCAAAAATCTGAAGAAGAGACAATACTCCCTAACTCATTTTATGAAGCCAACATTACCCTGATACCAAAACCTGGTAAGGATGACACACAAAAAGAAAACTACAGACCAATATCTCTGATGAATACAGATGCAAAAGTCCTAAACAACATTCTAGCAAATCGAATGCAACAATACATTAAAAAGATTATTCATCACGACCAAGTGGGGTTCATCCCAGGAGCAAAAGGATGGTTCAACATACACAAATCCATCAATGTGATACATCACATAAACAAAATAAAGGACAAAAATCATACGATTATATCAATTGATGCAGAAACAATTTACAACATCCATTTATGATTAAAACACTCAACAAAATAGATATAGAAGGAAAATTCCTTAACGTAATAAAGGCTATATTTGACAAACCCTCAGCTAATCTCATAATTAATGGTGAAAAACTGAAGCCCTTTGCTCTACGTTCAGGAACATGACAGGGCTGTCCCCTATCACCTCTGCTTTTCAACATAGTGTTGGAAGTCCTTGCCAGAGCAGTCAGGCAAGAGAAAGAAATAAAAGACATCCAAATTGGGAATGAAGATGTTAAATTGTCACTCTTTGCAGATGACATGATGCTATATATAGAAAACCCTAAAGACTCCACCAAAAAACTATTGGAAACAATCAACGAATACAGTAAAGTTGCTGGCTACAAAATCAACATACAAAAGTCCATTGCATTCCTATATATTAACAGTGAAATCTCAGAAAAAGAAATAAAAAGAACAATTCCTTTTTCAATTGCAACAAAAAGAATAAAATACTTAGAAATAAACTTAACCAAGGATGTGAAAGACCTGTATGCTGAAAACTGTAAGACATTTTTGAAAGATATTGAAGAAAACACAAACAAATGGATAGACGTTCCATGCTCATGGACTGGAAGAATCAACATAGTTAAAATGGCCATATTACCCAAAGCAATATACCGATTAATGCAATTCCCATCAAAATCCCAATGGCATTTTTTAAAGAAATAGAACAAAAAATCATCAGATTTGTATGGAACCACAAAAGACCCCAAATAGCCAAAGCAATCTTAAGGAAAAAGAACAATGCTGGAGATATCACACTCCGTGACTTTAGCTTGTACTACAGGGCAACAATAATCAAAACAGCATGGTATTGGCAGAAAAACAGGCATGTAGACCAATGGAATAGAATTGAGAACCCAGAAATAAACCCCCATAAATATGGACATAATTTTTGACAAAGAAGCAAAAAACATACAATGGAGAAAAGACAGCCTCTTTAATAAATGGTGCTGGGAGACTTGGAAAGCCATGTGCAAAAGAATGAAACTGGACATCTATCTGTCACCATGTACCTAAATTAATTAAAAATAAATCAAAGACCTAAGCATAAGACCTGAAACAATAAACTGTATAGAAGAAAACATAGGTACTAAACTTATGGACCTTGGGTTCAAAGAGCATTTTATGAATTTGACTCCAAGGCCAGGGAAGTAAAAGCTAAAATAAATGAATGGGACTATATGAAACTTAAAAGCTTCTGCACAGCAAAAGAAACCATTGACAAAATAAAGAGACAACCAACTGATGGGAGATTTTTGCAAACAGCACCTCCAATAAGGGGCTAATATCCAAAACATACAAGGAACTCATGAAACTCAACAACGAAAAAAACAAACAACCCAGTTGAAAAGTGGGCAGAGGACATGAAGAGACATTTCTCCAAAGAGCACATACAAATGGCAAATAGACATATGAAAAAATGCTCAACATCACTAATCATCAGAGAAATGCAAATAAAAACCACAATGAGATATCACCTAACCCCAGTCAGAATGGCTATCATCAACAAGACAAATAGTAACAAGTGTTGGAGAGGCTGTGGAGAAAAAGGAACCCTCATACACTGTTGGAGGGAATGCAGACTGGTGCAGCCGTTATGGAAGGCAGTGTGGAGGTTCCTCAAAAAATTACGAATAGAATTACCATATGACCCAGCAATCCCTCTCCTGGGTGTCTACCCAAAAACTCTGAAAACATTTATCCATAAAGACACATGTGCTCCAATGTTCATTGCAGCTTTGTTTACAGTGGCCAAGACATGGAAACAACCAAAATATCCTTCCATAGATGAATGGATAAAGAAGTTGTGGTATATATACACAATGGAATACTATTCGGAGGTAAGAAAAGATGAAATATTTCCATTTGTGACAACATAGATGGATCTTGAGATTATAATGCTAAGCGAAATTAAGTCAGACAGAAAAGATAGAGAACCATATGATTTCACTGATATGTGGTATATAAACCAAAAACAACAAAAGAACAAGACAAACAACTGACAGAACAAAAACTCATAGACATAGACAATAGTTTAGGGGTTAATAGAGGGTAAGTGGGGAGGAGGGCTCTAGAAGAGGGTAAACAGGGTCTAATATAAGGTGATGGAAAGAGAACTGACTTTGGGTGGTCACCACACAATGTGAGATATAGATGATGTATTACAGAATTGTACACCTGAAATCTATGTAACTTGACTAACAATTGTCACCCCAATAAACTTTAGCTTAAATAAATAAATAAGTAAAATTTATATGGAAACACACACACACACACACACACACACACACACGTTATTAAACTTATTGTGTAGTTGTTGCTTTAAAAAGTTCCATTTTGGTGTAAGCCTGATTGATATGTTCACCAGAAGCTCTGTAAAAGAAGGCCACTGTGTAAGAAGCCTGCCATTTAACGCCTTGGGCATTGTGAAGGGAATTACTGTGTAAATTCCATTAACTACCTCTCCAGCAAGTATGCTATACATTCCTATTAGAAAAAAGAGCGCTCTCTCTCCCTCTCTCTCTCTCTCTCTCTCTCTCTCTCTCTCTCTCTCTCTCTCTCTCCTGACTGCTACACTCTCTGATTGGAAAAGGTTAGTCAAAACGATCTTTATTTCCTCAACATAGAGATGGATTTATGTGGCACTCACCAGCTATTGTAGGAGACTGACATATACATGAATAAACCTCAGAACACTTGAGTAAGTTTGGTGTGTTGGAATGAAAGGTGAACAGCTTTGGTGCCACAGAGACCTGGGTTCAGATCCAATTCTCACCAACTTTGTGCCCTTGCAAGAAATACTCAGTTTCTGTATCTGTGGACTGGAGATGTTAATATGTTAGTATCAGGAGCTGGTGGAGGATTGAGATAATAGGTTAAGTACTCAATCTGACTCCTGACAAAAGGACACTTTAATAAATTCATAATGCAATTTAAGAGTTTAGAGGGTTAAGAGAAGAATAGAAGTTGATGAGGAGAGACCGAGAACATACACACTACCTACAGTAACTTTTCTCATGAAGAAAAGAGACGAGAGAGAGCAGAAGCTTGAAGAGGAAATACAGCACAAGGACTCTTACATTTTTGGCTTTTATAATTTTGTGTTTAGCAGAAGCAAAGGAGAAAGCAAGACAGGACAGTTGTGAGTTACTAGCTCACTCATTTAGTAACTAACATATCGTGTGACATCTACCAGACACTGATCTAGGGACTGAAGTCCTGGTAGTGAACAAACAAGCCCCTGCTTTCTTGGAGCTTAGGTTCTAGTGGGAAGAGACAAGCAATATAATCTCATTACAAAGGTAAGTGCCATGAAAGACAGTTAAGGAAGAGAAAGAAAACGGCAAGTGATCGCATGGGGTTGAGCAGTTGCTTTTTGGACAAGATGGTCAGGGAAGGCCTTCCTCGTCTCTGGGGAGCTCACCAATGGTGTGGGATCCCTGAGGAAGCACGAGGGGCCTGGAAAGAAGTGTGGGGTACAGAACGGGGTTGGAAATACTCCATTTCCTTATTCTAAGATGCACGTTTTTTCACTTTTTAATGTGTCAGGATTTGAGGTGGACGAGTTGTATACTTAGAGAGTCAGTTCTTCTCCCTTATTTCCCTCCACCCCAGAAAAAGTAAATGTATTTGTGTTGTATAATTAAAGAAAAGTAGAAAGAAGGGATGGTGGGTGTGTTCCTACTTGATGACCTCTCTTTTCTCCGTGAGGTCTTAGTCACTTCAGGCTGCTATAACAAAGTGCGTACCATAGACTGAGTGGCTTGTAAACAACAGACATATATTCATCACAGTTATAGAGGCTGAAATCCAAGACCAGGTGCAAGCATGGTCAGGTTCCGATGAGAACCCTCTTCTGGGTGGCAGAGTGCCATCTTTTCACTGTGTCCTCACATGGCGAAAAGAGGGCAGGAGAGTTCTCTGGGGTCCCTTTTATGAGGACATTCATCCCATTGATGAGGGCTTTGCCCTCATAACCTCGCAAAGACCTCACCTCCTAATACCTTCACACCCCGAGTTAGGCTTCAACATATGACTTCTGGCGGAGCACAGACATTCAGTCCATTGTAAGAATAATGCCCAAAATCATTGGCAAGCGAGTAGAATGCCATGGGGGAAAGGTGGGAAGAGAGAGTGCCTCAGAAAAGCAATGGGAAAGACCTAAGCTAGCCCCACTGACTAACGGAAGTCTGTTAGGGATAAGAAACAGATTGTGGAGTGGGTCTGCAGTTTGAAACTAGAAACCTTAAATTTGTAATGTTGTCCAGTGTTCACAGTGGTTAGAATTCTCCCACACGAGGCAGCCAGCCATGGGAGTGGGGAGCGTTATGTGGGGCCAGTTGGGTTAGATGCTGGAGGAAGATAGCTGGGGGGTGAACCCCCAGTATGCTGGGAGTGGCCATGGATAATCAGCCATGAAACCAACTCCAGAACCAGGACTACCTCCCTAAGTACCCACACATCCAGACGTGCAGAGCCTCCAGGAAAAGAGAACGCAGGTGGACTGCGGAATCCCTCCATCTGTTCAGAGAAAATGGAGAGTTAACTCTTACATATTCCTAACCTGTAGATGAGAGGACACGTTTCCTTCAACTGGTTTCGTAGTTGTTATCCCCAAAACAGTAAAGATAAAAGGAGAAGCCAGGCAGAATTCAGAACAAAAGGATTCCTAAGTGGTCCCACAGCTTTTAAACTCTGATGACTTTGCTGTTTGTAGTACGGTGGCTCAGGTAGGTCAGCATCTGACTGCATTAGCTGCACCTCAGAAGCTGTGCACGCTCGTTTGCTGAGACTCAGCCAGTCTGGTCAGCTCCACAGAGGTCACGCCCGCAAATCCAGTTACTTCGGTAGCAGTCAGTGCCAAAGTGCTTCATTTTCTTTTTCTTTACTTTCTTCAAAGTGTGAGTATTGTAGGTGGTCTCTCTATGTTAAGACGAGGTATGTCTTCATTAAAGAAATAAGTAACAGTCAAGAAACTTACCAAGCAGGAGTTTTAGGGAATAATTATGAACATAACAGAGGAATACATGGTCCTGTGCATTGGTACTTACAAATTGTGAACTGTTTGACATAAAAGCTGAGGCACAGAAAAGCTTACAGCAAAAATAAATAAATAAATAAAAATTATAAATCACTGTGAGTTGAAGATAAATCAGAAGTGAAGATAAAACATCTGTAAAACTATACTATAAAGCAGTGAAACAATTACTTCAATGTTTAAAACGCAGTTTGCACACTCCTTAAAGATACCCGTTCTATACATAAAAAGGTAAATCTACTTTTGAAATTACAGTATAAAAATAAGAATATGTTTGTGATTCCAGGCCCCTGCTTTTAACTATACTGTTGTTGAAACATCGTGACCTTTACCACTTTCATTTCATAAGCATGGTATTTAGACCAAAGGCAAGAACCTTCATGTGTCCTAATTTAATTGTTGCAACTGACTGCACATTCTGATGTTGAAACCTTATCTTTTTGTGTATCCCACTAACGAAAAGATTTTCTTCACCAACCGTTATCTTGTTAGTCGTCCCAGATGCTTAACTGTTCAACTGATATTGAAGTGGTTGCAAGATTAAAAAGAAGGGGCCCATTTTTAATTAGTTGGCGGAAGATATCTTGCCACGAGACATCCATGCAGCTTAC
This sequence comes from Rhinolophus ferrumequinum, assembly GCF_004115265.2. NCBI lineage: Eukaryota > Metazoa > Chordata > Mammalia > Chiroptera > Rhinolophidae > Rhinolophus > Rhinolophus ferrumequinum. Next base: position 2,511,315 of record NC_046288.1, on the reverse strand, counting down.
TAAAATTCTTTTGCAAGAGATGTTTCCCTGCTCATCAGTCCTGTTAAGAAAAAGCTGACTCAAAATGTCGGAGTCTCCTGGAAAGACTGTGTGCACAGGTATTGGTTATGGGTGTTAGGACGTCAAATGAAGTGATTTGCTGCTTTTACCTGGATGAAGTCCAGTGATCAAGGTCTCAACTGTGTGACTCAACTGAATATTAACAATTTTAGTATTATAAACAAAAAAATAAATAAATAAAATTGTAGGATGGGGTTAATACAGCATTTCAAAAGTTTCTGTTTGTCTTGCTTTGTGTCACCCATAGGTCATTAGCTCTTGGTTCAATTTTTATACTACTCATTAATTCTTAGATTTCGGTAAAGATACAGAATTGGCTGTTTTGTAATAATGAATAAAATCTTGTGCCTATTTATAATTTGTTGGCCAAAAAGCTAAACAACTTTATCTTTCTAAATGTCTAAAAAATAAAAATATTTATAAGTTTTCAATTGTTTTTCATCAGAAGCACCTGAAATCAAAAAAGGATCCCTCCCAGAAACAAGGACTGATAAAAAGGGGCTTAATTAAAAGGAAGGGGAAATTCATTGAAATTGAGGATTAGTAAAATGTACTATTGTAAATGATAAAGCTTTTTAAATTTTTTTCCCACTTAGGACATTAATTATACAATTAAGTATCTTAAATTCTTAATGATTTCCTCAGCAAAATGCTGAGATACTGCTTTCAAAATGCGGGTTCTCCTGCCCCTACCCTCTGTGAGAGTCCACATGTTTTTCCTCCTGAACTGAGACATCTCACAGCCATTGCTCTCACAGTCCTCCAGTGATGTGGCCAGTGTCACTAGGCTCCCCTGTCACAGGACACTGAGCCCTGGGCTTACCCCAACTCCTGAATGTCTGCTGGGAAATTTGTTTTCTTCCCTGCAGGTTTGAGAGCAACAACAATTAGCATCAATACTCAAAATAAACAAAAGCAGGGAGGAGTGTCCCCATAAAGCAGCTCTTTAAAATGCACATATATTAACTCCTATGCACTACAATTGTCCATCTGATTAGCACTTTGTCAAGTGGGATGCAAAAACTGGGGGCAGAGACTAGGAGAGCCAGACAGGATGGGTCAGATGTAGGGAAGGCTGAAGTGGATGGCAGGAGTGAGGCAGGAAAGAAAAAATGCTTTATAATTGTATTGGGAACTTATTCACGAATAATAGCCATTTCTCCCCTCTTTCCTTCATTTACCTCTCAAAAGAGAAACACCGGTTGTAAGGAGTCATTTATAGGATTTGTGTTCTTTTTTTCCCATCGAAAATAAATGTTAGGAACTTCATAGTTGTTGGCAATAGAAAGTGGAAAACTAATGTCTGTCGAGCACCTAACATGTGGTAGGCGCTCGCTACCCTGGCACCTTCATGGGGATGTTTTTCATTTAATCCTGATCGTGACCTTTGTAGCCAGAAACTATTAGTATGCCCATTTTTCATAATTGAGAACATTTAGGCTCAGAAAGTGATTTTCACAAGACATGAGACAGAACCAGGAGTTGAAACCACATCTGTCTGAACCCCCAAACCTATGATTTTTCCACTCGAGTCTATGATAGTGGCCATAACTATGAGTAATAGCTTACAGTCCGCCTGTAGACGTGGAAAGAGCTCTTGGAGTCACATGGGCCAAGGCTTGAGTTCCAGCCTGTTACTTACCAGCTTACCAGGGAAGGCAATCTTTATTTGTAAATGTGCGTCTGTATAACTCCCAACTCAGGTTATTGTGCGGATGAAATGAGATAATGCATGTGAAGTGTTTTGCACAGTATCTGACATAAAATATTCCTTATCGTTGGAATAATGTCTGAGAAATAGTATTGATAAGTGCTAGGAAATGAAGAAGCTCTGGTGCTCAGAGAATGAGAATTCTTTTTCTTGCTAAGCTAGGCAGTGAATTCACTGTTTGGCAAGGCAGCTGTCAAAGGCCTATGCTAAAGAGAGGGTGCCCGGATATCGCCGGTGTTGTTACAGGAGTGGGGGTGGGAGAGTCAGGTAAGAGCACAGTTCAGCAGAGCAGGGCAAGTGTGCCAAGGAGAATGGACAAAACTAGACTCAGGATACAAGATACCCCATTGGGAATGTGCTTATTTCCTTGGTGTAGTGTCAAATTTCCTGAAATTTGGGTCCTGGATATAATGACTCTAGAAGGTCTTGGAGCTACAGATATATGGACTAGAAATGATATTTGGCATCCTACGTCCTTAGAAACAAAAGAACACTTGTGCCTATGCCAACACATTTTACAGTGTACTCTCTGCAGTCAGCGCTCAATAAACTCCTGTGACTGTTGCTGCAGAGCCAGGACAGTACCTTGGGGAGAGGGAAGGCAATGGCTAAATGTGTTTATGGGGTTTTTCAACAAAATTAAGTTGAGCTCCCCTGTGTTGTGAGGCATTTCTTTTATCTCAGAAGTCTCCAGGGTTTTACCATATTTGCTTTAACCAAAGACCATCCTGGGAAACAGTTTGAACCCCAACTGGAATTTATTATTTGAAAGCCAAGTGGGAGGGGGAAAAAAGGGGGATGCCAACAAATAAAATTGAAAATAGGGTTTTTCAGTTTAATAAAATTAAAACCTAAACAACACCTAAAACTTTTTGGCTCTTTCATGGCTAAGACTTGGCAGCACTTTCATTCTGTGCCTGGATCCACGGAGCCCATTTCAAGAGCAAGGACACTCCTGTCTTTCCCTACCTACCCCACTCCCTGTGGAGCGCAGGCCTGTGGGCCCCAGTAGATGGAATCCTGGAGTTCTGCCCACATCAGTGAAAGGACAAGCGGGAATAGCTTTGTTCAGAAGCAGTGAAGGAGGCCTTGGTTCTGCCCCTGGAAACCAGGGAGTGATTTGTAGCTGTCTAGAGAGTTGCCTGCCCCGTATACTTGTGTCTTGTACTTGCCAGCGTTGTTGTGAAGCAGTGTGATCAAGCTGGCTCAGATGGTGGCACTTACTACTCTTGAGCCCTCACGCCTCCCTCTGCTGCCTCTAACAGGCAACCGAGGTCCCTCAGATCAAACTCTTTGGTGGTAATAGAAGACGAGGAGGAAGACACACATTGCACTACCTCCAAGCGAGTATCTGGCAACCTTATTGGATTTGTCAGAATTCTATGGCTAGTAAGTGGCAAGTTCTTTAAAAATCTGCTTTTACCTTCAAATGACTATTAATTTTCCATGAGTTCTCTCTACTAGGTGGGCTTTCAGAATCGTTGAATGGTAATTTAAGTTTTGGGATATGACAAGCCATTTTTATTTCAAATTTTCTCTTTTTTTCCCTCCTAAATATTCACAGGTAGTATTATATTTTGGAATTAATTAGGGCAACTTGTATATAATTTTCCAGAATGCAGGAGTGGAAGATCACTACTTCAGATCGGAATGGATCAGATCTGGGTTACGTAGACTTGGGCACATTATGTAACTTCCTCAAGCCTTCTTTTTCTGAATCTATAAAACGGGAGCAATAATATTTATTTGCAGTGTTTGTGTGAGGGTTCCATTAAAAGCTCTAGCACAGATTCTAGACCATAATAAGGACTCAGTATCTATTAGTTTCTCTTTAATCCAGAGTTAGATCAATTTCTGTAAATGTCACATTTTAAAATAGTTATTTTTAATATGCCTAACATATTAAAAAAACAGCCCACTTTTAAAATCCTAATATTAAGTATTCACGCTGTATAATTGTGCAAAATTAATTTTACTGAGTGAGCCTTTTATGTTTTTAGTTAATAAAAGTCCATGTTTAGTGCCTGAGAGTCCTGTGCGTCTCTTAAACTGTGTTATGGGTAATTTTTCAGGATTTCCAGAAATTATGAATGTCAGTGGAAATTTCTACCTCTCATTATTTAGTGCAGAGCTCTATGAGATCTGTAATTTAGTAGGTGACAGGTGAGGGTATTTTCGTCCCGCCATCTGTGAAAGGCCTTGTAAGTGTGTATCGGAGTAAACCACTGGTATAGCTACATTGCAAAGAAAGGCTTCTTACAATCGTACCATCTTAGTGTTCTAGAGTTTTAAAAACTTAATGGCATTTTCAGCTTCTCTAAAACTATAATACTTCAAGAGAAAAAAAAAGAGCCCATAGCTCTTCTAGCATAGCTGATCTTGATTGCAAATTGCTTTGTTTTATCCTAAAGAACCAAATCGGAGGAACAATCGTTAGGACTGCAGTTGTCCTTGGGAGGTAGTGAGCTCTAACACTTCTCAGTGCTTAACTGTGGGGGGTAGTTATGCTCTGCCTGTCAGATTATTAGATTGGTCTCCTTGTCGTTAGCTGTGCCTTTCATTAAGTAGGCAAGAAAAATAAAAAAAAAGTGAGACTCTCTGTGTGTAATCTAGATACAATTATTTGTTCACACACTTACCCATCATGAATATCCTAAAAGATAGCCTTTCAAAAAACAGATGCAAATAGGAAAACTTTCTTTTCCTTTCCTTCAATCAACAAATATTTATAAGCACCTCCTGTACGCCAGGCACAGAGATTCAGGGTATTCAGTGGAAAATAAACACCTATTCCACCCTGACTTCTTAGCCCCCAGAGTCCCCACCCTGAAGCCCACCACTAATACTAGTTTCTTTTCTTTCTTTTCAGAGACTTCCTGTCATATACAGGAAAATATTTGTGTGTGTATCTCACGTTTTTTCTTTTAAATCCAAATAATAGCATACCAAATCTTACATCTTGGAGAGTATTCTGTATCAGTCTAACTCATTCTTTTTTTTTACTGCTGCATGGGATTACATTGTTTGATTATATGAGTACCCTGTTGCTAGACATTTAAGTAATTCCTATGGTTTTGTTTTGTTTTTTGCTTCTATTTTGGTGGGCTTTGCCTTTTTTCTCCTTCTTGTATTTCTTCTAACACATCAGTTCCATTTCTTACCTCTTCATCCTTAATGATTCTGGGAAATGGGTCTCAACACACCTTCATGGAGACCCTCACCCTTGTATGTACTTCCGATAGATCCAGGCAAGCATGAATAAGTTAAGTTTACCCAACAAGGCCATATCTTTTCATCCCACAGATGGCTTGTGATTAGCTTGTGATCGTTGACCATGATGCCGACTGGTAAACGTGTCAACCTCAGTCTCCACTTCTTTAAATGGTAGGGAATTTGAAGAGAACTAACTTTGGCAGGCGCCATGCCTGTCAGCTAGGATTCTGTCATTTCAAATTGCCCAGGCTGCTCACGGAACAATATTCTTCCTTGCTGGGACTCTGGAGGGTTTCCTTTGCTCCTAGACCACGGTTGGCCTCCTTTTCCTTTGAATGTCATTGCTCTTCCGGTGTGATTTCATTTTCACTCCACTCTAATGTACAAACTTTTGAAGATCAATGGAAGCACATTAACTTTTCATGCATCATAATTAGCTCACTCCCTTGTGAAATAGGTCTATAAAGTTACCGAGTCTCATTTCTGGAAACCTTAATTGTCAGAAGGTTGCTTTCTTACACTTGGTCATAAAAAATAGGAAGCCCCTGCCCAACGTAAGTCTTGAGAGACTTCAAGTTGATCTTGACCACAGGTTGTTGCTTCCGCTGCATCTTCTGTTCTTTGTTATTTCTGCTCCTCTTCATGTTGACATTACCATCTGCTGCTTCTGAGGCTCAGTTTTTCCATTTCTAGTTGATTCTCCTACTCTGCACTCTAATCCCCCGCCGTGTCCCCTCTATGTCTGTCTGTTCTTTAAAGCAGTTTCTTCTTCAGACCTTGCTTGCTTCTTTGACTATTTTAGCCTGTACCCCAGAAGCATACTTTACTATTCTCTCTTATTTCCTCAGCTGGTCAGTCAGTTAGCCCCACCTATCCCTTTATTTTAAAGGGTTTTATCATGGTACTAACCCATTGCCTTAATCTGGCCGTGAGTGAAATTGAATTAAAAAAATAATAATAAACAATTTTCCAGTGACGTATCCTCTGTTTCTTTTTTAAGTTTTAAAATTTGAAAATGTTAAAGTTTGCATTTAAATTGTGTTGTTTTTTTCATTTTTTAAGAAAAAATTCTAGATGCAACCTGGAAATTCTTTATTTCAACCATTAATAACTTTATCACCACTTACAAATTCAACAAGTAATTATTACATTTCTGCCACCTGCCCAACACTGTCCTCGGCCCTGAAGACACAAACCCCTGCCCTCAATGCATCCACTCCACTGGGGGATGGCGGCGGACCCACAAGGTGGAGCAAGGGTGGTTGAGAAAACTGAGATAGGAAAGGGAGTAGGGCGTTCAGAATGGAGAGACAGTTAGATAAGGCGGTCAGAGAAAAGCTTACAGGGAAGAAAGAGGCCATTGGAGCAAAATTTGAAGGAAATACTGCAGCAAGCACTGGGGCCTTATCTCGAAGAAGAGTGTCTGGACGGTGAGAGCAGCAAGTGCAAAGACTGAGGACGTGGGAATGTGGCCCATTAAAGAACAGCAAAGAGGCCACATGGCTGGAGAGGAGCCAGTACATTAGGCTTCAGGAGGCAGATGACAGGAGGCCCTGTCGGCCATCGCAGGGACTTTGGCTTTGGCTCTGACATGAAGAGCCACTGGACACTTTTCAGCAGACAAGTGAGGTGATATGCTATGATATACTATTGTTACGTATTATTTCCAAGAGGATTTATGATTAAGGACAAAATGTTCTTCCTTTCAGCTCTTCTTGCTGTAAATTTTTTTAGCTCAATCAATGAGGAGTATGAACTAGATATAAATTACCTGCTGTTTTCTCTTCTCTTCCTTCCTCACCCCCATCTGGTATGTAGATGCAGAGACCATGATTATTATTAATGTAATGATTTAATGGGCCTGGTCTCTAGCTATCAATAATTTTAAGCTTTCTACAAACTCTTGCAATTCCAATTTAATATATTTATGTGAAACTTCAGTACTTCTCCCAAAAAGATAAGAAGATGAGGCTTAAAATGAAGGATTTAAATTTAAAGGCTATGAAAATAAAACTAAAATATAAGTAAAATTATATCAAGTTAGGTGACTATGGCGATGGAACTGACCAATCAATTTACTCATGAACTTCATGGTAGCAAAGCTAAAAAGGAAAACAACTTAATGTGAGTTTTCCAACCTTATGTGGAGTTTTCCAGACCATAGTATTAATCTTTTTCCTTCTTACTCTAATACAAACTACCATGTAAACTATGTTTTTAACATACTTTTTCTTCCCCAGAGATTACTTCCTAAAATAAGTTGGTCAGTATACATTTCAATCTTATTGCTATTATGCTACTTATTTGTTTATCTGGAGAATATCATTTTTGCTGAAAGAATCAACTTTCTGCTAAAATTGTTAGTTCACTAGCTGTAGACGTTAAAATCAAGATTGATTTAGAAAAACATTTTTAATTTTCTCTTTCACTGCCAGCTACCTGGGCAGAAGCTGTTCATCTTTGTACCCTTGGCATCCCCTAAACAAATAGTTAATCCTTTATCCGTAACTCTATAATCTGAAAAGCTCTGAAAACAGAAAATTTTATCAAAAATTGGGTACCAAAACTCATTCAGAGGCAAAATCTGAACTGGCTAAAACTATGTAAAACTACTTGTCCTACTTTTTGTGAATAGTCACTCATGTATTTTGCTACAGAAATGGTAATAGATTTAATTAGGGGTGCTCTGCAGACTCTGATGGGTCTTATGTAACATTTCACGTATGCATCTGTTACTTTTCTAAAATTTGAAAGTGTAAATTCCAAAACACATTGGGCCCCAACGTTTTTAGAAAAGGGATTGTGGGCCTGTAATGGCCAATCCCTAGAATAGAGGAGGTACCTAGTAAATGTGAGTTGGAGTGAAGCCTGACTAAAATGAGGTACTCAGAAATGAGAAACTTTTCTGCAGCCAGGATTTACGACCTTGAGGCCTCAGGAATAAAATAGATGATTCAGTCCTTAGAAACAGTACATTGAAATGTTTCCTTAATTGTTCCCTTAGAGTAGTTGTAATTGGTCTTCAGTCATAATAAATCCAGGGAATAGGAAGTGTTATTCTATCAGTTAAAATTGTTCCTATCAGTGTCCTAGCAAGTGCTTTTTGTGTGATTTATGTATTTTTTATGTTATCTCTGTATCTTTACTTATCACTTTGTATCTTTTTTGTTTTTCTTCAACATTTTTTTAAGGTGTCACATCAGCTTTTTTAATACTAGTGATTTAATTGCAAAAGCACACATAAACAGTTTGAAAGGTGTGAGAAGAAATTCACAAGTCACATGGGGAAACAGCAGCAAAGCTAGCATTCATTCTGGAATTCATCCACTGTGCAAAACAAATCACACTGCCACTGGGTCAAATGGTGTATCCTGAAATTGACTGAAAAATGAGTTTGATACAAGAAACATTTGTTGCATACCAAAGATAAAATGGGAAATATCAAGATGAATTAAATAGTGGCTTCAATCTCACAAAGATTAAGTTTTATAGGGAAAACAAGACATGTATATAAACTAAGTAAAAGTCACAGCAGTCCTGATCAGAGGGGGAAGACTTTGCCACTCAGGAGATCAGCAAAGGAGGTGGGGTTGCACTGGCCTAAAAAGATGAATCGGAATTAGCTTAATAGAGAGGATGGACTTGGCGGAATAAAGAAAGGACAGAGTCCAAGCTCTCAGGAAGCTCTGTTCAGTAATAGAGACACGTAGACAGATAAATTGTTAGGGAAACTGGCACATGTTGTGATAGGGGCTGTGGAACCATAGAAGAGAATAATAATTGATCCCTGGGAGAAGTGGGTGGGAGTTGACCTTTAGCTGGGTGCTGCAGAACACAGAAGCTTGCCCAGAAGAGGAGGGGTGGGTCTAGGAATGTATTCTAGGCCGAGTGAATGATAAGATGCTTATTTGCACTCTCCACAACAGGACAGTTACACCATAGTGACTTTTTACATTGTGTTGTCATTGCAGGTGAATTAGTCATGCCTTCTGGAACAATACAGAGTGGAAAAGTTTTGCAGAATAAGAGTCAGTTTAGGACCATTGCACCGAAAATTGTTCCCAGAGTCCTAACATCCAGAGTGCTGTCGTGCCATTCTCCATCACTCTCTGATCAGGTGACTCCAGGACCCTCCATCAGCTCCACACCACTGGAGATGCCCACCCAGAATTTTGCTCTGATGCAGGTTGCTGGCCAGGAGGGGACATTTTCTCTCATTGCATTGCCACATGTTGCCTCAGCTCAGCCAATCCAGAAACCCAGACTGCCCCTGCCCGAAAACCTTAAATTGCCTATTCCTCGATACCAACCCCCAAGAAATAACAAAGGAGCAAGAAAGAAACCTGTCCTGAGCTCCTCTGAGAGTGGCTGCAGCAAACCTCTTGCCCAAACCCGAACGTTCCCTTCTCCACCTGACCATCCTGAACTCCCACCCCAACCCAGTCCATCCAAGCCAGTGCTGTCACTAGACCAAGCGCCAGCCAGTGTCGGAATGGCTGCACTGACCAGTGCAGGTGGCCACGGAGACTCTCACCCTGCAGTGACCAATGACCATGGCGATCCGAACCTTTCCAACACCCCAGTATCATCCACTCCCGAGGAGCCCTCTGCCAAGCTGGGCCTCATGAAGATTTCAGGGAAAGAGAACTTTGCAAGCAAGCAAACATCCGGTAAACCTGCTGCTGCTGCTGCCAGTGAAAACCATACAGAACAAGTTGATCTTGCAAAAGGCATGATCAAGTTACCAACGGCCATTTTTGGCAATGCCCTTCAGTTGATCCCCTCAGTCCCCAAAGGTAAACTGCCCATCTTACCCTACTCAAGAATGAAAACGACAGAGGTTTACAAAAGCGAGTCAGATGTTAACATGGCAGATTTCTCTTCACCTGGGCTCAGGGCAGACTGCAATAAGATATCCTCCACCACAGACAGCTTCAATGCAGCCACCAGAGTGGCCAACAAGGTACCTGGTCCACAGCTGTCGAAGCGCGGCCCCTGTGACACTGCCTTTTGTCCAGCCGCCAAACTGGATCTCAGCCATAAAACAAAACTGAATGGTGGGGCAACAAAGAGAAAAGGAAGAAAACTGAAGGTACCAGATGAAATTTTGACATTTCAGGGGAAAAGGAAAAAATGTAAAAGGATCAAAAACGATTCCCAAGAAACCAGAGACCAAAAACCTGGGGCTTTGAAAAAATATCGTAGCATAATGCCTAAACCTGTCATCGTCATGCCCGCTCTGGCTCCTCTGGCTTCTCCTACAGCTCTGTTACAATCCCAAAGGCCCAGCAGCCTAGGGCAGGACGTTTTGTTAAATAATTCACTCACTCCTAAATATCTCGGCTGTAAGCAGGACCACAGCCCTTCCCCTAAGCCCAGCTCTGCACTCAGAAATGGATTCTCTGGCATTAAGAAGCCTTGGCATAGATGTCCCGTCTGTAACCACCACTTCCAATTCAAACAGCACCTTCGAGACCACATGAATACACACACTAACAGACGGCCTTACAGTTGTCGGATTTGTCGCAAGGCGTACGTGCGTTCTGGCAGTCTGAGCACACACATGAAACTTCATCATGGTGAGAACCGGCTGAAGAAACTCGTGTGCTGTGAATTTTGTGCAAAAGTGTTTGGCCACGTCAGAGTCTATTTTGGCCATCTGAAAGAAGTACATAGGGTTGTCATCAGCACCGAGCCCTCCCCCAATGAACTACAGCCAGGGGACACGCCAAAGGACAGAGACAGAGATGTGCCTGTGCGAGGAATGGAGGGACCCGTGCACAGGTGAGGGCCGATGGAACAGAAGCCGAGCAAGAGAGTCTGTTTGGATTTGGGGAACAGGCTATGATTCCCTATTCAGAAAGATGAGTCTGTAAAAACATCTCTCCGATTAAGATTTCCCCCTAGTTCTGTGAAGAATGATCCCGTTTCTCGTTGGTTTCTGATCATGATTTGTAATAACGCTAATCCCTATAAGCCAGGTCACAAATGCCTGTGTGAGGTATGTCGGGAACAGTCAGGTGAGGGGTTATTTTTTCCACCTGAAATATGAAATAGTAAATGTTGTATATAGTTCCTGGTTCTCTTTACAAATGATTTCCCCCAAAATGATGTCCACAGAATTGGTATCTAAACGCCTTTTGCCCCAGAAGGTCACATGACCCGTGGTGGCGCCTGGGTGTGAGTGGGCTGCACTGACCAGACCCTCTTCACTCGCTGGCCCTGTTTTTCCCGTCAGGCCAGACTAACTTTTTCCTGTGTCATTCCCTTTTGCAGGAACTGCTTCCAGGCTGTATAAACAAATCAGCTAAGTCATTTGTAAGCGTGGCAGGCAGGTCTTTCTTAAAGCAATAAGTAAACCAGGGAAATGCCCCCATTTTATCCACTTTCCGCTAGATGACAGAGGGAGTTTGACTAAACTGAATTAAAATCAGCACCATGAAAAGGAAACATTTCCCAACACTGGATTCTCCAGTCCTTGCCGTTCTTCATTGTCCTAGTTGCTCTAAATACTTTCTCTTCAATTTTAGCTTACTCCATCACGTTCGTTAAAAATAAGGGGTTCTTGTCCTCCTTCTTCCTGGCTTTTCTGTAGTTTCTCTGTTTTTCTTTAGGCCTTTCTGTCCCCTTTTAGACACCTTTGCCTTTTACTCACGTACACGGAAGCCTCCTTAAAGAAACTTCACTTTTGAATTGTTTTCCTATAGTCCATTTTGAGTTTTAGGTGAAGTGTCCAAACTACATTTGGTTTTCAAGGTTGGGGACGTCAGCAGTGGGTTGTGTGGGACCCTTACGTCCACCCAGACCAAGCGTGCTCCTCACCTGGTGCTACCTGACTCGCACATGCTCCCACCTGTTCCTGTAGTAACCAAAGGCTAGTCGGCTCCGCTGGGGGAGATGCTGAAAGGGAAACACTCTCTCACTCACTGCATACACCCTGGTAGCTTGAGAAACGTGTGACCCCAAGTAGGAATGACAGTTGGGGTCATTGTGGCCCCCGCTGAAGGTCTTCCCATGCTCTCTCTGTCCACCCACCCATTGTTCTCCTCATCAAGGGGTGTGTTTTAGACTCTTGACCACTAACAGCTGAAAGGAAAAGTTCCGATTGTGTTTTTCTGTGAAATCTTATATTGTTATTTCCCCCCCTTTTTAGGGAAAACAAGTCAAGCCTGGAAGAAGACCTCCTTCTAAACCAGGCCGACGAAGTCAAATTACAAATCAAATGTGGCCGCTGTCAGATCACTGTCCAGTCTTTTGCTGACATAAAATTTCATTTACTTTATGTTCATGGAGAGGAAATTCAGGGCAGGCTACAAGAGGAGCTCTCCCCAGGAAGCCAAGCAGCTCAGGAAGAACTGGTTAAACATACCTCTCCTTCCTGGAAACATCCTGAAAGAAGAAAGCTGCTGAAGCATTGCCCCTCCGATGAGGAAGTACATGCATTTCCTAAATTGAAAAGACCACTCTACCTTCATCATCAGGATGACATGGAAATACTCACAAAAAACGAAGGTGCCCAGCTGAGACCCAGTGAGCCAGGACCCAGAGAGCCGGAAGGAGTCCCCCAGGGCCCTGCCTGTCCCGGCCCCCAGTCAGGTCTCCTTCAGTCCCATTCAGGCTTTAACTGCGTCCTTTGTGCACAGACGCTAGGAAGGAAAGACGAACTCCTCCTGCACTGGGAACAACAGCACAACTGTGAGGAGCCTCCCAAACTCTGGAGGATTCTAAGTGTACTGTCTAACCCGGGGGAGATTGAACTTCCCAGTGAGACTGAAAAATGAAACGCTGGGGTGAGAGGGGAGTGAAAGAGAGTTTTGTGTCACCTTTCTCTCCAAGCTTTTTGTTTTATGGTGGTGGTCAATTATAAAAAATTATAAAAACATGTCAGGATCAAGCATTAATGAGCAGAAGTGATTTTGTACATAATTTTATTTTCTTATGAAATATGTATATATATGCCCTTGATGCATATTTTTTAACCATATGCAGTTTTATTTTAAGATTCTATGTACTAACTGTTAATGTCTTAGACTTTATTTCAGAATAAATTAAAAGATCCAAATTTGGAGATTGAAATGTAAAGGATTATAAACTGTTCTTCAAATATAGTTTTGAGTAAAAATGTGTGTGTGTGTGTGTGTGTGTGTGTGTTTGTGTGTGTGTGTGTGTGTCCTTTTGTTCAAATGTTTTCTGTAAGTAGGTGGACAAATGTGAAAATTTCCAAATGACAAAATTATTTCAGTCTCACCCATAGTATATTGTTATTTATCAAATTCTCTGATTTATTTGACTATGCTGTAGAACAGTGTATTAAATAAGGTTCTCATCTACCATAATTTAAAATCCATGTTTTCGGGACTTAGGTTTTTTAAAAATTCTGTTTTCTTAAATGCGTATCGCCTTGAAGATTAGATGTCGGAACGTTTTATAGTTGTAGTGTTTCATATCAAAGTAATCAAAAATTTTTTAGTACTTCAGCTAATAAAAAAAAATCCACTTTTTTGGTAAAAAGTTATTTTCAAATAATCTTCGGGCCAGAAAATTTACAACCTGGAAAGTGAACCAGATAGTTCAGTCCAGATGTCGAGGTGTCTCCACCGCTTTCTCTCCCTCCCAAGTAACTTCAGAGGCTTGTCGCTAGCTGATCAATTTTACACATAACTGGGCCTTTCAAGCCCAGATTCTCTTTGAAAGTCAAGAGTAAATGATTGCCTCTTAAATTCCTGGGAAATTACCTCGAATCAGAAAAGTTGCCATTTGAAGTTTTTGGCCATCGTGGCTGCAAAATCATTTTCTTGAAATGGGGGAGTTGGAGCACTCATCCTACTAAGATTGCAGCCTTTAGATGAAAGCCCCGTGCATGTGGTCAGCCCTCTTTTCCCAATGCTTGGCTCAGGCACCATCATAACATTTTTCTGTGTAAAGTTACTTAAACAGAGGAAGAACCAAATTCTAATGGATAAGGTAGTGGGTCTTAAGTCATCTTTTTAATGTCTAATTTTAAAAACAAGTGTTTATAGACATGCTTTGGCTCGAATAGTACTAAAAGGGAAAATTCAATCTTTGGTTTTTTGCAAATAGTTTTATAAATTTGAGAATAATAGGGTAGGAGTGGAAATCTGAAAAATTTTGTTGTGGTTTATCTGCCAATGATATTCCTCTCAATTTCAGAGAGGTAACGTCAGACCTCCACTGTTTGATATTTTCAGAACTGGGTTATTAATTAAACAGCTTTCCCATTCAGTACATTATCTAGTTTGTTTGGGGAAGACGGGTCCTGAAGACAGTAAAAAATGAGATCTACTTAGAATACTATTTGAATTGAAGCTACAGAACGATTCAGAGACTGCTTAGTCTCCAGATGCTAAGCAGTATTTCCAAAAGACTGACCAGCTGGCCAAGGGCAGAAGAATGGGTCTGGAGTATGTATGGAGATGAAGCCGTAGGGGCAGAAGAAAGTCTGAGGTCCCCAAGGTCGTGGAGATACCCGCCTGTGGCCAGTGTTTAACCACATACTATAGCAAGAGTGTAAACAGTCTCTGGAAAGAAGTAGAGAGTTAGGAATGGGACAGAGAACAGAAGTAGGGAGATGTGATTGGCTCATGGTTAAGTGTTCTGGCTGGATCCCCTTCTCATCAGGGCATTGCTCTCTGGGGGCAGCAGGAAGAGGCGACACTCGTTTTTTAGACAACTTTTCATAAGAGAGAAGGAAACTTGCAGGGCAGAGGGGCCTCCTTGGGTGCCTGTGTGTATGGGTCCATTCAGAATAAAATGCTTGTTACAACTCTCAGCTTCTAGAAACCCTCCCCTGTGTTACCATGGGGGCAGCCCCAGTGCCAACTGAGGTAAGTCGTTTCTGGCCCTTAATAGTAGCACTTCTTCGGTGAGAATGGGGGGAAGAGATATGAAAAAAGAGGGAGTAATTCAGCTAAAGTAACTTTGGGGACAGTTCCAGTTGATCACCTAGCGGGTATTCCCTGATACGCCTTCCTTGGGTGTAGGCATGTCACTGGCGTAGCCCCAACCCGCACATTTAACCCAAAGACAGCGAGGTACACGAGTACTGTGAAGCTTCCTCCAGGAGACCGAGAGAGAGTCACGTTGCTAAGGCTCTGGTCCCTCATCTGTAAGGTGAGCGTGATGACCCCACTGCAAGGCACTGTTGTGATGCGTGATGGGACAAGGGAAATGACTGACACATGTGGGCCCGTAGTAACTGGTGGCTAATATTTATTATGCTTTGGGTCAGACTTGAAAGAAGGAGGTTATACCATAGAAAGATCATTGAAAATAGCTCAGGTAAGCCTCAAGTCCAGAATTCGAGAATGAAAATTACTAGAACCACAGAAATTTGCATCTTTGCATAAAAAGTGTATTTTAATTCTTAAATAATCAAACAAATTTGGATTGTATGGGGGATGGGCATCGAAGGTAAACAATGTGGAAAGCACAGTTCACTGAATTATGTCCTTTCCAGGCTCCACTTCGGGCGTTGTATTCTGACCTGTGGCTGCCCCCTTTTTGCCCCCTCTGTGGCCCTGACCTAGCTCATCACAGTACCCACCCCCATGTCCTGAACTTGACGGTGGACTTCCCTACTCCCCACACTTGACCATAAGCCTCTTGAGGACAGGAATTGTGCCTTTGTTCAGCATCTAACCCCACAGGGTCCAGCACCTGACAGAATAGTGCACAATAAATATTTGCAAAAATGGATACATTAGCTAAATACAAACAAAATGGCCACTTCCCTTTTTATGACTAAATCCGGCTTTAGGAGCAACCACACTTACCGCTAGGAAGGCATAGAGGCAGATTTGGTCTTAAATTCAGCACATTCATTTTGCTTAATGTCTTTTGCTTCTTGGTAAATTGTCCCAAAGCCAGCAAAATGAGATTTCTCTTTTCTTTTGGCCCTAAATTATTTCTGAAAGTTACAGCATTTTAGATTTGTATTGTTTTATTAGCTGTCATTTTTATTCATGTCCCCTTTTGTTTTCTCTCTCTTTCTCTGGCCCTCTTCCTGGTTTAGCCTGACTGTTCCTCTGTTAAGCTGTTCCTCATATGGAAAGTTGTCTCTTCATCAGCACGCCATAAATAACCAAACCTGGGTGTGTTCCAGTGCCTTCTCTGGCCCCACACTCCCACCTCCCAGCTGCACGGCTCCAGGATTCTGTGGCCCCAGTGACATGATTGTTGGCAATAAATGCTCAACTTCATTTATTTATTAGAATTCTCAGATCTGGACTGGTGTGCTTCATTCAAGCTGCTGACATGCTTTGTTAGGCATATATTTTATAGTCTCCCCTTTTCACTGAGCTCCTGATAAAAAGTGCCCTGGTAAACATGATTTAGCAGAACAGGTTTTTAGCTTCAACTTTATACTGACTTCCCTGACATTAGACAATCAGCAGCTTATCTAGGCTTGTGGTGCGATCTAATATATATTTTAATGATACCCACCTCTTTAGGAATGTTCCCTTTGGAGGTGAAATGCTTAGTGTAGCTCTTATTTGGTCATGGTTATCCCCATAAGAAAACTATAACCACAGTTTTGCAAGCATATTTTAAATTTGTTTTTAGTATGCAGACGTTAGCTTAGCAGTACATCACAGTTTCCATACTCTGAAGTGTGAAAATGTTTCAATGTGTTCCCTAGCCCTAGGAAAAATCGCTGTCTATTGAAGGAAAGCAAGTGTGACGACTAAAAGGGAAGTGAAGATTACTTGTTCTCATTTTGATGTGAAGCTAAACAGATTTGTTTTTTAATTAAACTGGTTCCCATCTTCAAAATTGCCCCCTTTTCCCCCAATCTTGGTTAGCCTAGCAGTAAAGAATTCACCTACAATATGGTGGTAACATTGCCTTTTTTATTATGTTCCAAAAGCAACATTACAATCAGTTTACATTATCATAGATCATTTTTGATCAATCAAAGAGCCACTGAGTACTACTCAAAAGAATAAAACATTTTACCTATGTCATTCAATATGAATTTAATCACCTAGGAATTGCGAGACCACCAGGTGCTCTATAGGCATTTGCAGAAACAGAGCAATGAACTTGATCTGATTACTGCCTGAGTTGAAATGCAGATCTTACTACAAAAATTTGGCCATGGAAGAGATCCAGGTGGCTCAAACATATGAGCTGCATAACCATCCCAAAGCTCTGACTGTATCTGGAAGTAATATTTAAGGTTATGTTCTTAGTAAACTAAAACACTGCCTTTTACTAGTCTAATCCAAATTAAAGCACAGTTCAATTTTTCATAAGGCATTCACTAAAATAAGCCTTTTGGACACGGTTACACCCAAGGAAAGTTAAAATATGCAAGAAGACTAAATAAGTCTTTTGGATGGTGTTTATTCTTTCTTGAAGTGAAGGGTGGGGTGGGGGACGCAGGAGGGCAGAAATGCCCTGTCAAGACCAGGCACAAGGAGCCTTTTGGTGACAGATGGCCTGATGGGCACAGAGTGGTAATCCTGGCTCCAGTGTCCAGGCAGCAAAGTACCCCTCATGTTTTGGTACAATCTCAATGGAGCAAATGGAATTTGACAATGTCTTTCAAAACCTAACATGCACAAATGATTTGACCCAGGAACTCTATTGCTAGGAACGTGTCCCTATAGATATGACTGCACAAGTGCAGACACATGTGTGAGGATGTTCACTGCAGCATTGTTTATCATAAGCAAAAGACTGGACCTAACTTCGGTGTTCAGCAGAGCTGGTTTAAAAAAATGACAGCATGCCTACTGTATGTCGGACTACCACGCTGCAGTACGGAAGACTGAAGTAGAACCTCATCTGCTGAAATGTGTATTGTGTGAAGGAAGCAAGGTGCAGAAGCACGTGTAGTGTGGCCTTAACTGCTTTTTTAAAAGGAGGAAGAAAGGGAGGGAGAGAAGGGACAGATGTGTGCTTGTATATGCAGAGAAGATTTCTAGAAGGCTGCTTCAGGAAAGGGATGCTGTGAGATAGGAAGGAAGGACACTTACTTTTGCGTTATTGGCATGTTTTGCTGCATGTTATTTCTTTCCATTGAAAAAACGTTGTTTTCTGGATTACGCTGCTGCTGTGCTATTATTTTCAGGAAGGCCTCTGCAAAATGGTACAGGAGGGAAAATTCATTTTACCCCTCGGCTTTGGTGCCTATGGATTTCCTCACCTGGCCTGACAGTGAGACAGGTTAGTTAGTATGACATCAGGCAGTCAGAAATTCCCTGGTAGACTGAACAAAAACAAAACTCTAGCCAAAAACAAAACACTGGCCATTTCTTCAAAGTTTCAAAATAACACTCCTAACAGAACAGAGACATCACTGATGCCCCAGAGCAACAAAGCCATGTGAAGGGCATTTCGAAAGGCCTCCCCCAGGCTAAGCAACAGCGCGAATTTCATAAACACCTTAACAGTAAGCACCAACGTTCCCCCTCCCAGGTAGAAATAAAGATATAAACACAAGCTCTTGCCTTAGCTAGTGGGGATCCCAGCTTCTATGCCCTCCCGCTCAGGAGCTATAACTTTTCTCCTGCTTTAATAAACTATCCTCTCTTGCAACTCGTTGCCTTTCCCTGGTCTGCGTGTCCGTTTTTCGGCTTCACGAGACGACAACCCGGGTACAAAGAAAATATTCTACATCAACAAGTACTGCAGACACTGATCCACAGTGACAGAGACTTCTTTCTTTTCAAGCCAGGACACACATGCATACATATATAGACACAGAGACCTACAATCAGGACAAAAGTTTGCGTTCATAAAAATAATAATATAGTATATATAATAATTCACACGGTGTTATGATTATGTTCTCTTCTAATTCCTTTTTTTAAGTTTGGCTACTCCACACTGAATTGATTTCATGACCCACTAGTTAGCAAATACAATCTGAAATTTACTACCATAGACGTTAGACTTTCTGACCCTTCCCTGATCCCATCTCATCCTGTCTGGGCTGTCACAGTCCCTCAGGTCCCTGCTTCCCTAGACTTGAAGAATGACTCTCACTTCTCCCCCACAAATTTGCATTTTACAGGCTTTTTGAAGGGTGGACTCAAGCTCATGCTGGGAAATTCAGACACCCCTTGGCCCATGGGAAGGCCTTTTCTGCCTCTCCAGTAACACCCTGTGTGGCTTCTGAGTCCCTCTGTGGGAAAGGGCGAGACCATCACTTAGAAATCGAAAGACACTGCTGCCCAGCTAAGGGCTCACCCCAGTAAAGCCACTGGGTTTTGAAACCCTTTTTCAGTGTCACCTGACTAGACTTGTCCACTCTTTGGGTTTGAAATTGTCTCTCATTTCCCATCCTAATTCAAATGGAGGCCTCAGAGGAAGACGCAAATTCTGGCAGTATGGGAACCAACAGTTTTCCTCTACCCTCCACCCACTCCCCTTCTCCTCTCGTTGCTAACAGCCCCCATCTGGCCAGCGTTACAAGTTGTGGGTTTGACCCCTTCCTTCTCCTCCTCGAAGCCTCACTTTCCTGTTGAATTCTCTGCCACTTGCCAGGCCTGCAGTACATCTGGGTCACAATGGTAGAACGTGGTCAAAGAAAGACCTCTTAGAGTTCAAAGTGGTCTTTATCCTTCTATCAACTCTCCAGGGAGCATTCTATAATTAGACCAAGTCTCTGATTGATGCAAACAAATGCTAACTGCCCCTCCTATGTCAGATACCCAGCACAACTGGGAGGAGGAAAGTCTGCTTTTCACTAAGCTGTCACTTGGCTTAAACCATCCAAAGATAACACCTACTTAATTCACATTCTCCTGTGTGTATTCCACAGAGGTCCCCCTTTTTCAATTTTAGTGTGTTGGCTTGAAGAAAATAGGTCTGGTTCCCCTTTTTATAGCAGCTTAAGTCTGTCCCAAGTTGCTGGAAAACAAAAAGAAAAGTGTTTATGGAACTATTCAGAGAGATTCGCAAATCAACACGTCTGACATAGCTCCTGAGTGCTCACATTCCAGGAAGGAACACACGCCCAGCATGGCCACTGTGGGGGTCACTGGCCTGCAGAGCCAGCCTGGCCCAGAACAGCTCTGGTGAGGAGAAGACATCCAGATGGACTTCCAGGCGGATGGGTTTACTTGGGCGGTCCTGCTGCTCAGTCGTACTCCTCCACTTGCACACGGAGGAGAGGATGGCATTTGGCTCTGTCACTGATATCAAAGGGCACTAGGGGAGAAGTCTAGTCAGGTGACACTTTGAAAAAGGGTTTCAAAAGCCAGTGGCTTTACTGGGGTGAGCCCTTAGCTGGGCAGCAGTGTCTTTCGATTTCTAAGTGATGGTCTCGCCCTTTCCCACAGAGGGACTCAGAAGCCACACAGGGTGTTACTGAAGAGGCAGAAAAGGCCTTCCCATGGGCCAAGGGGTGTCTGAATTTCCCAGCATGAGCTTGAGTCCACCCTTCAAAAAGCCTGTAAAATGCAAATTTGTGGGGGAGAAGTGAGAGTCATTCTTCAAGTCTAGGAAAGCAGGGACCTGAGGGACTGTGACAGCCCAGACAGGATGAGAAATAGGCAGGTGTTAGCCAACAATTGCACATTTTCATTTTGTTTTGATTTTCATCAGTGCGCTGAAATACTACTTCCAACGTGCTCATCATCTTATATGGAAAATAATAATTACAGTAATAATTGTTCTAATGCTGAGGGCCTTTATTGTTAAAGAGGGCAAGTGTATGCCAGTTTCACAAAAGACTCATGCTTTTCTGGGTCCTGTGGGATTAATTGGGGAGTTCAGTCTGGGTACAACTCGGAAAATTTCCACATCACAAAATCCATTGCTGTCATGGGCACTCTTTGGCCTTCTTGTTGACAGTCCTAGAAGAGAAAGCTCTGGTTCCCAAACCTGGGCGATTTGCTAAAGAATTGAGATCATAGGTAGGAAATCACGTGTGGAGACCCAGTTTGCTCTCTGCTGGGGACCAGAGAGTGTTTGGGGCTGCAGGACGGCCAGTGTCACAGGCAATCTATTCAGAAATAGAAAAAGACTTCTGGTATAACAAAGAAATTAAAGTAGGTTCAGGAAGACCTTACTCACACTCCAGCATGAATAGTCTTTTAACTTAGGGAAGAAAACCACTGAATTTCAGTTGGTGGTACAGTGGATAGTGGGGATAGAAAGAGCTAGTTCTCCCGAAGTAAGATCATTTGACTGTACTACAGGAAAACAGGCTAAGTGCTCTCTTCCTGTGCGTTGTGGCTCAGAGGTGTTATTTGCACAGACGGCATCAGTCTTGGTTGAGGTGAGGAGGCTCCGCCATACTGTGAGGTTTGAATTAAACCTTTCGCTCTCAGCAGCACTGCCGTCCGAGTCGCAGCCAATCTTTAGCCAGTACCTGCTGATTTCCTACTAAGTGCAAGCTGACCTCAGTGCCAATATAGACAGCAGCAAGCTCTATGTCATCACAATATTTTCTTCAAGAAGATGTCTTAAATGAACAGTTCCAGAGGACCCTTAAAATAAGAACAGAAAAGATCAATAATCACTGAAGTCTGTTGAGTCTGAAGCATGCAGAAAATCTCCCTCCAACCCCAGACTCCATGGGCTATCTCATTTCCCCTGTTTTAAACCAATATTTACTGTGTAACTGTGGTTGTACAGCCAAGCCATCCTGAACAGGTACCATCCAGGGAATATGGATGAAGATAGCTCATCCCTATGACTGAGGTCCCACCTTAGAGATGACCCTTTCTCCCACTCCTGCTTCCTCCTCTGGTGACAGGAGCTGCCCCTGATTCGGCTCTGCTGGCCTCACCGCTCCGTCCACATACTTGTCATTTGACGACTCTCCCGTGGTCACTGAGGACGCAGCCATTCCCTCAGAAACCTCAGCCTCAGCTGCTCTTCCACTCCGACCACGCACCTCTAAGCCCACCTCCTCAAACAGTGACACAGGCTTTTATTGGGCCCCAAACTGGGAGGGAACCCTCAATTTTTCACAATGACCTTTGATCCCTTGTTTACCCTCTTTCTGCCCAAGCCTCAGTCAAGCTCTGCAGGGGGCTCTGTGAGCTGCAGGATGCCATGCAAGACCAGCCCTCCCAGCAGCCTGCATTCTCTGTGCCCAGCCTTCACCACTTCTGGGGGAGCTTCCTGCATCCGGAGCTCCATTCTGGGCCAGCGGGGCGGCTTTCCCCTCCCACACAACTCTCATTAACCCCTCCCCCTGGATATCAGCTACAAACCCTGATATCCAGCCTGGACACACTGAGATGCCAAACAGGAAGTACTCCTCTCCCACTGGGAAGCACAGTTGTTTCTTATCTTGTTATGAGTCGCTCAAAGAAGCACAGAGTGGAGGGCTGTCTTCCAAGGGGTTGAGTTCTGTCTTCCACAAGGAAGGCAAAGCCCATACGTAACCTGTTAAACCAACCCCTAGCCCACAGCACAAGGCTCCAGGTTTTATGAACACAGTGCTACGGAGGGATGTTTGCAAGGTACAGGGACATGTGTCTAACTCACAGAATATATGCAAATTGCAAGTTTCCAGTACTTTTCATTAAGAGAGGGGGGACTGCGAAATGAAATTGAAAAGGGAAACCATTCAACCTGCCCATTTCCAGGATGAAGGTGGGGAGGCGGCACCCTGGACAGGACGGGCAGAGGCAAGGCCACACTATTGAAATGGCTGGCTGTTCCTGGCCTGCCCCAGAGCATCAGTGCTTGTAAGCGAAATGCAGGCCTAATGAGAGTCCACTGAACGTCTGTCATGCAGGGTGGCATGGGGGGGTCTCAGCTCCCGCTCCCCACATAAGAACGCAGGACATGGTGACGCCAAAAAGGAATACCCATGGAGCCATAGATTCGGGAGTCATACCACTATATTCTGCTGGTGGCTGGGTTGGAGACATAGGAAACAGGAGCCACACTATCTGCAACCTGCCGTCCACTTCTCTGCAATCGCAACCCACACTCTGCTGTGCTAACTGCAATCCGCGCTTGCCAGCTCAGCCACCATCTTCTTGCTAGCCCCCCATTTTCTGCTAGCGTAGCCTCAGCAGTTACATTAGTGGCCAATGGCTCACTGGTTACAGCTGACGGCCAACTAGCCACAGCTGACGGCCATCTACTACCTGAGCCAGCACCCCTCCACGTGAGGCCGAGAGCCTGGAAACTGCTCTCTGGGGCTCTGTCCCCACAGGTGACTAACAGAGTTCCAGCTCCAGACCAAACCAATTAGCTGTGAGAACTGCTATTTATGCGATCCAGGGCTGTAAAAGTAATGGCCTTGCTAAGCGACTGAAAATACATGTCCTGAACACCAAGGCATAAGGCCCATTCTTCTCTAAAATAAATGGGCGCTCTCTTCTCCTACAAAGAAAATGTCACCAGCTCAAAGAGTGAGCCCAGGACTGGGCTCTGGCAGGGACAACCTCCTCTGAGGCAGAGAGCGGGGCATCAGGCCCCCCAATTACTGATTGTGATTGATTAGTGCAGGGAATTTGGAATTGAACTTTACTGTTGGGATTCGCTTGCATTTGAAAGCAATGCAGTTAGTAGTCCGTCTTTCAACACCAAATGGATTTCCTCCACTTTTATATCTTTCTGATGAATTAAGGGCTTATGTAAGGTGAGGGATTGAAAACATTAGCTGCTGCATTCTCTTTGTGGATCTGCTTGCCAGATATGGCTGGATGGAAAAACACAGGCACCAATTTTAAATGGTTTCTCCACCAATTCCCACCAGCCGTGCGCTCAGATGCTTTCCTGGTTCAACTACGGGTGGATAATGTGAGTCCCTTGCCCTCCAGTGCGCCAAGCTGTTTTGAACCAGGTCTGCTAATTGAATTCAGTTGTTTGCAGTTTTAAATGTTCCGTGTTCTCCACTGAGCAAGATTATATTAAACTCATTTCATCTGTCATCCAAGAAGAATTGGAGCCTGCATTTTTATTACCAACTGACTTGTGTTCACCTTTATCCTAGATTTGTTTTGCTAATGTTTACAATGTAATTAAAAACAATCAAGTCAAATTATCTATTTGAATTGGTCCCTTTTGAGGAAGATTAAGGAGGAGAAAAGATGTCTATAATTATTTCACTTTTGCTGGGCATTTCTGCCTTCTCACACAGAAATACGTGGTCTATCTGGTCACCAAGACCATTGTGTAATGTCAGTGGTGATTTAACAATTACAAAATATTGTAATGAAAGGTTCGAATGCTGGCTTACGGTTTCCCATTACACATGATCACAGAACTTGATTAATTTCAGCCCGTTTAGAAAGGACTTGGCTTTGGTATTATTGTTTCCTGCAATGCACACCTCCAGGGAAAACTATGATCTGAATCCTGAAGTCAGAACCAATTAAACGCTCGCGCTTTCCTCACTGTGCCATACGATGAGCCACAGTTTTCTGGCCTGGCTCAAACAGGATTGGCGGGTCTCAGGGGCTCAGTGACTCTGGGCACTGCATGTCTACTGCCAGCTGTGAAAAAGCATTCCCTGTGGCAAAATAGAGAAGAAAAAGGATAAACCCACAAAGGCCCAGCTGCAGTGGGTGGTACCGGGGTACAGTGCTTATTCAGCATCAGGCAGCCAGGAGCTGATAAGGAAGCCCTGCCCAAGGGTACAAGAGTGTGATACTTGGATGCTCACAAAGAGGTGAAGGGCTAAGGACTTGTGGAGCAGAAAATGAAACCTCTGTATTTAACGTCAGAAGGGGAGAAAGGCTTCCACAGAATTTGCCTTTGGGCAGATCGAATGAGGGAGCAAATCCTTAGGTCAGCTGTCAAATAAGAAATTAGCAAGCGGGGGCCAGTGATTAAGTCTCCTGATTTTTAAAGGGAGTTTTAATGATTCCCCAGACTATTTATAGAAACAACTTTAATGTCCTGAGGTTCTCCTCTAGAATCAAATGTTGTGTAATTTTGCTCTATATGACTTTTTCCCTGAAACTGGTATTAAAAAGAAAAACAAACAGTAGCAACAACCAAAATCTCCAGGATAATTAAGATCTAGAAAATAAGTTGTCAAGAAAAGTGTCTCTTTTTCTCAGGAGGATTGCTTGCCAGGCGGTTTACTCTGGAGGCTCTAAAACACTCTGCCCTGCCCAGCAATTAATGTAAACCTCGAATTTGCCACACAGAATGGTGTTTTTTACAGAGGAGATTAAATTTTTTTTTTTCATTTTTCCTTCTGATTTAAGTAGGTGGTCTTTGACATGTAACACAGAGGCCAACCTCTTCAATCACTCTTAATTTATAACGCAAGTGGGCATGAGGTTCAGAGCGTCAGAGATGAGAACGCGTGGGCAAGGTCACTGTCATGACGTCTGAAAGAGCCGGGCAGCCCCTGGCCAGGTTCCTGACCTCCAGGCCCCCACCCTGCTCAGAGGTTGCCAGCCCAGCCACCATCTTCTTGCTAGCCCCCCATTTTCTGCTAGCGTAGCCACGGCAGTTATATTAGTGGCCAATGGCTCACTGGTTACAGCTGATGGCCAACGAGCCACAGCTAATGGCCATCTGATCACAGTTGATGGCCATTCACTACCTGAGCCAGCACCTTTGCATGTGAGGCTGAGAGCATGGAAACTGCACTCCTGGCTCTGTCCCCATAAAGAGTGAAGAAAAAGAAAAGTGGGTGGAGAAGCGGAGGGTTTCTGGAATGGTAAACGATTGGGATGGCCTAGAGGAAAAGGCCAGTTTAGAAGGAAGACAGCACAGAAGAACCCTGAGAAACCAGAGGCCTCTGGGCCTGGGACTCACACCTGCCACTGCTGCTGGGCCTGTGGGGCATAAGCAAGTCAAACTCTGCGGCACTCAGCACTGTTTTGGAAAATGAGGGATGCTGGCTCTAAACCAGATTCTCCATCTTGGTGCTTCGGGTAAAAATCCCATTATAACTTCTGAAGCCCAGTTGGATTTACGACTGGAGAGGGCTGGACACATAGGAATTGAGCTGTTCGTTAAGCTGGCTCCACCTCCTTCCCGCAGCCATCACCCAGCATGGGCTGGTTTCCACTTAAAAACCCTGAGCTGGGCTGAAATGCACCTTGTTTGAGACGGCGGAGATAAAACAGGATTTAAAGGCAATGCATTTTCTACAGGCAACCTTATCTGGATTGACTGCTCTGGGTTTTCAGCTAAGTGTAAATGTGAAGGGTAATTACCATCGTGTGCTACCTGAGATTACAGGGTTGTGTTCCAACTAATGACACCAGGAGAACCTAGCAGTTGTTAATATTTAATCAGTCTCTTGGCTTAACAATTGAATAAATGAGGTGTGTAATTACACAATTATAAAAGACGTTTCAGATAGCAAGGATACTGGTATTAATACTGAAGGTGAAATCGGGTGAAAATACACCACCGGGTCATTTCAGAAATACTACCAAAGAAGACCCTTCCAGGGGGGTCTCCCTTGTGAAATTATAACCACAGATCTTAAATGCTTTTCCAATATGGACTTTTTTATCTTCCTTAGGGCCTCTCAATATCGAACATCAGCCCAGATGTTTTATTGCTATCACAGGTAACTATCACTGAAGTATTTAAATAGGCCCCAAGAGACAAGCTCCAGAGTTTTCTTAATTACATTCTAAAGGTGAGTCATGTTTAGTGGCTACATGCGTGAGTTTTTGCTTGTTTGATTATTTTTTTACATTGGGTTGCATCTGAAAGAGACTGAGCCCAAACCCAGGACAGTGACCCTAAAAAGACACCTTCCTGGGCTATTTCTACAGCCCTTTCCCGCCCCATCTGTACTGCTGCTCCCCATGCCGGGTGGCACTTGTCTACTACCTAGGGGCCAGTCTACGCTGCCCTGATAGAGGATGCTACTGGCAGTCCCTGGGTGGTCCCACTGGGCATTCCAACTTCTCTCAGGTGCTCATAGCTCCTCAACGGAAAACGCCATTTTTGAATTGAGGGGCTCAGGCAACCAGTTAGCTGAGTGTTCTTCCACGGCCAATGCCTGGAAAACACAGTCTAGAGCCCATTCCAACCACTCAACACGCAAATCCGAGCCATTATCCATCAGGGTGATGGCAGCACCATCACCGGGATCTGAGTGAGGTACGTAGAATGTATTACGGGCAGCTCCACATCCCTCCAGGACAATTTATTGAAGCTGTGAAGACGCCCTTCTCCCCCTGCTCTATTCTGTGACCATTTTAAGAATCGCCTGAACTCACCTGTGCCCAGTGATACATTGTTAGCAGCTAGGAATACCCATCTCCACGTCTGCATCTGGCAGCCCAGCCTCCACGCCCTTCTCCCGGGGCTGGGCCCCCAGGCTTTGTGGCTTTCCTCTCTTTCTGGGCTGAAGGGATGGATTTTAAGAAGACCTCTTTTGTGCCTCACCTGTCCAGCAACATCCCTCAATCTCTAAAGCCAGCCCTTTGGCATGTGCTCCGGCGCTGGCAGAAAGCAGAGCCGTCTTCCTGCTTGGGCCTCTGAGGGGGACCACCATAGCTCTGGGCAACGGGCCACGAAGGGAAAGGAGTCTGGAGACGGGATGTCTTGGCTCATTTTCCAGTTCAAATGTCGCCCTGTCTCTGAGGCCTTCCCCAGCCTCTCTAGAAGAGTCTATCTCCCCATGCTCAGGGACCCCAGGTGGCTTTGTGAGGCTTAATGGCCTGGTAGAAAATTGCTGGCCCAGGAGCCAGATAGATCTATCTGGGTTTGGATTCTGACTCTGCCACTTCCTGTCAGTGTGAACCGGGGGGTGGAGGGGGCGAGGGGCTTCCCCTTCCTATGCCTCCATGTGCTCAGCTGTAGAACGGGCGTGACACCACTTTAACTGCCCGCCCTGTGGCAGGCCCTCTGGAGATGTTGGCTTCCCCCGCCTTTCTGGTGCGGGTTGTCTATTGGTGCCACAGACTATGATAGGTTTCCAGCTATTAATGCTGTTCAAACCTACAGCAAGTGTTGAATGAACACTAGTGATAATTCTCAGCTATTTGGCTCTTATACCTTTCCTGGAAATCAAAGGTTCACCTTTTACCATCTCGTCTTAAAAGCCGAGAGAACATAGCTGAACTCCTACACCTCAGAGTTTGCTGAATAAATAAACGGAACTGAATGCATGACGTTACCCATCTCACCAGAGGATATGCCATCGATGCCCTGCAGGCAGGCAACATGGGCTGGGGCTATTGACCTACGGTGCTCGAGCAGGTCCTCTGACAGCCCCTCCGCACCTGGCCCAGCCTCACAGAGCACACGCATCGTGAGCAATTCCGTCCAGAACAGGCAGATCATCAAACGTTTGCAGTTAGAACCCTAACCATTCAGTTCCGTAGGTTTTGGTTTCACGCAGGAAAAGAAGCATATTAGGCAGAAACGCAGGGGTCTGGCAGGGAACGCTTTTTAATACATTTGCACTTAAATTGCTGGAGATGTTAGGGGACAAATATTTAAATCATAATAATCACTATTAACTAGTTGGAAAAGTAAGCCGGTGAAAGCTACCACAGCCCAGTGGACACGGGTTGCTGATGATAAACCCGATTATGCATGTCTTTCTTAAACACAAAAGTAAGAGCTTCCAGTGTCTCTATATTTCAGTTAGAGGTCTGGCCAAGTAAGGAAACCAGCAGAGAACCAGCGCCAGTGTCCTGGTAACGCATCCACTTCGTCCCCTCTCCTCTCGTCACACCCCCCCCAGGCTCAGACCTCCTGGTCTTTCTCACCATGCTGGTGTTGAAAGGCAGTTCTCAGCTAAGTAAATAGTATTGGGACAAAGCCAAGGCACTTGGAAGTGAGTTAATCCTTTCCCCATCAAAATCCCCAACAACAATCTGGGTTTGTTTAGCCGTTTGGTACTGGTGTTTTGGGGCTTTTTCATAAACATTAAGGGAATAGCTCACTTGGACAGTGTCCAGAGTGGCCGTCACAAGGCCCATGGTCACCCTTGCTCATAAGGCAGGCCTGCTTCGTGCCCTTCATAGAAGGCAGCCATTACTCTGCATGGAGCCTCAAAGATAATTAGTGACCTTGTATAACGCCTAACGTGTACCAAGCACTGAGCTAACGTCTTCTCATCTATTAGCTCCTTTAAACCTCTGACATATCCCTCAGAGGTAGGTACTTGTATTATGTCCACTTTACATATGAGGGAACTGAGTCACGGAGCGTTTAAGTTACTAGCTGTTAAGTAATTGTTACTGGATTCAAACCCCAGAGCCTACTGTGATTCAAACATAGCCATTACACGGAAGCCTCCTCCACAAGAACACCCTCTGTCCTAAAGCTGCCCACGCAGTCTGCAGGCCTTTCCAGAATCTTGCTCTCTGGGCAGGCAGAGACCTGGAGAGGGGATCCTGGGTCAGAAGGATCTGAGAGGGTCTTAAAGGCTTCTGTCACTCTGCTTTTTCTTCCTGAGTCTCTCACTCCACACTTTCAACCACTGTCATTAAACCTGAGGTCCAACATCGCAGGTGTGCTGTACTAGACTGACCATCGATCCATCCCCCTGTCTGCAGGAAGACTCCATCT
Source organism: Rhinolophus ferrumequinum (assembly GCF_004115265.2). Taxonomy (NCBI): domain Eukaryota; kingdom Metazoa; phylum Chordata; class Mammalia; order Chiroptera; family Rhinolophidae; genus Rhinolophus; species Rhinolophus ferrumequinum. The sequence continues at coordinate 2,481,884 of NC_046288.1, read as the reverse complement.
AGGGGCTTTGAATGGGGGTTTCCTGACCCAATTCCAACCTGGGAGGGGGGTTCCCCCACCACGACAACAATTCATGGACATCAGCTAGGGGTCCTACAATTTAGCTCAGTTCTGATACTGCCTGGAGATAGCATCAGATCCTACAGGTAAAGGTCCTAGGCCTACAAGACTGCTCCCAACACACACGCATACATTTCAGAAGCCACACAGAAGCTTAGGATCTTACCTGTGCTTCTGCCCAACCGCTGTAGATTAAAGGTTCCAGTGAGCCCCTGGAACTCAGAATGCAAATCACAAGTCCAGATTGTCACCTGTACTTCTGACCAAGTGGCTATAAATCAGAGGGTCCCCCAATTCGAAGTCTAGGAATTCGATTAAATTCCTAGAATGGCTCACTGAACTCAGAGAAATGTATTATTTACTATTGTAGATCACAGATTTATTACAAAGGATATTAAAGGATATGGATCAACAGCCAGATGAAGAGATACACAGAGCCAGGTCCTGAAAGAAGGAGCGTCAGTCCTCGAGGAGTTTGGGGCCCAGCACAGTGGCCCGTGGAATTGTTCTGGTTTCCCAGTATGGAAGCTCTCGGGAAAAAGTGAATTGTCCTCCTGATTTTTATGAAGGCTCATGACATAGTCATGACTGGCTGTCATTGGCCATTGGTGATTGTTTCAACCTCCTGTCCCTCTGTCCTCCCCAGAGTTCAGAGGGCGGGAAGGAAAGTTCCAATCCTCTAGTCACCTGGTTGGTTCCATTGGCAACTGGCCCCCAACCTTAGGTACTTTCCAAAACCTCCTCATTAACATAACAAAAGACACCTCTTTCACTCTCAGCAATTAGGAAATTACATGGGTTAGGAGAGCTGTTAGGAACTGTGGATAAAGACCAAATATCTTATAAATCACAATATGGCAGGCTTGCACTTTGCCAGGCGAGGAGGGAAGAGGAGGGAGAGGAAGGGAGAGGGAAAGGAGAGGAGGAGGAGAGACGGGGAAAAGAGAAGGGGAGGGGAGAGGGAGTTTGCAGACAGCCCTGCGGCTCTCCATTATAGTCTCAAGGGACAGTCCTGCACAGCAGTGGAGCCTAGGCAGTATATTGGCATCCTCAGCTCTGTTCCCGCCCTGGAAGGTGATCAGAGCACCAGAAGAGGCGCCAACAGCTGACCACAGCAGCAGGGATATGTGCTCAATTAAAAACGTCAGTCGTTCCCAGGATGCAGCTTTATGCATTTCAGCGGGTGGGTCCTGGAGTAACTGAGGTGCTGCCTAGTTTTGCACCATGTCTGTTGATATTGACTTTGCTCCTCCACTGAAACATGCACCACAGTGTGGACCCCAAGAAGGAATGTGTCTGCTGAGATGGACTCCCCATGGTCAACCAAGGGCCCACATTTTATAAATCGTAAGAGCTTAATGGCCATTTGCTGACGGGGGCTCCTCATGTACTCTATCCTGGGGAGAACCTCAGTCTGAACTCTCGGTTTCCCGTGCTACACCTGGCGGCTTGTTTACTACACTGCAGTGAAGGCTTGATTTCCTCTTTCTACCAATGGACTGGGTCTCTCAGGCTGCAGCTCCTTTTGCTCAAATAAGTGCTTATTATTCTTTATTACAGTCTAAAATTAATTTTGGTTTATAATAGCTACCCCTGCATCATTTATGCTCCTTTGAACCCAGGACTCTTCCTGTGGAAACCTGCCCTGTTACAAGGCAGGGACAAAGGGAAGAGCTTAGGAAGGGAAAGACTGAAATACCCAAGGTCACCTTGAAACTCACCACAGAGAACTGAGGCTTTGCCCCATTAATTGAAGAGGGCAGGAGCTCAACCTGGAGGAGAATTTGATCCCAGGGTTCCAGGCCCCTCCCATGCCTCTTGTTTCTTTCGTCTCTCCCCACCTACTCTTCCCTCTTTCCTCACCTCCTCTCCACATCCCTTCTTTCTTTCCCAAGTCACTGCCCCCATCTTCTTCTCTCCCTCTATCTCCTTTAGAGACTTTTAGACACCAGAAGGTGGTGGTGGTGGCCACTCTCATGCACACCCTTGCTGCAAGGCTCAGAGCTTTGCCTCAAAATGAGATCCTTAAACTGGGTTCTCCCTGGGAAGCTCCCCATCAACATCTAACCCACTGCTGGAGCCACCACCCCTTCACTAGCCCTCAGCTCTTAAAACATATTTTACAAGTAAATTTTCCCAAGAACTCTAGAAAACTAGTAAAATCCCTAGGTCTCCAAAATCATCTAGAAAATATTTCTTTAGCTCTTTGGCAGAAAAACGTCACTGCCATGGTCAAATCATCTATTAGCTTATCCTTTTTCTCCCCCTGCTAGACTATAGGTGCCCAGAAAGCAGAGCTTCGGTTCTGCTTCACTACTCTGTCTCTGCAGTTTAGAAAGTACCCAGCATAAAACAATCACTGCGCATCTACCAAGAGAGGGAGGGAACTGATCTGGACCCGGGGGAAGTTCATCAACCTCCCGCATTTGAGGTCAGGCTCTTCATACAAAGCGCTGGGTTGCGGTCCTGCTGCTGAACTTTCCTGCACTTGAGAGAATCAAAGGGAGGCTACCCTTCATCTTCTGTCACAGATAAAATGGATTTTGCTTCCATCATGGGCGTCCCGTGTCCCTTCTCCTGGGTGAGGCTACATAGATGTGCTCAGTAGAAAGGGACACATGTCTGCAGAACATCCTCAGAACTTACAGCAGGAGTTAATAAGCCACACTAACAAAGTGAGTTCTGGGTCTTTGCTTTAAATGCTTCATCAAGCTTTCCATCTAGAAGACCCCAAACAGGCAACGAATGCTCAGATTGGGTGTTCTTTTGAAATTGTACAGCAGTTGGTTAATGATAAACACAGTTATAACGAGTAATTGTGAAACAGATGCTTTCTCAGATGTGTATGGTATTAGATTGAATATTTCTGCTCTAGCCTGTTGAAGTTTTTTTCCTAAAAAATACCCCAAAATATATTAATGGAAGCAAGTCTTTGAATATAAAGGTCAATCTAAAGTTGCATTTAATCAAACGCAGTTGTTTTCTACAAAGGAGATGGAGGGCAGGCCTGGAGAAGGAGGAAATGGGGAAAGTGAACTAAGCTGGCAGAAACAAACCATTACTAAATCCAGCTCATTTCAGTAAAAACAGGCATGAGAGTGAAGGCAAGTTTTAAAACTGAATTCTCTCAAGATGACTCAGGGGTTGTCTTTCTTATGCCAATTTTCAATTTGTTTTTATAGATGGATGAATGGAGACCCACAACACAATTTTAATCGTGAAATGAACAATGAGCACATCTGACATGTCATAGGAGCATGAGGTTGAGGGAATCTTCACCCAACCCTAGACAGATATTTGAATGCATTTTGGGGAAAGGGGAATCATGCCCCGTTGGTCTGTTTGCGTAATGCCTTTGTGTAAGGGAACGGGGGAGGAAGTCGCATTTAAAAATAACACCATCTACTTCAGAGATGTGGGTTGTAAAAGCATAGGTTTCTCTTTCCGGACTCTCTGAAGCTGGGAAGTATGAACTGCATATACTCATTAAAACTTTTTATGTTAAATTCAAAGAGTAAAATTAGAAGCCACGTTTATGATCCAACCATGCAGCAAGTGGCCAACAGATGTGGGAGCCTTATGGTTAAGAGATTACATGGTTCGAGCTGACAATTGACTGTATGTGTCCCTGGCAGAGAGGAGGTGTAGCAAACATATTATCAGACACAGAAAATATGCAGCCCCGGAGAGAGGGAACGTGAAAATCGGACTGCCTGTGACACTTTCAAAGCTGCACTTTTTTTCCACGAAACTGCTATTTCAGAGAGCTGGAAGGTGTTTTTTTTTCTTCTTCTTCTTTTTTTCCCTTAAGAATGAAGAGTTAATCTCCAAGTTCAGAGCCAGAAACCTGTCATATTAAATCCCAGTGAAGACCGACATTCTTTCCAACTTTCTTACTCACAGTGTGGCTGAGTTTTCCAGTGATCCAGGAGCTAAGTAGCTGTCATGCAAAACGGAGCGGGTCATCACCACTTTGGGGTTCTAGGGGGTTCCAGGCTAGGGACAGCTTTCCTGGCTTATCGGGCTCCCTTCTGGAGAAAAAGCCTGGGGAGCATGAAGGAAAAAGCCTGAAAGGCCAGGAGGGACTCAGGAGGCTGTCCTGGTTTACACAACACCCAGAGGTCATAGTTTTAGTTCTTTGCAAAGGTGCCAAGCGCACTGATGGAAAAGTATCTCAGGCTTGAAGCCTCAGCATTTGATTCCTACCCATCGAAGCTGCAAATCGCTAGGAAAAGGGAGAACTGCGAGTGAGTTAGAAGGGGAAGGTGTTTCCATGGGAGGGAGAGAAGGTGCAACCAGGATCCCTGTTAGTGGGTGAGTGTTGGAAATCTGGCTCATCTGGTCTTTTCCATCGTGTTCCCTTAGAGGAGCAGGAGGGACCGGTATGAGATGATGTTGCTTGGTCTCAGTTTCCAAGGGCCTTTCTCTTTCCAAGTTGCTTGCAACAGTTTAATTCTCTCTTTTGAGACAGCTGGCTCACTGTTTTTCTGGTTTCCAGGATGTGTTCTGTGGATTACCCAGGGTGGGTGGAGAAGTGAGGCCACTCTGAAACATATAGCAGACACAGCTGCCTTCCCTGAAAGGAGACTGGCAGATTCCAAGAAACCAGCCACAACGCAAAATTTGGGGGACCCATGGCTTCCACTCATGCACCCCACAGAGGCTTTGTTTATGCTAGAAATGTGCAAACAAAGGAAGTGTCCCAGAGACCATTCGATGGATGCCTCACTCAGCATGTCTACTTATTAGAAAGTCTACCGTGTATCAGGTCCAAGCTGGGCACTGGGCAGAGAAGATGGGCTAGGCCGTGTCCTCCAGGAGCTCACAGCCTGGTGAGAAGACACACATGAGGCCAGAATGTTCCACCGACTCTGGGCTCTGTGAGGCAAAGTGCTTCTAACCTGCCCTTCTGAACTTAGTTTCCAGCCCGTCACCTGACAAACTACCAACTACCCCTATTACCTGACAGCTTCTTGAGGTAGCTTCTGCTTCTTAGGCTTTGCTAGGCCCTGGCGAGAAGAGACAAAAGTCCCTGTGTCACAGCTCAGAGTCCCCCAATGGACCATCCTCCTTCTTCCCTTTGCAGTTGAAACCCAGAAAGCTGTGACCAAATACAGCTGTGAGCTACCTTGGGACGCAGGATATACTTGGGGCCAGGTATCAGAAGGTTTTCAGTTTAAAACTTGCGAATCAGAACATTAATTGTCCCCTCTGTTTGAAGAATACATTTCTTCATGATGCCCTGGGGGGAAAGGTAGAACTTTCAGGTGACAACTAGGTGGCAGGGGGTTTAGTGCTGCAACCAAAACTGCAGCGACCAAAATGTCCCCCACCCTCTGCCTGGTAAAGGGAGCAGACGGTGAACACAGATATGGACAGTATGTGATGAAGGAGAAAGAGAAACTGTTATGGAGAAAAGGAATCAAGACAGGAGTGGAAGTGCCATGGGGCCAGTGGGGTGATCATTATAGATAGAGTGGCTCAAGGAGGCCGCACCGAGAAAGTGTCCACCGGAACAAGAGTGGAGAAGCGAGGAAGCGAGCTGGTCAGCTGTCCGGGAAGCACATTCCTAGTGGAGACCAAGGCCCTGAGGTTGGAGCCGGCCTCAGCCTCAGGACAAGCAAGGGGCCGGCATGGCTGGAGGGAGTGAGGGGAGCCCAAGGACAGGAGGTGGGAAGAGCAAGGCCAGGTCATGGCCGTCTGCTCCCAGCACAGGAGAGCCCTGAGTGACAGGGCTCTGGTAGTGAGGGCTCCCTCTGTGGACTTGGGGACGCCCTGCAGAGCAGGTAACAGGGCCGAGGCCACAGCAGCAACGCAGGCAGAAGGCAGGGTCTTGGACTAGACGCTAGCAGTGGCGTGAGCACCATATGTCTTGAGTGGACAACCTTGATGTGAGGCATGAAAGAAAGAAATCGAGGATAATGTCAATTTGGCCTGAGCACCTGGGTGGATGGGGTTGTATCAACAGAGGGAGGGAGTAGGGCAGTATGGGGGTGATTGGAGTGAAGATCCCCATTAAATGTCCAAGTGAGGATGCCAGGTGGGTAGTTGAATGTACAAAGCCTCAGTTGAAAGGCGAGGTGCTGGCCAGAGACAGAAAGTTGGACTCAGCAGCATAGAGACGGTATTTAAAGCACCAGTCCCAGGGGAGTGAGCGTGGCTGGAAGAGGCCTGAGCTGAGTCCTGAGGGCAGAGGACCCATTTTATCCTTCACAGTCTAGAAAGTCTCTTGTCCATGGCTGCATATGCTACTTGGCCCTTTCCAGCTCCTGTGGCCTGAGGAGACAGGCCCCCAGCCCACTTTGTCTTGTCTGTAGCGCTTCCTGCAGGCCACGAGCAGCAATGACAGCCCATAACCAGGCGTTAACACGCGGGGTGGGGGGGGGGCAGGGTGGACAGGAAGTTGCTCAGTGACTCGCACAAACTCACAATGCTTCCAACCAGACTCCAGCGCTCAGTTGTGGCCCCCAGGACCAGCCTGGCTTCCAGGTTCAAAGGACAAGTCAGTAACTACACAGCATTTGCAATTCTGTACAAAACAAGTCCCTGTTATGCCCCGGAGCTGATAAGCAGCAAGTCACATCTGCTTGCCCCTCAGACCCTGGATGCTCCCCATGGAAGGGCTGAACCTACTTTTTCTCCTGCTTCAAACCCTAGGACAAAGGTTTGAGACCCGTCCCCTGCCCCTCCCCCCCCACTACGTTCCCTGTCCCAACTGGGCAGCTTAGCATTCAAGGCAACCAGCTGTGTTTCCTCAGGCATGAGGTCACATTTCTAGAAACCGGTCACCTGGAGATTCCTCTAGATTTTCAGATTCCCATGTTATTCTAGAGCAGGGGTATCAAAACTGTGGCCCGCGGGCCAACTGCGGTCCACAATCCATTGTTAATTGGCCCGCAGCAAATCCCAAAAATATATTTAGTTTACTTAAATAAACCAGGTGAGGCAATACGTACTTCACCTCGAGTGAGTGGCCCTGCTGTTTGTGTAGTTTACCTCATACGGCCCTTGGTGAAAAACGTTGAAAAAAGTTTAGACACCCCTGTTCTAGAGGAAACTTTTTGGTTACCTCACACCACATTGAAAATTATTGACTGGAAATCCACATATTTGGTGTTGCTGCTTTGTTTTGTTTTGTTGAATGTGTGACTAGACAGGATGTAGGTCCTGAACATTTTCCCTGGGGGGGCCATGTGGTGGCTCAGGGTTTCAAAGCCCAGTTTCACAATTTGCTGGCCATGCAACCTTGAGTGTTAGTCTCTGGGTACTTTACTCTCCTCATCTGTAAGGTGGGAATAATAGCCATCCCTGGCTCACAGGGTTAAGTGAGTTGTGAATAATAATTGTCAAGTTCTTAGAACAGTGCGAACACATAATGACACTAAATCCCAGTGACTATTATTATTCCCGGTAAGAGAGTGATAAATGAGCAAAGCCTCCTTGCCTAACCCAGGTTGGAGCCATAGTCAGAAAATAGAATGTTTTACATTATTTAAGCCTGACTATTTGCATACGCAGAGTCATATTACCTTAAACTGCAGCGTTAAGAGACCAAATGGAGACCTATTTTGAGTTACCTGAAGGAGCTCTCTTACATTTTAGTTTAAATACAGCTCTGCCAGGTGTACTTGGGAGCAGTACAAATTAAGATAATCTTGCTCAGTAAATGAAATCCAGGTTTTGGAATCTAAAGGGACGGAAGCCAGATCGTAACGCAGCTGGACGGGCAGGAAACTGCCCATATTCTGGCATTTTCTTTTCATCTCCAGACTTTCTTCCATGTCCTCAGGCATCTGTCACTTTTGGGGACAACCAGGAGAGAGGCAGTTCTTGACTTGGAAGCTGAATTCGAGAGATTCAGTGAGCAAAGCCAAGTCCCAAGGCACATGTGTTCATTGCTACTGCTCTGACAACCAGCTGAGCGCCTGTGCAGCTCGTGGCCCCTGGTTGCTGGCTGGACAAGACGTGGTGGCCAGGAGTGCATGCTGGCGACCCTGTGATCCCACACCACCGCTTGTGGCCCAGGGACCCGCTCCCTCATGCAGTCAGGAGACAGTCTTTCCTAGAGGGTATTCAGAATTTTCCTGGGCATCTGTAATTGCAGTTACCATTTTCCTTGTCACAGATTTGTCATTTCTGCTCCCACTTGAGTAAAATTCAAGAGCTGAGCATATGCTGGAGACCCTAGGACCCGTTGTATCAGCTTCCATCGAAGCAACACTATCTGGGAAAGCATAGACGGGGGTTCTGGTTCACATTTTTTTTTGAATAAATATGAAAACAAAAACATAACTATGAAAATAAAAATAAAAAAATGTTCTGTGTCACCTAGCTTGCCTTGAACGTACCATTATCACATTTGGTACATGCTGTGCTGGAAGCTTCCTGGCAGGGTCAGACCTGGCAGGATCATTAGAACCATCAAAGTACCCTGTTTTAGAGATGAGTAAACTGAGACTCAGGGACAGCTGAAGGAAACTCAATGCAAAGCAAAGCCCTGCCTGATTTCTGCCTAAGTGGAATCTGAGTCACATATTAATTCCCCACTGCCATGTCCCCACCTTTCCTTCCCATGAAACTCTCCTTGCTTTCTCCAGGATCCTAAATCCCTTACACTAGAGATCTCTCTCCTGACCTTTCCGGTCTCCTGGGAGCTCTGCGCATCAACTGGTTTGGGCATCTCCTCTTTGCTGCCTTTGATACCATCTTCCTATGATCCCGCCACATCCAATCTGACCCACTTTTATGGATGGCTCTCTGTGGGCCACTTGAGAGACAAAAAGGGGGATGAAGCCCAGCCTAGTCTTGCACGAGCAGCACTTGGCCTCAGCCTCTGTCATACCCTCCCAGGACTGTGCAGGGTCTTAGGAAGGAAGTTCCTGGAATTGTCATTCCAAAGGTGGAAGGCCTTGGTGTCTGGTCACTTTGAGAAGCAGACCACAGGGAAGATGTCTAAAACCACAGGTTTTAGAGGTTTCCCTACGTGCTCTGGAGCTGGGGTTCTATTAGCTGGTTCCAGAAGTTGGATTTCATGGAATTCTAGTATTCCTTGAGATGTTCTAAAAAAGTGAGCTCTGTGATCAAGGACACTTGGGCAACACTGCAGACTCTTAGTGCCTTTTGGAGCATTATAACCATGTTAGCTTACAAAAGACTCTAAGTAATCCCAGAGTAGAGAAATTTGATTAGCTCAGCATTTTCCACATTATTTGATCATAGAATTCTTTCCTTGTAGAGCACAGTAGGAAATGGTAGACAGCACTGGATTATATCTAGGTTCTTTTAGTTCCATACCCCAATATCTCTTTTCCTCTGGTCTGGTGGAAAGCTCTCAAAGTTTGGGGCAGAGAGTCTAATTTTTCAGTGATGGTAACAATTTCTGATAATTGAATGTTAGAAGCCTTCCTCCCCCCTCTTTCTCATAAGAAACTTAACCATGGGGAAAAAAGTAAATTTCTGGCCTCAAAGAGAAGTAAACAGCTGGAGCTGATGAATTCCAGAAGCAAGTATTCTTTTTTCCATAAGCATCTATGAGAAAGAGAGAGAGAAAGAGAGAGAGAGAGAGACCACAGAAGCTATGTAAATATAATTATTTCTAAGTAGAGTACCTTCGACATTTTCCATTAGGTAGCAGGGAGGTCACTGTGAGGCCAGCTGTCCAAATATGGCTGCTGATTCCCCTGAGTCAGCAAAGTATAAAAAAAAGGATCTTTTGGACAGAAATTTCTTGTCACACATTCTAGTAAGTATCTCAAAATGTATGGGATATTATAGTTAGGGCTGTGGTTTTCAATGTTTCTTTAAAAGAATGCAAACCCCTTTTTTCAAGGCAAATCTTACTCAAAACCCCCCACCACTCCCAAGCTGGCCCCTGTGGCATATTCAGGAAACCCCAGGAATGTAGTCTGGAAACCTGTGGTCCAGGGCTGGGCTGCTCCAAGTGCCATTCTCAGACTACAAACTTCCATATCACCTGGGCTCTTGTTAGAAATGGAGTCTCGGCCCATCTCAGACCTGTCAAATCCAAATCTGCATTTTCATTCTGTCTCCAGGGAATTTGTGTACATGTTAAAATTTCCGAGGCAGATCCAGGAGATTTACTGAATATTTCTTCCTCTGTTGCATTATTCTAAATATCTGGATGAAGTTTCTTAAAAATTAGTCTGTGATTTTTGGGGTCCCAACTGAGATACAGCTCTAAGCGGGTAATCCAGGATAGTTGTGTCATTTGGCTTGACGCTTCTGTCTGTATATTTGATTCCGTACCTATCCCTTCACAGAACAGTGAAAGAAGTGAGGGCTGCCTCCAAAAAGGTGAAGAGAGAAAACTGGTTAAAAGTAGACACTAGTCATCAAGAATGACTCGGACAAGTCTTTCAATCAAGATGGTGGAGGAGGTAAACACTGTGCTCACATCCTCCTATGACCACTTCAGACTTACAGCTAAACTACAAAACAACCATTATTGAGAATCTCTTGAAGTCTAGATAAACAGAAGCCCTACAACTAAAGATATACAGAAGAAGCCACATGGAAATTGGAGGGGTGTTCCATGGGAATCACGGAACAGGCTGCTCTCACACCCATGTGTGATGGTTAAAAACTGGGAGGAATATCTCAGCTGTAGAGATCACCCCTGAGGAGCAAGGAGTCTCAGTTCCACACTGGAATCCCCAGCTCAGGGTTCCACTGCCGGGGAGAAAAGTCCCCGTAACTTCTGGCTGTGAAAATCAGTGGAGATTGTGGCTAAGTGAGCTGGAGAGAGGCTGCTGAAGTCCCAGGTGTTCCTCTTAAAGGACCAGCGCATGAACTTTCTTGCTGATGAACTCAGTTGCTCTGAGTTTCAGTGCTGGGCAGCAGCTTAAAAGGCACTAGGGACATATGGGGAGGAACTGAATTGTCTGGCTTCCGGACAAGGACTGGAGGGGCACCTTTCTCCCAGACAGAAGTGATGGCAGAGGCAATTGTTTCTTTTTTGAGCCCTTCCCTCTTCTATCTGCATGCTCAAGTGAGCCATATCTGAGTCTCCAACAACTTGGCTAGCACTGTTTGCCCCACCCTGGAGATCCCATGAGACCCCACTCCACCCAACTTGCAAGCCTACCCAAGCCAATTTGAGTAGCTTTCCTATACAAACAGGCTGTCTTGGCTTATAGATTTCCTAAAATCTCTCAAAGGTTCACAAACCCCAAACAAGCAGCATCTGGCCTCAGTGTGCCCCATACCTCTTGCTAAGCAGCCCCAAGACTGGCATTAGTGGCAGCCAATCTGGGTTCACATCTTAACCTCCCCTAGGCACCTCCAAGCCCAATGTCAGAGGCCACCATCTGCAGGTCACTATGTGGATTGTACCAGGTGGCCCCAGGCATGTCACAGGCAGTGGCTGAACTTGGCCTGTGGCAGGGCTCCTCCTGGGAGGCCATGGGGCTGGCACACCTGGTGGCTGACTTCAGACTTCATGAGAGCACCACCCAGCTACATCCAAGGACAACAAGCTCTAGGGGCTGACTGGGTGAGAACTGGGGCCCCACTGGAGTGAATCCTGCTCTGTAGGGTCAGGCCCTGCACAGAGCTCCTCTACTGTAATCATGGCCAGTCCTCACAATCAATTGGCCTGAGGGTCACTCCCTCCCATCGACATCCCAATAGCAACCAAGGTTCAACTACAACAGGAGGGCACATACAACCTACACAAGGGAAACATTTGGAGCACCCGGCTCAGGTGTCCAGGGAGACTACATTACTGGGCCCCACAGGACACCTACTACATAAGGCCACTCTTCTAAGACTGGGAGATATAGCAGCTCTACATAATACATAAAAACAAACATGGGAGGCAGCCAAAATGGGGAGACAAAGAAACATGTCCCAAGTGAAGAAAAAAAAAAAAAAGAAGAAGAAGCTCCAGAAAACGAACTAAACAAAATGGAGATAAACAATCTACTAAATGCAGAATTCAAAACATTGGTTATAAGGATGCTCAACAATCTCAATAAGAATTTCAACAAAGAGATAGAAAACATAAAAATGGAGATGGAAAACACAAGAAAGAACCAGTCATAAATGAAGAATACAATAACTGAAATAAAGAATACATTAAAGGGAATGAATAGTAGATTAAATTAAGAAAAGGTGGAATCAGCAATTTGGAAGGTAAAGTACCAGAAAACACCCAATCAGAATAGCAAAAAGAAAAAAAATAATCCAAAAAAAGAATGATAGTTTAATGGGCCTCTGGAACAACATCAAATGTACCAACATTCGCATCACTGGGGTACCAGAAGGAGACAAGAGGGAGCAAGAAATTAAAAACCTATTTGAAGAAATAATGATGTAAAACTTCTCTAGCCTGGTGAAGGAAATAGATACACAAGCCCAGGAAGCACAGAGAGTCCCAAACAAGATGAACCCTAGAGGCCCACACCAAGACATATCATAATTAAAATGCAAAGGTTAAAGGCAAAGAGAGAATGTTAAAAGCAGCAAGAGAAAAACAGTTAGTTACAAGGGAGCTCCCATAAGACTGTCAGATGATTTCTCAACAGAACCTTTGCAGGTCAGAAGGGATTGTCAGGAAGTATTCAAAGTTATGAAAAGCCAGGAACCACAACCAAGACCACTCTACCCAGCAAGGCTATCATTTAGAATCAAAGGACAGATAAAGAGCTTCCTAAACAAGAAAAACCTAAAGGAGTTCATCAACACCAAACCAGTATTGTTAGAAATTTTAGAGGGATGTCTTTAAGAAGAAAAAGAAGAAAAGATTAAAAATATGAATAATAAAATGGCAATAACTACATATCTAGTAACAATTATTTTCAATGTAAATGGATTAAATGCTCCAATCAAAAGACATAAGAGGGCTGAATGGATAAGAAAACAAGACCCTTACATATGCTGCCTACAAAAGACTTACTTCAGATCGAAAGACACACAGAGAAGGAAAGTAAAGGGATGGGAAAAGATATTTCATGAAGATGGAAATGAAAAAAGAAGCTGGGGTAGCAATACTTATGCCAGGAAAAATAGACATTAAAACAAAGGCTATAACAAGAGACAAAGACTCCATAATCTCACTTCTGGGTATTCATCTGAAGCAATTCAAAACATTACTTCAAAGGGAGATGTGCATGCATATGTTCATTGCAATATTATTTACAATAGCCAAGATGAAGAGGCAACCTGGGTATCCATTATGGATGAAAGGATAAAGAAGAGGTGGTAAATATATACAATGGACTATTACTCAGCTATAAAAAAGAATGCAATCTTGCCATTTGTGACAACATAGATGGACCTAGAGGGTATTTTGCTGAGTGGAGTGGATAGAGAGAGACAAATGCCATATGATTTCACTTATATGTGGACTCTAAAGAACAAACTAAATGAACAAAAAAAACCCCAGAAACAAACACATAGATATAGAGTACATTTTGATGGTTGCCAGCTGGGAAGGGGATGAATTTTTATAAAGGTGAAGAAATTAAAACGTACAAACTAGTAATTACAAAATAGTCATGGGAATGTAAAGCATAGCATCTGGAACATAGTCAATAATATTATAATAACGAGGTATGATGTCAGATCGGTACTAGATTTATTGGGTTGATCACTTTGAAGGTTATTTAAATGTCTAATCCCTATGTAGTACATTACACTTGAAACTAATATAATATTGTATATCAACTACATGTAATTGATGTACTTGTATGTAATTGAAAACTAAAAACTATTTTTAAAAAGAGAGAATAAAAGTAGACATTAGGAACCGAAATTTCTGGGTTTGAATTTGAAATTCCCATCCCTCGCTAGGTGGACTTGGACAGCTCAGTTAAGGCTCTGGGCCTATACGTCCCCATTGGCCGAATGGGGATGGAGGATCTTGGAAGATGAGAGTAGTCATTAGATTAGTTGATAGGTGAAGTGCCTAGAATTGCCTAGACAGTTGGCCGGGGCTTTCACTCCTGAGGCAGGAGGAGCTCGCCTCATTCAGATGCTTTACTTTAAGAAATGCACAGAGGAAACCCTGGTTCTATCAGACAGATTAAATAGGGGTCACACAGGAGTCACCATAGGGTTCTTTTAAATAGTCTCGCCACTGAACGCATGATCGACGGAACAAGTATAATTTAAACATTTTCATTTACATGTAAGTTCTTTTTAGACCTAGAGTCAGAAAAATCTGTTTCTATTGGTGCTTCTCCACTTATTAGCTCAATGACCTGGGGCAAGTCCCTTAAAACATTTATGTTACTCTCCTCACCCAAGGTCTGGGTGGTAATCCCACTCTGTTTAGCTCACAGGAATCCTAGAGGCTCAGTGGTGAGAATAGATGATTGAGGCTGTACGCGGCAGGAGCTCATATTAGGGGCATGCCCTCACCTGGCCTCCGATTTGTCATCCAAAGACTGGAGAATAAGAATGCACAGAGTCCTTCTGTCGTTCAGGGTATGACCATGGTAAAAAAAAAAAAACAGCACAAAATAGGGAAGTGCTAGGAAGAGGGAAGAACAGGCAGGAAGCGTTATTCTGGCCAGTGTTTTACGCACGACACATTCTCTTTATTCTATAGAACACCAGCAAGAGTCACCGATGCCCCAGTACTTCTCCCTCACCTAAAATAAAAGTGAGGTCCCCACTAGAGCCTAGGCCAGACTGCTGAGGGGCCCCTGGGTTAGTGGTTATTATGCATCCTGAGTTGAGAGCCCTGCTGGGCCTGGGTGCAAGCACAGGCTACCCTGGGGCCAACCTCAGAGGGGTGGTACTGGCGCCAGGAAGCCTTTCTGCATCGTGCTTGTAGACTCTGCAATCTCTCTAGTTTCTTGGCATCACAAACTGCTTGATCTCAGTCCAACGATTTGCTCTTATAAAAGAGACGGGGGAAAATAGAAAAGTTGTGAAAAACAGACACTGGGAATTAGGTCACTCTAGAAATTCGAAGACATTAGCAAAGCTCTTGTGTAGTACGAATTAATTCAGCTACCTCTGGCCACAGTCAGGCCTCGAAGGTGCAGGCAGAGAAGAGTCAAGATGGCATGGGGCAGGCGGGAAGAAGGGCAAGGTGATCCACAGCTCGGAAGCTCTGCTGACCACTTTTCTTCTGCTGCAGGGGGCAAGCTAAGAGCCTGCTGGAATAGTGAGTGTGCTTGATATTCTTTTAGATCTGGGAATTTTGGATCCTGAGGTAGTAACTAAGGCAGGCTGAACCTCCTCCTGTAATTCAGCATCTAGTTTTCCTGCTAGCAGATCGCTAAGCTGCCCCTTCCCCTTGTCTGTGAAGTTCATCATTGGACTTCTGCTTCCTTGAGTTTGACGCCAGCGTGGTGTTTATGGGGGATGGGGCAGTCACCATGATTTGCCTTGCAAAACCTCTCTAACGACAAAAGCTAGCCTTCCACTGTGCTATAAGCCTTTAAGCCTCTTAGAAGACTATTTTTACTCTAAATGCATCTTTCCATAGATAGTCACCAGCCACGGGAACACATTTCCACCTTGGTGCAGTGGAATGCATTTTAATTGCATTAATAAGAGCAAGAGGAAAGGCCCAGTCCTGCTAAATTGAAGATGACTAGAAGAGCCTGAGGCAACAGAACCACCTGTCCCAAGAGCCAGGGGCAGCGTGCAAAGGCAAAGGTTCGCTGCTAGTGATCCTGACTGAGAAGAGAGCACCTGTTGAATACTGCGGGCGGCCTGCACAAGAAGGGGGCTTGTAGGGGGCGGTTGGATTTAACCAAAAGGGAAACAAAGGAAAAAAGAATTATGGTGCTGTGGGATGAGCCCTGGTCTTGAGATTAGCTTTCAGCAAGTTATTTCATCTCTCTGTTTTCTCACGTGAAGAATGAGTGCAATGATATCCGTCTACTAATGTGACGAAGATAAGAGGAGGTGTCAGAATCCATTAAGCGTGATACTGCATATGACAATATTCTTTGAAGGCTGTCACTGGCCATGTACTGTCTGGATGATGGGCACTGTGCTGATGATTGTGTGGTCATTGTCTCTTTCCGTGTTTACAGCAACTGTGAAGGGAAGGCAGGATTGTTCTCCCTGACTTACAGGTGAGGAAAGCAAGAAGGTGAATTCACTTGCCCAGGGTCACACGGCTGGTAGGTGATGGACATGAGCTGTGTGTGCAGGGCTACCTGACTGCATTCCTCACCCAGGGGAAGGATGTAGTCCTGCTCTGCTTTCTCAGTAACCACACAATGGGGCCTGCCCAGCCGCCATAGAAACAGTAGCCCAAGTCCACTAACTAGCTCTCCTTCTGCACAGCTACACTCCCTGAGTCTGCCCCTTGCCCTTCCTTCAGTGCCTATCCCCCGGGGAGTGGTCGGGGACTCTGTTGTTACTTCCTGTGCCAGGCCCATGCCAGAGTAACAAGATGCTTGACTTGGAAAAATCCTTCTCTCTTCTAGAATCATTTTCGTGGCTTGCTTAAACTTCAGATAGGACCAGAATGCTGAGTGACTCTGAGAGGACAGCTCACCCAGTCCCTGGCACGTGAGTTGCTCCCCTATGGGTCTACATTTCCAGAGAGGAGAAGGCAAACCTCCCTGGGTGGGACAACTCTCTGTCACAGTCCTGAAGTACCCACTGAAATCTACTTCTTCCAAAGGGACTTACAGTGCGAAGAGACTCTTATCCCCATTTTCTGTGCAAAGGACATCAGGACACCATCTCCATTCAGTGTCCTTTTCTCAAAATAATACCTTGCTAGCCCCTTGTCTTTGGGGCTTATAGGACCAAGTTCTCAAAGAGTGCAGCCGTTTTTACCGGCTGAAGGACCTAGTGAGATGACCAAACTCTCTAAGCCTCAACTGCCTTGTCTGTACCACGAGGGCACTGACATGTGGAAGGAAGGTGGGAGGATTGAGGACACCACAGGCACAGTGCCCCACAGTGCCTGGCTCTAGAGAGCTCAGTAATTAGGAGATTCTATTGGTGCCACATTCGTTATCCAGGGATGAGGATGGGTTTTTCTGCAATTGTCCACATTGTATTGCTGATTCTGCATCTGCATTTATAGACCCCAAATTCCTGGAAAGTCTGGAAATTCTGAAGATCTTATCGGCCATTTTCCTTTCCGAGCCAGTGAACATCGAAGAACAAAGCTGGAGCTGGATCCAATGCTCCATGAAGTGTGGGAGAGAGACTTTAGATTTATTGAGGACCTTCTGTGTGAGGGGGTGATCCCGGGGTGGGGAGAGGGAGGAAGGGGGAGAGAGAGAGAAGGATTGAGAGAATTTGCACACAGATAAGTGAATGAGCTAGAATCAACTTCAGTCAGACTCTAAAGCTGAGGCCTTTGCTCCCCAGCTGTGCAATGTCCATCTAACAAGTGGTATCAGGTCCAAGTCAGATGGGGAAGGGAGGTGTTGGCAGTCCATGTCCTCCAAGTCTGCTCAGCCAACTGAAGGAAGCAGGGGCTTTTTCCTCTCTCCTTTCTCCTCATCCTCTTCCTTTCCTCCCTCTCCCCGTCTCCCTCCCTTTTCTCCCTGATCTATTTTAACAGGCTTATTAAAGTACAATTCTATACCTGACACACAATAAACTGCACATATGTAAGTGTTCATCTTGCTAAGTCTTGACATATGCACCACCTGGCACAGGGTGGTGGACTTGGTGCAGGCTTGGCCCTGGCCCCCTGGAGTTTGTGGTCCTGCAGGGCCAGAGCCCCGACAGGCCTCTGTGTGACCAGGCTTTGGGAATGCTCCAGAAGCAACCATATATTTGTCCTATATTCAGTGTTCTAAGGTTTCTGAGAGAAACGGCTCTCAAATTGAAGGAGTAAGGCAAAAAAAGCAGACACAAGAGAAAGCTAATAAGGAGGAACGGCAGACATAATGTGGATTCAATTAAACTCGAGCTTTCGTTTGGTCGTGTTGTAAGTTAATTCCTGCTTTCCCGACCATTTCATTAGAGGCAAATCCCACAGGCCACCTGTTGTTTTACCCAGTTTTCTTCTCTGGTAGAGACACTGGGAGTCTGCAAAGGGGATACAGAGCAATAACCAGAGAATGGGATCTGCAGGGGGAAATGAGTGAGAAAATGAATGATAAGCATCTTGTTTTCAGAACATCATAAATGTTTCCATATCAGACCTCAAAAGCCTTAATTTGAATGCAGATGACTTGGTAATCACACAGACCAGTTTACATTCTCCAGAGGTGTGTTTTATTTTTTTTTTTTAATGGGGTCAAGAAGGGGGAAAAAAAGACAGACCTATCCCTCATTCTGTTTGTACCTGCCAGGCGTTACTGCGTGTTGGTTATCTTTGATTAAATGGTAATCTCACTCCTCTTTCCTTCTCCACACCAGAGAGGGACATAGACTGTGTTTTTCATGCTTATATATATGACAATTACTTGCATTTCTCTTCTACTGTTCACTTCCAAACAGCTTGCGTCTCGAAAGACAACTCACCAAACCATAAACAGGCCCAGGGGCTGGTGCCATCCTGACAGGAGTCTCTGGTACCAGGGGACTGGGACAAGTGGCCACAATATATTGACATTTGTGTTACTTCACTTCATACTGGCAATATTATCCTGTTGTCAGAAAACAGCTATGGAAAACCCTAATAAGTGGTACAAATTCATATTTTAAAGGATGTGGGTTGAATAATTGACACAAGCTGGCCCATCTGCCAGGCAGTTTTACGATGGCTACCCTCCTGGTCAGTTATCACAGCAAGCTGTGTGGGCCTGAGAGACGAGGCCTCTGCTGTGGCCTCTTGAAAAGTGCTTTGTGAGCTCCTTAGGCTCAGACCCCGACCCTCCCTCCACCAGAGCCTCTGCCAACCTCACTCCTTCATGGATCTTTATCTTTGCGGGGCCATGTCTTTGCGCCATCACATACTACCTTAATGATTTTTGCCATATCCACATATCACCTGTAGTTTGCTGCTTACTCACTCTTTCTTCCTTAAATGGACTCACATTTTTACTTCAATAAATTAGTTTATAAGGAAATTGAGTCTCACTTCACTAAATGGGAATAGTATCATTTGTCAGGCACAGAAGATAACCATAAAAAAATGCAATGGAAAGAAAACAGTGCCATCAAAATTTAGCTGCGGCGCATGGGAGCCTCCAAGCCTGGGACCTGCTCTCTGCTTATCAGAAGGAAGAACAGCCAGGGTGGAGGGAATGCGGGGAGCACACCCGTGCGAGACAGAGGCTCTCTCTGGTGGCACCAGTTGCAGTGGAAGAGAATCGAGAATCGAGAAGGGACTGTTTCTCACCAGGTCTCAGGGTGACTCCCAAGTGGCTGGTCTCTCTTGATGCCTAAACCTGGGACACAATTTATCACCGTCATCCTGTCCCTTCCTTTGCTTCTCAGATCACTGCAATGTGGCTTCGTCCTTTGGGCCATCAGGACCGCCTGGTCATGTAGGTCTGTGGCTGCATCATAGTCTCCTTGTAGCATTCGACCTCCTCTCTAGAAACCCCTTTCCTTGGCTTTGGCACTATTGTCCTGCCTTCCAGATCGTTCCTCCTGTTCACTTACCCCCCCAGCCCCCCAATTTGGAATTCTCCCTCCCTCTCCATCATTTTCGTGTTGGTGCAGCCACGGGCTTAGAGCAACTAGACTCTCTAATCATGAAGACCATGAGACAACCTCACTGGCCTCAGTGTGGTTGGACATCCCCTATAAGGCTGTGCTCCAGGTGGACAAGCTGGGCCGGAGGGTGAGTGTCTGTGGGCCCCCGGAGCCTGCCGCCAGGTCAGTATGGTGCCACCTGGTAGTAGGACCTGTCAATGACCAGGGCCTGGCCTCGTGCCTTCCAGGCCATAGGACATTTTGTGCCCAAAGAACAGGCCGAGTCTGGCACCATCATGCAGGCAGGGCTGCCCTTGAGAGACTCACTCTCCCCAGGATCAAAACCAGCAGGCTGTTATGTTCATTTCCCTGTGCCAAACATGGTGGTGAGCCCTGGGTATAGGAGCTGCTGTCTCCTGAGGACCTGCTCTCCTGGCGTGACCAGCCAGCCTCTCAGGGAGTGGCTGGGCCTGTACCCTTCTGGTAGGTCCCAAGCCAGTACAGAGGTGTTCCCTGATCAGACAAAGGTGCTGCTCCCTCTCTTGCACCTGCCCTCACCCCAGAGGGGCCACTCTTTGCTGGCAAACACTTCTACTCTAAGGTTCTCATGAGTCTCATGGCATCCATAACTGCCACCTCCCAAATGTGCATTTTAACCTGGAACCCCTTCTGAAGAGAGTTCATTCTCTCCAAGGAGAGGATTTCCATCTGGTCTGGTTGGGAGAGAGTGGTTAAGGGGAGAGCTTTGCCTGCCCCATTACAACCTTCCATTGGTTCTTGGTGCCAGCTGTCCCTCTGCCAGGGTTTCTCTGCAGGGATTGGACGTCTGCCCCCTGTGTGCCCTGCCAGTGGACCCAGCCCCTCTGTCCAGCCCACCTGCTGCGGGGCTGACAGGGCCACCATTTGCCTCCGAGAACCTCCCTGGGGTGAGGAGGATCACTTTGCAAACACCCATTTTTCAATTTCTCAGCAGGTTAAATGCTCAGGTGAGGGACAGTGAAAGGGGTGCAGCTTCGTTGGGATCCACTCCCTGGTGTGACTGTGCAGTGTTTTTGCCCAGAGAGGCAAGAAAGCCCAAACCTGGTTCTTTCAGGGTGGGAGATTTCAGTGGAGGTAAAACTCACAAAGATCCCGTCTGAGGCAAGATTGAAATGATTCCGAAGCCTCAAACAAATGCTTCCACAGTGCTGAGCAGTGACCACCCCTCACACGCTCATGCCTGCCCCACGAGGGCACCTGCTGCTTGTTGTGAAGATGGGGTGGTCAGCTGACACAATCAGGGCTCAATCCTGGTTTTCACACCTATTGAAATGTTAACACTCTTAGATTAGATTATGATGTTAAGTAATTAGATTAACTCCATTCTTCCTTGTCCACTAGGTTCTTTTCCTAGGGCATCCTGGCCCGCGGGTCTCAGGCTTCCTTCAGAAAAGAGAGGGAACAAAGGCCAGGCCTGGAGACACAATTCTCCTCTTTGTCTGAAATACATAACAGTGCCTTGTCCCATCAGACGTGGGGTAGCCACATGCTGAGAGCCCTGGTGGGGGCTGGATGGAGCCCCTGAGTGCTGGTGTCATGAAGTCCAGTACCAGCTGCAGGGTGCTGTAGGGCACACCAATCACAGCCGTGTTTCTCCTCGGTGCCGCCCACCCCGGCCTGTGACAATTCTGCCCACAGGCCGAGCTCAGGGGTGACGCTGGGCGGACACAGTGTAGCCTCCAGGACCGTGAGACTTGATTGTGTGGAACTGGGGTATGGAGATAAGGAGGAAAAACAGCATTCAGTGGCCTGATTTATGGTCGTAAGACTTTAATAAAGCAGCTCTTTGACACAAAACATAGTAATGGGTACTTGGATCTGTTTCAATAGCTCATGTCACCCTTTGCTCTTGGAGATGTTACAAAACTGTGGTGGACAGGGTTCAGCGTCTAATTTTACAGCTTTGTTGCTTAGAAGTACAACTTTGTGTTGGCTTAGCTGATGTCCAAATCTTTGGAGGAGTTTAGGAGAAAAAAAGATTAAAGGGACTATAAAACCACAAACTATGTACAAAATGTATTATGGACTTTAATTTGCAGGTTGTTCTTTTTTTTTCTTTCCCTCATACTGCTTCAGGCCATGGATTCCAACTGATGCTGCTGTTTGTATTTAAAGCTTCTTTGTAGAAATACTCTATCTTCAGAGATTCTGTGGCTCGTAAAACAATTGGTCTTAGTCCTGGCTGGGCTCTGGGAGGCTGGTTCTCTGGGTGATTCAGGCCGGGGCCGAGGGCTGGACCAGCTGCTCCTGAGTGAGGGCAGGCCTGGCCAGGCTCAGCTCAGGGACTGAAAACCTTAGTGTTCCGGATCCTCCTGCACCCCTCATCTGCCACCCGAACTTAAAGAACTGCGATCGTAGGGACTTCTCTTGCGCCTGTTTTTTGTGTTATCCTAAAGCGTGTGCATTCCAATGTGGCCTTTAGAAACAAAGGTCACCAACTACCTTGACCTTCTGAGCCTCCAGTTGCTTCTGAGTTCCAGGTGGCTTTGAACATGGAGCACAGTATTGTGCGGCTGAGAGCCTTGGTTTTCTGACGATGGTGATGACACCTCATGTTTCTGGACTTCTCATCCTCTCTGTGTTTTGCGGGGGGTGAGATCTCAGACATGGTGGATGCTTGTCGCCTCTCCTCCTAGGAGCGGGTCTGGCTTCAGATGCAAGAATGTGCTTTATCAAGCCAGACATCATCCCTTATAGCTCCTTTCTTTGACCGTATGGTAAGAGGACTCAATACATAATCTGGATTGAATTAAAAGACCCGGACCCCGTGCTCCGCCCTCAGACATCTGATCCTCGAGGAGGAATTTAAGAAGAGCAGCCAAATGCCTGAAATAAAGGTACGGGCCACAAATTTACCATTTTTAGTCTTAATCAGAAAATCATACACTCGAGGGCAACACAAATCCTTTCAGGCCAGTGTCTCGTAGTCTAGGTCCTGTCATCCTGCCAGCCTTCACATTTAGGTAAGGGATCTTCAGCACCCATTTCCACCCACTTGTGTAAGCTAGAGGTATCAGCTGCTCCCAACCCTTCAATTCCAGTCCAAGTTCCGATCTCAACTTGGCTTGGCATTCAAAGCAAGTTCTGTCCTGAACATGACGATCACAAAAACCTCCATGCAGAGAGGGTCCAAGAGTTCACGAAGTCAGTAAGCTTGTACTAGACACGTGCAACATGTTCAAAGTCCTCAGCCCTGGGCTGGGAGTCAGCATACCTGAGTTCCACTTTGGCTTCTTACCTGGAGTAGTTTGCCAGGGCTGCTGAAACAAAGTACCCCAAACTGAGCAGTTTAAACAACAGAAATTTATTATCTCAAAGTTCTGGACACCAGAAATCCAAGATCAACGTGTTGGCAGGGTTGGTTTCTGCCGCGGGCTGTGAGGGAGAACCTGTCTCACGCCTCTCCCTCAGCTTTTGGTGGTTTGCTGGCAATCTTTGACCAATCCTTGAATATAATCCTTGGCTTGTAGAAGCATCACCCTGATCTATGTTTTCATGTTCACATGGTCTTTTTTGTGTGTGCATATTTTGTCTAAATTTTCCCTTTTTATAAGGTCACCAGCCTTATTGTATTAGGGCCCACCCTAATGACTTCAACTTCACTCAACTAATCATATCTACAATAACCTTATTTCCAAATGTGGTCAGATTCTGTGGAACTGAGGGTTAGGTCTTCAACATATAAATTTTAGAAGTTTGGGGCGGGGGTATACAATTCAACCCATAATACCATGCTACCTCTTGGACCTTGGTTGAATACTTCTGAACCTTATTTTCTCCATCTATGACATGGCTTGGCTGATCTTTAAGATTCTTTCCAGTTCTTTCAAGCTCAGTGATTCTAAATGTTACAGAATATGATGGTCTATTTCATTTTCTTTCTTCATAGTTTTTGAGCAATTCCTTTCATCAAGTATCATATTTTAAAACTCTATCAAGCTTTGCAAAACTTATCATTTTCTGCCTTTGATAATAATTATGTATGGGCGATATTAAATATATTTAATGATCAGTATGTCAAGGCCCCAACTAATCAATGGCCACTGGTCATTACAATTGCACTGGGACATACTGGAGTGTACTGGCTGAATCCCTTCCTTGGGCCTTTCTGTATTTGCCTTAGCTCACCTTTTAGACTTTATATTTTTCTTTCAAAATTTTTTTCCTTATTTAAAAATAAATATGCAATCATTATTGAAAAATTTAAGAAATAAAATAAAAATAACCTAAAATATCACTTCTTAGTGATACCTTTTTGTATCAAAGTGGGTTTGTGTGTGTGTGTGTGTGTTTCTATTTTATCCTAGATATTTTTTTGTGCCATTACATACTTTTGAAGACATGATTTTCAGTTTTGCAAAATATCCTATTCTATGGATGTGCTATTTTCATTTTATAATATTATAAATAACTCTGTCTTCAACATAATAATGTTAAGTACAGTGGTATTTAATCATTGTGCACATCCTAATTGCTTCCTTAGGCAAAACTCCTTAGTGTGGAATTACTGAACGAAGTTTATACGTATTTTTCATGTGTATTGTCTAACTGCTCTCCAGGAAAGTGGTAACAATGAGTACTCTCACTAGCAGCGTCTGAAATTATTTTTGTTTCCTATAGTGATGTTTGCTCTTTTCTTATTGATTAGTAAGAGCTCTTGTTATATTTAAGAGATTATATCTCTTTCTAGCAAACATGTTGAAAACATGCACTTCAAACTTCTTAAAGGTCTACGTCTTATTAAATGTGTCTCTCTCATAATGTCAAGTTCTATGACTTGTGCACAATAACACCAAATCAATATCCAAAGGATGTATAGAAACACCTCCTGTCATTAAGAAGCATATGTTGTAGTCAAAGGAACATACATAAATGTGAAAAGCAAAATGAAATAAATGCTCTAATGCAAGCACCAGAAAAATGTTGTGGGATCAAAGAGGAAAGTGTGATCAAGTCCAGCCAGGAGAACTGGGGACACCTTTGTGGAGGTTCAATTTCATTTACGTCTTGGATGTGATTTTTTTAATCAGAGAAGAAGCCACTTGAGGATGAAAGATCAGCTAGATCAGCTAGAATACAGCATGTGGCATGAAATGTCTGACATGCTAAAGAAAGAGAGGGGTTCACTGCCTCCCAAGGCTAATAGACTCTTGAAGTTTGCAGGGCTTTATATAGGAATGGGGGCCAAGTGGAGAACACCCTGTTTTGACCTGTGTTTAGGGAAGATGGTGCTGACAGCTTCATCAGTGAGATAAGTGATTTACTCAGTATCTCGGTCATAAAGATGCTCACTGAGGTCAGGAAAGCAAATCATCATGTTAGTACACTTTAAATATACTACGATTTCATTTGCCAATTACACCTCAATGAAACTAAATAATAATAATAATAATAATAATAATAATAATAATAATAATAATAAAGCTTTGTGTCATCCAAAGCTTGACTGCAGTCACTACATCTCAACCACAATACCTCTCAAGTCCTGCTCTGTCTGACAATGGGAGAATGCAGTGGCTCTAAACTTATTGCTTCTCAGCTCAAACCTAAAGCTGGATTTCCCATGAAAAGAGCTAATAAATCCTCTTTGAATTTGCAATCCAACCTCCAAGGCCCACCTTAAATATCATCCTTTTAAAAATATATAAGTTTTATTAAGATAGAAATCACACACCATACAATTCACATGACTACCAGTAAGTATATAATTCCATGGCTTTTAGAGTATTCACAGAATTGTGCAACCCTCACCGTAATCAATTTTAGAACACTTTACTGTGCAAAGGAAATCTTGCACCCCTTAGGCATCACCCCACCCCAATCTCCTCATCTCCCCTATACTAGGCAACTAACACTCTTTCTGTCTCTAAAGAACCACACAATACTTTTATTTCTGGCTTCTTTCACTTAGCATAATTTTTCAAGATGCATCCATAATGTAACATATATCAGAACTTTATTCTTGTTTATGGCTAAATAATAGTCCATTGTGTGGATAGACCACATTTTATAATATTTATCCATTCAACAGTTGATGGATTTTTTTTTTTATTTTTATTTTTTTTTTACTTTGGGGCTCTTATGAATAACGCTGCTATGAACATTTGAAACACCATTTCCTTTTGAGGTCTTTTTCACCCTTTCACCAATTGTAATTTTCCATTACGTAAGCTCCATGTGCTTGGCCCTTCTCCTGTGATGCTTAGCATCTCCTAACTTACACCACAGTCACCGATGGGCTCTTCTCAAGCCACTGCTGGAGACTCAGCCCCATGAGAGACTATGTCTTCCTCCTCTTGTCTCTGAGCCACTTAGCTCGGCAGCTGGATCCTTTGTGAGGTGCTGTAGGAGGACAGAGTTGTTTCTACAATGTCACAAACCTTTGTCCTTGAGACAAGCAAGTTGAAATGTCTGTGGGAAAAACCAAAGCAGGCCTTGTTGCAAGTTACCTATTATTTTTTTCAAGTTCTTTCCACATCA
Source organism: Rhinolophus ferrumequinum (assembly GCF_004115265.2). NCBI lineage: Eukaryota > Metazoa > Chordata > Mammalia > Chiroptera > Rhinolophidae > Rhinolophus > Rhinolophus ferrumequinum. The sequence goes on along the minus strand of NC_046288.1, from coordinate 2,455,763 downwards.
AGAAAAAGAGAGTCATTCAAATTGATATCATTGCCATCTGATGCAAAATAACAATCTTAAAAGAATAGGCAATATGGTTTTATCTGGATGTCTAACAAAATGGGTCAAAATGCCATGGAATTAAAAGTAGTTGTTCTATTATTAATGGCACAGTCTATAACCCTCAGAAAAATACCATTTTCAGGCTTAGTTAGAATTTTAATGAAGACCTTTTAATGTTTAGGATCTAAAGGAAATCCTCTTTTTTATATGATGTAATTGACATGTCTGAAGTTGTGAATTATGAATTTTTAACACGGGCACTTCTATCCTGGCCTCTGATGAACACTCCAGAATACCCCTAGATTCAGAAAAATATGTTTTAGGGACTTCAGATTTTTCTTTAGCCTTCCCGCAAACTCCCAGTACCACTTGCCCTAAAATGACTGCTCATGCGTCTGTCTGCCCTGGCCCCTTCAAATGGGCTGAGAAATTGAGTCACAATAAGACAGAACCGAAGCTCAAGTCAATGTGTGTCCACCTTGGGAGGTGGCCTTTTTGTGGGGTCAGGATCTCTTGTCATTAGGAAGGCCCTCCACAGCCGTCTCAAGTGTCCTCTCTTGCCAGTCGCCATCTTGTTTCCCTCCTTCCTTTATGTTGTGTTTTCATCTTAAAATAATCTTCTTCCTTCCCTTCCCCGCAAAGTGTAGTGGACAGGAGACAGGGAAGTAGGTCTCAGGTGAGAAGGCTTGAATTTGGGTCTGCCATTTTACAGCCATGTGATCCTGAGCTAGTAATTAAACCTCCCTGGATTTTGAAAACTTAAGCAGCAAAATGGAATAACATGCGCCTCATTCAATCATAGTTAAACTCATGCTGGGTGCAGTGCCAGGCACAAAAGTGTCAGGCAAGCTCTGCATCCCTCTTCTCTGTATTTCTAAGAGACAGGTGATCACCCTGTCATCTGAATTTCTAGGAGACATTCAGATTATACCCTTTTGCATTATGACAATTGTCTGTGGGCAGTAACCCCTTCTGTTCTGACTTCTCCATCTCCACCAACTCCCAGCAGAGAAAGGCCTGAGCACCCTGAAGATTTATAGGGACCTTGTGTAGACCAGGTAACAGAGGACTTCTTTTCTGTCTCAGGGAGGGGGATCACCACTTCATGTTACCAAGCGTGGAGAGTATTCAGACGTAATGACCAAAGCCACCACATGAATCAATTATTTTAACAGGACTCTAGCGTATACACATTCTCTCCTACCCTCCTTTTTTATCTAGAAGGGGGGAAATTCCCTAATTCATCTGTGTGCCATTTTGTGCTGCTTTTAGGAGAATGAAAATGATGAACACATTGCGGTTCCCATGGAATAAATAGTTCTCATAAAGCCAGAGTAAGTTAGGTGATTTGCAATATGGATTTTTTCCCTCCAAGTTATTAGAATATGTTCAGTCAGCACATTTGGTCTCTGTCTACAGCAATATATCACTCACCTCCAGCACTGTCTCAGTTGTGGATGGGGCCTTACCTTTGTCTTGGCAGGTTGGGCTGAGGGAAGCAGGACATGGAGAGCAGGTTCTGGATGTGTGTGTGTGGTTGGAGAGATGCTAACTGGCTTACTGCTCTCTTGAGGACACAACTGGCTGAGAGCATCATGCATCAGTGGCTGCTGTGCCTCCCTCCAGCCTGCAGCTCACGTCCGTGCTGCTGCCACAGGGCTCCATGGGGCCTCGACAGTGCTTTGCACACAGTAGGTGTGAATTGTCCAACCTCTTTCTGCTCAGCAGGCCTGCCTGTGAGGGACCACAATGGCTGTGTGAGAATGCCCACAGGACTTGGTCAGGCCTCCAGAGTTGCCTACCCACCATAGCCAGCGGGGCATCTAATGATGGAGGGGCGGGGAGGGGCAAGGTGGACAAGGAGTCAAACACAGCTGGCAAATTCTTAAACAAGAAAACTGATACATAATAATCCTGCGTGGCTCTAAAATAAGCCCTTCTACAACTAAGTCATAAGATATAAAGCCTGTAAGATATAAAGAGCCCAGGCACTAGAAGTGGTGGCTTCCCCTGGGTGCCGCCTCTCTCTGGGCTGATCACCCATCCACTCCGTCTCTCCCATCTCTCTGAGTGTGGGCCCTGATCACACTGTGTTCAGTCACTTAGCCCTTCCTGCCTTCTAACATCACGATATTCTGTGATAAAATTTTGGTTCCACTGGCCAGAGTGCCATGTAGTTTCCCTTGCTTCACTGAAACGATACAGTGGTACATACTCAGCATCATGCATCATGTTGGAAAAACCAACAGTGACTTGAAGCGTTCAGGTTTGAGGTGTCCTGTTTAATAAATGAGTCAGGAAGCTTACCTTGTACCTCGGTGGCCTGTGTAGGTCTTGCTATAACCCTGTCCTCAGAATCCCAGTACACGAGGGCACCCTATAAGCAACAATATTTTAGTGTCTTTGGATGAGGTACCAGAAGTGCCCCCTCGGGGCCGGTCTGGTGGCTCAGGTGGTTGGAGGGCCGTGCTCCTAATGCAGTGAATTGCACCCTCTATAGCTAGCTCAGACTGTGAATAACGGCTCTCCCTGGAGCTGGGCTGCCATGAGCAGCTGGAGGTCGGCGTGAGCTACTGTGAGCAGCCAACCGACAACTGGTGACTGACTGCCTCAGTGTGTGTGTGTGTGTGTGTGTGTGTGTGTGTGTGTGTGTGTGTGTCGGGAGGACGTGCAAGGCTCATAATACCAGCATGGGCCAGGGAGCTGTGTCCTACACAACTGGACTGAAAATCAACAGCTTGAACAAGAGTAAGGGGGCAGGGGGAAGGCGGAAGAAAGGGGGGAAAAAGAAGTGCCCCCTCCCCTTGTACTGCATACTCTACTGTCACAACTACTTGGTCAACATCCCTGAGCCTTCCAGTCTCCTCCTCAGTATTACACAAGAGCAACTCCAACACCTTCTCCTCATTTACTGAAGTCTACCATTACACCCAGTTTCATGAAGCCTTCTTGCCACTGTGAGGACTGGCTCCAGGTATCCTTGCCAAGAATTGAACCCCAAATCATGAATGATACCCCGAGTCAATAAATTCTCTCCTTTTTAAGCCTATCCATCCAGTCTAATGCCATCAAAAACTCCTCCCACACCTGTTTCTCTAATGCCTCCAGATTTGGAATTCCTTTGGCAAATAAGCTATCTTCTCCAGAACCACAGACTGCACTCCCACTTGGGCTAGGCTGAGACCTAACCCTAATTATCCTCCCAAAGGACAAGAGGCATGCCAAGGGCAGGAGAAGACAGGCAAAGAGGGTGAATTTGACCTTTTTCTGCCTTTTTGTCTATTCAGGTCCTCAGTGGATTGGAGGATGCCCACCCACATTTGCTTTACTCAGTTCACCAATTCAAATGCTGATCTCGTCTAAAAACACCCTCCTAGACATACTCAGAAATAACATTTAACCAGATAGCTGGGCATTCCATGTCCCAGTCAAGTTGACACATAAAATTAGCCATCACATGTGGTGAGGTGAACCTTGAAAAGGAGAACAAGTGTCATTTTACAAGCTACTTGTTTCTGGTAAGGCCCTTGCAGGGTCTCCAGGCAAGGAGAGCCTGGCTATTTTCTAGAAAATGGGAACATGGAACATTCAGGGAAATCAGGGTTCAAGACTTTTGGGCTTCTCTACCCAAATGTTCCCATTTCAGATCTCAGGTTCCTACTCTTTTCTATCAGTCCTCTGAATTTGACATGGGAGACCTGTCAAGGCCGTGCATTCGATATTATTTGTGGTTCCACCAAGCTTACAATTAGATCATAGGTCTAATTTTCAGCACAGTCTGCCCTGTGATCATTGTCTCCTTCATGCTGCTATACAGGCCCGTAGGCTTCCACAGTGTGCCTTGAGTTGATAATTGGTGCTCCTGAGCCTGTCGGGTAACAACACCTGGTCAACTGCACAGGCCTTACAATCACCATTGTCGCAATACTGATCGGATACCACAGCTACCACACATCCCAGTTCTGCACTTGTACCTCCAGCTTCTCCAATCCATTGAAGGTAAGAGTCGGGGTAATTATGATGCTATTGCACATCAGATGTTATCACCACCCACTAACTACATGGCCATCACTACAGCCAACTGGTATTTCTTTCTGAGAGATCTTCTGAGGAATTTAGGAGTGGTGTCTCGGAAGTTTCTGCTGGGGAGACAAGGCAGAAACCTTTATGCATCAATTCCTGTCACCGATTCATTGAGGACGGATCCATGTGCATTATGTCCCTCACACTTCCAAGTCGCACATGTGTAAGTGCCAAGCTATTTCCTGTTGATGAAGGAGATGTCCATAATCAGGAATCAAGAGGTGGGTATACAGCAGAAACCTGAGGCAAAGTATTGTTAAGGTACACCCGTCAGCGCCAGCCGGTCTCCATGGAACTGGTCACTGCAGCGGGGCTGGAGCACAAAGTGGGGGCCAAGAGGATTTGACATGATGCATGTGGGATGTCACAGACAACCACCCATGCTAATGGAGGAATAGATACTCAGAGATAAGAACACGTGATTGATTTAGGGGTATCTATAACATCTGTCTTTTGAATTAAGCTTAGCTCAGGTTAATACTGAGATTTCACACTTTAAGCACACCCAGATAGCCAGGGATGGGAGCAGGAAGGGAAATCTAATCTGGTATTTGAAATGTCCTGCACAGAAAGTTCACATGTGATTCATTTATTCAACAAACAATCACTGTTCTGGGCCTTGGAATCACAGCAAAAAATAAAATGGAAAACAAATCTCTCAGAGAGCTTACAATATGGAGGAAAGGAGCCATGGATAACATAAGTAAATTAAATGGTATAATACCCTGTTTCCCCGAAAATAAGGCCTAGCCAGACAATCAGCTCTAATGCGTCTTTTAAAGCAAAAGTTAATATAAGACCCGGTATGATATTATATTATATTATGTTATGTTATATTATATTATATTATATTATATTATATTATATTATATTAGACCCAATCGTATATTATAGTAAAATAAGACCGGGTCTTTTATTAATTTTTGCTCCAAAAGACGCATTAGAGCTGATTGTCCGGCTAGGTCTTATTTGGGGGGAAACACGGTAGAAGGTGAAAAATCTGGAGAAATGTTAAGGCAGGAAGAAGGTAGAGAGTGCAGCTGAGAGGGGTTTCTGTTTGAAACAAGGTGCTTAGAAAAGCCTCCTGAGCAGGTGACATCTGAGCAGAGACTTGAAGGAGGGGAGACATGTGGATACCTAGAGACAGAGTATTTGGTCAGGAGACAAGGCCTCCAGTGGGAGTGGGCCTGACTGGTGGAGAAGCGGCAGGGTGGTGGGGGTGGGGTGGGGGAGTGAGCCAGAGGGGTGGCGGGGCACCACTGTGGGGCATGAAGAGCCCTGGGAGCACGTGGTCTGCTTTTCCTCGGAGGGAGGGAGGGAGGCAGGAAGTCACTGGAGAGTTTTGAGCAGAGGAGAAGGTGATGCTCTGATTATATCTGAATTGTGTACACACTCATACATCAATGACAACCCAGGTCTTAACATGGTTCATTCTAATAGTCACAGGATTGTCATTCAGCAGATGTGGCAGCTAAGCATAGCTGCCAGGGAAGGCAATATTGAAGTTACTATCTGCGCAATCAGACAGTGATGGGACTTTAGTCATAGATGTGTCAGGGCTCATGGTGGAGAATTCAAGGCACAGACAAACTTCCAAATGGCAGGGATGGTCCATACTGAGGGACCCGGGAGACCAGAGGAGGCCCTGGCCACATTCAGCACTCGACTCACGCATGGGATCACCTCCAGCACCAGGCAGGAGGCGCCTCTGCCACCCCTCCCCGTCCTGTACAGTGTGTCTACTACCACTGAGTTTTCACTCGTAAACCACTCCATTGACAAGCATGGCAATAAAACTTCATTGTTCCTGAGGGCAGTAGTCTGTTTTTTTAACCCTTGGCTTCTTTTATTCCTGGTACTTTTATACATCTGGTTCTGGTAAAATAAAAAGATTCACTCCGTTTACAACTTTACTTCCTGCTCAGGCCTGGGCTTCCCTCCCCACCCTTACCAGCTGAAGTGGAAATGACAGTGCCCCTGCTGGAGAGAAGCTTCTCCAGGGAGGAGGGTGCTGACGAGGTCCCAGGCCCTTCCTGGGGTCTGGCCAGAGCACCCTCTGGAGGTCACTGCTTAGGGAGTGATTCAGCAGGCCACCCTGGTGCACAAGGTCCCCTCCCGGGCTTCCCTGGAGCAGCAGTGGGACTAGGTGTTGAGAGGGAATCCATGGACAACCAAGCCTCCTGAGATGTGGGTTCTTGTCCTGTGTGGCCTTTACTTACTACTTTCTATCCTCTGCTGTGTTTGCTTGTGCTCAAGCAAGATGCAAAGCCTTAAATATGTGGGAAGTCTCTTACCAGCAAATGTGCCCCAATGTCTGCATGTGGAAGAGGAGGAAGATGCCAAAAAAGTGAGCGGCCCCTTCAAGGCCCACAGTGAAAGCCGCTCAGTGGGGCAAAGAAAGGGAGAGAGAAGTGGAACAAAGGCTTTTGTTGCTTAACGAGGGGCTTCACATCAGGCCCCTTAACTGTGAGTAGCACACCGTCCCCTCTTGACCCCATAAAGAGGGCCGGGCAAAGCTCAGTGATCCCCAAGGCTGGGCCTCAGGCTGTCCTTCAAGTCTCATTGCGCGACAGGAAACCTCACAGTCAGATGGACAGCAGACATGACTCAAGCAGCTTCTTGGAGATGCAGCCATGGAGCATGACCCCACCCTCACCCCTGTGAACAGAGCTCCACAAATGCCTTCTCTCATTTATCCCCCAATTCTTCCAAAAAGAAAAGGAACATCCTATTATCTCCTCTGTAAAGTGGGAATAATAGGATGTTCCTCAGAAACATAATTTGCTCAAGTTTCCACTGATCTACATGACCTCGTGGAAATACATGGGCAGTGCGCATGGATACACAAACAGCCTGCACACATGTACACCTACCTGACACGGCACACACTCCACTCCACACATGACAGCCTACATATTCCTCATAGGTACACACACCTCTCTCTCTCACACACATATACACACTACACACACTCTCACACAGTCCACACAGGTACAGACACATGTGTATGCTCCACACAGGCATAGGCACATCCTCACACATCTTTTACACATCAATATATCACACACTACACACACACTACCTACCTAAACATATGGTACACACACCAAGCACTCCACACACTTTACCTCATACACATAAATATGCATGTCCAGAAAACGTGACAGAAAAGAAAAAAATATTAAAATATTCAGATTTACTAGTGTTCAAAGAAATACAAAATTTAAAAGATATAAAATTGGCCACGTTAAACAAAACACTACTTTGTGGATTGAAAGTACAGACTGCCTGGGTTAAGTGTCAGTTCTACTGCTTCCTTGCAAGGTGACAGTGGGCAAGTTAGTTCACCTGTGTTTCCTTCAGCTGCTCTGAGGTATGAGTACAAGAGCACCTACTTCAGAATGGTAGCTGTGAGAATTTAATAAGTAAAAATATGTGAAGTGCTTAGAACGGTGCCTGCCACATCGGGAGAGCTAACATGCATTCCACTGTTATTATCGCCACCATTACTGCCACGTTGTTGCGGGAGCTACGGAACGCGCCCTCTCCTGGCTATTGGGGAAGGCCCCTCCAGAAGGTGATGGTCAAAATCTTTAAAAACTGTCGTACCATATGACCCAATACTTCCTTTATCACAGATTTATGTGTAAGGATGTTCACTGTAGTATTATTAATAGAAAAAAAGGAAAAAGAAAAAATGGAAACAACCTAAAGTCCCTAGACCAGGAGGTTGGTTGTGGGGCCGGCCATCTGCCTGACTGCTCGAGCAAGAAACCTTGAAGACATCCTTTGTTCCTCCCTCACATCCAGTGAACTGCCAAGTTCTGTTCTTTCCATCTCCTCTCTCAGGAATCTGACCGCTTCCAGCAGCACCCACCCCTTAGGGCTCTGCTAGAGCATGGCTTCCTCAGGGATGCCTCCCACACCCCCTGCCCACCACCGACCAACGCATGTCGAGTCCCTCTCTCACACACTGGTGTGAGGCCCTGTCTTTTTCCATCGCACTCACCACTTTTGTAATGACTGGTTTATCTTCCCACCAGATGATGAGCCCCACGAGGGCTCCAATGCCTGCCACACACACACACACACACACACACACACACACACACACACACACATTGTCTCCTGGCATACACGATGTTTCCTGACTTTGAAATAGCAAGTGAAGGGAAGGAATATGATTCAGCCTTACAGCCACATTCTCAACAAATGCTTATGAATGGCAACACGCTCATAAATGCAATGTTAAATGAGAAAAATGTGTCCAAACTGTCTATGCAGCATGACGTTGACATTATTACACATAAATGTATGTGTAAAAACCCAGATGAAAGGCACTAAATTGTTAGCAGTGGTTATTCCTGGCCATTTTTATTTTTTCTTTATATATGCATGTATTTTCCAGATATTTTCCAGAAAGCATCCATTTCCTTTATGATCATGAGAACAGTGGATAAGATAGACAGAGCTAACCAAGGATCCAGGACTTTTGGAATGAACCATCATTTAAGTCCAGGATCTGGATGGTTCAGGCATCCTGTGAAATACCCACATCTGAACTTGCCCATGATGTATGTCTGTTCCAGCCGTCGTTTCCAGGGTGGCTCTGCACAAGCACAGGTGATTCCTCCAATAACGGGCTCCGTTCTCTCTCGTGAGGACCCACTAGGCCAAGTGCAGTGACGATAACAGGTAGTGGTTTCAGAAAAAATAACATTTTTTTTTTCCTAAAAGAACAATTTAGGATAAATGAATCTTTTTTTATCTTTAGTTTTTCTAAGGCATCATACTCACACGTTTAGGGTAATAGTGCAGAGGCTCTTACAGGAAGACTCGTTCCTGTGTCCCCACAGCGTAGGCTCATTTACTGTTTGCAGTAATTGTTGAAAGGTGTCAAAGAGACAGCCCCCGTGGTGGGGCTGTCAGAGCACCTCCAGGCCAGACCTGCCCAAGGTGGAAACCTGTGAAGGCTCAAGGGACCCAGCACACAGATGGGTGGGGGCCTCAAATGGACCCAGGGAGGATGGGACCTCGTGGGAGGAGCGTCTGCACAACTTGGGACAGTGGTTTCAAGTCTTGATATGACCCTGGATTTCTGGATTCCTTCTATTGCCTGATTTCTCAGCACCTCAGTTTTCCTCTCAGTCCAACTGGAGTGTTTATGCATCTCTCTGAGACAGTTTTAAGGAGTAGTGAAATTTATATCTCTACCACTGGGGATATGGCCTTCTGATCTTCTACCCACGGGTCTCTCTTAAGCAGATCACCAAATGAGGAACAGAGCTGAAAGAAGTAGGGATGTTCAACCTGGAGAAAAGTAGAAAAAGGACAGGATGGTAGAATACAAAAATTGTCATATGCGCAAAGGACACATTTGTTCCATGTGGCTTCCCAGGGCAGAACTGGAGCCAGGGGTAGAAGGTCTAGAAAGTCAGCTTTCTGCTTCACTGAAAAAAAGAAAGAAAACCTTCTAAGAACAAAAAGTGACTCAAAATGCTGCTGTGTAAGGCATACTGAGTCACCCATCACTGTGACTGTTTCAGGGGAGCTAACTGGTCACAGGGCAGTTTGGGTAGAGGGGACTCCTGTATTAAGCTGAAGATCAGACAGATAACCTTTAACATTCCTCGCAACTCCAAGAACTTATGTTTCTGCTACTTGGCCTTTTTGCTTTTGGAACTGCTTGAAAATAATTTATAATTCCTCCTCAACACCATTTTACCTGGGCCAAGCCAGAGCTGCGATGGCCAGGAGGCCTCCTTTCCTGCTCCCCACTACCGATGGTGGAAATTTGTCTCCCTTATGGTTGTCTATCTCCTTATTACAGGAAAATCTCACAATATGGGTCCTGCCTTCCCAGAATGAAAGTCGGAACTCAAATTCCCAGCCCTTTTTGTAGGAAGAATGAAGTCTTGACCCTTTAAAGCAGGGGTGTCCAAATTTTTTCAACGTTTTTCACCAAGGGCCACATGCGGTAAAATACACAAACAGCCGGGACACTCACTCGAGGTGAAGTACGTATTGCCTCACGTGGTTTATTTAAGTAAACTAAATATATTTTTGGAATTTGCTGCGGGCCAATTAACAATGGCTCATGGGCCGCAGTTGGCCCGCGGGCTGCAGTTTGGACACCCCTGCTTTAAAGGCTCCTATTCAAGATTTGAATTTGGAAGTGAATAACCTGAAGGGGAGAAAAAGTGGGGAGAGTGAACTCCCCCCGGTGCCTCTAGACTTTTTAAACAGTGTTTTGGGTGTGTTTGGCAGAGACATATGGCCTTCACTGGTGGCAGCTGTTTCCCAGACATTGAAAGGACAAGCCCTGGGACTGGAAGTTTCATTAGTTCTAGCAGAGGTGGCATGTGCAATCAAGCAGGTTTCTGGCATTTAGTGCTTCTGAGTGCAGAAGCCACCAAAGTCGACTCGTGAAGTCTGTAGCTGGGCTTTGGGAGCACTCCTGGGAGGTCAGCCTCAGCTCCCAATCCCACCTGCCTGTGAGTCTGTGAGCTAACATCTAAGAGAATGGCTAGATGCTCACTCAACCCATTTGCTCTTTGTCCTTGGGCACACACAGAGCTAGACTGCCTTTCCCAGCTTCCCTTGCACTTGGGTGTGGTCACACGACTGAGTTCTGTCTACTGGTGTGTGAGCAGAAGTGACAGACTTCCGTGTCTTGTCCCTAAAACGTCTGGGGCAATCCTCCATGTCCTTATCTCCCAGCAGGGTATAGCGGATGCATGGAAGACAACAAGAACTCTTGAAGATGGTGGAACCACTAGTAGAAGAGTCTGGGTCTTTGAATTCCTGACTGAAGTGTGATGTGAATGGGAACTCAACCTCTAATTATTTAATGCCACTTTGCTTTGGGGGTTGTATTAGGGTTAGCCCATCCTGACTAATACACTTCATAAATCCATTTCCTGCTGAACTAGCCAAAGTAGAGTTTATTTTTTACGACTAAGAGCTCTGAGTGTGTCACTGTCCTCAGGAGGTCTGATTTGTTGAGTAGGTAGTCACATGTGCATGTAGGCTCCGGTTCCCTCAGAATAGGAAGCACTGGGCTTGACTTGATGTGTTAGCTGCCCAGCGGAGTCTGCTCCAATTCCTAGTGACTCCATGAATGAGTGATGTCCACTGTGTCTCGTCCTTAATAGCCCTGTTCAGTTCCTGTAGACTCCTACCTTAGGCTTCTTTTTATGGAGTCGATCCATCTCCTATTTTATCTCCTTCTTTTCCTACTGCCTTGACTTGGACCTCTCCTCTAATGCAGGATGGAAGGGAGCCAGCCAGTGTCCCACCCCAGCCATCACCATCCTTCCTCAGGACCAGGCCACAGAAGTCTCTCCAAGAAATAGTCAGCTTCTCCTCCTCTCTTGTCATGGCAGGGCCTGTGGTTTCACTCCTGATTCTCTGCTGGAAGCGGAGGAAAGTCAAACATGTTCATCCAGGTGTTCCCAAACGCCATGCAGGGAACCCTGCCCCTCCTCTTTAGTATAAGGTAAAGCCAACTCTGAGTCAGGAGTCCAGAGAGACCTATTTCTGAGGAAATTACTTTGCACCTGATTAAAATCAGGCGTTGAGCTAGTGTAGTCGATACTCTTTGGCATGTCTGGCCTGCTCACCCCTTAAGTTCCCCCTACCCACAGGGGTAAGCCTATGGCAGCCCTGTTTATATCATGTGACTGACTCTCCTCTCACAGTTGCTTGGACTAGGACTGGGCACGTGATCCAAGCTGGGCCAATCCGATATTTTTGTGCCTGAAATTCGGGCAGCTTCAGGCTGGGCTGCCTTGCCTCCATCTATTGAATACAGCAGCTCTAAACTGTTAAACGGTGTGTGGGACTGTCTTCTGTGCCAGGTAGACTAAGAACCAGGCCTAGAGGAAACCAGATGGCTAACAAAAATAAAGCAGCAGAAATAAAGAAGAAAGGGTGAGTGAAGGACAAAGTAGGAACTTTCTCAGCCCGGTTGCATCCCAGGCTGTGGGTCCACGAGCAATAAATTTTCTCTAGTTTGCTGAAGCTCGTTCAAGTTAGTTTGTAAAATACAAAATGGAAGGGTCTTAACTGATACAGGAAGAAGTAGAAAATGTTACCCCACAGATTGTCACCTCCTGGAAACTAGGCACCTCCGGGGCTTGTCATGAACTGGCAAACCTAGAAAGGCTCAGAACTGGGAAAAGTATGGTGGCTGGAAAACAACTCTTGGGATTTATCTGTAAGTAGAAAGGATTTGACCTTTTCTCCAGTCCAACAGCCTCATGTGCCAGCAGAGCAAACGCAGAGAGCCCAGGGAGGTGGGCTAACTTGCCCTTGCTCCCACAGGCAGCCAGGACCGAGCTGGAACTCCCATCCCAGCCTCCCAGCTGCAAGGCCCAGTGTAACCTCAAACCTGAAATCCCCTTTAGAATAAGTGTCCATTTCCCACATGTGGCCTCAGAACTCAGATGCCAGGTGGGAGCTATCAGGATAAGCACGCACGTGTTGCTAGGCTGGCGACAAATGATGCGGTTAATTCCCCTCGCCCCGCTGGTCCCCGCCGCTGAGACGCCGCGCTCCCGGCGCACATGTGCGCACTCCGGCCGGCGCGGGAGCAGCTGCAGAGGCCGGGCCGCAGGGGGAAGACAAGGGGGGCTCACCCACCCCAACGCTGCGGGGAGGACCCAGCGGGCCGGGCCTTTCAGAGTTAATTAGCCCTCATGCATATGGATGCCACCGCGATTGAATTAGGTTGAGAGGTCATAACCTGACCTCGGGAGGCGTGCAGAAAGAAAAGAGTACTTTCTCAGCTCGGTTCTTAATTGAAAGCCGAGTTGTCAGGCGCAGCGCCGTGGGTGTGACCGCCGCCGCCCAATTTCTCCCGCAGAAGCAACACTGAGCTGGGCCACTCTCTCGGGTCCCCATTAGCAGTCACTCTAATGACCTGCAAGTATGTGCAGGCGGCCCAGCGTTCGTCCCGTGCAATGTCGCTGTAATGCTATCTGCACTGGGAATTTATTCTGCAGCTTTCCTTTTCCATGATGGTTTTCATTTCCTGTCTTTTAGAGCTGGAAGCATTTATGGAATATCACATGGTTTTCGTTTACACAGGAAATCAGCTGCAGTGGTGAGGAGATACTGACTGACTTTTCGTGTTTGTTTTTTCGATCCTCCCGCGGCCCGCTCCCCCCAAAATGAGAGAGAGAGAGAGAGAGAGAGAGAGAGAGAGAGAGAGAGAGAGAGAGAACCAGCTTGCAGCATTTTGTTTTCAAACAGTTTTCCTTTTTGACCCAAAGTCGCTGTTTTCCGAAGTGGTCTGTGATTATATACAGAAACAGCAGTTTATTTCTGACACGTGGTAATCACTTTATGTGAAGAAAGCTCAGCATGAAGAGATGCTCTTGCTTTTTCCAGAGCTAAGGAGTGAGCCGAGAAGGGCCCACAGGAAGCGGCTGAGAGCCCAGCCTGGACCCAGCGCGGCCCAGGCCGCCAGCGGAGCTCCGTTCACATCCTCCTGGAAACACTTACTGCCCAATAACCTGCTAGGACCACTCTGCTTAAACCTGCAAGGAGCAGTGTCCTGTCCAGTCCCGTCCCCCCGCCCGAGCCGTCCCCTACCCCGGAACACTTTGTCTCTCCTTGATCCACCCCAACTCCATCACCCCAGTAATCAAAAGAATGTCAAGGCTTTGTAACAGAGATGGAGAAGGATGTAGAAGAATTTGCGATTTGTTCTTTAACCTCCGCTCTCCGGTCACTACTGAGTTAGGAACTACTGACTAGACGCACCCCACAAAGACAGCTCTCTGTAGTTACCCTCTCTCCTTCCCCAGTGTGGTTCTAGCAGCTTCTCACCCTCCACCCCGGTACTTCGGGCAAATGACCGCCCTGGACAATAGCGCCACCTTGTGGCCAGCACCCCGCTCCAAGCATTTCCTCGTCTCCCTTTTCCAGGAGCCTAAACAGTCCCTGTGGTCCCATGAAGACTGCCTTTAAAGAGCCAGAATGCTTAGAATGGATTCAGGCTGGCTGCAGAGGAGCCCCTACCGAACGTTGAAATGGCCCCGCCCCCCTTTCCTATTGTCTCTGAATGAGCTGAAAGCACAGGGGACAAGAGGCTGTTCTTTCCTGTCATCTACTATTCCACAAGAACAGACCGATTCTTGTGATTTAAGGCTGAGCTCCAATTGGAAAATGCCCTTGAAGAGATAGAATTTAGGCACTTAGTTTAGAGTGAACCAGTTTATTACCTTTTCCCAAGGGTAAGTGGGTTCCTAGAGAGTGGAACAAACAAAGAGGCAGGGTGCCCACCCTGAGGGGCAGGAGCTGGCTTTGTGGCCACCCTTCAAGGGCAGGGGGCATCCATGTGCTGGGACTAGGAGGTGGTGAGGTGGTAGCTCTGGGAGGCAGGATGGGACAGAGTCCTTTGTACAGTTCAGGGGTGGGCAGGGAGCCCTCAAAGAACATTGAGTCCCCATTGGGTCCCCAGACCCAGGTGTCCCTGGCAGCTGAGATCCACTTAATTGAGACTCTCTGACAGCCTCACCAGGACCATCTTCTTCCGCTCCTCTCCCCCAGCCCATAAAACCCTCAGCCATCTGTGTGAACACGAGCCCCACGTTTTTATGGGCTGTCTACTGGCTGCTGCAGGACAAGTGGGGGACAAAGGCCGATTGCTGCAGCCCTTTCCGTCTCCCAATATTAAACTGTGTAACGTGACTCGTTCTCTGAAACCAAATATTTGCGAGGACACCCAGAAGCTGCCTGGCTACCAAATCTCTTGATCAGGCGGGTCATTTGTGCTGTAAAAATCCCACATGGGGATTTTCTCAAGCTTCTGAGGGGTCAGCAGGCAAAGCTCCCTTCTATTATACAGGGAAGCCTGGCCTCTGGTTGACACAGGCAGGCTCGGCTTGGGGTTTGCAGACTTAACTTCACTTGAGCCTGGTAGCTGAGAGAAAGAACCCCTGATACTCTGCACAGCAGGCCGCCCGGGTCTCTGTCTGAGGCTCTGTTTTCCTCCCAGGAAACTGCGTGTACCTCATGTTGCTTATTACCTAATTGAGGAACTATTTGAGTCAGCCTAGTGCTGCTATTAGGTTCTTCAGCTCCGGATAAGCTCTGTGCTGAGGAGCTGGTAGAGAGCAGTACGTTCCATGCTGAACGCACTGGTTTGGTACGTTCTGAGAGGCGTCTTCTCGCCCTCTTTTGCTTTCTCTCTCTCGCCTAGCACTCCTCTTTTTTCTCCTGTCTCTCTGGCAGTATGGAGTTGATTGGTCTCTGTGGGGGCGGGGAATGGTCACAAACTTAGTTACTATACTCTCCGACCTCTGCCTGGCTGTGTTGGTTTTAGGGTGGTCCCCAGTGAGTTACTAGGGCACACCCTTTCTCTGCTTAGGTCTCTGCCTGATCCCCTTGGCTTGACCATCTGGAAAATGAGGGATTTCTGAGAGAAGGGGAAGTTTTCAGAAGGAAAATCAGATGCCCTAGCGCCTCTTTCTCTCCCAACCCTGCAGGCTTCTGAGAAGACGGCCCCGTGTCTCCTAGGGAAAGCCGTCCTTAACCAAGTGAGCAGCTCAGGCACGCCTGCACCTATAGCTTTGCTGTCCCAGATGCAATTTTAAATAGACCAACATTTCAATGTGTATTTATTCCTGTTGCATTTACAAAAAAAAAAAAAAAAACAAAGAAAAAAAAACAGACCTTCTGGTAATATGCCAGAATGAGATATATAATGATGTTGTTTAGCAGCAACTGTGTCATTCGGTGTTGTTGACAGTAAAATAAATTAACATAATACACATAATTTGCTCAAAAACAGCTAAGGAAAAGCAGATGGTTAGCACATTTCAGCAGGACCTGTTGGTCCAAGTTTGCACGGATGTTTAGACGGTGTGCTGCGTGCAACAGATGCTCGCCTGGGTCCCCACGT
Organism: Rhinolophus ferrumequinum; assembly: GCF_004115265.2. Lineage (NCBI taxonomy): Eukaryota > Metazoa > Chordata > Mammalia > Chiroptera > Rhinolophidae > Rhinolophus > Rhinolophus ferrumequinum. The sequence continues at coordinate 2,439,727 of NC_046288.1, read as the reverse complement.
GCTGGGCACAGGTGACTCACTGCAGCCTGGAGGAGGGCTCGGCCTGCCTGGGGGGGAGAGCATCCGGTCCAGGGCCCTTCCCTGGAAGAAGGGGAGCACAGCAGCCACACACTCAGGGCAGGAGACACAGCTGCTGCCTTCCCCCAGCGCAGGCCTGGCTCTCCTAGCGCCCAGGATATTAGCATGCACAGCGTGTCAGGCCTGGTGGCTGTCCTTTGTGCGCCTGGAACAAGCCCGCTTTCTTCTGGGGAGGAAGGATGGTGCTCCAGCTTCTGCCCACGAGCTTCCCAGTGGATTCGAGGGCCGTGCGCCTCGGCTGGACACTCAGAGTGGGTGCCCCATAGCCCCTAAAAGAGAAGAAAAAGTTATTTTTGCAGAAGGAGGAGGTCCTGGTTCCCCAGTGTCTGGGAAGCAGGGTGAGAACAGGGGTCTCTCTTCCCCCCAGGTTAAAGAGCCTGGGGCTGCAGGTCACTGCCATCCCAGGTCCTAGTGACCGGGACCTGCTTTCTCCTCCAGCTCCTATTTGTAGCTGGGGATGTCAGGCTTTATCACGGAACAGGGGACACTCGCCAGCATTCATATGGGCCCAGGAAGCTCCTGGAAGTTCCTATACTTGGGCACCGGTATGAAAAAGCTTGGTGTTGATACTGGAGACTTCAGAGATGGCTCAGAAGTTTCTGGTGGTAGAGAATTTAGAGTCGGAGACCCAGCTGTATATGAAATAACCAGGAAGATAGATGCCTGCTGTAGGACAGCTCGCGTGCCTAATTGTGCCCCAGCTTCTCTGTGGAACCCTGCACTGTGAACCTATCTGAGGCCATCTCCTCACTTTCTAAGTGGAATTGTTATGTAGACTGGGTAGAATGACTGTTACAGGGTGCTTAGCACATGCCTGGCCTTTGCCACTAAATGGCAGCTGTTGTTAATCTTGACAGCAACATGCAAGACAGTTTCATTTTTCCTGGGTCCAGAGGACAACTAGGATCCCCTCCAAGTGTTGATAGACTCCTCAAACAGAGAATGGCCAAGACTTATCTGTCCTCAGCTTTGCTCCTCAGCAGCTCCTGACTTATCTCCTGCACCTTCCCCCACCTGCTCAAAACCTGTTCTGTCAGGCCGGGCTCTCTGGGAAGCAAAGGCAAGACAGAGTTAGAAGGCTCACAAGAGGAAACTGATGAAGGAGCAGGAAGAGGCAGGGAGAGCCTTCAGACTAGGATGTAGGTCTGACACCTGGGAAAGGAAAGAGGAAGGAAGATGGGGGTAGCAAGGGCCTAGGCAGCAGTGCAGCTCTGCAAAGCCTGTGCCAGCCCAGCGGGGAGCTCCACGTACCCCTGTAGTGGTCAGTAATGGGGCAGAGTGTGGCCTCAGGTCGAATGCTGAGTGGATCTTTATGACATTGCAGCTGGAAGTGATCAGCTGACTAGTCTCCTCCCTGCAGGTTCTCTCCTGAAGGGAGAGTGGGGTACTGCACCCCGCCGGCACCATGCTCACCAGTGGGTTCCCTTGCACTTGGAGTAGTAGACCCTGGCTCTGCAAGCTCCTGCCTACCTTGACACACTCGTCTTTCCCCACCCCCACTCCAGCCACTGTGCTCCAATCCCTGGATCAAGCTTCTCTCAATGTTATGGCTCTCAGGGCTGCCTAGAACGCTGCGCTCCTCATCGTCCCGTGATGGATCCTTTTTACAATTCAGATCTCAGTTGAAGTGTCAGCAAGCCTTCCCTGGAACTTCCACTGTAAAGCAGCCCCCACCCCACCCCAACCATCACTGTCTTTCAGAGCATCTTCGTTTTTGCACAGCTTCATCGGTGTCTGCATTTTGTTTTCAGTGTCACTTGTTGAGGCCAGGGATCTTCTCTGACTTACTACTGTATTTCTAGAAGAGTCCTTGGCACACAGTAGGCACACACTAGGTACACAACACAGGCATGAATGCAAGACCTGGAAGGGCTGGGGGCATTAGAATTTAGTAGCTGAGTGTTCTGGACAGGGTTATGTCCACTGTTCAGGAGAAAAACAATTATTTTCCAGAACAAAAACAATGCTGAGTTTGTGTAGGCCTCAGCTCTGCTGTCCTGGGCACCTTGGAAAAGTCTAATAGGAAAATGTAATAGGGAAAGTGCTCAGAAAAGCCAAGGACACCACACACATTCCTTATCTAAACCTCTTAGGGCTTTTAGCATAACAGCCACGGTGATGTGCTAACATGCTAATGAAGGATGGATCAGAACCTCTTCTCCCAACATCCCCTCTCTCTGAGTAGTTTCAGAAAATATTGTATCATAAAAGGCCTGCTTTCATTGTCTAGTGCAGGAGAGTAGCTCAACTGTTGGCAATTTAGTTGGTTCTAGAACATTCCAGTGACTTGCTCTGTGGCCTTGGGTACTTTTCTAGCTAATTCTTAGGTTATTTTGTAGCTGTGCAAAAACGAAGATGCTCTGAAAGACAGTGATGGTTGGGGTGGGGTGGGGACTGCTTTACAGTGGAAGTTCCAGGGAAGGCTTGCTGACACTTCAACTGAGATCTGAATTGTAAAAAGGATCCATCACGGGACGATGAGGAGCGCAGCGTTCTAGGGGGCAGAGGGAGGGCATATCTATACAAAATTCTTGCTGCTGAGATTTATAAACAAGTTTCCAACTGATATTTATATAGCAAAAACAAACAAAATGCCAGCCCCGCAACCACATCCAACGACAACCTTAAAAACCCTAAAATTTCCAGTTATCCCAAATCCTCTTCACTAGCAGAACACAACCCTCTCAGTACTGTATGTACTGTGCTAGCAAATCACCCCCACAACTATTACAAAAATCTCCATGGGGGCCATGGCAGCTGTTGCACAGATGTTCTACATAGCAGCCGAGCATTGTTTAGTATCAATAAACACTATCTCTGAGACAGAAAACGTGAGCGTGGAGCTAGAAACAGTGATAACAAGAGCCATGCAGATCATTTGCAAGGAAATGGAATAAGACTCAGGGCGGCCAGCGGCCCCTCCCTCGCACATGGAAGGCCCCGTTTCAGAGCACCCTGTGATTTAGGTGTTGAGTGTTGGCAGGCCCCAGGCTCGGATCTCTGTGCCAAATGGCCAGTTTGCTCCTACAGATGGATGCCTGGAGTTTGTGCTAGGCCTGAACACCCCAATTTGTGGCTCTCAAGCCCTGGGTCCACCCTTTGGTGTTTGTCTGGTAATTGTCACCAAAGATTTAACTCTGCATGTGCAGATTTCTGAAGCCACTGTGCTCAGTTCTGGGCAGTATGGACTAGTTACAGCCAGTTTAAAAGAAGTAACTCCCAACTAGATGCCATCCCTCCAGGACACCCAGCTAGTATCTCCCGCTCTCATTCTGCCAGGACATCCCTCTAGAGATGACAAACGGCTATATTGAACCTCAGAGCTCACCAGAGGTTCCTGCACAGAAGATGATGGAGCACTTCACTTGCCCGCCAGCAGGAGTTGATGAAGTCAGTGCCACATGTCACAATGCCATTGGACTTGAGCCTGGAAGGGAGGTGGGTTAGCCTAACCCTCATTTTGCATATGTGCCAACCGGAGCCAAAGTAGTGACATGACTATTCAAGGCACATGACCAGGTGGATGCAGCCAGAACTGGACCCCAGGCCAAGTTGATGTTTGATACCAATATCTACTTCCATTTAGTCGTTCTTTGGTTGTACCTCATCTGTTAATTGTAAATCTTTGTAGGGTGATTAATACATCATCCTCAATTAAAGGAAAATTCTTCAATCAATATCTCAGATTTAAAAAATAGTCAAGAACATAAAGCAGTACGTCAGCCCTGAGGCCCTGAGTTAAAATGTGCCTGACCCTGTGATGTTGGGAAGAACATGGCAGGAGGACGTCAGATTATAGAGCAGACAACTCCAGGGACATTTGTCCGTAGAACATAGGAGTCTAGAGGCTTCCATATGGCTCTAAAAGGGGCTAAGATTCCAGACAGTCTTACTTGGATCCATTCTAGTCCACTCTGGGGTAAGTCAAGTTGCTGTGTGAGTTAGATTGTTGTGTGCTGCTCTGAATGGGGTGGGGTGGGGCCACGGTGCACACCTCCCAAGGACTGCCTGCACCAGGGGTGACCCGAGTCAGGGACGGCCTACTCAGGCGACCTGGAAAAGGCTTCCATGAGTCTATTCTGGTCCAGACCGGGGTGACAGTACATGTTCCCGGACCTGTTACACTGTCGCTTGTCTCCTTCAGCCTCTACTACTACTCAAAGAACTACTTCTAGGCCTAGGCAGATGTCGTAACCCCACCCTGCTCCACTCTGGGTGGAAGCCCCCTTTCAGAGTCAACATTTCCCTTCCATTGAGCCTCCTTTCAGAAGACATTCCAGATCAACCCCAAAGAGGTCAGGCCTGATGACCTCACCTGCTAGCAGGATGAGGAGACCCCCAGCCTATGGTCACCAGGGACCCATAAATCCTGTCTCTGTCAAGGTCCCACAAACAACGGCATCTTGTTCATTTTGATGTTTGTTCAATACTCGTCGACGTGCTAACTCTTTGCCTGTCTTCTAAGGGGATCTGCCCCTCTTAGGACTCTATAGCCGAACATTTGCTGAAATGCTGATGAGCAACTTCCAGGAAAAGAAAGAATTTCGGACTTTTTTGATGAATGAAATTCTGCAAACTTCCCCATTAAGTTTACTCTCCCTATTTCAAAGGAAAATTGTTTTCCAAAGTGGCCGTTAGTGACTGTGGGTGTCAGTGGCTGGTCCTGCACAGACCCTTCAAATCCTCGCCACGGTTCCCATGCTCTTGTGAGCCACCTTTAATGAACAAGGACAGAGCAATGCCCCAGGTAATCAGAGCCTGCAGAGCAGCTGGCGAGAGGGGAGAATGTGTGGATACCGGCATGAGTACAGCTTTCTGTCTTCTCTTTGATGACAACCCCAACACCACGATGGCTGAGACTAAAACTCATGAGAGGCAGGTCTTGGAACATCTGTCATCACTAGACCAGCATTTGCTAAGTCCTGGCCACTTACCAGGCTCTGTGCTCGGTGCTGGGACCACAGAACTGGGAAGAGAGTTGCCACCTCCGCCCTTGGCACGTGCAAGAGGGAAACTGTGCTTGGTCCATCAGAAAATGCCCTGGTACAGGGGCGTGGTGTGCTTTATGAAGAGCACGTTGGGCAGAGCGAGCAAGTCGAGTCTCGGCAAGGGTGGCAGAGGCCGGCGGGTGAGCCTCTCACAACACTTCCTCCTCTAGGAGGACCATTCATGTAAGTGCTGGGCAGAGGTGCTGGCCTGCGCTCCTGTCACTCCGATGGTTGACCAGATGCTCATGTGTGTGCCTGGCTGTTTCTCTGGCACTCATTTAAATATTTGTAGGCCAGATAGGGCCCTGAGAAGGCAGAAGCAGCAGCCAGAGCCTTGCTCCCTTGTTCAGGTGTGCTAAGGCAGGGGGTTGATTCCCTGCTTCAGCATCTGACCTTCCTGCTGAGTTTCTCCTGTTGGTTGTGCAGAAGGGTACACCAGGCACACCTCTTCCACAAGGCAGGCATGCATTGAGGGTGCCAGATTTTCAGGTGTCTTGGATGAAATGGGGCTGAATTATCAGTGAGGCCCGGATCTGAAGCTGGGCCTTAGGGGAGATCTGGGTTTGGCGCTGGGTAAGGACTAGCTCAGGCCAGAGTCTTCCTCTCCTGGCTCTTGCTTACTACTCTTGGAAGACAAGTGGGCACTGGATCCACCCACCTGGACCCAGGCTGCGCCTCAGGCCAGGAGCTGCAGGCTCAGCCAGGACACCAGACGGCTCCCCACGTGGGTCCCGAAAGTAGCACACACATTTCCCCAAGCCTTGTAGATTAATAAATGCCGTTTAAAAATAATTAGAAGTGATTGATAATTAATTTCAGAAATAGCCCTTGCCAAACAACTCATTAAATGTAATCTCCCTGGGTGTCAGTTCTACTCATTGTCATACTTTCTGGTCTCATGAAAAGCAATGCTGAGTTTAGCTAAAGTTTCCAGTCAGAATCTTTGCCATTTTTGGCTGCTTCCCTGATTCCCAGGCCACCTGATGTCCCAGCAGAGTCCGTCCTGGTTCTCTGCAGGCTTGGACTGCAGGGGGGCAGTCTTGCAGGGCACTGAGTGGGGACCACCTTGGGTTTTCCTTTCAGATGACCACAGGCAAAGCTGAGACATTCTCATTTCTATACTCGTGTCCCCTGCTGATCTTTGTTCCCAATTATAGGGCAAAGTGCTGATGTGGAACAAAATCCAAGCAACCAGGATGTCCCCCCTATGCCCCAGAATCAGTCTATGTATCAAGTTGCCAATGAGGTTGCCCAGGGTTTGGGGCCTGGGCCCCTGTCCTTCGGGTTTACAGTGGGACAGTGAGTTCTCTGAGGTGATTACACTACCGAGTGACTAGTGAGTTAGGGAAAGAGACCTAGGAAAGGTGGGCCACATGTGCAAGGCAGGTATGCAAGGGGCCAGAAAGGGGTGGCTTGGTGAACTGCATTTTCTTCCTCCTCTCTCCATGTTGGCCAGTGGTGAACTCTGCGTATGCCAGATGGGTGTCCTCCTGGGAGCAAAGCCATGACTAGCTAGACACTGGAGACCCAAAGAATGGTGAGCAGGCCCTCGCACTTTGGTGACTTAGAGTCTAGTGGAAGAATTGGGACGTGTACATGTGGGAAGAATAAAACAACAACAGTCTCTATTGACAGTGGAATGTGATGTCAAATGAGAAGCTTGGACAATGATTCCTTGTAAAAGTCTAAGAGACGGAGAAACCCTTTTCTTTGTGATCGTAGGAATTCTTCTCTGAGGAAAAGAGAGTTGAACTCTGTCCTGAAAACATGATAGAATTTGGAAGAAGATATGTGGGTGGGGGAGGACAATAGACATCACCCGCTCCCACCCCCACCCCGACAGGACAACACAAGGCACCCTGGACAGTGGGCTCACCCTCCAGGTGGGATATAGGGTACCACGTGCACATCAGGCTGGAGAGGTAGGTCAGGGCCAAGCTGTGCAGGGCCTTGGATACTAGACTTTAATCTGACAGGAAATTTGTTTCGAAACAAGTGATGAGAGCAGAGTATGAATCAAGGACTGTGATAATGGAAGGTATCGTAAGGGAGCTTTTACCAGCCACGTATGTGGTGCTTCAGGAAACTCTGGCTATGGGGTACAGGATGGATTGTTGGGGTGCAGAAAAGTCTCCTCAATCTGTAACTCTGAGCTACCAAAGAATACAATGCACCCCAAACTACTGTTACGTATAGGCTGCAAGTGACAGAAAAGCCCAAAATAACAGTGACTTAGGAACAGTTATTTTCTATCACATTCTAGAAATTCAGGGGTAGACAGGTCAGGGGTTGGATGGTTTTCCATGGTGTCAGGGATCTAGATTGCTTCTAGCGGATTCATCTGTGGTACATGCCTTTCATTCCCAATAACCTCTCCTGGTCCAAGATAGTTACTGCAACCCTGGTCTTCACATGTCATTCTGGGCAAAAGGAAGAAAGGAGATGAAGACGAGTATGAAAGACTGAAGATGGCCATCAATTCCTTGACCATTCTCCCACTGAGAAGTGGGGATTCTGTCCTCTCCCCTTGAGTGAACTACTTTGTCCATTAGAAGATGGCAGGACTGGTGTTGTGTTAGTTTTCAACCCAAGTCATAAGAAAATGTCAGCTTTCACAGTTTCTAGGAACATTCTTCCTGGAAGCTTTGCCCTGCCATGGGATACACCTGACCATTCTGACTGCCTGCTGGAGAAGACATGTGTAGGGACTCCGATTGATAGACTGTGTTTAGCTAAGCCTGCTAGCCATGTCCACCAAAGTGCCAGCCCTGTGAACAAAACCATCCTGGCCCCCATGGGCCAGCCCACCCACCCAGATGAGTATCACCAACTGATCCACTGGAGGAAAAATACATATCACCCAGGGGGCTCTACCCAAGTTTCATATCCACAAAACTGTGAAAAATGGTGGTTGTGTTAAACCACTAAGCTTGAGGTAATTTGTTAGGCAACAATAGATATTAAGAACAAAATCTGGTACCTAGAAGTGGGTCACTGCCATGACAAAATCCAACACATGGCTTTGGCTTTGGGACAAGGCTGGGAGGACTTTGAGAAGATTAATAAAAGCTGGAAGGACCTCAAGGAGACTTGATGAGAGCTTGGAGGACAGTGAGGAAAATGTTATTGAAGCCTGGACAGAAAGTTTGGCAGTATTGTCGCCTGTGGTAACATGGAAAACAGAAAGGGTACTCAATAAAGTCTTGGGTCTGGCTGAGGAGACACCAGGCAGAAGACAGAAAGTACCACTGGCTTCTTCCAGCTGCCTGTGATGAGCTAGGAGAAAAGAAAGATGGACAAAGAAAGGAGCTATTGAGGTCCAGAGCAGAGGTCAGAGGAAATATAAAGAGGCCAGGACTTTCTGGGTATGATAATGGAACTGTTGCTCATTTCCACTGTCTCTTAGCGAAAGTGTCTCATGATGAGACACTTTTTTTTGATCTTTAGCACAAAGATCAAATCCAGGGCATTTTGTACATCATGGTCTCAAGGTGACCATCACAAGGTTGAAGCTGTAAGACTTCTTTCAAGACCTTAGAAAGATTTAAGGATACACCTAGTAGGGCTTCTAAGGGTCTTAAGTCATGCCTTGTAGGATTTCTCAGTTAGATAACAGGGCTTAAAAAAAAATGTAAGGGTGTTGCCCACAACAGCTCCTGACTAAGAGTTTCTGGAGCCCTTCTGGGCTCTACTCAGGACTTGGCTCTACTCAGAGACGAGATGGAGACCTGTGCCTGGCCAGATTTCCAAACCGCTATGGACCAATCAGTGATCTAGGCTTCCTTTCCTCTCCCCTTTTGAATGGAGGGTGTTAAATGGAGTTTTCCTATCCCAATATCACCATTGTCTGCTGAATGTGTGCGGGCCACAGCATTCTTTCTCTAGTTCACAGGTCTTCAGAAGAAGAAGAACCAGACTTGAGGAGCTACTCCTGAAGAAGCACCCAGATGGACCTGGCCCTGCTTTAGGAAGTGAGACGCTGGACTTTGAGCCTGAGTCTGAGGTGTAGTGGGAAGAGACTTTTCTGGGATCCTGGAATTTTGTATGTGGAATAAATATAAGAAATTAGTGCCAGAGGGTGGTCAGTGGTGGATTAGATATATAGCACCAAATTCTTTGACAACTCACCCATCATACTTTGGGTTTGGATCACAAACTAGCTGGATGTGAGGGCTTTTCATTTGAGGCAACTTTATCGTCTAGTTTAAATGCAAATGAAAACATTGTACGTTAATCCTTGGGGTCTACTACAGATAATCGGTTAGCACCTGAGTTCTGGAAAACACGAGCTGAACTCCGAGGGATGTTAAGATGACAACATTGGATTGGGGGCGGGGGTGGGGGGTTGAGAGAGATTGAGGGATAGAGAGACTGAGAAATTGAGAGAAAGTTTGCGAGAGTCTGGTCACCGAGAGTGGCCAGACTCTCGGTCTGCATGCATGTTCACAGCTTTCCATTGGTGCTGTGGAGGGTGCTCCTCAGCGGGGAAGGTGACACACTCTAAGGGACTCTGCTCTGACCCTCACGGAAGGCCACATGTGGAAGGGCAGAGGCAGCAGTTTAAGAACCTCAGGTGGGCAGCCGGGAGCTGAGGAGCCTGTGGTGAGATGCAGCACCTGTGACAGGCAGTGGGAAACATCTTACTAGGTTGGTGCAAAAGGAATTGTGGTTTTGGCAATTGTTTTAAACCTTTCAAGCCACAATTACTTTTGTACCAACCTAATAGAAAAAGTGGGTTTTCCAGTTCTCCGTGGGAGTACCCCTGAACTCTTTCCCATGGGAGGTCACATGTCCATGGGAGGGAGAAGCACAATGTGAGCCCAGGGATGAGGGGTCCCTGCCACAAGCCCCCACGGGAATAGCTTCCTTCCCTGTGCACACGCCCCTTACATTTTCTTGTAGGTCTGTGACCACATCCAGTTTTATCCGCTCGGCAGTTCTTCTGAAGGCATGTTTACCCCATCTCCCAAGAAACAGTTTAGAAATGATGATTACACCAAGACTTTAAGGACAGGACTCATGTGAATTCCACTGTGGAGCAGGAGGAACTATATCCATGCAGGAGAGAGTCCCAAATGCTTCCTTCATTCCCCTCCCAGAAATCCCTTTTCTCTTCTCTAAAGCTGCCTGAAGATTTGTACTTGTTTTTTAAGGTCTTCCTGTAAGTAACTGAAACAAATGGATTTTATTGCACACAATCATAATGGCCTTGAGTTAAACAATAAAAAAAAAGTTTGACTAATCTTCTGCAGTTTAGTTATTATAAAGAAAGTAAAGTGCAGCATACCAATTTAAGAGCCCGGGACTAAGCTTCCTTTGGGAACAGAAGCTGGAGCTGTCAAACACCCAGCTGCCAGTCAGAGCTGTGCTTCCCACTGTCTGAAAAATGACCGCTGAGAACAGAGGCCACAGAGCCACGCTCAGAGAGGGGTGAGGAGGCGTTGGGCTGCTCCTGGTCGTGGGAAGGTGGGGGTACGTAAGAATTGGCTTGGGCGTCCAGTCTTTATTTCCTCGTCATCATTTTTTCCTAAATGAGTAGTGCCCTGCTATAGAAATGTCAAGCATTTTCCAAATGACGTTCTAGGTAGATTCAGTCAACTCAGATTTCTGAGAAAGCACTTAAAACCCAACGTCAGGAGCACATGTCAGCGTTTTGGAACCTCCTGACATTATTAAAGGTGCAGGTGGTAGCTGGCACTGGTGAGTGGACACGGCAGAAGCTGGCACTGGCCAGGAAGCAGCATTTGGCTCATCGGCCCCTAAAACAACCACCAAGGTGATGAAGGAAGCTGGGAAAGATGGGCCCTAGATTGGAAAACGCGTATTTCCACTCCACGTTAGGGATGAGCTCCCATCATAAGAGGAAATCAATGTTCCCAGGCTGTTGCCCAGGACCCCCGGTGACAGGACCCCGACACCTTCCCTGGGCTGGGCCAGAGAGCTCACCTTTGAATGCAAGATCTTGCCAACCTTCTGGAAGGTGCCCAAGGATCCCAGCCTGGTCCACTCTCTCCAGACCCCTGGGTTTCTAGGAGCAAAGCCGTATGGGTCATGGGGGTTAGAGTGGTGCCAGTGCCTTGTCCACTTGGCATCTCTGTACATGGTCCCTGGGCTGCCTCAGTGACACGCCACCGCCACAGCAGCAAATGGGTCCTGCCCAGAGCTAAGGGCTAACATGTAGATCTTGTTTCAGGAAGCAACGTGGCCTCTGCCCTAATTGTAGGGGTGGGAGCACAAAGCAGCCACAGCCTTTGCCAAGAAAAAAGGCTGCAGTTCGGTCCTCCCAGGTTGATTTCAAAGAAGTCTACAAAAACCCCTCATTTTGCCTAAGTGCTGCCTTCACAGAGTGAAAATGGAGACTTTTATTTGTCTCTGCCCGCTGCTTTCTCTACCCCACCTGCTTCTGAGGTGGTCTAATGGGTAAGTTACTCATGTCCTGCTAATCAGTTCCAGGGCTGGGGACAGGAAAATGAAGGGCGCCAGTTACCGCAAGGGCAGACAGTGCTTTATTACGCTCCTCCTCCCAGAGGCCATGAACTCAGTCTACTCTCTGCTTCCAGTTAGGCCCGGGGCTCCAGCTGAGCGCCTTCTGGGGGGCGCTGATCTCGTTTCAATTGGGGCTCATTTGGTCAAGAGCTCCAAGAATTGCTTTCCTACTCAGGCCTCTGGAATTGGCCATCGGGGTCTGACCTGGGGTAGGAGGACGGTGCTCCTGCCACCCCCACCACTCCGGCTGAGCATGGCAGGGCCACAGGGCCTTACGTGACTCAGCCGCACTGTATTTTTAAAGGAGTATTTGATTGATTAAAGTTAGAAAATTTAAAATCCCAGTCTTCAGCTTTTGAGTTCAGCTTTCAGTAAATCTAGGATTCGTTTTCAACTTGAAATGCTTGATCACATTTTGAGCTGTCATCTTATCCAGCTGGTCCATTTAAAAGCTTGGAAGGCTTTGTGCCTCTTCCATAATATTCTTAGCTTTCCCTGCAATTTAGTCCAGGCAATTTTCCTCTCCGTCTCCTTTTTCATCCAAATGCCCCATCACCTTAGGGGAAAATATGACTTGGGAAATGCTCTTCAAATGTGAACTTTCCTCAAATGTAAATATTGCGACGTGGTTCTCAATATACTCCATTTTGCTACATATGCTTTGACTGTAAGGCATAGGAAGTTTTAGAATCCAGAGAGCTGCCTCTTTCACAACAGACTGGAATATTTCAGAAAGGGCCCCCTCTCTCTGTGCCTCTACTTCTATCTGGAGGGCAGGTTCAGAGCACGCACCAAGATGGGCCGCTGGCACGGCACAATGTCCCCTCACAAGTTTGGTGGCCCACCTGGAGCACCTCCACCTCTGTCCATCCCTGAGCTGACCCGAGTACCCAGCTCCATCCTGGGCTGCTCCAGGCCTCTGCCAGGCCTGGCAGTAAAGTGAGATGACTCACTTACCTGGGCCAGCCCCTCCCACCCCATCCAGTCCCATGCTTCGGAACCTCATCTCCGGCCCCTAACTCCGATCTGTTTAGTACATGAATGTCATGACCATGTAGCTAATCTTTTAGGATCTCTCCAATGTCATATTACATATTTTGTAAAGCTGTTTTTGTATTGAGGGGTACTTTAATGAGAAGTGACTTTTCATGTATGACTTGGAAGAGGAATTCATTCCTGGAAAATTAGGGAACCTTCAAAATTTCAACACACAAGCCTAGTGTGAACGTCTGCAAAAATAGATTATTCAGAAAGTCTTTGGAGAGTTTTTCATGAGTCCCTTTCCCATGTTGTTTCTGGACTATAAGTGATGGTCACCAACAACAATCAGGGGACTTGAGTTCCCAGTTAAAGGCGTCCTGAGTGTACCCCACTGTGTATGGGCCTGAGCCACACTCACAAAACGGGGTCGGCCTTGAGCAGCCTTCACTTGGCTTGTTGAAAACCAGTAGTTAGATCACGCTCTGAGTAGGCAATTTAAAAGTTGCCCTTTGGGATCTATATATTTTAATTTTGAAACCTTCATTCATGAGTAAGTTTATTCAATGAGGAACAGGCATGGGGAATTGCACAGAGCAAAAGAAAATGTCCACCAGGCTAATAACACCCACTCTGGACCCTTCACGGCTCTAGTGCTGGGCAAGTCATGCCTGCAAATACATATCATTTCACTGCTGGATTTGCGTGTGTGTCAGGGAGTAGGGATTTCTGCTTTCACTCAGGTTGATTTATTTTTCTTTTCCTTGGTAATTGTTAAAAAACAAAATAAAACCTCCTGTAAGTCTTTTGGAACTTCTGGAAAAGAAGTCTTCCCTTTGCTGAGGACTGCTGAATCTGAGAAGCGTGGCGAGTGGAGCTGGAAGCCACCTCTCCATGGCCCTGTCTTTCCTGCATCGGGGTGTGCGTGGGCTCCCCAGGATGCCATGAGAGAGCCAGAGGCCATCCCTGGGTAGTCAGCAAAATAAACCAAACCAGACTGGGTTTGTGTTGGCAGGAGGTACAAGAAAACCTTGCTGATGGCATGAAAGGATGGCTACATCATAAAGGGAATGAAATTCTCCTCCTCACCTCTAATTACAAAGAAGAAAAAAAAATCACCAAAAAAAAGTCTTAATTTAAGAGTTTATATAACCAAAAGCCACCATCTTAAGCTTTGAAGGCCAAGTACTTTGAGGCTGTTTCCAAATGTACGTCCATTTCAGGGGCAATGAAAGCAGTCATTGTGAGGATTCTGTTCCAGATAAGTGTCCTTCAGTCCTGAGGGGGGCTCATTCTAAACGGGGCTCCTCTTAAAAACAAGGGACAAACTTGACTTGATCAGGGTAGAGACAGTGTCTTTAGCCTCCCTCTCCAGCTAACTGCCAGTGTGTCCTTGGCTCTGGGTCCATCCCCTCACGAGTGGTCACTGAGGACACCTGGCCACTCTTTGGAGCTCGGTTCCCAATGCCTGCCTGACACTGACAGGGCCAGATGCAGACTCTTTCTACCCCCAGCTCTCTGGGTCTGCTTGGGTCATGAAAGGGATGAGAAGTCCTTGTAACGTGAGGACAACTGTGGCTTCAAAAGGCTCCATACTCTGGGCTGTTCATGACCTCCTACGGTGTGAAAACGGTCCCTTCAGAATCGCCGTCTCTTGTTTTCTTTGTTAAGTCAGCTGCACTGTCCTCAGCTGGACCTTGAGGAGGTTAGGTGACGGAAGGACTTCCATGTGAGCTGTATGTAATGACAGGAGGAGGATTTGGGGGTCACTAAGGGTCCTCCAGCATTGGTGCAGGTCTCTTAGGCAGGTAAGAGGTCTTTGAAGGGTCCCTTATACATCTCATTTCGATGTCTATGCCATCATCTTGACCGGCGCGCCACTCTTATCTTGTGAAGTCCTGCCTTACTTGCTGTCATCGCTACCCATGGTTCCTTTTTCCATGGGTCTTGCATTGTTTGGGGCCTATGTCACATCCTCCTATGAGACCGTATCCTGCCCATCTTTTCCTCCTCCCCACCCTAACTCCCCAATCTCACAAAGCCGAGCAGTAGTGTGCACTCTGAAAGTGAACAAATATGTGCTGAATCATGACTCTTTTTAAATTATTTTACTTATGTATACCTACCTTCTTCTAGGAAGCATTTGAGGTGACTCATAAGATATATAAAATACAGCTGGAAGGAATAAATTATTTTCTGATTCAATGGTTTCAGTTCTTTCCAGATCTGAGAACCTGAGTTGACACATACAAGATGCCTTCTACATAAAAATATACACGTGAACAGTCCTGAAATATACACATAAAGATACAGTCTTGAGTACCATACTCTTGAGTCTAAAAAGAAGATCCACCACCTGGTGCTTCACAACTAACTCGGGGGTGTGGAGGGAAGATCAGGGTCTCCTTCTGGCTTGTAGCCCTCAGTGTATTCAGGCGGAAACTCTCAGACCTTCATGCTAAGCTATGGTATCTGAGCGACCGACTGAAACCCCCGAGAGAGTCAGGTTGGTGAGGGTTTGAAATAGCGATTATTTGCAGAGCATTCCTTAGAAATTGTCCCAACAAAATTCCCTTTGTTCTCTGTACTAACATTATAAATAATGTTCACAGGCGTGTTTTCCTTGGTGTCCACCTCCCTCATGTCTGGGGTCCCGAGGGAGCCCAGTACTAGCCAAGGGACACTTACGATGTGTCAGTGCATCTCTGTGGATAGCTGCTCATTAGTCAAGTGGATCACAGCCAAATTTGGAGAGTCTTAGAGAAACCTGAAAGGGCCCTTCACCGATCATCCAACGTCTTAAATCTAAACAAAAAAACAAAACAACTGAGGCCCAGAGAGAGTGCTTACAGGCCGCTGTTGGACTGCTCTCCTTAAAGAGCTTGACCTCTGGTAGTGCTGGTTCTGGCCAAGGAGACCGAGACGTTAATGGCATGAACAAACTCCTAAAGCCTACAAGGTTCTCAGCACTTTCTAAAGCTCATCGTTTCTCCTCCTTTCACTTGATGTTTCTTTCCCCAATTGCTTTCTTCCAACTGCGCTGATGCTGCCTCGTTTTGAGAAACCGCACAGGCTCTCTGGACTTGGCCGGCCCTCTTGGTGCACAGTCTGCATCTGGCGGTGACCCACCTGTTTTCCCGCCTGTTTCCCGGATGCCCCAGTAGAGGAGGGGCGGGGTCCTTCCCTCAGAGTGGGCGGGAGGCAGGAGCCTGCCAGAAGCTGCACAGCTGGGATCATTCAGTGCAAGCCTGGGGCAGGCAGGCCCAGTCCCAAGTGGGAATCATTCTCCTTCAAATGCAGGCCAGCTCCATTGGCCCCACCTTCTTCACACAAAATATTCTCCTGGTTTCTTTGGAAAGCAACTTTACCCTAGCTCGTCCAAGCTGAAGCAAGGAATTGAAATTTTAGCATAGGCGCGTTGGGAAGCAGGAACAAAGATGAAACCGTGCAAGATATGATCCTTTTCGCCCATTCCGACACTGATTACACGGCCTCCAGCTGGAATGTGGAGCACGCACCACACAGCACACACTGAAACAGCTGGAATGTATCAATGGACCCCATATTAACCCATTGGTTCCAGGAGCTGGGATTTCCTGAACCCAAAGCACTAATTTTTGCGCTTTTTTTACCTTTCCTTTCTGACTTTTAAGGAAGCAAGAGCATGTGTGGGCAAAGAGGCCACATTGGGTAGCAGCGGATTCCTTCTGCATCTGCTTCCTGCAGTAAACTTAGGAGCTCGGAGAGAAAGGCAAATACAATTCAAATGGCTTGTTTCTTCATTGTTCCTTGTGGGTGTGCTGAGGCCTCCATCTTCCTGTCAAACACTGTACCTTTTCCTCTAGCCTTTGGAAAAGAAAACCCTACCTGTCATCGGTCCTCATCACCACTCCCTGGACTGATTAGCTACATGTGGGGATCTTGGACTGGAGAAGTGGAATTTGCACTCTCTCAGTAGGGGCACTCTCAGGTCCCAAGAGAGTGAAGTTCCTCCCCTCCAATGGACCTAGCCCAGAGGAGTAACAAGAGTCATGGGTGCATGGGTCAGAGGAAGCCAGAAGATAGCAGGCAAACTTCTTACGTTCTTTCATGATTGGCTTACTGTCTTAATTGGCTCTTGTCCCTTCTTCAGAGAGCTGCACAGAGCTTACCCACACGAGCCTGCTGTCAGAGAAACTATAAAAGAAAACTAAATTATCGCGAGATGGAAGAAGGCAAGTCCCCACCCTGACCAGTTAGTTAGTTTCCACCTCTGCTAATCAGCTGCAGCAACCCTAGTTCATGGGCCACGGTGAGCGTAAGAGACAGTTCGTACTTGAGAAATCCTGGCAGTGCTGAACACAGTTTAGGATCTAGTCAGTGGTAGTTCCTGCTGCCCACTTAGATCCTCTGCATCTTATGCTCATGCAGAAATTTCCCTAGAAAGATCACCACCAGGTACATACATGTCCATGGTCCGTGGTCAAGTGGCTCGCAGGTAAATAGCACTGGTATTTTCCAATGAGTTCAGAACTCAGTGGTCGAGTCTTCACACATCCAGCACGCATTTTATCCTCCTGGACCACTGCTGCCCCTTTCCTAGACACCGCACCTCTCGCTGGTGGACCCCTGCCTCAGCCTTCATTTTCAGGAGGCACATGAACTGGATGGAACTGCCCAGAAGACCCTCCATACATCCCACCACAGCCCAGGGGGCGTGGGGGTGAAGCAGCAGAGCCCACGGCACTGGCCTCATAGAGTGGAGGGGTGTGTTTCTGACACAACGCGTGGGGCCTTTTCTAAACTGTTATTGGGTCTCGGGGTTTCAGTGTCCATATACGTGAAGGAAGGCAGCCGTCTGGAGACTGGGACTGAGGTAAAAAAACAGCCCCCCATCTTTTGGCTGTAAGCCAGTGTCACAAAAGGGGAAGGCTGTAGTGTCTGTACCACCAGCTGGGAGAGGTGGAAGGAAGGACTAGAAGAGAAGGAGGGAGGCACACACGGCTGATGGGCCCAGGCCTCCAGGATGTTCCAAATGCTGTGATGGAAGGGACCCAGGAGACAGCTCCTTGCTGCCCTCCATTCCAGAAATGCTACCATTTGTGGGAGCTGGGCAGTCTCTTATCCTGTGAAGTACAAATTCCCCCAGGACCATTGCACTCAGAGTTTACAGACCAGTTTGCTCTAGGACAGGAGCCCCTGGGGTGCTGACAAGCAGGAGGGAAGACAGAGAAAGAGGAGACTGCTGCCAGATTATACCTCCTTTAAATCACACCCTGGGCAACCCAGAGAGCAAATACTAAAGCAGTCTTTAGAAAACAAAAAGGAAATAAGAAAAGGATGCGAGGCTAGCTACTACTCTTTCCCTTAGACCTGACTTTCATTTGCTTATGAGCACCCTGAAAGACAGCCCAGATTTACTTAAAAGGCCAGGATGATTTATAAAGTGGTACAGAAGCAGGTGGGAAAGCAGCAGCTCAGGCGGGCTTGGAAATGAGATGGAGGCAGCCCTACCACGCAGCTGCGGGAAGCCCTTCTTCCCACCTGCAGGGCTGGGACCCATTTCCATGGGGAGGGGTGCTGGAGATGATGGAGGGGACGCCCAGAAAGGCAGAGGGCCGGCTGCCCTGACATCACCCAAATGGTAATGAAAGAAACAGCACCCCCCACCCCTATTACCGGGCTCAGTGCGCTGCAAGGAAAGCCTGCGGTGCTGCTCCCGGAGTGCTCTGATCCTTAATAGGAAGGAAGGGTAGAGAATATTGAATTTCTGATTAGGCCTGCTGCCTGATGCTCGTCAGCCCAGCTCTGATTTCTCACGGGCCATGGATCATTTTTTATGACTGGTGAATAAATTATTATTATCTATATAATATCACTTCTACAAAAGGGCCCGGCCTGTGGTGACCCCAGTGCCACTCCTGTGGGGTGGGGGAGGGCTGAGCACAGCAGCCACACCAGTTCCTTGGTGGTTCCAGGGCGGCTTGGCAAAGCCAGACCTGGGCACAGTGTGAGTGCAGGCAGCCAGGGCCTCGTGTTCCTTCAGGCGTAACCAGTGGGCGGGGCATGGGGACAGGGAGGGGTGGGGGTGAAGTGCTTTCCTGTGTGGTCTGTAATTGGCACTAGGCCCCCTCCAAGCCATCAGGGCTCTATGCATACTCCCCATACCCACTAAGGAGGGTGCAGGCCCCAACCTCTTCTGGGAGAAGGAAACAAAATTCCTCGTCTGAGTCACTGGTTTCTCCAGCAGAAGCTAGGCCCCCTCCTAGCAGGGGTACAAACAGACTATAAGGCTATCTGCAGGGGCAGAGGCAGGACCTCCTCTGAGTTGAACCGGAGTGATAAGGGGCTTTACCGTGTGATAAGCAAATAGGCCGGCACCTTCCTAAATGGTGTTCTGTCACAGCATTTTCTTGTCCTGCTGTCCCTCCAGGCACCCTTTCTAGACCCAAGGGCAGCAGAAGCTGCAGGCTGCCCGCTGGGCTGGGTAATGTAGGCTCCGTGCTGCAGTCACATTTAATTTTCTTCAGCTGTCACATCTCACAGACCCTCAGCCTTTGGAAGACTCTGCTCCCTGAAGAAGGAGACCTCAACCTTGCTTTCATGGTTCCCCTTCTGTGTGCCAAATAGCTCTAACTCCTGATGTCTTCAATGGGTTGTCAATTAGCCGGTGAAATCAGAGGTTAGACTGCCAGCCTGCCTGGAGACCATTTTGGGGGTCTTCACTCTCCATTCCTCAATATACATATATTTCAGCCTCAGGATTCCTAGTGGGCAACAAAGAAAAGACCCAGGTGGGGGCTTCCAAGACCAACACCAACTCTAGGCTTTAGCACTGTCCTAGATGGGTGCTGGCCCTAAGGAAAAGCAGGACTTCCGGGTCCCTGATGCCCCCGCCTTCCAGACAGCAGCTTCCTTCCCCTGGTTTTGTAATCTCTGTTGATTGCCAGGCATTTTCCATTGTATGTGACTTCATCGTGGACATAAGGCTCTGTCAGTTCAGTGAGCGGGTACTGAGCCAAATAGTTTTCTGATCAACTTCATTCTCCCGTTCTCTCTGGGCTGGCTAGGCACAAACCCGCCTTTCTTCCCCCGTCGCAGGCCTGGCTCCCCGACGAGCCTAAGGCCCCCTCTGCTGGCGGCCGGCCTCCATGGCACCCAGCGCCAGGCCTCAGGCGCTGGTGACGTGAACTCAGCAAGTTAACAGACAAACAATTTTCTTGGCACCCCGAAATAACTGATAACGGGAAATAAAGATAGAATTTGTCCAGCTGATCACACTGAACTTGGTAACACCTGCTTTCCTAAGCTGAATGACCAGCATCCTGGTGGCCTTTGTTGTGTGTACACAGTTAAGATGCATTCTTAGCATGGAGGAGCCATCCAGCCCGACATGACCCATGGTACAACGTCCCACGATGCTCCAATGAGCCTTCTCCTTTTAGGTCAATTTTCTGTTTGCTTCTTCACCAGAGATCCAATGTTGAGCATGGAGCCTGACCCTCAGTAGCCATATACGTTTCTGAATTAATGTGCGAATGACTCTATGAATGACTCAGCGAGTGGTTTGTGTCTGTAGGGAAGAAAGTTCTGGTTACTGAAATATTGGAAAACTAAAAAGGTGCCGGACTGGTTACCAATTTCTCTCAAAAGTTGTTCAACGTGGTACCTTCGATGCATACTACCAGTGACCACTGTCTGACCTCAGGAAACAGCCCACCAGAATCTGCAAGCTGGAAATTCTAAGAACATCATCCTGAACACACACCATGTTGAAATTCTCACAGGTAGACAGTGGTACAGACACATCGACACCAAGTCAGGCCACAAAGAGTAAAAATAGACCAATGACCCACACAGGGCTTTTCTTTTCTTTTCTTTCTTTCTTTTTCTTTTTTTTTTTTTTTTGGTTGTCTCTCAGCCGGATTTCCTGAAGAGTATGAGTGCAAAAACCCTGAGTCTTTGCTGCTCACCTCAGGAAATCTTGATTCCCCAGATGGTGGTTGGCGTGAACACCTCTGTAGCCTCCCTCTCAGAACTGGAAAGGGGTCTAATCAAAGGCCCTTTTGCTTGTTGTCTTGTGGGGGTTGGGTGAAAAGAACAATGGTTTCTGTGCTAATTGGCCAGTCCTAAGCGGAAGGCATCAGCCACCGCTTCTGAGCAGAGTGAGGCTCCGAGCTGCTGACCGGCCCAGGTCAGTGCTGGGCATGCAGAGGCCCCACTGTCCACCTAATCCTCGCCGAGGTTTGTATGCACAGTACATTTCTCTCGTGACCCAGCTGTAACAGGCCAGTTGTCAGAACTACTGGTGGAAGCCAGGAGAAGCCCCCTTTTATGTCATGGGGGCCCTATTGATCCAGATGGATTTTCTCACTCCAGCCTGCCTGCATACGCCTTCCCTCCTCCACTCTCAGGGGGACCAGCCCTGCCCGGCCCTCGGAGCCTGACTTCTTCCAGCATCAGGTCCAACTTCTCTGACAGCTCCTGAGGCCTGTGTCCTCTCACCCACACCCCGTCCGGCTTCCTTTGACCCCTCTGTCCTCAGGGTGACCCATGCAGTCCCCTCTAGCCTTTGCCTCTAGTTCCCTCTGCAGTCACACCTACCATGGTTCTCCCTCTGTCCCGTCTTCCTTTCATCCTGCAGCATCCAGTCCACATCCGTTCATTCATCTGACCTCGTGTAACAGGAACCTCAGCTCACATACCCTTTTCTGAACTCAGAAAGCACTTAAAAATCAGGTAGAACTTGCTGGTGTTTTCCTCCCTATAACCCTAATAAGTCCTTTTCGGGCAGATGCCTTAGTGATGGAGGATGAGAGCCCCTTGCAGGTGCGGGGCTCCTGGGTCTGGCCCAGCTCCATGCTGCGCATTAGCCCTCTGACAAATTACCCCACCTCAGTGTATCCCAACTTGGGGGCGACTTTGCTCCCCCACTTGCAGGAGTAGGCAGCCCACATAGCCATGTATGTCCACAGCATAACTCTGTCCCCTGCAGCGACGCCGTGTTCATCTCCAGGGAGAGTTTGTCAAGTTTCCAGTGGGGACACATGTCCGTGAGGCTGGAAGGCCCAGCCTCAGCCAGGGGACATTTGGCAATGTCTGGAGACATTTTTGGTGGCCACACTGGGATGGTGCTACTAGTCTCTGCTGGATAGAGGCCAGGGACGCTGCTAAACCTCCTACAGTGCTGCACAGGACAGGCCCCCCAAAAGGATTATCTGGCCCCAAATGGCAACAGTGACGAATAGTGAGAAACACTGCCCAACCTTCTCTCTCCTCATCTGTAAAAGAGGAAGGTTGTAAAAAAAATCAACTGAGATGATTTGTGTGAAAGCAGATGAAAACTGTAAATGCTATTTATATCCTGCTCTCTACACGTCTCCTACAGTGTTTCTCTCTACGAAGAAGGGATGGTGTGAGGATGACAGCCAACATTGAAAGGATGCTTATTATGGATTATCTTCTTGGATCCCTGTGGAAACACAACTGCATAGGCACTGGTGTGGTCCCCACTTTTCAGAAGAGAAAATGGACACTGGAAGCCACTGAGTGAAGCTGCCAAGGGCACAGACTCAGTGGTGGAGGTGGAACTTCTGGGCTTACACTCTAATTACTGGTCTCATCACCTGGAGACAATTTTTGTAAAAGCATTTGAAACACTGTACAAATGTGATTGCAGTTCTCTACCTGGAACCCCTCTTGTACCACCTCCTGCAACAGCACAGTGTTGGCCATGCAGATGAGACTCAACAAATACCTGCAGATTAATTCAATATGAATTACTCTGGTGAGTCAGGAGAGGCTGAAAAACTGAAGGCTGCTGTGTGTCCTGGGAGCCAAACCACCAGAATCTGGGGAAGCACTAGGAGCTGGGAAGAGTCTCCGTGGCCCCAGAGGAGCCTGAGACCTTGTGAGTAAGAGTGACGCACAGCCCACACCTGACCTGACTGCCATTCTCAGAGGTCGTTCAGCCCGTGTGCACTTCACCAGCACAGGGCTCATTCATTCATGCAGGTGGTCAGTGGAATCAACAACCAGCGTCCAGGGCAGCCTTCCTCTGGTGGCAGCAGCGCACTGGAAGGGGGCAGCAGTGCTCACACCCAAGGAGGTAGGCCCAGAGCTTGCAGGAGTGGGCAGCCCTCATAGCCATGTATGTCCACAGCATAACTCTGTCCCCTGCAGCGACGCCGTGTTCATCTCCGGGGAGAGTTTGCCAAGTTTCCAGTGGGGACACATG
Source organism: Rhinolophus ferrumequinum (assembly GCF_004115265.2). Taxonomy (NCBI): domain Eukaryota; kingdom Metazoa; phylum Chordata; class Mammalia; order Chiroptera; family Rhinolophidae; genus Rhinolophus; species Rhinolophus ferrumequinum. The sequence goes on along the minus strand of NC_046288.1, from coordinate 2,416,981 downwards.
TCCGTGAGGCTGGAAGGCCCAGCCTCAGCCACACACCATCTACCGAATCACAGTCAATCATTACTTTCCCATATTTAAAAGACAGGTGACATTATTGGGACTTACCTATCATAACCTGGCCAGCTTTGAGCAACAAAGTTACTCATCATCACTCATCATTTCCTCTTCGTTTTTTCATTTGGGAAGTGAGAGATTAAATTTGTATCGGAAAATATCTTTTCAGAGTTCTCTGAAAATAATTCTGAGATTAGGAGTGGTTATTCCTGTACTGTGGGTATTACAGCCTTTAAGACTAATGACTTGAGGACATTCTCTCAGTGACATGCAGTAGGAAACATCAGTCCAATGAGTAGAAAACATATTGCCCATTCACCTGTAAATAAAATGGGCCCCATCAATTTCTCTTCTGCTTATGATGACGACCAATTTATCAGGTATACACTGAATAATGATTTTCCACGGGGGCAGCAGCTCTTATGATAAAGTGTTACAGCTCTGGCTGCATTGTTATAAACAACATCCAATTTATGGAGTTAGGAAACAGATGCATTTCTCAGTTACATGTCACCATTATCTAGAAGGAACCATAAAATCTAGACTGTCATGTATTTTCTGGCTACGAACTTCAAACAATTAATATTCCTATACAACAATCTTCATCACAAGCCCGATTTAGAAATTGGTTGTTCAATATGATGATTAAATTCCAGAGTTGGAACTTGCTCTGGCCAAATGCGAGTAGCCAAATGTGACAAATCTTATACAACTTTTCAGACAGAAGGAACTGTTTGAGACACTGGGGATTTTTGGTGAATTTCAAATGAGGCATCTTCACCTTAGGAGAGTGCCACAGTCTTCTTGCCTAGCCTTCCAGAGGAAGATGAGTCATTGGTATTTTCCTGCATTCAAATACCATGGCTGTCCCCTAAGCCTGAGTCAGTGTTACTAGACGGACCCTTGGCCTTGATGGCTGGCAGGATCTCAACACTGCTCTCCCTGGCAGGTCTTAGATGGGTACCCCCTTGTTCTTCTCCACCTTGGGGAAGCCACACAAAGATACAATCCTGAGGGACCCTCTATGAAAACTAGGAGACATGAGACTGGAAGAATAAAGCTTGGAGTAATATCTGGAAACAGACCCTCTAGAGTATAGAATCTGGTATCACTCTTGCCTCCAGAAACTGAGTGGCAAGAGTGACAAGTGATGCAGACATTGTCACTGACTAATAGTTTATTTTCAATATATGGGCAAAGCATATGCTCAAAAATGTTATCCATAATATGCCAAATAGTGTTGTTCTATCATTTAGTTTACAAAACCTATTTCAGCATTCAGTTTACATTTAAATACGTCATTAGTTTCCTTGATCATTTCAGAAGTGATCTCTTTGGTGTATCTGTAGTGCCACGGAAGGTGATGAATTCTGAAGATGAATTTCATTGAACATGGCCCATTGCATTTAAAATTAAAGAGCCAAGAAGAAACCACCAATCATTGATGGTAAGTGTCTGAGGAAATGGACGCTGATACACACTGCTTGTGAAGGTAGACACTGTTCTGAAACTTGGGAAAGACAAGTTGGCAGTAAGCATCAAAACTTATATCCTTTGACCTGGCCATTTCTCTTAAGGAATTTCTCTTAAGGAAAAGAGTTAGTGAGAGTTGAGCTAAGCATCACCTGAGCTTACAAATGTGCAGCATAAGGAGACTGGTTGAGTAAGTTTTGGGACTTCAGTGCAATGTAATGATACACAACCATAAACATTATGTTGTGGAATATGTGATGGATAGATTGCTCAAGGCATAGATCCATCTAAAAAGCAAAATACATCATGTGATCTCAACTTTATGTAAAAAAAAAAACGGATATATTACATACACTTGGAGGAGAAGAATTACCAAAACATTAACAATGATTATCTCTGTATGGTGAGACAGTGATGTTCAATTTTTCTTCTCTATGCTTTTCTGAATATTCTGTAATAAACATGCATTATGTTTGTCATCAGACAAAAAGAAGCAATGTTTTTATTGAAGAACATTAGCCAGTTAAGTTAGCAGAATTCTTATAAAGATTATAAGAATATATATGATATACTATATTTATCAGACTGTATTATACTAGAAGGTTCTATTAATCACAAGGATATGGATTGGGGGACTTCTTAGTAGTTCTGTTCATGATCAGGTGACCTCATGGAGAAGCAGGTAAGGGAAAGCCAGGGTCCGCTGGGCAGAGGGACTTTTCTAAACAATATCATTCATGATTATCTCACCTTGGAAAGAAGATGTAAGAAGTGTACTAGATCTGTTTTGGTTTGGAATTCACCATAAATTAGAGAGAAGTTGATCAACTTAGACAGCCCATAACAAAGCTTCGGAGCCTGGTCCACTAGTTAAATTGACTGTCTCTGCGAGATAGAGCAGTGAAGCCTAGACTAATTATGCCCCCACTGCTCAGGGGGGTCCTTATGCCCGAAGGTCCAGGAAAGAGGGCAACCTGGCCTGCACAGCTGGAGTTGGTGACCGCATCCACCCTGTTCATGGCTCCACGATACCCAGCCCTGAGTCTCCAAGTTTCCCCATGGTATCTGAAGCCATGATAAGGAGGGTGAATAGGACCAGCCATTCACACCACCTCCTTTGCCAGCCCCAGTGCATCCACCTGTGTGTATGTATGTGTGTGTGCATGTGTGTATCCCAGCTATAGTCCATCCATATGTGTGTGTGTGCATGCATGCGTGTGTGTGTATGTTCCAGCAATCCATCCATGTGTATGTATGCTGGCCATATCCAACTACATGTGAGTATGTGCTTTCCACTCAGAGTCCATTGGTGTGTGTGTGTGTGCACGTGCCCGTACACACTTGCAAATGTGCCAGTGATGGAACAGACTGTGAAAGTCCTGCTTTGTTTTGGCACCAGGATGGGTAAACCCAGGAAAAGGCAGCTGTTAACACCACTACTTGTTCTTTGTATCTTAATAAACAGCGATTTCCTCCTTTCATGGTATGGAGGTCTCAGTTCCATAGAATTGTGGGGCTTGTTTAGGGGACTATATAATTTTATTATGCTCTCCCCTCCCAAATTTCCTCCAGTATTTCTCAACAGAGGTGCTATTGGCAGTAAAGCATGGAAAAATTTGGGGGATTGGCCCAATACTGAAGCACTTTTAGTTTCCCTGGCACTCCAAATAGGACACTTTCTTTTTTTTTTTTTTTAATTTATTGGGGTGACAATTGTCAGTAAAATTACATAGATTTCAGGTGTACAGTTCTGTATCACATCATCTATAAATTCCATTGTGTGTTCACCACCCAGAGTCAGTTCTCCTTCCATCACCATATATTTGATCCCCTTTACCCTCATCTCCCACCTCCCACCTCCTTACCCTCTGGTAACCACCAGACTATTGTCTGTGTCTATGGAAGTACACCTCCAATTTCAAAATGATTCCTGCAGTGGCTTTGGAAAAGTGGTCGGGACATTTTTGTTATCACAGGGTCAGAAAGTGTCCTATTTGCATGGAAACAACCAAAATGTCCTTCGATAGATGAATGGATAAAGAAGTTGTGGTATATATACACAATGGAATACTATTAAGCAGTAAGAAAAGATGATATAGGAACATTTGTGACAACATGGATGGATCTTGAGAGTATGATGCTAAGCGAAATAAGTCAGACAGAAAAATCAGAGAACCAAATGATTTCACTGATATGTGGTATATAAACCAAAAACAACAAAAGAACAAGACAAACAAATGAGAAATAGAAACTCCAATTGGAGGTGTACTCTCCAGATGGAATTGGACTGATTGTCAAGGACTTTGGACCCGACTCCTCTCTCAGTCTATGACCTTTCTTCTAGGAGAGTGACTTGGAATAACCACACATTCGCATAATGCTTTTCCAATTTTTATTCCTAGCTTTACAATACCCCATCCTTCTGGTAAGAAACTATCTCTTACCAGGTAGGTGGAGAGGTAGAACTTGTGGCCTTGACCTATTTTGCAATATCATAAATCTTAGAATATCAAAAAATGAGTCAAGTCCTCAATATTTTAACTCACTTATTTGTTCATTCATTCATTCATTCATTCAATCAATCAATCAATCGATATTTGTGAAGAACCTACTATGAGTTAGGCCCTGGTTAAAATGCTACGATACAATAGTGAGTAAAGAAATCAATAAAGCTGCCACATTAATAATACACGATTGCATGTTCTGAGGAAGAGAAAGAATAAGGTTAAAGGGGAATTTGTTACAAAGGAGTCATCTCGATTGAGCAGTGAGAGAAGATTTTTAGTGAAATGATGCTTGAGCAAAGGTACGAAGGCCACGCCAGGGCTAGCTAGATGAAGGGGTGGTTGTGGTGGCATTTGATCATTCTACATGGAAGGAACAGCATGTGCAAAGGCCTGATTGGGAGGACTGCTGGAGCATGGGAGGAATTAAAGAAGCCAGTGTGGCCAGAACACAGAGAACACGGCGTGTTTGAACAGGGGTCTTGTTAGAGAATTTGGTTTTGATTTTAAGAACAATGGGAAGCTATTGGAGGTTTTTAAGCAGGGAGCACTATGATCAGCCATACATTTTGGAAAGATCATTATAGATGCGTGTGGGGATCAGATGAGAAGAGAATCTGACCGAACCCAAACAGGGAGCTATCACGATTGTCCAAGTAAGAGACAAAGGCAGCCTGGATTAAGGTAGTGGCAGTGAGGTGGTGAGCAGTGGGTGGGTTTGGAGATATTTAGGAAGTGAAATGGTAGGTTTGGGTGGTGAGAATAAAGGCAGTGATAAAGATGACTTAGTTTTCTGGTTTGTGTCACTTCAAGGATAGATGTTGATGCCATTCACAGATGTGGAACCTCAGGAGGGGTCAGGTGGAGCTGGCAGCCAGGGCTGGGGAGAAACCAGGTTGTTTACTTTGGGACAATGTTGATTTGTGGTGTCTGAGACAATCTGAGGCGAAGTCCAACAGGGAAATGCCTTGGTAAAGGAAGGTGTGGGAACAGAAAGGAGACCAGAGAAGATACTGTAATATAGGGCTTCCAGATCTTTGTGACCATTATTTTTCCACCATATTTTCCTTTTCTTGATGATTCGATGAGATGCCAGCCTGGCTGTCCAGTACAACAAGGAGTGAACGATGCTTGAGAGTCTTGCTGGCATCTCTTGAGGAAAACAAGAAGGAACTGGAACTCCTGTTTAACGATTGTGTTCAAAATAGGATTGAGAGTATTCTTTTATCCTTTGAAAACCTGAAATAGTAGCATAACATGTATACAACCTAGGGGATCTTTTAATGAACCAGCGTTATTGATGAATTAGGAACGAAAATCTTAGAAAAAAATGTGTAGAAGCTTTCTGACTTCTTAGGACTCCCTAACGGGCTCCAGTGATTCTGGCTCCAAGGCAAAGATGGGTCCAGGGTCTTCTAATAAGAGAGGCAGGCCCATGTACGTCTTCAGTAAGGCTCTCAGAGGCCCATGCCTGAGGCCATTCATTAATGAGAGGGTGCTTGTGATGGATCCCTCCCACCCTAGGGGCCCCGAGACACCAAGTTAACATGGTGGGGTGTTTTCCAGTGCCAACAATCAATTCTCTGATCTCCCGACACAACTGGGTATTTAATAATTCAATTCAGTTCTGACACTGACTACCCAGAGTTAGGGCAGACCTGCAGGTTAAGGGCTCATCGTCACAAGACTGTCCCCACTTCAGATGCCAGGCACAAGTCTGGGGCTTCCTGTACTTTTGACTGACCAGCCATAAATCAGGCATTCCATGATAACTGGCTAGATACCCCGCAGAACTCAAAAACACACTTCATTTACATTTACCACTTTGTTCCAAAGGACATGATACAGGGTACAAACGAACAGCCAGAGGAAGTGGTACATAGGATGAGGTCTGGAAGGGTCACAAGCCCCGGAGCTTCTGTCTCCACGGAGAACACGTGTTCACCAACCTAGAAGCTCGCTGAACCCCATGCTATTGCAATTTTTTATGGGGGCTTCGTAACACGCACATGATCAATTATTAACTCATTGTCTATCCTCGCCTCCCTGCCCAGAAGCTGGGGGGTGGGGGGGTGGGGCTGACATTTTCAGGCTTCTAATTAAAGTTTGGTCTCTGACAACCTGCCCCATCCTGAAGGGTCATCCAGAGTCACCTCATTACGACAAGATGCTTCCATCACCCAGGAAATACCAAGAGATGTAGGAGCTCTGTGTCAGGTACCAGGGACAAAGACCACAGAGAACAAAAGACACCCCTATGACCACCATCACTCAGGAAATTCCAAGGATTTTAGGAGCTCTGTGTCCAGAACCAAATACATATTTCTTATTACGCTCTAGGTGGCTAGTCCACTCCAGGGGTGTTCCCTGGGCAGGGGCACTCCTGTGGGAATTTAGGCCATTTGCAGGGAGCGTTCAGCAACTGCCTCCTGTCTCCTTAGCTGCCCTGAGCACCACCCTTACCTGCTGGCAGAGGGATCCTGTCTCTAATGCACAAATGGCCTCTGACCCAGGGTGGGTCTGGAAGTCCAAATCTGGGCTGCGGAGGACTTGCTGGCAGGGGAGAGAGTGTGAGATGGTGAGAAAGCCATGTTCAGACTGCAGGTTCTTGTCTCTGGTGTATGGTTATCTCGCAAGAGTGAGAATGTTCCCATCACAGGCACATTTTCAGCAGGAAGAATAGGGCAGTGCTCGCCCCGTGCTGAGGTTCTAATCTGTGCAAACATTTACACACATTATTACTAATGCTCAGACTTTGGAGGGAGGTATAACTGTCCCCCTTTTTATAGATGAGTAATCGGAGGCTCGTAGAGGTTAGAAACCTTGCTCAAGGTCACAGGTAAATAAATGGCAGAGGCAGGATTCAAACCCACACCGTTCAGATGCCAACGTCTGTTCTGTGCCCTTCCATGATGCCTTCAGGTTCATATTAGGGGGACAGAAGCCAGCCCCAACAGCTGATCCCTGGAGGCTGGCCAGATCCTACCAACAGCCGGAAGACTTATCCTGTAAACTAAACAGGGGAGACAAGAGCCCCGAAATGCCCTGGAGATTAGGTTCATGGTTGGCAGCAGGATGTGGTACAGTCAACAACCTTCACTGGTCTGGAAAGATGGAGGTGAGTTTCCTCAACTATCTCCAAGCTCTCATTCTGGTGTCTCTGGGACCCTTTTGCAGGATCATGTGTGTGTTTATGAATGCAAACTGCCTAGTCAAGAACGAGCCCTGGCACGAACTCCTCTTCTCCCGAAGACGCAGCCAGGATCCTGGCCCACACCAGGTGCCCGACTCCCATCACATATAAGTATCTGGGCAAGACCTAGGTGAGAACCTGGAAGAATGTCCACCCACCGGCACACACAAGCCCTGATGCTCAGTATACCAACAGCTTTCGTTCGCTGCCCTGGTCTCTCTGGAGAAGGGTGGGACACTCCGTGCTCTCGCACACCCACTTCTCTTACTTCCCTGAATAGCTCTTAACTAACTTTCGCTGGCCAAAGAGACCCGTGGGGGAGGGGAACACAAGTCTTCCCTTTGGGGCAACTCCGCTCCTTTATTCAAAGCCACAGAGGCGTCCACATTTGCTAACGCCATCCTCTCCGGGAAGCCTCCCGCAGCCCTCCACCCCACATCTCGCTCCCTTCCCTGAATGCCTCCAACACTTCCGAGTTGCCCCATTCTCGTTTTTAAACACCAGGTACTTAAGCAACTTGTGGAGAGTGGGGGAATAACTGATAAACTTTACAAGTTAAACCACTTCCATCCCCACCAAGTTCCTTTCTGAGCACTGTGGGGGACTTTACCTCTATTTATTCCTCTTTGCAACCCGTGTGCACATGCCATTGAGCGATTTCCCTCTGGAAATGTTTATTTCGGAGGCACATTTCCATGTATGGACATCAGCAGCATGCCTGCCATTTCCAACGACTCTGCAGTGGGCCTTCACGTCACCAAGTTTCAGGTTTGCTTAGTCATTACAGGATGGCTGGGTATTTGGGCTGCTTCCAGCAAGTTGCTATTAAAAATAGCATTGCCGCCTCCCAGTTGCTTTTGCATTTAATCACCGGCCGCAGCTTCGCTGTTTAACTGTTTCCTGTGGTAGTCTTACCTACCTCCCCAGAGGGACAGATGTGGTTTAAACTTTTGTATCCCCCTCACTGCCCACAGTGGTGCGGAGCCCGAAGGAGAGCTTCATAACAAAAGAGCTAGCCACATCTCGAGTCCTTGCTACCTGCCAGACACTGGGTAAGCGTGGTCCATGTATTATCTCATTTAATCCTTGCTGGACCTCGTGTGGTAGGAGCCACTGTGATTCTCATTTTACAAGTGGGAAAACTGGAACTTCAAGTGAGTAGGTAATTTTCCCAGTTGCACCGCCGGGAAGAGGTGCGGTGTACATCTGACCCTGGTTATGGGACTCCACACACAGCTGCCTGGCCCGTCTCACTGAATTTACCTGGCACTGCAGGGGGACTCCGGGGCCCTCACGGCTGACACACAGCTTGCTAAGAATATTCCTCAAGATGAGTCCCACACAGGATCATGTGATTGAAAGTTACTCATGTGCCTGCACTGCTGATTCCAGGTAGACGGTCATGACTGGGTATCTGCCCTGCGACAGCCTGTCTGTCCCACCAGGCTCAAAGTGGACACTATATTCCCATTCTGTCTCCTGGGTCCACAGATGGAGTTTTCAGAACAGAGGACGTTCTGTTCTGATTCCTCTGATTCCTACTTGTGAGGGGAGAAGAGAGGCAGGAGTTATGGCCCTACGGTCCTCTGCACCTCAAATATTTCAGAGGAGAGAACTGCAGAGGTGCCCTCTGCCTCAGAAGCCCGAGGCCAGCACCAAATGGCCCTGTGGTGAAGGGCCACAGCCGGAGAACAAGAAAGGACAGAAGCTGGTTCCTTCTTTGAAACTCCTGTTTAGCCTGTTGGTTCCAACAGACCTGGTCAGGCTTCGGGGCCGCTGTGGTCCTTGAAGTCGTCCTCTACTGTCACCTGCTCAGTGCCGTGAAATGGAGAAGCACGCTGCCTCCACCCTCGTTGTTTATGTAGTCACCTCGTCCCAATCACATATGTCCTCTGACAATATGTCACATGCTCTGAAAAAAGTGGAGCTTTTCTCACCAAGAAGCTCCTGGAGATACTCAGAGACCGGAAGCCATTAGGGCTGGAAAAGCTTTTTCAATAGCTCCTGATTTGGCCACCTGCCTTCCAACAAGGGAAGGTTAGCATCCCCGTTTCCTACGTGAGACGGCTGAGTTCCAGAGGGATGGCTCGACCAGCTCCCTGATACGCTCACATAGCACATCCCGGAAGACGCCGATGGGGTGTCACAAACATGCGACATATGCGCTGGAATAGCCATCCAGCTTTATCAAACATTTTAAAATAGCATGATGTTTCTTTCTGATTGCAAAAGTAGTACGGTCTCATTTTAGAAACTGTCAAAAAGGAAAACCAAAGCTGTCATTCATCTCGTCACTTAGAGATAATCCAATATTGACACATTAATACTATATTTACACGCTTCTTCATGCACATGCTTTTTTACATAATTATGTTCATATACATAAAATGTTTGTAGCCTACTTTTCTCACTTCATAGTATCAACATTTCCCCTAGTTATGAAGAGATCTTTGTAAATATGCTTTTCATAGCTACATACATTGTGTTTGATATCAAGCCAACCTTTTCTTAAATATTTTCTCATATCATAGTTGCTCAATTTCAATTTTCTGCTATTATGAATAATTCCGGGATCAGCACTGTCAGCGTAAGCATTTTCTTCATTTTTGTGAATTTCCATAATATAGACTCCCCAGACCTGGAGTTACCTGGTCGAATGATGTGGGCACTTTGAAGGCTCTTGGCAAGCGGCTCTGCAGAGATGTGTTCTTTTGCACTCTTGCCAGCAGTGCAGGCTCCACCCCAACTGTCTCCAGGTTGAGTGTCATCATTAAAAATTTTAAAATACTTAATAAAATGATCAAAGCCCATCAGTGCCTTCAGTTATGATTTTCTCTGTGGCTTCCAGCTCCATTAGTCACTTGACTGATAATGACTCCATTAATGGAGAGTGTCCTATACACCAGACTCTGTGCTAAGATCTCACATGATCTTCCGAGCATCCCTGGTCAGGTTTTATTATTGCCTTTGCTTTGCAGATAAGAAACCGGAGACACAGAGAGGTTAAGTGAGTTGCCCAAAGCACACAGCTAGCCAATGTGAGACTTCAGTTAAAGAGTCTGTATCCTGTACCTGTGCTCCCACCATCAGTCCTGAATGCCGGAGCAAACCTGGGACCAGGCCTGGGCCGCTCTGCCCTGTATGGATCTCATTCCTTGTTCTGAGTGAGGAAGACATGAGGAGTTTCTACGTGGTTGCATCATGGGGAAGTCAGGGAGTTACCCTGCCAGGGTCAAACCAATAAAACCAGTAGCCACCTTCCACTCTGCTAACATATTCAGCTCCACAAAGCACTGAGCTGTTGGTGATGTGCCAAGCTCTCTGCAGGACTGAAGATCAGGAAAAACATCACTCTTTTTCTCAAAAGTTTACAAACTGGTGAGGGGTGACATTGTATAAGATGGACTATGGAAGGCATTGAAAGAGGTAAATTTTGAGGGTATTGTGTATTCAGAGAAAGGAATGACTGCTGATTGGAAGACACCTGGAGGACGTGCCATATAAGTTCCCTAAAGGGTGAGGAGAATTTCAGTTGGCAGAGACGGCAGGAGGGGACCCCGGGCAGAAGGCTTCCAGTGACCCAGAGGATGGAAGAGTGTTGAAGGAATGACAGAACGTTCCATGCGGGAAAGGAGGGAAGTTGATTTGATGGGTGGCGGTTGCCAAGCTTGATGTCTGTCCTTGGGGTAGGCTGCAAGACTGGGGGTTATAGCCACTGTCCAGAGGGACAGCGCCAAATGTGAACGGGAACAGAGGGGAGATCTTGAATTCAGGCAAGAGATGAAGAGACTTGACCAAAGTAGATGGGTGAGGGAATAGAAGAGAAACAACAGATTCCAGAAAGTTTATAACATGGAATTTATAAGACTGGATCATGGGGCTGAGAGAGTCACTCATGATTGCTTGACTTCCTGGCTCCTCTCTTTCCCCTGCCCCCACATCAGTCCGGTAGCGTCCACTGGCTCCGCCTGCATCACACATCCCAAGGGCATTAGACCTTCCAGCTGCTCAGCCACCACCCCACCTAGGACCCCTTCATGGCTTGTCCGCTTCATTGCATTCACGTCTAACTGACCTCTCAGCTTCTATGATAGCTGTCCCCACAACTTCTTACTGTGGTCAGAGTCAGGGGGATCGTGTGATTCGTTGTCTGCACTAGGACACTTTTGAAAGTGAAAGGAGGGAGTATAAATAATTACACCAGGCAAAAAGCATAAACCGGGAGAGTCCCGGGCAAACCTAGACGTGTGGACTCCTAGACAGAGGGATCATTTGCAAACGTAAGCTACGTCCTATCACTCCCCTGCTGAATGGCTTCCCTCTGCAATTAGAATAAAGCCCTGCGTCCTCACCCCTGATGTCTGCCTGATTTCACCTTCTCTTCTGCCCTCGCTTGCCCTGTGCTCTGACCACACAGGCCTTCTTTCAGTACCAAGAACTCACACCTGCCAATCCCAATGCCTGAATGCCCTCCCTCGATCTTCCTGAGCGGGCGCCTCCCCACCATTCACACCCACATGCCGCTCTTCCCAGACAGGCTTCTCTTGACCTTGCAATCATTCTCCCCTTCCACCCAGTCAATTCTCCAGGCCTTATCCCTATCTGAAAGTAAGTGCTTTACCAACTTCCAGTTTCAGCCCCAACATGAAAAGAACTTGGAAGTTGTCACGCCCATCCTAACAATAAGAAAAAGCTGGACACACTGAACGTTAATGTCTTTCTTTGGACTTATTAGGGAGCTGAGGCTGCTGGGCAAACTACTGCTCTGAAATCTATAGAGAAAGGTGAATCTAGAAAGTCCCAGCCAAGAGCTGATTACCCGAAGCAGAAGTCACTGGGCCCATAAACTGGTAGGGATACTTAACTGGTCCTTTGGATGAATTCTTGGAGGCTGAGTGTGACTAGTGTGTGAGCAACAAATTCCTTGTGACTGCAGTCTTAGGGGAACGCCACACTTTCTTGGGTTTTACCTCTAAGAACTTTACCAGGTTGTCATGTTGCAGATCTGAGAAAGATCCATGGCTCCGGCTGGGGTAAAGGACGAGTAATCTTTGTGAAATATAGCAAATCCTTGTGAAATATAGCAAAGCATTCTCTGGAACAAAGACCTAACCTCAGGGCAAAGGCGTTACTGCAGGAGCCCTGTACAAGACCGGTGGGAAGGGCAGCCCTTCCAGCCCAGAGTCTTCTGGCCTTCCTGTCTCACTTAAGGGGGATGGTACTTCACACAAGAAAAAAGCACTTATGAAGGTCACTTACAGGCACATGCCCAGTAAAGGACTGACATTTCATTGGAAGGTTGTAGCACTCCCCCTCATGTACACCAACAGGATTCCATGTAATAACGGTGGGTTGCAGATGAAATAGCTTCAAGATAGACTCTCTGAGGGGGAAGACTTAGGGAAACCCAAAGTCAAGAGGGAGAGAAAAAGCAAACACAGGGACACTAGAGAAAACATCAAACAAAGCCAACTCTTTGCCAGATTACCATAAATCCTTACGTAAGAGTCTGACGTACCTCAGCTCCTATTACCCAATATAGCTTGTCCAGCTTTCAACAAAAGACCATAGTCCCACCAAAAACCAAGGAAAACACAGTCTGAAGAGACAAAGCATCAAAATTAGGCTCAGATATAACACAAATGTTAAAAGTGATTAATCAGGGAATTTAAAATAATTACGATTAATTTGTTAAAGTCTCTAATGGGAAAAGTAGACAACATGCAAGAACAGATGAGTAATATAAGCAGAAAGATAAGAAGCCTCAGAAAGGAAATGTTAGAAAAAAAAAAAAGCTCTAACAGAAAATGAAGAATGCCTTGGATGGGTTCATCAGTAGATTCAACAGATGTGAGGAAAGAATCAATGAGCTTGAAATATAAAAATCCAGAACATCCAAGAACTCTGAGAGAATTACAGAAGGTGTAACACACACATGATTGGAATGCCAGAAGGAGGAGAGAGCAGGACAAATATTTGAAGTAATAACGACAGAGAACTTTCCAGAATTAATGACACACAGTAAACCATAGATCCAGGAAGCTCAGTGAAATTAAACTAGCTCCTTTTGTGTTTGTCGGTTATTGCCTGTCCCCCACTCACGTGTACGTTCCAGGAGAGCATCATTCTTGTTCATCGCTCTGTCTGGCATCCAAACAGAGCCGGGCACATAGCAGTTGCTCAGTAAATGTTCACTGGATGAATGAAGGAGTCAAAGTGGTTTTGAGCCTGGGTGCTGGCAGACTGGTTCCATAGCTACAGAGGTACAGAGGCCCCACAGCTCACAGGACTGTGATGCCCTAGGTGCCTCTTTCTTGGACTTGGCATCCTTCATTCAGCAGACCATGAAGACTCCTGACAACCAAAAGGGCACCTGCCTGGGTGGACAGCCAGGTGAACCCAGCTCATCAAGTGTCCCTACACTTGGGCATATGACCTGTGATCTGCTAGGTTCCCCTGTAGTCATTATGCCAGTTTGGGCCACCATCGCCTCCTACCTAAATGACAACTGCAGCCTCATGACCCACCTGCCTGATTCTAGCTCTAGTCCCCCTCTGATCCATTTTCCACACTTTAGCTAGAGTGGTCTTTATCAGCAAAACTATCAATCCTTTTATTTTCTCACTTCAAACATTTTAACAGCCGCGTATTACATTTGGGATAAAAGTTCCAATTCCTGAGCATGACACCCCAAATTTTTATTATTTTACCTGCTATCCCTGCCAGTGTCACCGATGGTTGCAGCCCCAGGACCATCCCCACACCTGCACCCCCACTTCAGTCCTTCGGAATTATTTGCTGTTCTCAGAGGTGCCCCCTTAAAGCTTTTGTGCTGATTTTTCTGCTTCCTTCCTTCGCATTCCTGGCTCCCCACCCCTGTACCTGATTAACTAGACCATCCTTTTGCCTGAGGTTGAGGGCCACTTCCTGAGGAAACCTTTGTGCCCCACACCCCAGTCTGAGGCGTACCCCCCTGATGGGCTGACCTCTGTTGTAGCATTTCTCACACTATACTTTTACTTCCTATTTCCTTATATCACTGCTCCCCTCGAATGTAAGCTCCCGAGGGAGTATTATCTAAGACTTGGAACTGAGGTACAAAGATGACTTCTTATCTAAGGCCAGTCAGGACACCACCTATGAGCCTGCGGTGTCTGGCTTTCTAGGGAAACCTGTCTTGTCTGACAGCTTGCTGTTGATCAGCGCCCAGATACTAAGTTACACATAAACTTGTAGGAAATGGATCCATTGCAAATGATTTCTGACTGGTAGAAGACTTATTGCAAATGTTAATGTTTTTGTTAACATTTGAACCTAAACTGCTTTTGAATATAATTTTGAAATCTGATTCCCTCACTCCTTTTCCCACTGTCTCCCCCTCTCTATACACATACATATGTCTGTGTGTATGTGTCTTTTTTCTTCTAGCCTCTTCTGAACTAACATTATCATCCTGTTGCTTCTGTCTTTCACCATCTAATGAATTGCATAAGCCTTTGGCATGTGCTGTGAGGAGTGTGGTCAGCTGGCAGCGTCTAGATATGGTGCTTTCTGATCCACTGCCACTTTTATGCCACAGTGAGGCCTGGCCAGTGACCCAGCGCAGCGGGGTCCTGGAGCCTGGTCATTCCTGCCATGTCCTCGAAAGGGCAATCTCTGCTCTCGGGGCTCCCCATGGGTTGGCCACAACTTTCTCAGAGCTGCCCCTCAGTCTAAGGCTCTTTCTTCCACACCTCCGTCCTGCCTCCCTTCCAGGTATCAGACCTCCATCATCATCCGAAGGCTCTCCCTGCCTCCTCCTGCTTCTTCTGTCTTTTTCCTTATCCCCAATAAATGTTGTGCACGTCCTGGTACCTGTTTCCTGGAGGCCCCCAATATCACCTGTGCTCACCATAGGATTTTTTTTTCAGCTTTTTGAAAATTATGCTTTGGCAGTAAGTCAGACACAATCGTTTGTACCATTTTAGCATGCATATCTAGCATAGCTTTATAGCAATGGCAGGTGCTCAGTAAATCTTTGCAGAATGAATGAACAAGAAAGAAATCTTTTTGCTTTTAGAGGCTTGTGTGTGCCAGGAGAACCCCGTGGTCTCGGGTGGAGTGGAGCCGTGATCTTAAGGTAAGCGGGGCCGTGTTGCTTCAAAGCAACTAGAAATGCCTCTGAATCACCTTCAACTCTGACCTGCTTTAGCGTCTTTCATTTGAAAGTGCCCATGTCTCGCACATGACCTAATTTCTCCTCACGGAGTCCCTGCCAGGGCAGAAAGGGGGCAGGCATGTGACAGACAGGACGTGAGGAAACCGACCTGAGTAGGAGAGATAGTGTGACCTGCCAGGACCGAGAGGAGCTCAGGGCACAGCAGCGAGGCCTCCTGACACCAGGCCCTCCTGTGACTATGCCCCCCAAGTGGCCACTGAGCTGTGGCCCCAGTGATCACTCAGGCCAGGCCGAGGGCACCAGTGGGTGGTGGTGGTCCCAGCCACTGGGCTGAGTGGGACGCGAGCCCATTTCTTCAGAGCCCTAGGGGACAGGGAGGAATTGGAATGTTAATTTGAAAATTCTCCCTCATAGTTCTGACAGGTACAAAATCTATGAAAACCTGTATTTAAAATTATATTTCTGATCCTGCCATTTTCTCTGGTTATTCAGCAAGTTGAATAGATGAGTATGCATCATCCCCAAGTATGGCTAATTAAATATTTGATAAATAGAAGTTAGTGCTTGTCATCTGGAGAGAGCTTTCCTGACATTAGCTAATTGATTCTAAGAAAGGTAGCACCTTCATTCTATAGATGGCAAAATTGGCAAAGGGAAAGCATTGAAAGAAGCCAAAAAAAAGTGTGTGTATGGGGGAAGGGATACTTATACAGAACCGCGACCTTGGGGGCCGTTTCATTTGTGTAATTTCTCACTGCTTGAGTCACTGCAATGCTGGCTCTGTGGATTTGCTTCTGGGAACATTCCCTGAGCCCTGGGGAGGGGCAGATGGAAAGGAGGCTGCAGGATGGCAACTCCACACCCAGGGTCACTGGATTCAAGTTCTTTGTGCTGGAAATAATTTAACGAGTGGAGCTGGGGTCACTCGGGGTCAGCTAGGGTCTTGAGGATATGGTCCCATCCCACTCCAGGGCCTACGAACTGGCGCTGGCTTTAGTAACCATGACTCAGGTCAAGGGCTGGGAGGGGCTCTCTTGCCCGACTCCTCGGTTTCTGCTGATGAGCAACAGCGCCACCTGCTGGCCCTACAGATCTTTTCTCAGCACTGTGGACCTTGGGCCAAGGGCCGTTTTTCTTCTCTAATTTCCATATTTCCTTCCCTGGCCAGTTGCAGCTAGAAGTCCTGGCTTCTCCAGCTGCAGGAATGTAGCTGACAGGTTTCAAAATGTCAAAATTATTATTTTGAACATTAATATAAATTATTTCAAGTTATATAAATTGGTCAGAGGACCATTTCGATAAAATCAACAAACACATCACCCTAACTCTAGCACTCCTGGATTAAAATTAGTGTTAATGAAGAAATTAAAGGCTTGACTGACTAGCCAGTGAGAATGAGGTCTTATCTATACCAGCAGGAGCTGAAGATTTTCTGGAGGGACTGAGGGAAGCTCTTGGGCTGTTAGTGGGTTGCAGGGGCCTTGTCTCGAAGCTGTGTTTGCATAGAAGCACTGTTTTCTTCTTTTGGCTGTGCAATTGTTGAAGAAAGGCTGGGGAAAGGAGGAGCTGATGGAGAGAGACCATAGGACTGCCACAGTCACTGAGCATGGCTTTGTGAAGACCCCACCTGAGGATTTGGTCATCCTGCCACTACTCCCACTCAGGGTCTCAAGGGCAGTGTGGGGGCTCCATCTGAATATTTTACTCCCTCCAAGTGAACAGAGATGGAGAAATCTCCATTTGTTCTCCTAAACAGTGTAACAAGTTCTGAGTCACTCCCTAGGCCTACATGTCCTTTCTTATATAAAGCAAGGTGACTCAGCTTCTGGTTCCTGCCCTGCTACTCAGCAGGAAGTCAAGCAGAAGTTGCTGACCGTGGACACCGTAAAAAACCCTGTCCACACAGATGCCCAAGTGGGGACTGGGGACATTGGGTTCTAAAGTGAGTGAGGCACAACCCTTCTGCAGCTGGAGTCGGGAGAGAGGGTGGCCATCTGTCTCCCACCCCTTAGAACCAGCAGAGTCAATCAATGGAATGAGGGAGCTAGAGCCTTTCTTGCTCCATCCAGCTGCTAGAGATGATTCTCCCGACTGCTCTCTGAGGTTCTGGAGCCCTGCACAGAGGGTCCCACTGGGAACGAGAGGACCTGCCTTGAGGACAGCTGGCCCATTTCCCTCCACCTTCCACATACTGGAGTCATACTGAAGATGAAGTGGAAACTTTCAGTGATGCAGCTTTGGATTTCTAAGATGTGGGCTGAGTCCTGCAAATGAGGCCAGAGTTGGATATTGCCTGAGAAAGAAGCATAATGCCATGTCACCTGCTAAGTTCGTATGTAGACAATGGTCCCACAGTTCCTGCTGGTGGAGACTTGAGGCCCCATGAAGCCTGAATGTCTGAGGCTGCTCAAGCGTCAGTGGGGTCCCCATCTTATTTCTCTGGTAAATTGTACCATTGAGTGGTCTGGCTGACACGGGCAAAGATTTTTCAAGATCGTAACCTTCCTACATTATTGAACAATTGCTATGTGGCAGTGCAGTGCTTGGCACACATTGTCCTATTTCATACAACCTCGTTTGCGATAGTGTGGGGAAAGAGTCCCAGAGAGCAGTTTCCAGGCTCTCGGCCTCATGTGGAAAGGTGCTGGCTCGGGTAATAGATGGCCATCAACTGTGACTAGTTGGCCATCAGCTGTAACCAGTTAGCCATTAGCCACTAATATAATTGCTGTGGCTAAGCTAGCAAGCGTGGATTGCAGCTAGCAAGGTTGGTTGGTTGGTTGGCAGAGAAGCGGGCGGTGCATTGCACATCCCGTGGATCCTGCCTCCTATGTCTGCAACCCAGCCACCAGCAAGACTATAGTGGTATGACTCCCCTACCTATGGCTCCGTGGGTGTTCCTTTTTGGCCTCACCATGTCCTGCGTTCTTATGTGGGGAACAGGAGCTGAGACCATGCATGACAGGTAGGTACTGGCATTCTCAGCCCTATTTTATAGACGTGAATGAAGCCGGGGCACAGAGAGGTTAAGGAACTTTCTCAAGCTCAACAGCTACAAGTGGCAGGGCAGGGTTGGCAGTCTGCGCTCCTCTCCCTGTTTGATTGTCCTCCCTCTGTTACTGTATTTGCAGTGCCAGCAGCCTCTCCAACATCAATGGCAGTGGGTGGTAGGGGACACATGAGCAAATTGGGGTCCTTTTTAATACTTGAAAGAGTCAAACTTTGGGTCAGAGATCATGAGAACTAGTATCTGCTTTCTTTCAGCCATGTGGAGGTGGCAGGATAGAGTAGAATCAGAGGCAAAGTCAAATTCAACCTCTACCATGTACTAGCAGTGGGAGGATGGGTCAGGAACTTGACCTTCGAGGAACTTGACCTGCACTACGGACACCACGAGCACCTCGCAGGGCTGCTTCCCAGATATAATGGGATTGCTCGGAGAAAGCTGGCACAGGACTGGGAGTGTGATGACGTTCCCCTCTTCCCCAAGTACCTCCTAAAGGAGAGACGATAATGGGCTTTCGTGGGCCTCGTTACTCAATCATCATCACAGGCAGATGGAGCACAGATGACAGAGTCTGGGTATAGTCTCACACCTCTTCTGCCACGACTAGGTCTGCTCTCTCAGCCAAGTCCCTGGAGATTGCATCTACAATGTGCCCAGTCTGTCTCACAGGGCTATGCAAGTATATAGATGTTTTGAAAAGGACCCAAATTTAAAAAGCATTTAAATTTAACGCTTAAAGTAGCAGCATAAGTACAGGATTCAGAAACTTGGGTTTCAATGCAACAGAATAATATCTAGTCGTCTGGAGTATCTTCTGTGATTAAAGCAACATTTGGCAGAGCCACCTCGTCCTGGATTTCTGCAAAAACAGCACTAGTGGGTAGAAAACCCTTGGCCAACGTTTCCTGTGGACTATGTTGTCTGTTGAAAATTCGGAAATTCTTTCTATGAAGACTAGACTAGAAGGGGATTGAATGAAGCCAACACCTTTAATTATTTGAATACACAAGCCATAAGTGCTGGCGCACAGTGTGAGGTAAGCAGGTAAGATGAGACCAGGGGGTTCTGGAAACAAACACACTGGGTCACAGTGCGCATGGGGAGCTGCCCACTTGGCTTAATGCATCCTGGAGCCCAGAGGAGTCAGTCCTGGATGTTGCTGCCAGCTCATCCTCTCATCTGAAAACGTTCTTTGCCCTGGACCAATCGGCCTGTCCATTTCCAACTTTGTTCTCCCTTGATTGCACCTTCCCTTCAGCCCATAGTCTCTAATTGCTATTCCCCTATCCTGCCTGTATCACAGTTGGGAGACTTGCATACACTACCTCTCCATCTCCCCTTTCAAAATCTTCCCCTTTGGGGCTATTGCCTGATGTTACCCAGCTGCAGTGAGAAATCCCAACAGTCAGTCCAGGCCCACCCAGGTGGCACTTCCTCCAGGAAGCTGCCCTGATTGCTCCCTCTTCCCTCTTCCCTCCAACTGGAATTCTCGCTTTGCACTCTGTAGTAGTTGCCCAGAGCTACTGTAACAAAGTACCACAGACTGGATGGTTTAAACAACAGAAATTTAATGCCTCACAGTTCTGGAGGCCAGAAGTCTGAAATCAAGGTGTTGGCAGGGTGGGTTTCTTCCGAGGCCTCTCACCTTTGCTTGTAGATGGCTGTCTTCTCCCTGTCTTTTCACGTTGCCTGCCCTCTATGCATGTCTGCCTCGGTATCCGCATCCCCCCTTCACATAAGGATGCTGGTCATGCTGGAATTAGGACCCACCCTAACGACCTCATTTGATTCGATTACCTGTAGACTATCTCCAAATAGCGTCACATTCTGAGGGACTGGGAGTTAGGACTCTAGCATATCTTTTCCCCCCCTTTCTTTTGAGGCGGGAGGGGAACACAATTCAACCCACGATAGATTCCCGTGGCTTCTTGCCTTATCCTTTTTGGGGGATGCTCAGCATTCTCTCCTCCCTGGAATGCATGCTCCTTGTGGTGTCAGAACCTGGATATAACTCACGTGTGTATTCTCCGGGGAGCCTTACACTTTGCACACATTCATAAATACAGGAATGAACAGATGGAAACACAGTAAACACAAATGCTGCTGGATGAATATGGACCACTGCCATCATGACAGTGGTCTAGGGTGTAGAACACATGATGCTAGAAACACATGTCAGTAGACGATGTGGCCGCCAGTGTGGGGGCATCTGACCTGTGGAAGGACACTGCCCAACGGCCAGAAAAATATCTTTCCCCCAGGGACCTGAAATGTCATCATTGACAAATGATGTGCCATGCCAGGTCTTTGTGATTCCTGGTTTAAAAGAACAGAACGGCCTCCTTCAGAAAGAACAGGTGTTGGGACTGAAAGGAACCGCTAAAGCTGAGGATGGAAGAAGACGGGGAAGGAGAGGTAGGGTGCCTAGTTTATTATCGCCTCCTAGAATGAACCCTGCACTAATATAATGACTTACAGTTGCCAGGTGCATTGTTTAGTTGCTTGCTTTCTTCGCATGTGGAAACCGCCAATCAAAAAGTGCCGGCCATACTGTGTCCTCCCTGTCCCATTTTATTTTTCTGTGCTTCCATATAGGCATAAGTCTCCTTGTTCAGTTGTTGTTCAGCAGTTCTTTATCTTTATGGAGCTAACACATCCTGTTATGACCATTTCAGGATGGATGCTAAAATGGTATTCAGAGGGTCAAGTTAGACTTAATAATTCAGTGAGATTTAATAACAGGCAATTTACGTCAGCTTCCAGATCATACATGTCAGTTCCAATAGCTCCCCTAAGAGATTTCCCGAGCTCCATGGCATTAGGTGTCAAGGACATTTCCTACCACTCTGATGAGCCTGTGAAGGACGGTTAAGCAGAGGGGTTTTGAACACCGCTTGCCAGTACTTCAGCTTGCATTCATTTCTGCGCCTGTAGCTTTCTTTTCAATGTCAGCAGCATGGTATGAAAGCTCCACAGAGGACTAGTTCATTATTAAGAATGAGGGGTGCTGGTCTGTTCATCTTTCTTTCCTATTAATCTTTAAGCATCAGCATTATGTATCATGCATTCAAATGGTGAAAACTGTGGGGTATTTCCATACAAACTCAACACCCGCCGCAAATCCATGGTCCTGATTATAGGAACACCAAATCTCTGGTGTTTTCCCCCTGCAACTCCATCTTTCTGATCTAACTCTTGGGGTCCGTCTCCTGTAGGTGATCTAAAGCAGCCCTAACATCCTTTCTCTGAGGTAGAAAGAGCTGGTGCATGCAATGTAATAATGCATTTACTTTCAAGAAGTAAAGTAGGAAGATTTCTTTGGGTCGGAGGCCACACCAGTACAGTCAATTTTCCAATGTTTGCGTTTGAATCGTTACCTTGATCTTTCGCTTGTTGCTGTTCGCCTGACACTTACCAGTCACTCACTACACTGCTGTCCAGGAAGGCTTTGTACAGAGGCCTGTTTTAAGGCTTCTCACCTTTACTATGGATCTGAGACCACGAAAGGCCTGTGACATTTACCAGACAGAGATAATGACACAAATGGGTATAATATTTGGTCTCATGTGATCTGTGTAACGAGGTATAAAGTGAGAATAAAAATATTATTAAAATAATAATATTTAACAGTTTAAAAAAACAAAAGCAAGGCCCGTGAACACGAGTCCCCAGGTCCTCTCTCTGGGCCCAGGTGTGATGCTGCCCCCCCTTACTGAGGAAGGTGGAGATTGGGGGAGGCAGTGATTTGGGCTGTCACATTGTGCCCCACGCGACCCCAGAACCTCAGACACACGCAGATAAACGTCCAAGGACCAGTGTCTGGACCGTGTTGTTAATAGGAAAATGAAGATGCTGAAGCACAATTGCAATTTTTCTCTTCAAAAACACAAGAGCATACATCTATCTCTATGTTAGTAGATACAAAGAAAAATCTAGACTACAAATTATTGAAGTACTTATATTTGGGAAGTGGGGACTGAGATGCTTTCCTTGACCAAATTTTGTCAGGCTCCTCTGAGCCTGATTAGGCCCTGTCATTGGGCCTGTCCTCCACAAGTCCACTTTCAGCAAAAATCCTGTCATGTAGATTTAGCCAGATCCCCCACCCTTGACATCTGATGTCATCTGGCCAGGTCCCTTGTCCGCTACCATCCCCCAGGGGATCTGCCTTCAGCAAAAATCCTGTTAGGGTGGTTTACTGAGAGTCCCCTGTACCCTGATCCTCATGTTTCCTGTTACTAATTATCCATCCACTGACTGCCCGCCTCTGCTCCTCAGCTATAAATTCTCACTTTTCCTTGTATATTCGGAGTTGAGCCCAATCTCTCTTGCCTACAGCAAACCTACTGCAGGGGTCCCTATACTTTTTGTGACAGCCCTGAATTAAGTCTGCCTGTCTTAACAAGTGTCATGGATAATTATTTCTTTAACAGTGGGAGAACCTGATTTTCAATTCCTAGTTTATATATCCTTACAATGTCTGCATTTTTCATGTTGCTTAGTGTTACTATTTTTCAAAAGAGCTTTCTTGGGGTATAACGTATATGCCATAAAATACACCTACGTAAGTAGGCAATTCAATAAGTTTTAGTACTTTTATAGACTTGTGCAACCATCACAACCCAGTTTTGGAACATTTCCATCTCCCTAAAGGGGTTCCCTCTTGCTATTTGCAGCTGAACCTTCACTGCCACCCTCATCTCCAGCCACCACTGATCTGCTTTCTGTCTGAATCGCTTTGCCTTCTCGGGAAATTTCATACACCGCAGTGCCCTCTTATCTAGGGGAGATACACGCCAACACCCCCAGTTGGTGTCTGAAACTGCGGATAGTACCAAATCCACATATACAATGTTTTATCCTATACATATGTATCTATGATAAAATTTAATTTATAAATTAGATATTGATAATATTGACAATAACTAATAACTAAAGATATTGACAATAACTAATAGAACAATTGTAACAATATACTGTAATAAAAGTTATGTGAATGTGGTTCTCTCTCTCTCTCTCTCTCTCTCTCTCTCTCTCTCTCTCTCTCTCTCATAACTGATCTGATACTGCAGAAGGCTGCTAAGTGACTAATGGTGGGGAGAGTACCCAGCAGAGAGACACTGGACAAAGGGAAGATTCATGTCCTATGCAGGACAGAGCAGGACGGCACAAAATATCATCACACTACTCAGAAAGGTGCACAATTTAAAACTTATGAATTGTTTATTTCAGGAATATTCTATTTAATATTATCAGACCACAGTTGACCATGGTGGCTGAAACGGCAGAAAGCAAAACGGTGGATAAGGGGGGAAGGCTGTAAATGAAATCTAACAATACGTGGCCTTTTGTATCTGTTTTTTTTTCACTTTTTGAGGTTTATGCACGTTGTAGTGTTACCCGCAGTTTGTTCCGTTACCTGTTGGATAGCATGCTGTTGTATAGATGTACCACATTTTGTTCATCCATCTCTCAGTTCATGGACAAGTGGGTTGTTTACAGGTGTGGTCTATTATGAATGCTGCTAGGAATATTCTGTGTAGACAGACGTGTTACTTTGTTAACCAGAAAGAAAGAAAAAAACAACAAAAGTAAAGGATCCAAATGGATTCTGAAGTTGTTTCTGAAATGCATTGCATTTTATCAAAATGGGTGCTCTATGAGTAGGGCTAAAGTTTTAAAATAAGGAGACAAGGAAGTGGGCTCCTGAGTAGGCTTTCCCTGAAGCTGACCCGGGAACAGCCCAAGGGGAACAAATAGGGACAATAGTTCCACTCCTCTGGGAACTGCTTATATTCATATGATTCCTCGAAAACCTCAGGAAACACAGTTTCTCGTCTATCCCACTGCAACTCTGATATCAATCGCAACCCAAACATCAGTTCCCCTCTTTAAAAGTCCCCTCTTCCAAAGCAGTAAATTAAGGAAATACCAATCACCTGACTTTGTTGTGTTTAATAAAAGTTCACCACAGTGCTTTGCTCTCACAGTGGCTCTGGAGAAAGGCCTGAAGCATTGGTACAACATAATTGGCTGAGTTGTTAAGATCAGCAATTCAAGTTTTTAGGCTGGGGCCTTTCCCAGCATGCAAAGGTCCAAAGTCCCAGCGATGAAAGGAAAGGGATCAGGAAAACCACATATGCGTTAGAGAGGTTGCCCTACTGGCTCTGTGACTCCTTCTCTCTTCCTCGTTGCTTACTACCTATGGGACATATACTCTGAGCCCTCTGTCTCCTTTCCCTTCCACACTTATTTCTTTGGAAGGTTCTACTCGTTTTGGTTTAATCTATAATTTCTAGGTGTGCGGCTCCATTCTTGAACTTCACCTCTCATCTTTCCTATGCCAGCTGCCATCACGATAATATTAACACCAGCAGGTACCTAGCAGTTCACAACATTCAAGGAGCTTCCAGCTGATCCTCAGCAAGAATCAATCCTATGGTATAGGCAGCAGCAGGACAGCTTTTTTTTTAAAACAAAAAACAAATGGAAATTAAGGTGAGGCAGTTCAGTGACTGACCAATATCACAGTCAAAAGGTGGTGGCACCAGGGGTGGGTTACAGTCCCACGGTAGGGGCACACAAGTAAGTGACAATGTTTAAGGCAAATGTGCTGTTATCCAATCCATTAAACTTCAACCAAAGTGGGGGTGTAAGAACTCATAGTAAGTCTATAGAATTTATTCAAAACCATGGATTTGGGATTTTAAGGACACATGAGCCTGTGACGTTTTCTGGCTCATTTTTAAATTTTCTACATGCCTTGTGTATTCAGTATTTTAAAAAGGCACCAAGATCCTGAATTTGAGATGTAGGCATAGTTGTAGGATAAAGAGCTTCTGTTGAATGATGATTTGCAAAAATATGTCTTCAACATAGTACTTAGAAGTAATTTTATGAGTGGAATATCTATTTAGTCTTAGGATCGTGTATAAAATCTTGCCCTAAACGAAATTAATAGATCAGTTAATATTTAACGGTGAAATACTGGTACTAGGTTAACATGTATAAAGAATATTTTTCAGAAAGGAACATGCTGGGAATTCAATGTGAACCAATCAATTAATTATTGCGTTTATTCTGAAGCTTGACTTTTGGAGTCCTAGATCGCAAAATGACATGTTTAATGTTTACAACAGGTATTAGAAATTGAGATGTTTTTTATTTCTACTATTTTAGAGTAAAATTTTAGATAATGTTCCAAACCACCATCAAAAAATGCAGAGCAAACTTTTCTGTATATAAACTGTACATAAAAACAAGGCACTATACATTTTTGGGAGATATGAAGGTGGAAAGGTGGATTCGCACAGGTTCCATGCCAGGAAGTACACATTTTTTGTTCATTTTAGCACCGGAAGCAGCACTCAGAACAAGTCAGACCTAATGCTGAAGGAGACATTTCTGAACACATGTGAGGATACGTATTGGTGGCAGAGCTAATTCCATCTACCTTTTAATATTATTTTGACACCAAAAAAACAACAACAAACAAACAAACACAAACAAAAAAAACCCTTAAAAGTGAATGAATACATAGTGCTTTGTTAAATACATATTTGATTTATATGGTGTTTATATAAATATATATATATTTTAGAATCCACAAGCTATCAAAATAATACTTTATAAAGAGAACTGCTTAAAAAAATTAGGCAACGCTTAGCTGGAACAGGAGGGCAGTGCTCTCGCGGCTGTTGGGAACCGCTGCATAAGTGCACCTATGGATGGTTTTAATTACATTACCTGCTGAATCGTGGAAAGAGACTTCCGAAGAGTTCTCTTAAACATTTACAAAATACACAACTCCAGGACAAGCAGTAGAGCTAATAACTTCAGGGTTTGAAAACTCTGATTAAAAAATATTTTTAAAAATACCAGTCCAAAAACTATCCATTTTCCTGGTCCAATGGTATTGAAAGTGACAACAGAGGTTCCGCCAGCAGCATCTCTCCGCTCAGAACAGACCTTTTGCTTTTTTCAGGTTCACCTGCTTCCAGGCGGGCAGTGCACTGTATTCCTCTCTTGTCATGTCTAGTGCAAACTGGAAGAGTCGGGAGAAATGCCCAGAGCTGAGTAAGAGGACTCTCGTACCAGCCCAGTGTGTGGCTTAATTGCTGTCCCACCTGCAGAAACACTTACCTCAAAGTCTTCATCAGTGAGATAAATCTCAAGCTTTAGAGGGTCAACTCCCTCGGGCAGTGGCCTGGCCAGGAGATCTGCCAGTGGATAAATGGTTTTACAGAGCTTGGCTAACACGTCTTCCACAAGAGTGATCTGGTTGGAAACTTCCGTATCCTAGAGAAGAGGAAGGGGCAGAGAGGAGAATTCTGTGTCCCACATGTGACCATGCTCTACTATGTGCTTGCAAATGCACAACCCTGTCTGAGCCCCACACCAGCCTGGAGATACTGGCTCTCGGGGAAACAGGGCTCTGAAGTGGAAAGGAATCGCCCAAAGTCCCTCGGTTCTTCCAGCAGACTTTAGATATCTTCCCACTGCAAGTTTCAAACAAATCCTCAGGGCTGCCCCAGAAATAAAAGTTTAGGGAATATCATCACATGGGTGATTTATGGCAGAATATTAAATTTGAAGTCTGAACACCAGAAGCATCCAAGTAATGGGATCTGTTTAAAGTATTTAAAAATAATTAACCTTAAAAGGACCTGCACTCCCCCTTCTCCCCACAAGCCCCTGTTTCTTAATCCATGATAAAGAAAAAGGTGGTCAGAAAATACATGTAGAATATGCGGGGGCTGAAACAAGATTTTTTAAAAACCTCTGTGCATTTAATCTGAATAGGTTATTCCAGTAAATTTTCTTTCTCTGTTAAAGTTGGGATCCCAGGTTGGCTGCCCTCCTTTTGGGTGGGTGGGAGGAGTGAATGGCTAACAATGCAGCATATACCGTGTAGACTAGCAGGCAAGAGGCAGGTTTCAGAGCCAGCCTGAGCCTGAGACTTGGGGCAAGCTACTTCATGTTCTGTGCCTCGGCTCCTTCACGAGTAAAATGGGGATAATAATGATTCTTAATGGACTGTTGTGAAAATTAAAGGAGAAAATCAGTGTAACATGGAGCGGTGCCTGGCGCAGAGCGAGCTCTCCGTGAATCCTAATTATTATTACAATTTGTCAGTGTGGGACGCCTGACTGTTCACTGGCCGGAACCCCACAGGCCTGCCCAAGACATTGCTCAGCCCACCGCCAGCTCCCAGTGATGGAGAGTGTGCACAGAAAAATGGCCCTGATTTACATCCTTGAACTTAGACTGCGGAGACAGTGTTCGGATTCCCTAGAGGTTTGAAGTTTCATGGATCACACATTTATTGTGAAGAGAGCCCTCTCACTGCGACTGTGTTGGTCAGCAAACTGCCTCAGCCCCAAACTGTGTAAATCAAGTCCTTTTGGCTAAGAAGAGAGGGTAGGATCAGCAGTGATGCTTGCGCTGTGAAACAGGCTCGCTCTGTTGTTAAGCAGCAGTGAACTTTTCTGTTTTTGTTTAAACTTCTTCAGACCTCCTATAAACTACACTCATGTCATCTCCCACCCTACACACAGAAAAGCAGTTCTCCTACAGTAAGAAAACCAAAACAAATCTATTTCCCACCCAACCAAAAGCACCCTTGAACTTGCTATTGTTAGCAATGTTAAAAACTCATAAATTAAACAATTCTACATAACTGTAGGCAGCTTCCTTTTTTCTGTGTAGTTGGAAATGATAACATTCTGGTTCATAATAGAGATTCTGATAAATGCCTCATGTGGTATTACCAGGTAGTCTCATAAAAGGCAGTATTAACGTGATTAATACTGTGAGCTGTTCTTTATCAGCGGTGACTCACAGTACAGCCATTCCCTTAGTTATTTGTACATGTTAATTCATCACGGGGTTATTTTGTGTCTCCTGTAAAATAAGGTCAACATCTGAAACATGAGGATTTTGCTGTGCTTTATATGGATCTTGAGAAGCAATACATTTTTAGCTAACAGAATGAAGAGACAACAGCTTTTATTTATGGATATTTAATGGATAATTAATTTTACCTTTGCTTTTAGGATTTTTAACCTGAGCTCCACGTGTAGAAAATTACCAAAATACTTTGCTTGATTTCTCCTTAGGCCTTTCCTCTTCCTAAACTAAATTTATGTAGATTTGTTAACAGGTTGTAAATGAAAAGACATGCTCTCACTTTGAAAATGCAACTTAGATGCTTCTCCCCAATGTAAAGTCCATCCATGATCCGAAAGGCAGGGAGCTAATTAGGTTGGTGCAAATGTCATTGTGGTTTAAAAGGTTAAAAATAATTGCAAAAACCACAATGACTTTTGCACCAACCTAATACCTTCACAGGGGAGTGTGCTCACCATTTCTGTGATCTCAGCGATGTCCTCTCTGTGCTCCCAACTGGGAAACATATTGGTGAACGTCAGAGGCTCCAGACCAGCGTGGATCAGGTAAGATTTGGGGGGAGGCTTCTTGATATTTTTTCCTGCAGTTACATAGAATGCAAGTGTCAGAAGATCCAGGGAGGGCCTAGAGACTCTATCTTTGTTTGGATCTCTTGACTTCATGTTTAAAACGGAAGTTATGGGTAGTTCATAACAACACATGTATGGTGTTTATATAACATGTTATTTTTTTGCATATGACAATGTATAAAATTGCATGTAATCAACCTGACGACTTCCTGAACATAACAAAATGCTTCTGGGTCCTTGGATGGGAGAACGCCTTTCTCTATGGCTTCTGGGTGGGGCCCTTTCTTCTTCCTGTCCTCACTTGGAGAAATATTCCTCTGACTTTTTAATCCAGTGATTTGTTAAGTTCACTGTGGATTAAGTGCCATTTTATAAGCCACTTTACCTTAAACATTTGGGGGGAAGTTTAATAAGTTATTTATTACTAAACAGCTTTCAAGAAGGAATCCATTGTACACTCGGTGACACTAAACTAATCAATAAAACCTTAAAGATTTAGGTAAGAAATTACTGCCATCTTCATTTTATATAAAAGACCACAAATTTTAGGTGGACAGTACAGTAAAAAACCATGAACTGACGATAGATTTTTCTTTTTAGATGTCATACCAAAAATAATAATGAATGGTAACAAGGTTGCCATTGGTTTTTCAGCCTTTGTGGGGCAGTTTTCTACTCCCCGACAGTGTGAAGCTGTGTGCAGTAGACAGTGTGCGGGTGGAGGCCAACGTGTCCCCTGGCATGATTCCTCCTGAGTACAAGAGGGTTTTCGACAGTCCAGGGCATTCCACAATATAGATAACCCTTGAACAACACGGAGGTTAGGAGCACTGACAGACACCCCACGCAGTCAAGAACTCACATAGAACTTTGACCTCCCCAAGAACTTAGGTGTCTCGTGGTATCTGCAAGGGACTGGTTCCAGGACCACCCACAAATACCAAACTCCATGGACGTTCAAGCCCCCGACATACAATGGTATAGAACAATGCATACAGCGTACAGTTAACCTCCACATCTGCGGACTCCCAACCACTGATCGAAAATACCATTTTGGGTTCACAGTTGGTTGAATCTGCAGATGTGAAATCTGCAGATATAGAGGGATGACTGTATATTTATTGAAAACAAATCCATGTGTAACTGAACCCACACAGCTCAAACCTATGTTGTTCAAGGATCAACTGTACAACATTTCATCTTGAATAACAAGTTGCACGGCTTCATAATATAGAAGAGAAACATGAAATCTCATTCATGCTGGCAGCTGAGAATATTCTAGTTTCAAAATGAATAAGCCTCAAAAGTTAAAGGGAAAAACATTGGTTTCACCACTGTCTGCTGGGCTTTACCAAGGCTGGCTGGCACCCACAAAAAGGGAAAGCCTGGTCTGGGAATCCGACCAAGTCTGCAGAAAACCAGCTGGGCACTAGTCTCTGGATGGACACTGGTCACTGTGCTGAGGGGTCCTGGCTTGTCCATCACCCCAGCCCACTTCCTGGGGACGCTCACCTCTGCAGTACTGGAGCACGGTCTCCATGGCGCTCTTTCTGTCGGAGGCCCAGCGAATGCGGGCAGACCCCGTGATCTTGTTCTCGATGGGCCACCAGCCTTGCCAGAGATACACCTCATGGTGATTGTCAACAAGGAAAAGTGCTGTGAGGGCAAGGACAGACCAGACAATTGAGAGCTCCTTCACGGATGCTTCTAGGTCACTCTTCCCCAACTTCTAACAGATGCATTTCCTCCCTGCTGCCTTTGTCAGTGGGAGAATCCCCTTGGCAGTTAAATTCAGGGGCAAAGGGAGGGTCTTCATAATACCTCGGCCCTTTGAACATTAAATCAGGAAAGACTTCTAGGCAGAGAGAAGAGGGCCTCTTTCCTTTCCTCACCTCATCTTTCCTTCAGCTTTCTTCCTTGGCACCTCCTCAATCGCAGGCCTGCCAGTGGCCCTCCTGGGCACGGGCAGGGTGCTGAGAGTGGAAGGAAGAATGCACATGCCACCCACGGGCTTGTTAGCACCGTTTATCTCTAAAGAGCATATGAAACCCTGGAGAGTACATCATGTTGGCCCTACAGGTCACTGACGTGCCTGCCCCACATAGGACTGCTTTGCAGGTCAGGGCAGTCTGTGGTTCTGTTAGAGAGAAATGGGGCTTAAAAATCAAGCGTTCCTTGTTTTCATCTTTTCATCCAACAATCGGCCTGACTCTTACCCCATGTGGTAAAGGGGCTATCACTTGCTAGCTTGGCCCATCCTGAGTCCTTTCCTAGCATACATTTTAGGATTCTGTGCAAACCACCCACTTGAAAAGCCCAGGGGAGGTTGATAACCAATCCTGAGCCAAAGGATGAAGAGCGTGAATAGCAGTCTCCCGGTTTAAGATACCTTGCAAATATTTCCCACAATATGACATGTGTACCAGTCAAGCTTTGAAGGTGGTGACCTGGGCTGCAGTGGCAGGTGACGTTCCTGGCTGTGGCTCCAGGCTCTTGTAATGGGAGAGGGGAGAAGCCACGAGTGCCGGGACCGCTGACCACAGGCATGACCGCAGGGAGGGAGGGAAAGAGGGAGGGTCTATGCAGCCCAGTCTCCAGGGACTCTGACTGCCTCAACCAGAAGAGCACAGAGGCTGTCTGGAGGTGGTAGTCAAGTAGAAACAGACCTGACCTTGGTATTAGAAAACATGGCAAGAGCCATGGCTCTGCTGTGCAGCCTTGGTATGGCAGGCACTGTTCTTTAGCTAACTCAGCAGATACTCCCAACTTCCTGCTCCTTGGCACTGGCTTTCCCAGGATCCCTTATAGCTGGCCATGTGACAGAGCTCTGACCAGAGGGATGTAGGCAGAACTCAGCTGGGGGCTTCAGGGAAAGCTTTTGTTTTATCTGATAAAGGGGAGAGACATGGCCATTACTGCCCATTGTCCGACTCCCACTTTTCTGTCTTGAACGAAAACATGATGGCAGGAACAGAGGCAGACAAGTGTGGACCGTGAAGCAAGAAAACTTAGGGAAGGCTGGGAGAGTAGCAGACACACCCGGCCTGACGCTGCTGTGCTCAACCTATTCTTAACTGATGTATTTGGGCGAGTTAAGTGACTGAGCCTCAACTTCTTATGATATGTGGTTGATGTCACTTTCCTTTTGGGGTAGATGTGAGGATTAAATGAGATAATATAAAAAGTTCTGGCAGTCTACTTGACGAATAAAAACTGCCTAACAAATGCAAAAGGAAAATAAAAAGGCTTTTTGGAAGGCATATCTTCTGTTGCTCAGCAAGACGACTGCTCTGAGGGCCGTACCTGGCTGCGGTGCGCTATACAGATCTTCCTGAAGGAAAGGCATAGAATTGACCACAGAGGGGTCTCGGGCAGGATACATAAATTCTGTGGCTGAAAAATCTCCAGAGGAACTGCTGAGGATGAACAGGCGGGGTGTGAAGTTAAAATTTCCAGGATCTAGGAAAGAAAAGAGAACAAAGCTAAAGACAAGATATGCACCCAAGTAAATTTCAGATGGATTGGAGAATTCAGGTAAAACATGAAATAATCAAAGAATTAGTATACAAACAGGTAAGGTTTCTCTGAACTTGAGGTGAGAAAGGCCGTTTTTTTTTTTTTTTTTACCATAATTGTAAAAGAAGTCATAAAAGGGGAAGAGATTTATGTATCGACAGCATAAAAATGAAAAATTACATTGCAAAAAAGCAAACCAACAAATAAAATGAAAAGGTGAGTGACAAAATGGGAAAAAAGGAAACTTGTTAATATCCTTAGCATATAAACAAAAATGTGCGAAAAGCACAAATAAAACATTCACCAAAGTAGAAATACAAATGGCTAAAAATTACATATAGAAAGTGTTTAATGGTACTTCTAATTTAAGACATGGAGTGAAAACAGTGCTTAGATAGCATTTTTCCCCATCAATTTTGGCAATTTGGCAATTTGGTAATGTAGTTTTGTGTGTGCTTAGAAATGTACACTTTTGTGTACTGCTGGTGAAAATGAACTTTGTGTAAATGTTCTGATACACTTGTGGATATGGACTATAAAACTTTTATTAGTTGAACACAGCAGTTCCATATCTAGGAATTTACCTTAACTAGGAATGAATGCAGATTATTATTTTAAAAATTATTCACAACTATATTATTATATAATAGAGAAAAATTGGAAATAACTCAGCTCTCCAACTCTAAGAGACAGGGTAAGTAGAAAATGTCATATATTATAGAATATTCATGGAATGCCCTGTAGCCAGTAAGAGTCTAAATTATTAACAACTTGGGAAAATGTTCATAATAAAGGGAAAAACCATGGCACAAAACAGCATGTATAATGCTGTTTTATTTTAAAAAATAGATATGTATATATAACAGAGAAATGTTAATTTTTGGTTATCTTTGAGAGATGTGATTATAAGTGACTTATTTTCTTTTTTAACTTCTCTGTATTTTCAAACCTTCTCCATCACCAATATACATTATTAAAAAAAAAATATATATATATATATATAGGAAAGTTGATAACAATTGAGAGGAGCTAAAATGGAGTGGTTATGCATCCATGCCATTGTTGTCCATCCTCGGACAAGCTGATTCACTTTGCTATGCCTGTGTCCTCGTCGGTAAATATGGTAGAGTGCTGGGTTGTGAGAATTAAATTTAGTTAACATCTACCAAGTGTTTAGTGCCTGAATCATCCTCACAGCTTAATAATTGTTAGCTTTTCTTCTTATGTTAATTTGCATTTAAGTTGATCTGTACTTCTCTGCATTTAAATACAAAACTGACCTGCTCTCTAATTTAAACTCTGCTACTTCCCTGCACCCTGGATGCTGGCCAAACTGAAGGCATCTGGTTCTATAAGTTCACACTGTGTTATTGCTCATCTGGTTTCCTGGCATTTTCTTCTCTTTTTCCCTTCTCTTACCAAGTCACACCTACCTCTAGCTCCATGTGAATGCCGTGTCTCTATGCAGCTGGGGGTGATTTTTCCTTGTGGAAGTAATGCTTTTTCTTTTAAACCCTCAACCTCCTTCACCTGTACCTCTTTTATGACACATATAATTTTTATTTGGCATTACAATTATGCATACATCTCATTTAGCCTTATTGGATTGTAGACCTGTGAAGACCTAGCCTAGGTTTAATTCATTGTGTTGTACATAGTAGATGCTCAATAAATATGTATTGAATAAATTAGTGATCAGAGGCTATGGAATGCAATTTTACCTTGAAGCATGCAGTCGTAGGCTTTCCTATCTCTCCTTCCTAATGCATCCCAGAATCCCAGAGGCTCGGAGCCTTCATCACACTCGTGTATTGTCACTTTGCTGCTGCTATGCAGTCCTGCTTCCAGTGGGCATCTGCATGGAGACCAATAATTTTTTTTTTTTAAGCTTTGAAAGTGTTGGCAGTACAAAATAATTCAAGACTAAATCTACAGATTTATTCACCATCTCTCTTTTACTACTTTCTAACTGAAACAACTCTTACTAATGAATAAAAAC
Organism: Rhinolophus ferrumequinum; assembly: GCF_004115265.2. NCBI lineage: Eukaryota > Metazoa > Chordata > Mammalia > Chiroptera > Rhinolophidae > Rhinolophus > Rhinolophus ferrumequinum. The sequence goes on along the minus strand of NC_046288.1, from coordinate 2,382,599 downwards.
ATGCTCTGTAGTTTATGAGTGTGTGTAGCGGTGGCTTGGCCCTTACAGAGGAATGTACAATTACATATAAGATGTAATGAACATGATATTCATTTTTATGTATAACACACATATTTGCTATTCCTGGTTCTCTCCTGCTGGAACATAAGCTTCATGGGGACAGAGACTTGGGTTTGTTCACTGGCAAGTCCCTGGTCCTTAAATCTGTGCTTGGCACCAAGTAGGCACTCAATCATTTTTGTTGAATGAATGAGGGAATGAGCTCTTTTGTTGAATGAATGAGGGAATGAGCTCTTTGTGTTTGTGCTGGGCCTGAGACGTGCCCCAGGGGTCCAAGAACTCACTGTCAGGTGGTTGCCTTCGAGAATGTAGAAATAGCAATTCTCTAAAGAGGCGGCATCTTATAGTCGGGCACAGTTGTGGTTTCCCAAACTCCTCGTTAGCTAACTGCATTTTGCGATGCCACTGTCTGCCAGAACTTCTAAGAGATACTTGAAATCTGCTCTCTTTAAGTAACAAAGGACTCTGGGCTTATAATTCAAAGCTGAATCACACCTACAAAGAAACTAAAGTCCTTGTTGGGTCCTTTCCTGCGACCCTCCCCCTGCCTTTTGCTGAGGCAGGTAAATCCTCAGAAAGTGGAAGAAGCCCTTAAGTTGGACGTTTTGGCTGAGATGTGTGTCAGATGTAGTGGGCATGTCAGAGGCCCCTGGCAATGGTCATAACTCCCCTTGTTACTGTAAGCACACCGGGACATCCACTGGGAATCCTGAGAACCCTTCCCGCCTTTGCCTGAGTGTCCCGGGGGTAGCTGCTTCCAGAAGAGGCTCTCACACACACAACACTCACTGTTCTTTGATTTTATTTGCTGCAGTCCTTCCAACCTCCTTGGTGTGGGCTTGGGCTTTACATCCGTGCCACAGGTAAATGAGGGCTTTATTTACGTTGAGGACAACCATGGACGTTCTGGACCTCAAGCTACTACAGTGACAGGCCACTTCCAGCAAATTTCCTTCCATGGGCACTTCTCCTCGCACACAGTACAGCCTCCATTCACCTGCAGGGGGCACCAACGGCACAGGGTTAGGGTGTGTGCTACACAGGGAGACCTGCCCTTCTGGGTCTCTGCTGGGCAGTCAACAACAAACACTGCCCCGTGACTTAAGGGAAAGTAGAAGCTGAGGTCATGCCACCGCTGAAGTCACCGGCTGTCTCACTGCCAGCCAAGAAAGCAAATCCTTTTGGAGTTAGAAGCAGGTTGCCAAAAGTTCACGATGCAGAGAAACCATTTTTACAAAATTTATAAAGGCCTAGGTAAGTCATATAACAGGCATGTTTTAAAAGCCTCTAAAGCTAAGATTTTTTTTGTTGTTTTTTTGTTTTGGATGCTGGCCAATAGAAAACTCATAATTTATAATAGAAGATCCACTGACTTTTTTTTCCTCCTAAAAAGAGACAGAGTCACTGTGAGGATTCTGTTTAAGGTGAAATAATCTTCCAGCCTCCAGCATGCAAAGTAGGATCTTGAGGTACACTCCACAAGAGGGGTGAGGGTTATGAGCTCCCCATAAAGCTGATTTATAAGGCAAACATTAGGAGGCTTTCTGTGGTAAAGCCACAGCTATATGAAGAGAGACTTACTTTAAAGCCCCACGCCTATAAAAATACCTTCCAGGAGAGGAAAAACAACTCTAATTCCAACTGTAAAAGTGACTCACTTTGCACATTTTCTTCCTCTTCTTCCCGTCTCCCGGAGTGCACCACCATCCCCCCTTGGAAACATTGCAGAAAACAGGGGGGCTCCTTTCCCTGGAGAACCTGGACCTTCCAATTTAAACACATTAGAATAAGTAACATGTATCGGTTTTTCACAGGCATAAAAAATAATGCACATCTGTTGTAGAAAATCTGAAAAGTATCAAGAAGTACACACAAAACCCAGTGACTATACTGTTATTGAAAGCTGACTGCTATTAAAATTCTAGTGTATCGCTTTCCTTTCAAAGTATTTTTCAGGTAGATAGTTTTTCCAAACAAAAAACAGGATTGCTGTTTTATGTTGCTTTCTACAGTTAATGTTTGTCATTGAATATATTTTTAAAATGTGAATTGGGATATTTAAATGGTGGTTCATGGTATAGATATGACATGATTGATGTAAACACGTTTTTAACGAAGGACTCTTCCCGGCAATGAGAATGACTAATGACTGACTTAGTAGTTCTGGGAGAAAGTACTGTCTCTTTGGCAACCTTTCCAAGAGTTTGGTCCTATTGCTGTACGCCTACAAACCATAGCCACCTCTCGCCTGTTAACGTGCTGTTTTCCGTCAGGTGTTACCTGCACCATGGCAATGTGAGCGTTGAGTCAACTGACTCTCATTTTGGCATTTTCCCTGAAAGAGGAAATTGTTTATTGAGGCTGGCAGTCGGGGAGCACTGAAGATGGAAGCTTTTTTCACCATGAGTTAACTTATCAATCTCAGGGCCCATTTCGCATAATTAAGTGCCATTTTGTGGCAGTGTTGTATAGGTCTAGTGATTTTCCATCTGTTGGATTGATTAAAAAAATGATATGCTCCAACTGGCGAGATTAAGACTCAAAACTCTAAGGATGATTTTGAAGGCATGATTAAAACATAGTCATTGATGGCCTTTAAAAAAAAAAGAGGGCAGCTGAAATTACCACCTATTACAAATAAATGCAAACTGAATGGTCAATTAACAACTGTTTGTAAAATATAGTCCATAGTAGAAGAGGATTGGTTCTTAGGAAATCTGGAAGGCTAAGTGAGTGTTGCTCTATTTCTGGAGAAAAATTCCTCTGTTCACTCCCCTATGTGTCACGTTTCCCAAAAACCTCAGAGTTAGCTCTTAATTACTAAAGGATGGAACCTGAGGCATAGACAATCCAAACACTAAAAAGAATGTTTACAAAACCTTGGATTTGGGCAGTAGTCCCTGCCTGTCATTATGCACGTCCTGGGGTTATAATGGTGACTAAGACCAGGACAGACAGGGTCTCTTCAATGTTTGTGAGCAAAGACAGATAATAAATAAGTAAATAAAATGGCTATGTAGTTTTACATAGTGGTAAGTGCTATGAAAAACATAAAGGGACAGAGAATGATGGGAAAAGAGGGAAGGGATTTGCATAAAATAGGGAGGTGACATTGGAACATAAGCCCGAATCATATGAGGTTGACACTTACATATGGATCCAGGGGAAGCATTCCAGGCAGGGGAAATAGTGCGAAGGCTCTGGGGTGGGTGGAAAGAGGTGTGTCTGAGGAACAGCAAGAAGGCTGGGGCAGCTGGGGGCTGGTGAAAGACCAGGGTAGGTTGGAGAGCTGTGCAGAGCGACCACGACGGTGCTGGTAGCCCATGGGGAGGCTGCTTAGATTGTAGGCCAAGTGTGATACAGAGCAAGGAGGTGACATGATCGGACATGTTCTAGCAAAATCACTCAGGCTGCTCTGAGGAATGCAGATAGATAGGAATACGAATTTTTACATTAATCTCTGATATTTCCTTAGGATAGACTTGATGAAATGTTTATGAACATTTTAAGGTTCTTGAGCCAAAACTGTTTTTCAGGATGGCTGTTCCAAGTCACACTGCCAAGGAAAGCATGAGAGGACCCTCATCCCACTGTGTCCTTGACAGCCTGCATCCATCCTTTAAAAAAACTCTCTACGAAGTTTTGCTAAGTTTCCACTTAGCAAAGAGATGCTAAGTGGAAAACAGCATCTCTTTGTTTTATTTACAATTCCTTGGTGATTAGTTAGGTGGAAACTTTTCAAAAACATTCATTGGCCCTTTGTCCTTGTTTTGTGGAGTTACTGTTTGCAGATGCAATATTTTATTTAAGATCATACTAAAACAGGTGGGCCTTCCTGGTTGAGTGGTGGGGACATGTAAGGAGCAGTGCAGCCTGAAGTCTGGAGAAGCTGGACCAGGACTAAGAGTGTATTTCGTTGAGTTGTCTTTGTTCATTAGGTTCCTGGGCTCCTGGAAAGGACATCTCTCTCATTCCTGAGCAGCGGCTTTCTAGGACTTACCTGGGCACCCCTTTCTTCATCCAGCTCCACTGTCATCAGAGCCGATGTGCCCTTCTCACTCACAGTTGACTGCCGGCCTTGCCAGAAGAAGTAGACACACTTCTCTTTGCCAGCCACCCTTATGGGGTGCTCGCCCTTCTGTCGACTTCCCACTGCAAAGACACAGAACAGCAAAGAGTGGGGTGAGCTGCTAAGCCAAAAGAAGAGCAAATACACTGCTCACTTCTCCAGGCTCTGTGAGGACAAAGAGTACAGAAAGAGTTTTTGGGCAACGGGGCTGAGGAGAAATCATTCACCACTGCAGGGAAAGGAAATCACACTGCAGGAGAAGAGAAAAACCACCTTTCTTCCAGCTAACTGATCCTGAGACTCCAATCTGGAGAAAAGTGATCTGAAGGGTCCTCTTTATACCCTAAGAAAAACATCTGTCATCCTAGAGGAAGGTGCAGACACTCCAAGTGTGTGACAGAGAAAGTGGTGACTGACAATGCAGGCAGGGCCTACGGTTCCCAAATACGCAAATGCGTTTTCCATATTACACTGTTCTTGGGCAAAAGATTAACTAGTAGAGAAAAGATATTGAAAACAACAGCTGGGCCAGCTTTAAGCACAAAGGAAAAAATTTTAGTCTGTTAAATGTATTTTTGTAAGAGAATACCACTTTGAAGACTCCAAGTTCTGTAAGAAACGGAAGGGATGAATTGCTGACATATCACTTTCATAAAATAATCTGGGATTTAAATAATGTCTGTCACCAGGGCTGTAGCCAGGATTAAATGCTGGCTATCCTTGCTGTCTGGCACCTTGCAGGCTTCAAGCTCACAGAAGGCGGGTCTCACTGACAAGCAATCACACAAATTGGCCAAGTTGTCGTTTCAGACAATATTTCAGACCACAAAATTGCTACCTTTAGGAACAGATCTCATTCCCGATTCTCCTCAGTCATTCGTTCAGCAAATATTTTTTGAGCACCTACTATGTGCCAGGAACTCTTTAAGATTCTAGGGCTGCCGTGATAAGCAAAACAGACAACTTAACTTCCCTGCTTTTGTTCTAATAAACAAACAGATTAGCAAGATACTTTGAGGCAGTGGTAAGTGTGATGAGGAAAATAGACAGGGGTAGGGTGAATGTTATTGGGACTGCCTGTGGAAGGAAGGCCTTTCTGCAGAGGTGGGTGAGGGGAGGCCTGAATGACGATGACCTGGAGGCAGAGCCCTCTAGGCTGAGTGAGGTCAGGAGACCAAGTTCTTGACTCAAATACCCGGGTGATCCTAGGAACTGGGGGTCAATAATGGAAGGGCGCTGACGATTGCAACACCCATGCACCTTAAAAAACTAATGGTAATAACTGGATTCTATGGTTCTATATTGCCTCAGTTTTTCACAGCTCCAATCCAATCTACAAAATCACAGTTGTCTTGAGGTTGAAGATAAGAAGAAAGCTTATTTATTTTAAGTTCTTAATAGGTCAGAAGCCATATTTATTTGATTTAGTTTCTGACCCATTAGCAAAGGACGCATCAAAAGTTTTCATAAATAATTATGATAATTCTTAAACTATTTTGACTAAGCACAGTCTTTAGTGCCACCTACGGTACACCTGAACAGGTCAGGGCTGTGTACTTCCATGTGGACAAAGTAAAAGAGCAACCATCAATAAATAGATTACGAATATCCACAATTAATTTGGAAGCCACTCAATTGAAATTTCTGCTGATTAGATGGGAATAAAAGTTTGTCTTTGACGAGAAACCCCGTTCTTCAAAGTAGTGAAAATTAGTTGTGTTAACTAGATTATTGAAAAAAGACATGCTTAAAATATATCATAGCAGTTGATACATATTTTGGTACTTGCTAGCAATTAAATACACTGTGTAAATATATACTCATGCTTAATCCTGACATTCTAAAATGGACGTGAGTGTATGAATCTAAAATAGGATTATATTTCTTTAAAAATATTTCATAAAACAGACTTTTCACTAATTTCCCTTGCAATTTTCTTCAGCATACCCAAATGTCATCCTATGTATGACTTAATTTGTAATTCATTTATTGATTTTTAATTTTGGCAAAGTAAAGATTAAGCTGTTATTAGTAAGAACTTCTGGACTATAATCTTTATAGCCTTCATCAGGTGCCTAATTTAAAGGGTTGGTGAGTCATGCCATCAAGATACTTGCAAGAGTAGGTTTGCTAGGAGTAGTTGTTTTTAGGAGTAATAGACAACTGAGGTATGAAGAACGGCTCCAGGTCAAGAGGTCTTGAGCAGAACTCCATTTACTGACCGCCTACTGACAGGACCTTGAGCTGTGTCATACTCCAGAGTGGCCTGACCCAGTGTCATTGGGGACTTTGAGCAGTTTGTTTCCTGACCTTTGGGCGCATGAGCCATGCCCTGGGGTACCTGAGGAGGTGACTGGGGCAGGGCACCTACCCACCGACGCCTCTAGTCTCCCTTCCGTGGAGCCCAGTGAGCTAGTGTGCTTGTGTAGGCCGGCCGGCGGCCACCAAGAGAATGACTGTGCCGCCTCTACAGCTGCTGCTTTCTACAGAGCCTGTCCCAGAAGATCCCGAGCTCCACGTTCAGTCCTGTTTGCAGGTGCAGCCCTTGTCAGGTATGAGCGAGGAGGAGCTGAATGAACAGTCAGTAAGGGGCCGGGGCTTCTGGGAGGACCATGGAGTGACTTCACATGACATTGGGCTATGCTTTTCTGCTCCCGGAGGGACGGTCTGGACTCTGAATGCTCCCTACTCTAACTTAATTCTCTGCAGCTGGACTTCTTCAAAGTTATAACTTTGCTCATAAAGATAGTGCTGCATCTGGCTGTGAGAGGAACACATTATTATCTGGGGGAAAAATAGAGAAAGTAATTGCCTGGCTCAAATCATTATTTCTTAGGGGCCTCCAAGTCAATAGTCTGTGAAGACCTCACATCTTAATTTTTTAAAATTAATCCATTTTAATAATCATTCATTCATTCATACACTTGCTATGACTTCTTTTTTATAACTAACAGCGAGGGTAAGGGCATGACCCACTCGCACACTGCACAGCGCTTGGTCTCCCTTTAGAAAACATACAGTTCCCCTTGTGTTTTGAGAACAAGAACTACGTAACCTTTCAAAGTTGTTCCTTAACATTCCCTGTATCCCACCTCCAAAGGTTAGTAGATTTTCCCCCACAAAATTCTCTCTTATTGTCTTTATGGCCAACGAGCCACACAGATTATTACTTCAGTTTGCCAACTCTGTGTTACATCAAGGAGCTTAAAGCTACAACAGTGACTCATGGAAATCGCTATTATTTTGGGTGGATCCACGTTATTTCATCTTCAAGTGAAATATAGTAGTTATGCTTTTGCTGCTGAGAATGTCAAAGACAATTACTTCCTGCATCTAGCATGTGAACATGTGCCAGGCACGTGCTAAACATTATACATACCGGAATATAATATCCTGTGAGCTGCGTATTGTAAGCTCTACTTTCCAGGTGAGACAACCAAGGCTCAGAGAGGTTAAGTAATTCTACCCAAACTGCAGAGCTGGTATGAAGGGCCCGAGAGAAGATTCAGACCCAAGCCATGTAGCCCCAGGGTCTGTGACCTTTTCTCCATGCAACAGGGTTTTCTATGGAAGGGAAAGGGGCTTTGGTGTCCAGCTCTGCTCTCTCCTAGCTGTGTGATTTCACTGGGTTACTTAATCTTGGTGTCCTGTTCCTTATCTGAGAAATAAGCGTAAGGACAGAACACATCCCATGGACCCTCTGGGAGGCACTCAACGGAAGTCTGCAGGAAAGTCCCCAGTGTGTATCTTGTGGATTGGGTGGACCTCTGGGCCTGCAGCTTTGCTCTGGGCAGAACCCCACAGTCTTCCTGGCCTGCCTGGAGATGCCGTCCATTGGCCACCCAGGTCTTGCTTTGCTGGGCTTTTCTGAATGCAGGCAGATGCCATCTCAGGGAACTGAGCTCTCCTCCATCACCACGAAGTAGTTACCTCTCCCCTTACCTGCCTCATTGTCATTTATACCATATGTTTCTTGAAGGCAGGGTTTGAAATAGTTACTTGCTCCCCCAAAATGTCTCTAACACATACAGTAGGTGCTCAGTAAATGCTGTAAGTTGATTAAGACTTACTTTTGATAAAGTAGGAAAGAAATCAAATGGCTCTAAGTCTGCAGGTGTTTAGTCAGCAAATGACAACCTCCCTGTGGCCCAGGGACAGCCCCACCTGGATGGCAAGAGGGCTATAGGGAAGTGAATCAACCCTTTTGGAGTTGGATCTGGAAATCACAGTGGTGACATAAGCTCTCTCCTAAACGGGTAGTGATGACGGACGCTGTGCATAGTGTGGGTTAACGGCTGTTTCTGGTCAAAGAAAAGCGCTTCTCTCTCCAAAGTGCACTTGCTGTCCTCCCGCATTGCTTCTAGTGCAAGCATACAATTGAGAGCCTGCTACAAAGGGTATTTTACCAGCAGGAACATGAGGAGTTTCACTATGTAGTTATTCTACCAGATCCACAAAGAACTGCTAAGTTCTCAGCCTCACAGGAAATGGCTTCTTCCATTTTTAATAAATTCGGGGGGCACGTATTTGCTATAATGTTACTACTCCATTTGGTCTCAGTTCTAAATCATCCAGATATGCTTTATTTAATGACTTTAATTCAAGCAGCATCCAGCCACATGGCAAATATCAACTGGAGGCAAATCATCGGTTTCCTAGAAAACCTCTGGGGACAGGGCAGGGGAGGGAGTGGAGGTCATAAAAAACCTTAACATGCAAGTTTGCTCTCTGTCAGGGAACAGCCCAGATGTCAGCCATGCTGGGTCGTCAGGGATTTGTCTATAGGTTTGCTAAGTGGTTCTCAAAGCGAATAGCTAGGCTGACACACTGCGGCCATGCAGCCAGGTTGAGCATGGTGTACAGAGAGCCTGGTTCCAGCAATGCTGAGGTTCCCAGTCTCGGAGTTGGGTCCCGGCCTGTCTTAGTTTGAAGAGAACATAAGTGTCACTAACCTGCGGTGCTCACCATGTACTTCCACTTGACCACATAGGCGTCCCCCTCATGGAACTGCCCGATGCTCTGTTTGGGGAGCCTGCTATAGTCGAATTCTAGGATATGCCAGACATCCACAGAGACACTGGCAATCTCAAACTGCCTCCTGTCGTCCCCTTCCACCAGGCCGTAGCCACGGCCCACGTTCACCCCGTCCAGCACAGTGCCAGCGGCCGTCTGAGGCACTGGCACCATCCGGGTCACATCGTAAGGCTTGACTTCAGCCCTGGGATCCTCCTAGAAGGGAACATTAAAAACAAACAAACAAAACAAACAAAAATCAAAACCCAAAACAAAACAAAACAAAACAAAAACATTCTGTTCTCTTGCTTGTTTTTCCAGCCCTTTTGTCTCACACTCAATGCTGTCTCACTGTTAATGGGACGGCATGAGAGTACAGCTTTCACACTCTGTTTCAGGGTATTGAAATGCATTTCGGGGAAGGCTGCAGTTAGGGTAAAGACTTAGGGAGGCCTGAATACGCCCCCCACCACAGTGAATGGGACGCCCATAAACCCAAACATACAAACAGGGATACGTTCACTCTTACAGTTGAACTATAACTAGAAACTGGTTTACTAGTGAACCCTGGGAAGGCTTTTAGTTTCCAGACCTCTCTTGTTGAGACCCAATCAGCCCTGAGGTTTGAGGCCTGGTCACCTGGCATACCTTTTGCTGGGAAAATTCGCCGGCATTCTTCTCATGAGGTCTCTTCAGTTCGGTCCAATCAAGAAATTTCTCTTTGAACAAAATAGTCTCATTGTGTTCCGTAAGTCTCCCGAATATTGCCCAATCAGGCCGCCCCTGTCCTTTTCTGCAGGTGGGTGGGTTGGGGGAGGAGACAGGAGAAGAACCAAGATTAAGCCATGCTAAAACAAAGCAAAGGAACCTCCACTGAACGAATGTGGTTATTGAAAAACACTCAGGATACATAAGTAGTCTATAGTATGATCTCCTTCTTACTTATTTTACCAAATAAGTGACATTTTATTATTTTAGCCTGAAGCCTTGAGATGCTTTGTATGCACGGAGTGGATGAGGAGGAATGAATGGCAAACCATGTCAGGACTGGCCTTTTCTTGCCTTCTAGCAAATTCTCGTGTTTGGGATAGCCTGGGGTCGGCGTACTGGACTGGTGGATGGATGAGGCAGGAGCCACGTGCATATGTTCCTCGCCTCCCATGTCTCCCACAGGTGCCTGCAGGAGCTCACCAAGCTCCTGTCCAGTGAACGAACAGATGGGAGTTCACTCTGAACCTTCCAGTTCTAAAGTCATGTTACAACCAAGCTCTTCCGTCTATTCTCCTCTCTTACTAAACTGAGCATACTTTCATAAAGTAAATTTTTACGCATTTGTTTCTAGGCTACTAGATACACAGTCGGCAGGGACAGCACAAGGGCACAGGGAAGGAAGTGACACAGCCCAACCTGGAGGTGTGGTACTGCCTCAGGATCTCAGGATCTGAAACTGCGCTTGGAACAAAAGGTAACTCAGAAAAAGGTACAGGGATACCTCAGAGATATTGCAGACCACTGCCATAAAGCAAGTATCGCAATAAAGTGAGATGGAATCTTTTTGCTGGTGCATGGTCTTGCCTTCAATGTGTAAAAAATGTAACATCTGTGAAGCGCAATTAAACGAGGCGTGCCTGCACAGCCAAGAAAATGCATGCTGTAGAGGGTCCAGCCCTGAGAAGAACGTGCAGGTATTTCTCATCCTTCCAAATCAATCTTTGGTTGTCAATCACGACTGAGATGTGTATGTCCCCTCAGAGTGACAAGCAGTGCTCATTGGGCCCTGCTGTGACTTCTGCCTCATTACTTCCTATCTTGGTCTGGACTATAATTACTGACATCACAGCTAAGGCACATCACAGAGGCTGCCTGTTTCCAAGGAGATTGAAAGGATGAAACCCAGGGTACAAACACTGTTACCTCACAGACCGGGGGCACTGAACGAACCAAGAGTCAGCACCTATGGGAAATGCAGGACTCCTCTGCAAGGCTGTGGTCTCTACCAGAAAATGTCTGAATGGCTGTCTTTTCTATAAATTTGACTCTGCAGACTTGCCAAGATGTCTACAGAGACAGCACGTGGTTTCAGCTTTAGAGATGTATCTTTAACGTTGTGAAGTTGCATGAACACGAGAGGGAGCAGGTTGCAGTGTGAGGCTGCGAACGGAGAGGGAGTAGCCTTTTTTCTCTCCCTTTCCTGACTTCCATGTTTGAACTGGGTTAAGTCATGGCACGTCCGTGGTTTCAGCCTCCTCGTTTCTTAACAAGGGCTGGATGCTTAATACTGGCTGTACCTTAAAATCTCTGGGGTGCTTTCAAGACATACTGACACATGAGGCCCACCCCACACGAATTGAAAACACATCTCTAGGGCTGAGTCCGGCACATGCATTTTTTTTTAAAGCGCCTCAGCTGATTCTGATCTGGGAGATGTTGAAAAACCAGGGGTTGGGTGCTCCCTCCCTCATCTACTTCCAAATCTATGATTATGTCACTGCTAAATATGAATTGTCCACGTGTGGATTTTATGCTTTAGATATTTTTCTTTTACTATACCAAATAAAATATATATATATATATATATTTTAGCCTTAGCTTCTGTCTGTAAAACTCAAGTTATTACAATACTAATTTTAGGCTAAATGTGCCCTTGTATAAAAAGGATTTGAAAACTTTTTGCTTACATTGACAAAATTTTTAATTGTTTCTATAGTGATAATAATAAAATCAATAATTTGATTTTAAAACAGGAAACGAGGTAGGATAGTTGAAATCTGTACACTAGCTCAATGGAAACCATTAAAATGTGGTTGCATGATACCTAATATTCTATGCTGTCTCGTGGCACATCTACTTCTAAGCTATTACATGGCACACATAATTTAAAAACAATTTTTTCCTTGTAGCTAAGAAAAACAACAATCTCTTTGCATATAAGAATTATTTTTTTCAAAATCGTATTTCTTAGAGTTGGTACATATCCTGTTGATTTGCCAAAATTACTTTTAAAAAGTTCACTACACTGTAGAAAATATTAAAATTACAATCATTATTTCAATACCATATCCTTTCCCCTTCCATCCAAGAAAAGGCATAAACACCACCTACTGGCAAATAAATGGTAAATCCTGGAATTCAAGGACTATGCTGGCACGGTGTGAAATTAGAAGGAAATGTATTACTTTTGCATCTTCAGATCAATGCCTGATTTCCAGACCCTGGGAAGTTTTCAAACCAGCATGTAATTTATTTAAACAATTGCTATTCATCTGTCACATTAGCATCTGGAATGCTGCAGGTGAGAACCATTTGTTCACGTCAAGAAATGAAATATAACACAGACATCTTCCAGAAGACTACAACATCCACATTTCTGTACTCGTTATGTGAACACTAAAGACACGTTCTTTTTGTGAATATTCATGGTATTCCATTGCAGTCATTTATGAAAACAAAAATTTATGAAAAGCGATGGTAGACAACTGTGAAAAGAACCGAGGCTCTGCTTGCTTTACAATGCCATCAAAGAGCACAGGGATACCTGGGAATAAGTGGGTTGCATTCTCCGGGATCCAGTGGGTTAATGTCACAATTCTCATAGTCAAACGTTCCATTCCATAAGTGCTTTGCCAACTGAAATGCTATTTTCCGTTGTGCTAATGTAACTTCTTTTCCATGCCACACATAAACTTCACTGCCAAAATCAAACACCAGTACCTGGGAGAATGGCACAGAAGAATTTGTTAACTTCCGGGACAAGCTCCAGTTGAATCAGGGTCCCTACTGATAGTGAGTCAAATGGGTGATGACACAAATGACGATGGAACAATCAGTACAAACTCAAAAAGATCGTAAGATCTGACCAGCTGGCACTCTGAGGCAGCTTCTGCCCTGTTTTTCTGTCTTGTTGTCCTAAACGTCCAAGTACCGTTCCCTCCTTCGAACTCTTAAACCACCTAAATCTTCTGATTCATAACAGAGTTAAGGATGTCCTTCTTCCTCTCTCCCGCCCTCCTTTCTTCTCTCCCTACCTCCTTTTCTCATTCATTCACTTAGCACATACAGGCCACTTCATACATGCCACATACAGAGGGCCAAGTGAGTCTTCTCTATATAATTCCAAGGCCCTCAGAGGCAGAGATCATATCGTACTTATATTTATAGCGAGGCGTACTAAAGGTTTGCTGAATGAATATGTTACGGTAACACTATTTCTTAATTCCATGCCTATGGTTTGTTGTACTCTTTCTTCCTAGAATAATTTCTCCCTTTATTTACAGCAATCCAAATTCTACTGCACTCCACGTGAGGCTTAATTTCACTTTCTCTTTACAATTATTCCTGATTATTTCCTTTTTGGGTGACTTGTTTCCCAAGTAGATGCCTGTACATATCCTACAATCAATCTAACTTCAGATAACATTATTTCTAATATTGTTCTACTCAATGAAATTCTGTCTTTCCCTTTTTTTCTCAACACTTAGAATACACAATTGTACTGGAAATATATGTATTTAATAACTATTTACTGGTGTGAGAAAAAAAACCAATACAAACTTGGTAAAATATAAAAATAAATTATATATACATGTATGCATTTATTATTCTTGAACTAAAGGACTGAAAAATATTTTATTGATTGTTTATACAAAAATCAAGAGATAGGGCTAGGTAATATATACATTTTGCCTAAAATAGAAAGTCATTCATTGACACTCCTCTGAACAATATTCTGATTTCTATATTAGGATTTAAAGTGGCAGTAATGGTTTTAAATCACAAATAAATATCCTTTCAAAAGATGTCACTGTTCTATGACGGCACTAACACTGGCTAACATTTATGGGGCACTTATCTATTTTATTGGGCAGCCCTGTGCAGAGTGCTTCTCCCACTCCCTGTACCTCTTTTGATTGCAGAAGGGAGCACTTTGGGATTTTCCCCCAGAAGTCGTCATCAGGAACAAGCTTGTCATCCATCAGACGGTAAGTACAGTTTGTTTCTATGATGGCTGTTTCATATAGTTCATCTTCTTTTGGGTCTCCAGCAGCTTTGGGGTGAACAATAAGAGGGTATTACATTACACACTGAAAAGTTGCTGGTTTAGAAGAATGAAGAGGGCGAGAAGAAAGGATATTCAAGTCTTGTCATTCTCTGAAGTACAGTCAACTCTTACATTGGTAGCTGGTTTGGCCACCCAGAAGCTTCCAGAAGTCTTTGGATGCATGAGTGTGGGTATTAATTCCTTCTTCGACAGTTTGGATATAAGTAGCTCTACAACCAAGTTCCCTCTTTGTCTGAATTAAAGTTGCAAGTTCTGAAGCCTAAAAAAAGGGAGGAACACAATTACCTGGGCAGACAAGCCTGCGGCTTGGTAGAACGGCACACGTTGAAATCAGAGACAAGAAATGGTGTGTGGCTGGAAGGAAAACCTTGTGACCCCAGGAGCCCAAGGCACTGGTTGTTGGGCATTTTCAATGAAGTCAAGAAAATGTAACTAAAAGACCAGGGGTATCAATTCTTTAGAGCAACAGTTTTTAGTCTTCGAATTCAACAGATCACTTGTGAAGCTTAAAAAAAATAAATGCAAAAAATAAAAAAACAAAAAAAATTTCTCTGGGCTTTTCCCCATGAAATTCTCATTCATTAAGTTTGTGCAGAATTTCATAGGTACCTGGGATAAACAACTTTGAAGTAATGTGCCAGTTTCTTTTTTTACACAAGAGTGAAAACAAACCCAGAACTTAAATCTGGAGGGCTAGGTCAGAAACCTTCTAAAACATCCCATTTAAGCACATAATGAAAGCTTGAGAGACATTCAGGAAAATAACTGCTGTCTGCCCCTTCTCACTGAAATGAAACATTCATTGGGCATTTGAGAAGCTTTGCAATCATCTGGCAACTGGTACAACACTGTATCGGTGTATACATGAGATGCTTAACCAAACTATTTTTATATTGCAGATACCAACCTTCGCCTTTTCTATGACATTTGCAAACTCTCCTACCCACAGGAAGCAGTAATGGGGAGAGAGCAGGAGGAAGCAGTCCCCGCTGTTGAGTGATGAAGCTCGAGGTTCAACCAGTCTTGTCTGCACATGTCTTCTTCCTGAACACAAGGCAAAGAGTCACCATCTTCCCAGAAAGGACAACTCACCCAGCCACTGGAAGGATGAGGAAGCACCCCCATCTGAAGCATCCCTTTCAATTCTAAGGAGTCTCACCTACTAATACTAGTTCCCAGGACCCGGAGTGGCAGAGGAGGATTTAGAATGACAGCTTTATGGATTATGTTCTCTTCAGTGCTTTCCCAAATGTTGCCAGGTTCTTAGGACGGCTGTTAGTGTCCTGTTACAGCACGTGTGTGAATTAGTTGAGGGCCCTTCCTTCACTCATCTCCTAGTCTCTTTCTCTCCACTCAGCCCACCTTGACATTTAATAACTGCGGCCAGCATGCCACAGGCGAGGGTGTGCCTTTCATACAGCATCTGGTCCCCCGGAGTTTTCACTCGAAACTACAGGAGAGTCTTGAGCGGAATCAGCCTGGAGGCAAGCACTCCCTCAGAGAGGCAACTGCTACAGAATAATCATCAGGAGAAGGACAGATGAAGTATCCTCTCCATCTGTGAGGGTTTCCAGTGTGTTTCTGCCTCGCAGAGGCAACAATCTGTCCACACAGCCCAGAGCTAAGTCTCCCGTGCCGTGCATAGAAAGGGTGTTGGAGTGGAATCCAGGTCCACTTCATTTGCCTCTGCTTCCCCTGGATTTCTTCTCCAAGAATATGCCTATCTCCCCTCTGGCCTGCGCTGTCTCATGTTTACCTCAATGAGGAGAACTGCGTGACTATGACACAGTTATAGTCAACTTAGGGGTATCCGGTAACTGCTAACTGTGTGTGGCAGGGTCCACAGGGCAAGGGGAGTCAACTGCCAAAGCTGAGCTTCTGGAATGGGAGAGGTCTGGGTTCAAACCAGCTCTGCCGCTCAACAGCTGCTGTGACCTCAGGCGCATTACTAACTCTAGCTCTAAGCCTCAGCAAGTACAACACCTAGTGGATTTTGTGAAGCATACGTGAGAGGAGGTAGCTGAGTGCCTGGCACACATCAGGTTCTCCAAAAGCGTGTATTCCCTTCCCCGGACAGGCAATTAAGGGCAGTCACAACTCCTGATGCTACCAGATTGAAACCTCTGGTCAATATGTCACCCCTCTCTGTGGCTCTTAAATACCTTTAACCTGCAACAGCATCAGCTTCTTATAGGGCACCGCGCTATTGTTTGAATTCTGTTCTGTCAGGTTGACGCTCCGCAGGCTGACATTGCTGAAGTTTTCTTTGCTGGCTAAACCTGCCAGAGTGACTTCTGAGAAGTTGGAGTTGGAGGACACTGGGAGGGTTGAAATAGGAAACACAACTCAGGGGGAAGCAAGATGATCAGGAGAAATGACAATGTTTACAATCAGAAATTATTCATAATTGACTAGCTTTTTCTTTGAAAGTTAGTCCTGAACTCAAGTTTGATGAACTATGCCGTTCAATGCTTAACCACTGTATTAAGAATTGAACTCTGTAATGAAATGAAAGTCTAAACTGACTGTTGACAAGTGTCACGCCTCGCCATGTAGAGGCAAGAATTGAAGTGACACTGGGGTACAGCTACATTAGTATAAAATTAGAAGCTGGACTCGTTTATGGCAATTTCAGTGAAAGCTGGTATCATTCCTAACAATGTTTAGATGTTGAAAATGCATTCCTAAGGAACACTGTTAGATGTCTTTCATCAAAAGTCTTTATTTTTCTACCAAAAGTAGAAAAGCAGGCATTCCATAATGGATGGTTTTGTTCTCATCTTTTTCTGGAGGCAAAATGAACGAGCAGCTGATTTCCTGGGATCCTTTGCTCTCAGACTTAAGACTGTAATTACAAGATGCTGAGTTTTCAGTGTGAACCAACAAATGTATATGTCAATCACCCCAAAGCCATCCTCTGCGCTCCCCCAAAAGTGGAGGTAAAGAATCTAAAACTTGTGTCAACAAACCTTTATTTCTCCAACTCATTGTTTTTTAAAAATGTGTATACTGGGGAGAAATTCAGAAAAGTATTTTGCTAGGATGAGTTTCTAATACTGAAGAAATATAACACACCTTAACAATTCATATGGCATACTGAGTTGGAAATATACTTTCTTAGTAAACCAGCTACATTGAAAAGCCTTAACCACTTTATGAAAATACTATATTTCTTAAAGGAAAACTTTAAGAAATAAGTTTATGGGTGCTACAGTAAAATAAAAATTATAGGAAGAATATTCAAAACAGCAAGATTATGCATGCAATTATCTCTACCAAGGAAACCACTGTTTCAGAACTATGAAACCCCACCTTACTGGGCAGATAAAAGCAGAACAGCTTAGTCTAAAGTGAGACAGAGAACTGGAGCCTGTCTCCTCTCTCTCCTTTCATTGCCCCCACCCAAACTTCCCCCAATCACCCAACCCACATCCCATGTACCAGGAGCCTGAGGGTCCCATCAAAAACAATTTGCAAAGCACTGGTTTATGCATTAATTAATAATAAAAAAATCTAGGATTAGGCAAAGCAGTGATTTGGGACATTTTCCCATGAGAAATCAAATGATTTCCTCTTGAATAAGATTAAGTGGAGAATTATTGTGTTTGGGCCCTACAGAGATGAAAATGGGTTGAATTATAAAGCCCAGAAACATCCTTTTCCCATCTCTTGAGAGAGAATGCAGCAAAACAGAATAATTTGAATTCCCCAAGTGAAAAGATGCTTAATGCTATTAGGAATTTTTGTGAAAAGCCTTTAAATTCCAGGCAGATTTCCTGCAGGTGGGTACATGTGTGTGCAAACATACTCATTTTTATTTAATGAGTGTCTGATGAGCCCCGTTATTGGCCATTGCAAGGCAGAAAAAGGAGATGGTTAAAATCACCGCATCAGCTCCCAAGCACACGAGCAGGGTGGTGGTTGCAAAAATACTCACTCTTTTCTACTTTCATTCGCTTTGACTCCATGAAGGCCACATTTAGTCTCTGCTCAGTATATTCCTGAAGGAGATCTTCTCTCGCTGCCAGCATTTTCAGGGGGTTTTTGGAAGCCTGCACGCGGCGCTTGGGCCGAACTGCACGCTTGTGTTCAGCCACTGAAGACGTCAGCCTGAGGAGCAAAGCAGAGCTGCATCCTCGGTCTGCAATATCACCCACTCCTGGTGTATTTGCAGGTCTCTGACCTGAAGCAATGGGCTCCACAATTTTACTTCCCAATTTCATTATAAATTTTATGACTCTTCCTCCAGACCACCATTCCCCTGACATGGAGTCACAGAATATTGGGGATGGAAGGGAAATTCAAGGAGAGAGTCATTTAGTTCAAGAGCCCAGCCAATCCCAGAAGCCCCCACTCACCCAACCCCGTGATCTCTGCCTAAGGGGCAGCTCATTCCACTACAGGTAACTCTGAAGGGTAGGAAGTTCTTCCTTAACCCTATCACACCCACACACCCATCCTAACTCTCCTGTTGGAATAATACACACGTCTACTTCTTCTGTCACTAGAAGTTCTTCAAGAATTTATAGCCAGCCATTGCTTCTCTATTTTATCCCCTTCCCTCCAGAGCAAACCTTCTCTTTACATAATAATTTTTCAGTTCCTTCACCAACTCCCCCCATAGCTAGCCTCCTCTCAATCCACTGCCCTCTCTGAAACCACTATTTTGAAGAATATATTGAAATAAAATAGGCTCAGAAAACCAACTATAACTGCCACATATTCACATAATTCTCTAGGGCAGAAGACCAGACGTGGGGAGGTGGGCAACCCAGTCACGTGATTTCCCGGCAGAGGCCAGCTGCTGCTGGCAACTTCCTACCGTACAGGTCTCTGTGCCTGAAAACCTTTTTTATATATAACATTGTCCTCTGTGTGTGTGTGTGTGTAAACATACATATATTTAAATTATATATAATGATGTAAACAATGACATTTGGGTTAGGAAAAGATTAAGAAATGGTTAAATAACCGTATATACAAATACCCAAAATATTATTTAAACATGGGAAAATATAAATTGTTCAGTTTTTAAAGTACCAAATTGAAAAAAACAAAAACAAAAACAAAACAACAACCCAAAACTAAACCCATTGAAACATGCAAGGAATGTATGTATCAGGAATGTCTTTAGGAGCAATTTATGATAACTACACAGACTCCTGGAAGAGACTGTAACTGATACATTTGTAGGAAATAGATAAATGTGGTCGATAGCTGTGGGTTTGGCCTATCCAGCATAGTATTCTCCTTGCGTCCAGTAACAGCAGCTTAACTTTGGGGGACCCCCCTCACTCCACTCCCTGCCCCCCACTCTGGTTCAGGAGGGCATCCAGAGATCAGCTCTGGCCAATCAGCATCTTTCATCCCCTTGGCCACAGTGATTGCTCTACGGATGGACTCAGGCCCAAGAAAATCAAGCCTGGAACTTCTGCTGGAACTACTGGAGAGAGAAGTTGCCTGTGCTGGAGTGGCTAAGTAAGTAGCTAAAAATCCAGAGCGAGGAGTGGTTGTCTCTCACCACCTGGTGACACCAGCTGGTGACAGTCTGACTGAGAGTGAAGCCAGCCCAAAGGAAAACAGGCAAGAGCGAGACCACATTCTGAGGAGCCTGCAGGCCCTGAGTTCATGCCTATACTTTTCAATGATTCAACCTGTAAATAACCCATACGTTTTTTTTGCTAATGTCATTTTGACTTGGATTTCTTTCTGCCACTTGCAACTGAAGGAATCTTAATACAATAATCATTTTTCTCAAGTGGTTTAGTCATGTTACTGTGTCAAGAGAGACCCTTGGACATCACCGAGAAAGCCCTCAGATCTACTGATTTTATAAATTACAGTAAGATAAGTGACATGTTTTATTGTTTTTCTGGTTAGTTGTATTAATCTGAGCCCATGAGATCCAAATATTTCTCAAAGTCTCGAGTAAGGATTCAAAATGTCAAATAAAAGGGAGGTATAGAAATCTCTGCTAAATGATGGTTGTCTAAAAAATCTGCAAAACATTGTTGGAGTTATGTGAAAAAGCCAGTGATGTTTTTAGGAACAGGGCTAACATCTGTGGCCCATGCTGTGTATGCAAGACTTTCTGTCTGAACGCACATCTGTTGTGGGGCACACATGTTTTATCTACCCCTCAGCACTGTGCGTGTGGCTCAGAGAATACAGTAGTCCCCCCAATCCACGGTTTCACTGTCCAAGGTTTCAGTTACCTGTGGTCAACCATGGCTCAAAAATATTAAACGAAAAATTCCAGAAATAATCAATTCATAAGTTTTAAGTTGTTCACTGTTCGGAGTAGCGTGATGAAATTTCCTGCTGTCCAGTTCTGTCCTGTCTGGGATCTGAATCATCCCTTTGTCTAGTGTCTCCACACTGTATATGCTCCCTGCCTGCTTGTCAGTAGCTGTCTTGGTTATCAGAGTGACTGTCACGGGACCACAGTGCTTGTGTTCCAGTAACCTTTATTTTACTTAATAATGGCCCCCAAGTTCAAGGGTAGTGATGCTGGCAATTTGCATATGCCAGAGAGAAGCCGTAAAGTACTTCCTTTAAATGAAAAGGTATGTATGCATCGGAGAAAACATTATATATATATAGGGCCCGGTACTACCCACGGTTTCAGGCATCCCCTGGGGGGTCGTCGAACTTATACGCCATGGATAAGGGGGGACTACTGTAGGTATTTGGCTGTAATGAAGTTCTATCACAGGAGATAACATAGTGAGGGAGAAGGTCCTCATCCACGTACTGGGTTGAGGCCAATGAAGAAATCTGTTCTCAGTGGGTGAAAGACAGAAATTGCAATCACTCACTTGGGGGCATAAGGATCGAAAATAACATCGAAGTCTTCATCCAGCTCCACAGGGCTCCTCGGCATGGTACAGTCCATACTGCGGTAAAATTTGGCAAAGGTTTCATCATCGTCTAGCTTCATCACCTCCTTAACAGATTTGCCAGTGACGGTGAGAACAGTTTCTTGCATCCCACCAACTATCAACAAACAAGCAAATAAATGACATAAATCTGTGTAAAAACATGACACCAACTGGACCTTACAATATCTTAAAAATTATTTCCCCCACTGAGTTCCAGGAGTGGAGAAAACAACAGTGACATCCAGGGCCCTGTGGATGCTTCCTAGGCTTTCCTTGACTTCTCATGAGAGGACTTCCTATGCAAACAAAGCTTGCACCATGATGTGGTAGGAGAGAGGGAGGCTGGCCTTGCTGCATGCAAGCCCACTCGGCATTTCTGGACGTGTTCCTTTTGCTACTGGAGGCAGAACTAGCCTCGGCCTCATTCTAGGTCAAGGGTTGGCAAAATCCTTTTCTGCAAAGGGCCATGTACTAAATATGTTAGGCTTTGCAATGGAGACTAGGTGGCCTGTTTTAACTGCTCAGCTCTGTGGCTGTAGTGCAAAAGTGACTACGGGCAACACCTTAACAAATGGGTATGACCGTATTCCAATACAACTTTACAAAAACAGGTGGATTAGACCCCTGGGCTAGATAACTGTTACATATAGTATGTAATAAACTGAACTGTATGCATTCCTTGCTTTGCCAGCTTATTCTATTGCATTTTTATATTTGTGGATTAAAGGGGTTATTTGTATTATTTCCAACCTGTTAGGGATCACTGTCAATGGTAGGGACTCCCAAAGCTTGTATTTGATGAGTTTCAAGTACTGGAAATTTTTATTAAAAGATAAGGCTGTTGCTGCATATTATTATTTTATTTTGTATACTTCATTGACTTTTGTATTGAAATATTTAATTTACTAGAATTCTCTTTTAGTAACCGTTTGTGATTGATTATAAGACATAATATCAGCTGCTACTTTATTGGAAATTGACATGTGCAATTTAAAGTTCATCAGGCCCAAGATCATGCTGGTTTTGTGTAAAAATCTGCTTTCAGTGTTAAAAGCAAAATTAAATCATGATCCTGATTGGATGACATCTCAAGGAGTTACATTTAGGAACAAATGTTATTGGATATCCCAAATTTGGTACATTATCAAGAAAATGAGCGCTTGGTAATACAATCAGGCTTGACCAATAACTTCATTTTTTAAAAGATAACAACAAAGATAATGCTTACAGTATGAATGGGTGAAGTCCCATAGAAAGGGCACAATTTAGCTGAGGAGAAAAGCCATTAATTAGAATTGGAATTTAGGGATTTTGAGAGAGGATCAGGTTCTTTTTAGGTTTCCTTAGCTACGCGATGAAATACGAATCTCGCTGTGCTATAAGCATATAAACCAAAGCTTCCCTCTAGCTTCTGGCATGTACCTTTATTATTCAGCCTTCTTAGAAAGGTTTCCAGCCTATCCAACTTCAGGTCCGACTCTAACTGCATGTCTGGTCTGGCTTCGATATCTAGACAAATAGAAACCATCAATGAGAGAGTGCCATTGAGAACTCTTCCGATCATAAAGCCACTGGCATATGGGACACCGTGGTGACTTACCTTCCAGGGGTTTGGAAACTGGCGTTGTGCCCCTTGTTTTACTGCAAATAGGGGACGCTACTGGGGTTATGGCTGTGGGTGATGCCAAACCTGCAGAACAAACAAGGGAGCTATTTAGTATCTGAGGATCATTTCTGGAAATTCCCCCAGACACTGCTGGATCTCTCTTAGCCTGTGTGTGGATGTTATAGAATTTATACACACGCATGCATGCACACACACACGTACATTTGGCAGGTACCATGACTATGGAGGACAACTGCAAATGTAGGTAGAATTTGATAGTTTCTAAGGACTGTAGTAGCTGACAAGCTGCCATTCCAAAATGAACAATGAGGACATGAGGGAAAAGATGTCCCTAACGTGTAAATGGAATATGAGAGTACAATAGACAATCAGAATATACTTGAACAAACGGAGTTGTGAGTTCTGAAGGCCTTTGGGGTGGTGAACATAGTTGATGAGAAAGTTTATTTGCACCATCTCCCACAGAGGAAATGGAGGATGGTCTGTGTTACACTGGCTGGCAAGTAGCCCCCAGCACTGGAGTTTTCCTCCAGGCTGAGGTGAGGGAGGGACAGTCTGTCCCCTGAGCACATCCCTCAGAGGAGTGTGGTTCTATTGAGCAATAACCCAAGGAGTGGTAACCTTTTAGAAGAAAAACACAGAAGAGTATATGTTTAAATTAATTTGTGATGGGTAGAGGGTGTATTCATTTCAGGTACAGCTGGGAACCAGCCATATGCTTTCACACACATTTATCAAGAAGCAGAGTGTGGAATCTTTAAAGGGAGAATGGTAAGGGACATATAAAAGGGAAAGAAAGGAATTCCAGCATAAATAAGGTATCTACCTGGTTGGAACAAGAAGCTTTAATTAAATCAAAGATGAATATTTTTTCCTAACCTAAGTAGAAGGGATTAGAATGGGAAGTCATTAGTGCATTTACAAAGAACAAAATGAGATGCTAATGTTTTCTGTATTCATTTGTAACAAATGTGAAATCCTTAGATGGCATTGCCCCTTTAAGCACCACTCAAGGAACAACAGCAGGAGAAGATGTCAGTCTGTATCACAAGCTCTTCTTCCTGTGAACTGGAAAAGGACGTAATATTATAGCATGAAAAGTTAAAGGAAAAATACTGAAATACGGTTTAAAGCTTAAGTTTTAAGTGATATTCTAGAAGTACATCTCAATATGTACGTACATATGCTTGATGATGTCACTAAAATTTAAAAAATGTATTTCAGTTACCAGACCTGCAAAGGGTTTCTATCAGTGAGAAAGTAAACTTCCTTGAAAAATAATAAAGAAAGGTAAAATTTGGTATCACAGACTGGGACAATAAATCGTTGCCTACTAAAAGGATGCACAAGAGACATGGAAAGCTTTATTAGCACAGAGATCATTAACTCTAGCTAATAAACAGACCTAACTCAGAAGGCAACCAGGAAACCCCATTCTCTGTACTGTCAGGGCGCCCCCTGCTGCCCATTAACGCAGCAGCACGCAGGGGAGCTCTTGGAGACAGGCCATCTCTTTCCCAGCTAGAGACAAAGATTTTTCTGCAACGGGGGAGGGCATATGGATTTAAATTACACAATGTTAAAACAAAACAAAGCACTCCCCAGACCTCTTTCCAATGAATTCTACACGCAATAACCAGTCTCCCACTCTCTTCGGGATCATTTTCACATCGTTCTTATTCAAAGGAGTACTTTTCTTCCAGGAGAACACTAGAATACCATCAAAACCTTGTGGAGTACTAATTGTTACAGAGACTGTAGGAATGTCAAAAAGGGAGAAAGTCCAAATGAGGCTAGGGGGCAGCAGAGTTTTCTGGGGTGAGAGAATGAAAAGCAGGGTAAGCATACCTCTTGGCAATTCCTTGATACACAGTAACTTGCAGCTGCGAAATGTGCCATTGTAACCAGATGAGATGGGAAGACTCCGTGGCTGTAGTGTAGGGAGCTATTTTATTCTGTGGTGAGTGTACCCCGGATGCCATATTACCGCAAATCAAAAGGAGCTCACGACTCAAGCGAAACACATAACCCAGTACATGGTAACCAATACTAGAAAAATAGGGTAGTTTTTTCTTTAGATGAAAAGTATAAGAAAATTATGTCCTGAGTAAGCCATATAGCACCTGTTAAAGAAAGATCCCTGATTTATTCAGGAAAACGTGAGCGCAAACTCATCCACTATGGGACAGGAACCTCTTGGACCTTGCTTTCCAAACCTGCACCAGAGCAAATCTCCTTCCTCAGACATTGCTGTGGATGAGGGCACTGGAAGTTGGTAACAAGGGCCCACTGACAAATACATTTTGACTTTTAAGATGGAAGAGGAAAAAGACACCAAAATAAAAAGTCATCAGGATAAAAGTCCAGGCTAGAGGTTGGGAGATCTGAGCTCTGGTTCAACTGCTCAGCTTGAGTTCTTCTTCACTAATGTGGGTTTTAAGGATCTGCGGTTAACACAGTGATGAAGCTCAGGTTACAGGAGTTTAGCATGATTATAGAGTTCTGTGATTTGGGGAAGAAAACACTCAAATGCTACCTCATTCTGCGAGAGTACATTATCTGCTGTTATCTTGAGACAATTCCAAGCTTAGTTAAGAATTTGTTAGGGAGGATTCTTCCACCAAGATATGAGTTAATCATAGTTCAGGGGTTTTCCCTCCCTCCCTTCCTTCTGCAAAGACGTAGTATGAGGTTCCAATGAGGCAGGCATCATTTATGAGTGAGGATCCTGAAAGGTTTTGAGAAAAGGGAAAGATAAACCTAGAAAGCTGATGATGAGTTAAACCTGCGTGAAGGTAAAAACATTTATCACCAAGCTAGGACATTTGCATTTAAATAATAGCTTAGAAAATGAAGGTATGTGTATAGAGGTGACAAAGAGACCCCACATTTTAACCATTTCCTACACGATATGGAGGCTCCAAGCTCTCTGGTGACTTTACTAACCACATGCTTCCTCAATTTCATAAATCTTTGGATACAGACTTCAAATTAGTTCCAAGAGCTCAGCTGCAGAGAAATGACCATCTGCAGGGAAATCTCACTTCCTTGTAATTGGATATATCTTATAAACACTATTAAAAAAATACCCAGAAATCAGGCTTTGTCAGCCAGAGAACTCTGGTTTGATGGAAAGAGACCTAGGAATTAGCCTACAAAGGAAAGAGATATACTCCTTCTTCCCTGAGAAAGGCTAATTTGGGTTAACTGATTGCCAGATGGCAAGAAAATGGAAATAATTTAAAAGCAATTATGGGAAAGAACTAAGATTTGTTAGCAGATTTGCAATTGCTTTTGAAACCTGTGTTCAATTTCCAAATGGCTAAGTTTTGAAATGTGATGAATTGAATTCTGCTTCTTACACTGAAGATGATGTTGGGTATAACAAATTTTAATAGGAATATCTCAAAAAACTAATTCACACAAAATTACTTAAAAATTTTAATAGGAATATCTCAAAAAACGAATTCACACAAAATTACCTAGAAACCATTCACACACTTCAATGAGATCAAAAATGAAAAAAAACCATGGCTTGATTGTTTTAACTGAGATGTCATACGCTACCCTCCATGGGTGATGGAGCATGCATACACATATGTACACGTGTAGACACACACACACACACCCACCCATGTACACTTGCACACTCTGACCTTTCTTCACCATTCTCCCGGCCACCGTAAACTGGGTGGAGTCATTAGCTGCTCCTTTGCCTTTTGTCTTCCAGGCTTCCTCTCTCACAGTGATGAGGTGCTTCCTCTCTTCGATAGTCATTTGGCTCTCTCGACTTTCTGTAACCCGCTGTTTTTAACATGTACAAAGGAGAAAAGAGAGGGAAATGAGACAGTTGTGAATTTTAGCTTGCGGCACTTCATGAGCTGAAAAAAAGGCAAAAACATTACTACACTGTCCCAAACTGGCCATAACTGCTCTACCTGAAATAGGTTTGGCTTCCTTATTTGCAGCTTGAGTTAGAGATCACCATCAAGAAGGCTTAAATTAAAACTTAGTAGGCTTTTTTTTTCCATTTATTTATTTGGAACACCGGAACACCAGAATGATACTTTGTAGAAATAAACAAAAATAGACTGCTTTCATGCAATGAACTTTACAGTGTTTTAAAGTTGCTCTGTTTTACCTGTCTGGTTAAATTAAGTTGATGAGGAAATATATAGTATGTATCACAAAGAACACAATCAATCTAGAAAATCTCATCCACTAAATTCACAAGGAACATAGTCAGCTCTAAAGTAGGAATGCCAATTAGGAATAAGGTATAGCATGAGGTTTTCTGGAACTCGACATTCTTTCTCCCAGAGCAACTATGTTATATGAGCAGTTAGGTAACCAGGTGCATGGATGTAAATTTTAGGTCAGAATATATCTGACACTGAGGATGAACTGTGTTCTAGATATAACTTACCAATGTAATAACATTTCTACCTAAAAAACGCTTTCAAAAGTTTCTAATTGGGGTTCTGGAAATCCCTGGCTCTTCACTTTCTACGCCATTGGTGTCACTCCTTTGGCTTAAGAGGAAGAAGCTGGAGTGGACTCGAGAGCGACCAGGGCAGACCTGGACAAGGGTGACAGGGCTGAGGTAAGAGGATGAGGAGCCAGAAGGAAGCAGAGGACAGGGCGCAAGGCCCTCAGGGCCAGCACAGAAGAAGGAGCATGGCCAAGAGAAAGAATGTGGATGATGACAGCAGGGTGATCGTGGGAGGAAGGTCCTCAAATGTTGGCGGGACAGAGTTTGTTTTCCCTGCTCCCTCACTCTAACTCCCCTTTCACCATAAAACCCCTCTGGGGTGAGGGGCATGGGTGAGGGTGAGAAGGAGGGGAGAGGGGCAGGAGCTGTGGGAGGTGTGGAGGAAGGAAGAGAGGAGAGCTTCCTCCCAGGGTAAAGAGAGCTTCCCTAGGCTGTCCATATCAAGGTCGTTCCAGGAAGGGACTCTAAAGATGGCAGCGGCCTGCTTCCTGGGTTTGTGCTTTTGCTTTCACCTCAGGATCTTCTTAGACTGAGGATGCATGCCATTTCTGCTAAGGCATTTGCTTTCAAACTATAGTTGAACTCTTCTTAATTATTTCTGGCAGTTTTCCCACCCCCTTTTCCTTCATAGGAATTTTTCCTTGAAAAAGAAGTCAACACAGGTCAAAGGGATGGTCAGGCCTTCCACTGACACCGTGGGGGGACCAGGAGAGTCCTGAGGGAGCGTATGTCCTAGGGCTGGTGATTCTTCCTCCACAACCCTATTCATTATGGCAGATTAGCTTCCATTAACTGACCAATAGGAAACAACTTCGGATTCATTGAGGAAGATAGAAGAGATGGGCACAGGTCTTCTCCTGAAGGCCCTGGAATGATGGAGGGTAACAGAGGGGAGGCATTTTTCTTTCCTTTTCAGCAGTGTATTAAAACCATGTCTGCACTGGTAAAAGTTGGCTTCAGCCACGGATAGGGACCATCATTCCGTCATCTAGTTTATGAATTTTGATTTTACAGAATTTTTTTATGGAGCAATCATAGCCAGAAGTGGTTCTGAGTTCCTTGGTTATTTAAATTAGGTTAAAAACCTTTTCCTAAAGAGACATGGCAACTAAATGCAATGCATGATCCTGGCTCAGATCCTAGATGGAGTGGGAGTGGGGCTAAAAGGGACGTGATTGGAGGGCTGGGGGATTGACAATTGAAATATAACTGTGGATTAAACATTGTATCAATATTACATTTCCTCATCTTGATCACTTATTGTGGTTATGGAAGCATGCTATAGATTGAATGTTTGTGGTCCCCACCCAGCCGCCCCGAAATCATAGGCTGAAAACTAATGTCTAATGTGATGGGATGAGGTTATACACAAGTAACTTTCTGAATCATATACCCTTATTAAATAAACTATGAGGTTGACTTGCCAGGAAGACCTCATCAAAATTCATAAAAGAAAATAAGTTTTCTTTCAAAATGAAGTTTCAGGAGTGAAATTTAATCAAATTAGTATGGCACTTGGCTTAAAATATTTTGAGAAAACATTATAAAGTGCCAAGAAAGTTTGCTTCTCCAGGGATCCAGACATCCCTGGTTCTGTAGTGAACTCAGTAACACATCTGCAAAGTCCTGGGTGTGGGAGTGGATGTGGTCACTGACTCAGAGAAACGGTCCCCCCGAATCAGCAGTTCCATTTTCCAAAGCTCTAGGATTCCTCTTCTGGGAGAGGATTCCTAGCTTCTGGGAGAATGTGACAGATCCGAAGCCTGCAGTGATACAGCTGTTTTAGATTTTAAGGCTTCCAATAGTTTGCCAGACCTATGTTAAGAAGGTGCATTTTTTTAAATCTCCTCTAAATGATAACATTTTACATAAAAGTTTTTCCTTCTGTAGAAGTTTCATCTTAACTTTGGGGCCCATGAATTCCTGCTACCTCACTTTACATGGCTCTATAATGAGGGTAAGGAATATATAGCTTGTTTGTTCACTAGAGAATCTAATAAAAATATATCCCAAGTTGCTATTAAATTATAGAACTCAAAATTTGAAAATAAGTAAGATAGACCTCTTTGTCCATTTACTTTTCTTTTTTTTAGTTTAAAACTTCATTGTTGCTCTGTTCATCCCTTCAAAGTTTTCCTGTCCTCGTTTAGAAGACATAATACATATTGTAGTAGCCTTGTGCCATTCTCCAGGTTTATCTAGTTTTAGCCGGTGATGTTTAGTATTGACTGCAATGGTAAGAGATAGTTGTCAGAATATAAATAGAGCCCTACCCTATCTGTCCTTCAACTCTTTCAACTACAGATTCTATGAACATGGTATGGAGAGAAGGAGAGGGGAGGGAAAGTGTGTGTGTGTGTGTGTGTGTGTGTGTGTGTGTGTGTGTGTGTGTAGAAGGCAGTGAAACAACTGGAAAGAGAGGAGGATCGTACCGATGGTCAGAGACTTGGCAGAACACAGCTTAAAACTGCAAAGGATCAATCTGCAAGAGTGTTTTCAGGTAGCTACATTGTTGAGCCTTGAACAACATGGGTTTGAACTGCGTGGGTCCAGTTATATGTGGAGTTTTTTCAATAAATACTGTAAATGTATTTTCTCTTCCTTATGATTTTCTTCATAATATTTTCTTCCCTCTAGTTTACTTTATTGTAAGAATACATTTAACATACAAAATTTGTGTTAAATGAGTGTCTATTTTATCCATAAGGTTTCTGGTCAATAGTAGGCTATTAGTAGGTATAGGCAGACTCTTTACTGCACCATGGGGGGAGGGTGCAGTGCTCGTAACCCCCATATTGCTCACAGGTTAACCAGATTGAGAAATCATAGTGCAGATTTTACTAAATGTTTCTGACACAGGGAGGTGATACAAAGGAGAGCAGAACGAACCTGTATTACCAGGACTGGTGCAGACTCAAGGGTAAAATTCTCCCACAAATGAAGAGCTTTGTAGATAGAAAATACTGTGATCTAGCTTTAAAATTTTTATCTTATTCACAACTAGTTAAACTAAATTACAGAGAGAAATGATAAAGGCACATGTTCAGTAATAGAAATAAGGCAAAGTGACAATCAAGTACTTCTCAGTTTTCAAAAATGCTGTCACCATTTAGAATTCTGCACACTGTTAAAGAAATTTAGCTTTACCCTCGCCTTCACTGAGTTTAGCCCACCATCAATGCACGTAGCTTCAAGTGGCCTGAACAAAACAAGAAAAAGATCTCACATGGGGCATAGACCTCAAAGTGATTGTAATCTGGTTTTGTCATCAACTACCAGCTCCTAAAATGAAAGGAGGGGCATTAAGGGAAATCTGACATTGGTACAGACAGCGCTGAGGAATGTGAGGAAGAAGAAACCGTGTTGCAGCTTGAAAATGAGACAAGTAATCCATTTAGACAGAGCTTGTGTGCTGTTTAAATGCTCTGTTTTCTTCTCTGAGCCTCTGCATTACTGAATACTGACACCAGGACTGTTGGAGGAAAGGACTCCCCTGACCTCTGGGAACACTGACAAGCTAGTGTTTCCCAAATAAATATTTTATATTTAATATAAAATATAAATGAAATTTATATGTTCTGTAAAAATACAGAAGTTTGAAGACATTTTTAACTTTGAAATGATAAAACATAGACTGCCCCTGGTAAATATATTCTTTAAAACTTAAAAAATATCTGGAGAGATGTTCCATGTTCATGGATAGGAGGATGCAATATTGTGAAGATATCAGTTCTTTCTAACTTAATCTATAGATTTGATGCAATTTCAGTCAAATTCCCAGCAGTGGTTTTGTGGATATTTATAAACTTATTCTAAAATTTATATGGAGAAGTAAAAAATCCACAATAGCCAACACAATATTGAAGAAGAACAAAGTTGGAGGACTAACACTACCTGACTTTAAGACTTACTATGAAGCTATAGTAATCAAGACAGTGTGGGTATTCATGCAAAAAATAGACAAATAGATCAACAGAACAGAATAGGGAGCCCAGAAATATAACCACACAGATACACTCAACTAATCTTGGACAAAGGAACAAAGGCAATATAGTGGAGGAAAGACAGTCTTTTCGACAACTGGAAAAACGGGACATATTCATTTAAAAAAACACAAAATCTAGATACAAACCTTTACACCCTTCAAAAATTAACTGAAAACAGAACATAGACCTAAAATGTAAAACACAAGATTACAAAAATTGTAGAACATAGAAGAACATGTATATGACCATGGGTTCAGTGATAACTTTATATATATATATTATTTAAGGAGTTCAATAATATATCTTTGAAAGTTGACTTATTTGGAAGAAACAACTGATGTCCCCCCTTAGTGATGGAATAGCAAGTTTGCTCCGGATTTCAGCCAGTTTTGTGTGGACACTGACTGGCTGTGTGGAGCTGGGCTCTCACAGACCAGCATTCCTAACTTCAGAGGGAAAAAACCAAGGAGAGTGAGGGAAAAAAGTCTACCTTCAGGAGTAGAAATGGGGAGTTTCCATTGGTTGAAGATGCAAGATGAAGACACAAGGACCCAAGACCTCTCTCTGGCAGCACTCTGTCAATTTCTTATTTGAAATCCTGTGCCTCAAACTCAAAGACCTGTTTTGTTCCTAGTAGTCCTAAAGGGACGGTACAGTCGTGAAAATTTTACGAGAGGCCACCTCGGAGGTCATGAAGTCCCAGTCCTGGTGAGGAGACAGAGGCCCTGAGAGGGAAGTGACGAGACAATGTTCCATAGATGGAGGGAGAGAAGAACCTGGGGTTTGTGGCAAAGTGGATGCTGCCACTTTTCATTGTTCTGACACCAGGGACATTCCAAAGAGAACAGAAAACAATCACTGATATTTTTAGTTTTAAAAACTATTGCGTATTATGCACCAACAGCATCCCTCAGCCCAGGCCACGTCTTCCCTCTGGGGCCCATGTCTCCCCAGATGGGGTAAAGTGAGGGTGGGGATGGAGAATTGGGGGCAGGAGACCTGTGGCTTCTCATTTCAGTAGAGCCACTGCAAGCAGCTCATGTCACACTGGCCTCTTCCTTCCTGTATCTTCCTCCCTGTCCCTTCCACACCCCACACTGTCTCCACTACACCCTCCTCGTTTATCAAGCTAAGCAAGATGGCATCACTGCTGAGCTGGAGCAAGGAACCCTCTGCTGTGTTTCTTGGGCTCCTGGCTCAATTTTGGGTGTAAAGCTTGGAGATTAAAAGGGAAAACTTTCTTCTTCAACTGGTTTCGTGACTATGAGGTCAATTAATACCATCAGGTCTGCTTGAAAATCTGAACCAATGAGGTGATGTGTGTGACTGACTCTAAATATATGAAGAACTGATTAAATTCACAAACACACACACACACACACACACACACACTCACACACTCACACACATACTGAAATGCAGCAAAAGAGTTACTTTCCCAAATGAAACAAGTTCTTTCCTACTGTTCAGAAATTGCAATGAGGCTTAATATGTGTAGGCTTTTCCTCACCTGATTAATAGATACAAAAGACAGGTATTTATGGGCAGCAGGTATAGCAGGAGAATAAGTAGAAGCATATACAGGTTCCTATAGAGCAAAGCAAGAGGATTAGAGGTGAAAAGAGAAGATTTATCAGAGCGGGATGGGGAAGGGGAGAGACAAAAACAATGATCTCTGTGACAGAAGGTTAATTTACTCATTGCAATTTCAGTTATCCTTTCAAAAGAGTCCTTCCTATTGTTTTATTTTTTTAGAATGCTGAAATAAATCCACACAAGCACAGTAAATATACTGGGTCAGCTTTGTGTAGTAATTAAATGAATTAATGGCAAGATTACTGCGATTTATAGAAGATATTCGGTTACAGAAAGGGGAACCATGGCTTTCATCAACAATTTTAACATTTACGGTAAAATATCTTCTTTAAAATTAAAAAAAAATTTTCATTACATGATTTTAAAAAAAATTCAGGAAACAGGATAGCTCTCCACTGTGGATAAAGGTGGCATCTTTCCCCAGGATGAAAACAGAAAAACAAAACAGAAAAAACAAAGAAAAACCAAAAAACAGGGAGAGGGTCCAAAGGGAATCATCGCTGAGGAGAATTACACGTGGCGGGCGTCACTGGCTATAATCTAGAGGATACCTATGTTAGAGTCAGGCTTACCCAAAGCAGATTAGAAATGGCACTATCATCTGTAAATCCTCCTTCTTCCTACAGGTTAAAACAAATAGGTAACATTGCAGAGTATCAGAAGAGCAGGGTGGAGGTGGGTGTCACACTCATTTCCCAGTGTTTGTGCCTGGGTTCACTTAGACGCATGCACATGCTCAGACAGCAGGTGGCACAGAGGCCAAGTGCGCTCATACCCATCAGCAGGATGATGACCTTTAATCTGAGCCTCTCTCTTCTTCCTGCCCTTGCTCTTTGCATTGACTTCATTCCCCTAAATTGTGAATTGGAATTTCAGTGACAGCAGGCATTTAGAACATGCAGGTTCTAATGTGGCAGGTTTACTGTCCTTGAATTTTCAAGGGCTTATTTTGGGAACCTCATAGATCTTAGCTTGATTCACTGACCTGATTCTACGGAAGCACAGTAGATATGAAATCCTCATCTGTGTCTCAGAAAGACACAGGTTGTAACAGCAAACTCTACGAAGAGTTTTTATTACCTGGAAAAGTCTGATATCCTGGGTGATTATCTTAACCAAAGGGTACAGGATTCACTGTCTATGCCTTACTGTCAAATATGCCAAAATGGGGTTGGAATTTAAAATAATTGTTTGGTGAAAATAAATAACTGCAACTTAGTTGTGACAAAGAGACCCCTGCCAAATCACGTCTTTAAAACTTCGCTTCATTTCATTTCTCTCACTCTTTTGATGGAATGAGTTACTCTGTAGGAAACTGTCCACAGATCGTGCTCAAAGACACACATTCCACACGGTGTGGACCAGGCCAAATCTACAAACCAAATGGCTGTACCGTCTTTAGAACGAATTATGTATGCTACAAAAGCAAAAATGTTTAAGTCAGGTTAGCACGGCCCTAGTCGAAGCCAAGAACAGAAGAAAGAGAAGAAAAGAAGGGTGGCAAGGGAGAGAAAAAAAGAGAGGAGAGAAAAAGAACCCAAACCATTTGTCACAGAGTCAACTAGATGAATGATTATTGCTTTTAGGTCCCAATTCGTCAATCTTGATATTAGGGATACATTTGGAAAGCAAGGCACTGCTGTTAAGTTACATACTGTCCGAGGCATGACTGATCTTGTAGTAGGGAAAATAAAACTCTAACTTAGTTCCCCAAATCTCTTCATGGGCCAAAAGAATATTTTCTTACCATAGGACCCCCAATGAGATGCTGATTAGGGCGCTACAAATTTGTTTTGTTTGGGGACAAACCCTTTGACAGAAACAGTACAGTTATAGATTTCCAAGGCAATGTTTACATTTTTAATGTGGTTACTAGACAACCTAAAATTACTTATGTGGCTCATGTTATATTTTTATTGGCCAGCAAGGAGTGTCACAGGGGCAATGGAAGTGACTCACAGAGTCCCCTCCCTACTTCCTGCCTCCTCTGTATTCCCACAGGCTGCAACTCGTGGGACTGGGCTTACCACACACAAAAGCTTGAGAAGGACCAACTGTAAAATGTTTGGTAACCACAGATAGACACTGTTTGATGAATTCAGAAAGTGTGCAGGAAGTGACGATCTGACTGTAAAACCAGCTCCTTTCCACCATGGTGGAAAAGACGGAAGGTTCTGGTGTTTGCTCCTGAGCAGCTCTCCATCAGTAAGTCTAGACAGAGTCCATGCGGCAAGATCCTATCTGCACGCATCCCATGTCATGACTGTCCTTCTCTCTCCAGGGCAGCACTCAGACACCCAGCGAGCAGTGGTGATTTCTGAAGCCCTTCTCAACTGTTTCGGGACCGTCTTAAGACAGATCAGGTTTAAGGCACCTCACATCTGAGCACAGTGAAGGTGTAACTGAAATATGTTGCTGGCCCTTGGAAAGAAATCAAGCCAAGGGCTTATCTGAGGCCACGCGAAAACCACTTGACCTCAACAGAACTTGAGATGCCCCAATGTCTGCTACACAAGCCTAAAATAGGTAGGCTTATTTTAACTTCAAAGAGCTGATTGTCTCAGGCCAAAGTGAACTAGGTCACCGAGGAGTAGAAGGGTGAGTTCACTACTGCTGCAGAATCTGCAGCTTCCATTAGCCCGGAGACATCATTTCATACTCAAGACCTGGTCGCACTTAGAGCTCCACTGCTTCCGCTGACTGGAGTTTCCATCCCAGGGACAAGTGCAGTCACCTTCTTACATTTCTTGCCTTCTAAAAACCTTAGCCAAGTGTTCCGGCAGTTCAGATCTCATCCTGTACTTACAGCCTCTGGTTTTCACAGCCTCAGGTGACCTCTCTCTTCTAAGCAGCAGGTACAGCACTTATCTCATTCCACTATTCATGAGGAATCTACCTAACTTTGTGCTTTGAAGCTTTATTTTAATTTTCACCTGGCCACATGGGATTGCCAGCTCCTAAGGCTTTTTTGCATCTTCCAAAATGATCAACAAGAGGTAAATGTTAAAGTTATTTTTGAACCAATGATTTTAAGACCTTTTTAAACAATGTTTGTGGGCATTGGGGATAAATTATTTGAGGGACCCAGTTTGTTTTCACTTCAGGATCTCAGCCTTACAATCCAAATTTCACACATATACAAATCCAAAACTCATAGGTTATTATACTTGAGAAATTTACTAATGGCTGAGAATTAAATGCTTTTTAGTCACTATCTTTACTATCATGTATGTCTCAAAAGAGAGAATTCAAATTGCTGTTCCAATGCAACCTAGGAGACACAGAACATTTTACTAGGTAAAATGGTGTCAGAATGCCCACCTCACAGCTCTATGTGCACACTTCCTTTTTACATAAGTTTCTTAAAGCATCAAGGTCACATTCATAATTTCTCTCTTTCACAAATGCTCGTTTTAGAACTAGCAGGGGTCCAGGTGATCATCTGGCAGAAAGTTTTTTGTTTGTTTTTTTTTTCTTTTCCGTTTGAAGACTTCTGGTCCCGAAAGTTGTCTAGTGGATGTGTCACAGGTACGCCTTGCTTCCAGCCAGCAAGTACATTTGCAAAGGGCCAAGCAGCAGGAAAGTCACCATCTGCTTTGAAAGTGTGCACTAACTAGTCAAAAGCTGGTCATCATTACATTAGTAGTTGAACAACTCATCAATACTTTTGCATATGAAATCCTTGCCAGTATTGATAATGTGTTGCTAAATTTTACGTAAACTTGTAACATATTTTCCTGTGTATTCTCAATAAAAAGCATACCTGCTCATTGTGAAACATCACCAAAGGACATTTAAGTCCATCCTTTATATGCAACTTTATAAACTGTTAGGTCATTTAACGGTTCTCATTATAAAGGCTTTAATAAATTGTAAAATCAGACTTCATTTAAGAAGGTTTTAAACCTAAGTAAAAGTACACACTTCAAAATTTAGGAACTTGCTTGCTGATATTGATGTAGGTGGTACTGTTGCCAGTTATAGAACATGTCCAGATTTTTACCTTTTGATCGATGTAAGCTGCTGTGAGACAGATGTTAAATGTGTACACAAACGGCAAGAAAGTGCTAAGGCTCCACAGAGTAGTGATTAGTGAAGTTACGCATGCTTGACTATTTGATGCACTTCCAAGCGTGATGTTAGTTCAAATGCTTTTTCCTAACATGGAAAACATTACCTTCTTCTTGAGTGACTGTTCCACTTCTTGTACAGGCAGGCTGCTCGTGACAGACGCTTTGCCATACTCCTGCTTTCTGGTAAGTCTGTTTTTCCAATCTTCCTCTCCACTCTTCTTCAACAGTGCTAATCTAAGGGGAAAACATACAAACCAGAGAGTTCAGTACCAAACTCTTACTTGTAATAGAACCGTAATTTAGGTAAATTAGAAGTCTTTGTCCACTAAATGACCAGAGGAACCTAAATTTATTCTTTTTGAATTTCATTTATTCTAAAGAAAGTATGTATGTCTGGGAAAATAATATAGAAGTCCCAAAGATTTTAAAGCTGATTGAAATGCAAAGCTGAAATCTGACTTGTCAGATAAAAGATGCATTATCATTCCACCAAAGGAAGAGCTGTGATTTTCCCTTGTCCTTGGGCTGAGAACATGCAGATAAAAAGTAGCCGGTCCCCAGAGAAAAACAATGTCAGCTAGTTACCCCTTCTGGTCGCTTGATGAAATAACATTTAATGACTAAGGCTGGATAATAACTTTATTTGCAGAAAATAAAGCAGAAGTGGATTTAAAAACTTAAAGCTATGAAACAATGACCATCTCTTAATATCATACCTTTCCATTACAGGTAAAAGATGATGTTTAAGGTGATTTCTCTTCCTGCATTCTAGCCCTGTTCTTTTCTTCCAAATGAACTTGGTTTTTCTAATCTATTGTCTTAATACAGAAACTCTTCTCTACAAACCCATTTTAAAAATGATCACTCCAACTTTCCTCAGGGGAAAGCTATATACAAAAAAAGAATCTAATTAACTGACATTTTCACCTAACCTACTTTAGTTCAACTGTGGTGTGACTTGATATAAAGCTGCTTGGATGTTACAATCTGTGAAAGGTTATTTTCGTGAACATGAGGCTGTTTCAGCTATCTATTATAATGAATGAAGAAGTCTTAGGCATTTAAATTGGATAAACAAGGTAAAGATAAAAGGCAAAATAGTGGTGATCATTAAATTCATTTGAACTGATGCTCAAATAATTTAAAAATTGGGGGAAAAATTATTAGACCATTGCCTTTTTGCTGAGCCTGATGGGCCTGGTCTTTTAAATGTTATTAATGCATGTCCATAAACAGTGTATTTTTAAGCCGCACATCAGCTCTAGTTTGGCTGTTAACTCCTGTCAAGTAGCCTGTTTCCTTTCCTTATTCCTTCGTCATATTAGGAACTGGACTGGATGGTGCCCAAGGGCCCTTTGACTAAGTTTCCTGATTCTACGAAATATTTGAACTGGAGATGGGATGAGATAATATGATACTCCATGATAAACTTTTGTGAAGAAAATAAAAACAAATTTACAGTACTTAAACAAGAATCCATTTATATCTACAAATACATACATAATTACACCGTGTACTTGTCCATTCAGTCAAATGAAAAGTAAGCCATGAAGAAAAGAACCCCCTAAATGGGGCAGGAGCTTCTGGCTCTGGACCAATCCTCTCCCTAATATCTTTCTATTCCTTCTCTTCCCTTCCTTCCCCTCATCCCTCTGTTCCCCCCACACACACCTTTTGCCTTCCTTTCCCCTTCTGCTATGAGATAGCAGATAGGACCTCAAATGACCATTCTATAAAATAGGTATAATGTCGCCTCATCTATCTGTGATACTGTGATTTCAATAAGCAATATATTATTGATCTTTGTCCCTATTTCTGGCACAAAATCGTAAAACTCCTGGAATTTCCTAAGTGATGAGAGCCATAAAAGTGTCTTTTATTATATTAATACAGTGACTTTTGGGAAGCACCTAAGGATGGGGGCTGGTGCCAGGAAAACCAAACATGTGACTAGTGGGCTGGAGCTTTCAGATCCACACACTGACCTCTCGGAAGGAGAAAGCGGCTGGAGATTGATTAAATCATTGGTCATTAAATCATTTGTCATTGGCAATTGAACTCAATCATGTATAATGAAGCCTCTATAAAAGCCCAAAAGGGCAGGGTTCAGAGAGCTCTCAGGTTGGTGGGACATGGAGACTTCGGGAGAGTGATCCACTTGGAGAGGGTATGGAAGCTCTGTGCTCCTTCTGACGTACACTGTTCCTTTTACGATAAACCAGTGATCTAGTAAGTAAAATGCTTTTCTGAGTTTTCAGAGCCACTCTAGCAAATTAACTGAACCCAAGGAGAGGGTTGTTGGAACCCCTGATTTATAGCCAGTTGGTCAGAAGTAAGGGGTGGACTTTCGACTGGCATCTGAAGTGGGGGCGGGAGGCAGTTTTGTAGGACTGAGTCTTTAAGCCGTAGGCTCTGATGCTGTCACCAGGTAGACAGTGTTAGAATTGAGTTAAATTGTAGGACACCCAACTGGCGTCAGAATTGCTTAGTTATGGAAAAAACCCCACACATTGGAAAGTGGAGTCAGAATCTTACTAAGACAGGCCTTGTTTGGCTCAAGGATCCATTTAGCCCTAAATTCTATAATCTGTGATGTTTGACAGTACTCTACATTCTATAAGGGCTAGATCATGAACTTGAAAACAAATTCTAAATTTTTAAAAAACGTTTTCATCTGAATTTCAGTCTATATGACTAAGATTTATCTTTTCTCCAATTATTCTGAATGAGTCATCTTTATTTTGATAATAAAAACAAATCTAACAAAATTAAATCATTAAAAGATACAATTAGTATTTGCACGCCACAGTAGTAGAGCTTTCAAAGGTTTCAAAGTACCTATAAATGAAATTTTCAAAAAATAAGCATGCTAGTACTTTTATCCCTAAATGAAGAGGTCCTTCTAATTCATCATCTCTTGGTGATAAACAGTCATCTCACTGTTATTTCCCTTGCAAACCAGTCTTAGAACCAGCTCTGTCTCTTCGCCTTTCACATGGACCAGTAGTTATGCATGTTAGCCAGCTACCTTTTTAATCAGATTGGATTCCAAATAATTTGAGTGAATAAAAAAAATAAAAAATTCAGCCTTATGTGTTGGGTTTATTAGAATAACGCCCTAAAAAGTCTTAGAGGACCTTCTCAAAAAGAAGCTCCCAAATGTTTGGAGCAATGACAGCATTATCTAAATAATCATTTACTCCTGGTGACTGACTTGGAGAATGAAAAACTGACTTAGAAAAAAACAAGTTGTGGAATCTTTGATCACTTTAGAGTCTCCCATATACTCTGCAGATCTGCACAGCAACCTAGTCAACAAACTAAATATTGTTATTTCCAATCTGACAGACAAGGAACAAGGCACACACAGGCCAAGGATTTAGTTGACTGTGGTCACACTGTGTGTTAGTGAGGCAGGAGATGTGGTTCCAACCCAGGCATGTCCTGCCTCCAACCCAGGCTTGTTTTACTACATTAGTGCATTAGCTGACCCGACACATTTTGCCCTAAGGGTTCAGGAACAGCATAGTATTCTGCTTTATTATGATGTTCCTCCCCCATCCCCCTGAATGCCCGTCAAAGAATCCCTCCATTCCAAGAGACTGAAATCTTGCTTCTGGATGTGTGGGCAGGGTCATTATCAGGGACTTCCAAAGACTACAGAGTAACCAAAATAATATGGAAGAAACTGTGCTTCAATTGAGCCCACATGGTACTTGGACCCAACCCTACCTACAGAGTGCAAATGATGGATAACTAAAGAATAACACGCACTGAAACTTTAATGTATTATTCCTGTCCCTTTAGATTTCCTACTTGGTGTTCAACAAGCTGTGGAGGGTAAAAGGCCTTTCCAAATGCGTTCTCTCCTCCTGCAATCTCACGACCCTCCTGACTCACCGCAGACCGCCGTGCACTGCCGAGGGCCGAGGAGTGAAACGTCTGGTCCTACACATGACATAAATTACTGCCTATGCAATTCAAACAACTGTCAGCGCTTTTAACATCTGCCAAGTCCAAGTGCTATTTGTAGGGCTGTGATGTTGAGAGCCTGGACATCTGCTTAGTCTGAGGCTGAGACACCAGTGAGTGGCACTGTGCTCGCCTATTAACCCCAAGGCCTGGCCAGCGCCACCATGTGTGCTTGCCAGGCCGCCCAGGAAAATGTCCACCCCTCTTGCCACAGCCCACACTTTTTCAGCAAGGAATACTGGCCTGGGATGGCTGTTTCAGAGGCACTGATCTAACAGACCTGCCTGATGAAAACTAGTTCAATAGGCTCACAGCAGTCAGGTCTGGGTCACATATGGGACAGGCAAACCACGGGCCCCTAATCTTCTGTACTTTTTTCCTTCCCCTTTAAAAATGTCCCTGTATTTCAGAAAATCACTGGTACCACACAGATTTCAGAAAGGGCTGAAAAGCACTGATTAGTATTTATATCAGATTTAAGCCTTGGATAGTTTGCAGGCTGGAGGAATGAACTAATTATGTCTTTTAAATGAGGACAAATCGAAACTCCGAAAAGGAAGGTCAAAGGGGAATGACATCTCTATCTCTAATTCTTATATAAATCTGGGTCCCTCTAGTGGCTGAAATCTCCCAGCTACTAGGTAGGAACCTGCAGTCTGTTGGGAAAGCATGGATATAGATAGCCTTTGGCTGGGTGGAGAGCAGAAGGGTGGATGGAGCGGACATAGGGTGACCCGAGCTGGCCCCTGTAAGGCAGGAATCTGCAGGCTGTGGGGAGGCATGAGGTGGGTTCTTCAACATCCTTCAATTAATCCTGACATTCTACCCATTTCCCAAAGTGAAGGAATGGCTCCTTTGCCTTTTGAAATAATCTTCTCCCCCAAATATGAAAGCTCAGATTTGGTTGTTCCAGTAATTGTGGAAATAAGATTTCTAAAAGCCTCATGTACTTTTAAAGGGGCATCAAAGGTTTTCTCCCTAGATATCATAAAGATTATTTGCTTTTCAAAGAAGTCCCCAAACAGGAACAATTTATACCTCAATCATTTAGATAGTTATGAAACAGTGATTTGTATCAATCCAGTGAAAAAAGCAGATTTTTATTTAGGTGTTACACTCGCTAGTGTTCCAACTTGACATTCTAGAAGTCAGAAAAGATGAAAAACAAAACAAAAGGAACTTTTCGATGCGTGTCCTTGAGCATCAGACATATTCTAAAAGCAGAGATGAGGACTGAGATGGGACAGGTGGAGACCGGCCCCGGCTCTCAGTTCTTTTCCCCACGTGACCCTCACTCCCACTGGACTAAACCTCTCTTTTGGTAAAATGAGGAGATCAGAAGAACTTAGGATAAGGTTCAAAAGTTCTATTTTATACACCACCTCAAAAAAGAAAAGTAAAGCCCAAATAAACATAGGAATAGCATTCTTATTTTAAATAAGTCAGGCCGCATTATCTCATTTTAACAGCAGAGAGGGATTATAAACCCTACTTACGGAAAAGCTATCACAGACAGATTGCAAAGAGATGTACTTTTGTGATTTCAGCAAAGTACCAATAAAAGTACCATCAAGATAAGGGGGAAGGGGAGATCACTGGCAATATATTTGGTATGTTTTATAAACCTAGCTGCTGAATAAAATGCCCCTCATCCTTTTGTAAACACAGAGGCACACCTTGTTTTATTGTGCTTTGCTTTACCGAACTTCACAGATGTTGCACTTTTTACAAATTGAAGGCAAGACCCTTCAACAGCAAAAAGATTACAACTTGCTTCACCTTGATACTCACTTTATTACGATACTTTATTGCCGTGGTCTGGAACCCAACCCTCAACATATCTCAGGCATGCCTGTATATTTTAACAATTACACGAATAGCTGAATATTTAACAAGCATTCCTTACTATCATGGTTCTGAACAGTTTGGGGTCCTCTTGGAGACCGTGAGAAGTTCGGTCTCCCACTAGCCAGAGGTGCACGTGCACACAGCTGACTTTGAACACACTTCCAGGAGTTCCCAGAAACCCAACAGTCATCCTGGAACTCCTCAGATGTCCACAAAGTCTGGGTTAAGAAGCTGCACCTTTATAGCGTCTCACATTTTCCAAAACGAGAATTTTACAGTAGGATTAAAACTGCTTTCTGAAAGATACAGATACACTGAAATTTACTAAAACAGTCAAATAAATCAATAAATATTGCACCGTGGCTAGACACAAAACTTGACCCAAAGTCCTAAGTCCCAACAAATAGATTATATCCAAAGACAGGGAATCTCCTTTAAGTATCTTTGAAAGAATGGGTATACTAGCATTTTCCATTGGATTTTACCCCAGAAATATTTTCTGATATATAAAATATCAGAACTTGTGTTTTAGTGATATTTCTCATTAATTTCCTTAAATGGTATCTCTTCCTTCTCACCCAACAGGTTATCGATAGTTGGATATCTAGGCTGCAACTGTTTTTGAGTCAGGTTTCCACGGAGGAGGACTTCAGGCCAGACTAGACCAAACAGCTTTCCTGATTCAAGACA
The DNA here is from genome assembly GCF_004115265.2 of Rhinolophus ferrumequinum. Taxonomy (NCBI): domain Eukaryota; kingdom Metazoa; phylum Chordata; class Mammalia; order Chiroptera; family Rhinolophidae; genus Rhinolophus; species Rhinolophus ferrumequinum. The sequence goes on along the minus strand of NC_046288.1, from coordinate 2,339,233 downwards.
CCATTTCTCTTATTTAGCTTATTCCCTTAGCCTTTCACCTATGCCTCTTCTGTCTGGTACGTTTAATATATTGTGAATTTTGAATAATAAAGGTGAAAGTAAGTAAGATTTAGCAACCTAACAATTCATTAGTTGAAAAAGGCTCCACCTAGTTAATATTTTTTGAATATGGTTCAAACACTCGGTTTGAAAAACAGGACGAAGAATTTTCATCGTGGTTTGATATATCGTCTTAGGTAGACTGAAATCTAACTACAAGAATAAGAGTGGCCAGAGTCTGACAGAGCAAGCAGATTTCCGAATAGTGGAGGTGCTCAGGAAGAGTTCAGGTTGGCAGAACCGCAGGAACTGATGGAAGTAGTTCTGCTCATCACACCGGGAAATCGATGAGACCTTTCTTCACGCGGTGTTCCTGTCACTATTACATATTTTGCTGCTTAATTCAACAGTGGCTAAAGGTTAACAAGAAAAATACAACTTGAAATATTTAGCTCCCATTGTTTGTATCTTTCCCATTTTAATATAGCCTCTCAATCCTCCATCACTCCTTCGAATGAAATGATGTTACAGTGTACTCCAATGTAATCTTTCATAGCTATTATCTGACATAAAATGTCTAAATGTAGTTCAGAAAAGTCATTCATCTTACTTTCTGTAAAATAAACAAGACTTAGATTCCAAACCCAAGGATTTATATCCTAAACATGAATTTATCTTCATTCCCTCTGCATAGACTTTACATAGATAAATAGTCACAAGCAGTGGGTGCATTCAATTTGAAGCCATGTGTTCTCTAAAAGAGAAGGAGCCAAGGTCTCTGCTCCCAATCACTAGAAAAAGATTTCAGTACAAAAAAGAAAACAAATAAAGCAAGCCAATGTCTGTGTCTGGAATTTACACTCTTCAGCATTACCAAGCCAGGCACTGGGGGTCAATGCAGTTAATTTAAATACTTTCCCTTCCCCAAAGAATTCTAGGATAACAGCACATCCCCTTATACAGCTGAACTCGCTGTTTCACCTCTTTGCCCATTACTCAGCTCTTTTTCTAAAAGCAAGCTGTAAGTTCCTCCCTAATAGAATTCCTTTGTAATCGTTAAATCTGATTACCTTTCTTTAATTGACATGGTTTTGCTGGGTGAATCCAGGACGCCCTCCACCGCTGGTGCTTTGATCTCTCCAGCAGCAAACATTGCACATGGGTTCTTATGGTACTTCTCCTGTGATTGTTCTGAAGGCTCTTGCTGCTTCCAGGACACTGGGGTTGCAGTCTGATCAACAGTTTTCCCAGCAGCTGTGCCGCTCTGATCAGAAGTGGGCTCCCCGAACTCTGCCGCTGGGAAGGAAAGGAGCGACGTCAGCACTTGCTTCTCCAGGCAAACATTCTTCCAGCTATTCACCCCCTAACAGTCCCACACTCGGAGTTCAATTCGTGGGCATGCGGCCGGCTACCCAATCCACTGGGATTTATGCAAATCTGTGGCACGCTATAGTCTGTGAGAAAACCAAACTTCCCAGTGGGTCACTCGGCACAGCACATCGTTTTGTGACAATTGGTCTTTTCCTGTGTGCAAGACACAGGAAGTGAGCTTTAAGTACATACTACAGAATGTTTCTACTCCTCCAAAACAATACTTTCACATTTCAAACGTGCCACATTCGCAAGCCAAACCACTATTATAACTTACACACTATCATTTTATGTAAATATAGGAAGAGAAGGAAAGTCCCATGCAGGATAGCTTGCTAGTCTGCACAAGAGAAATGTAGGAGAGCCTGGAAATCCACAGACCTGGGTGCAAGCCCTGCTTCCCTGTGCTTACTTGGCCCTGGATATTTGGGGACATCATCTTATAAAAGGGACGAACAGAGCTAGCAGTTCACAAGGCTGTTAGGAGTTAATGTGACCGAAGTCATCCAACACCCTTATCAAGATGTGTGAAAGAACTTCAAGTAGTTTTATTGCTGTAAAATTGATAATCCACTGAACACCATCAGATTAAGGGGAACAGAAGTCTGGGGGAGAGTATAACTCACCCCAAACTTTTAATCAACACTAGTCATACACTGCCTTCATAATGGAGTTCAAAAGAAATCGCAAACATGTGCAAAAGATCAAGAAACTAAAGACCCATTGGTTGCTAAAACTTTAGGAGCAGTAGCAACTTACCTCTCAGCGAAAACTTCCTCTTTGTGACATACTCCATGTCCACCTTCTCTTCAAAGGGCTGCCTGTCCTTCACGTCTGGGTTTCCTGCTGCAGCGTTTTCAGCAGTGGAAAATTCCTTCAGCTCATCACCAAGAGGGGCGATGGGAGGATTAGCTAGCTCCAGGCCTCCCTTCCGCGGAACAGCATATTTGGGTTCTTTATGGCTATCTCCTTCCTGGACTCGGTTAAGGATGGGGTAGGAAGGCTCTGCTTCCTCAAAGGACCCATACTTTTTAACACCACCCTCTCTACCTGTCGAAACTCTCTTGCTTTCTGTCTCTCCCAATTCTCTCAACGTGCCTTTGCTCCCACTGCCCTCTGCTGAAGGCTGCCAGGCTTGGGACTTCAGAATGCTTCTCACTGGAGAGTCCGAATTTTCTATTGAAGAAGGAAACTTATAGTCAGTGGCACTTGTGTTGTCATCCACAGATGGCTTTGTCCGAAGATCCCCTGCGTACATTGGAGTGATTGTAGATGCCATGGTGGACACAGATGTGTTAACAGTAGGTGAGAAAGGAATGAGCTTTCCACTTTGCACCTGGGAGGACACAGTGACAAAGGAAAAAGCTGATTGAGAAACATTGTCTATATAAATCCCAGTGTATGGTTTGACTGCAATAGTACATTTGGAGCAGTTTTACTGCTTATCTTAGTGGGAAACCAATCCTAGACATAGTAATACACTGTATCTCGTTAATCAAAATCATTTGGGTGAAAAGAAGATCGTCCATCCCATTTTTCTCTCCAGAATGAACTCACTCCTGACGATTGCAGCAAGCAAATTATGAAAGCAAGCAAAAAAAAAAAAAAAAACCAAAACAAACAAACAAAAAAAAACACAAAAAAAACCCCACATACTTGGCATGGTGACTTTCTTAGGAATGAAATTATTACCAAATTATCTACAGGTAACACGGTTTACAGGTAGATCACCTTAATGACATCATCAACCTGAGACAACAGTGTGCTCCTATAATTTAAGAAGGTACCCGAAACTGGAATTCGATCACAGCGTACCCACCTGCTCCACCTCTCCAAGCGTGACGGGCTGAGTCTGATAGCGAGCATTCATTCTCCTCTGTCTCATGTCTATTCTGTTTCGGGTAGAAATAGCTTTTGAGACTGGCTGGGACAATTTGTTAAACAAGGCCAACTTCTCAGCTAAGCTTAGAGTGGAGGAATCAGGTTCACCTTGTTCAGCAGAATCTTTGCCCTCATTTGCCTGGTCTCTGGCTAAAGCCTTTTGGTGAGCAGATGCCTGTAACCTGAATGGGAGAAAAAGTCGGTAACACAGATAAAAACAGACAGAAACTCACTGCTAATTTTATACGTTAACTTTCTTCCAAGTGTCAATTTTGAAAAGGACTTATTTTTGCCTACATACATTTAAGACAGGTGCAGGCACTTGTTTAGCTTTTGCAAACATGACAATGTCGTGTTTAGCAAACATGACAATGTACACAGAGTAGGCTGGCGACACTAGCCTTATCAGTTTCACGAAGAGCAGACTTTTAGCTCCGAATTAGCTCTAAAAATTGCATTTCCTGTTTAAGGAACTGAAGTCAGGTTGGACATACCTTATTTTAGAGAGAGAAATTGTATTGTTAGTATCAATAATACATAAGGCTACAGGGAGTCTTAAGGTATTTCCTACGGCATATTTAGGCATTACCAATGTGGTTCAGAAGGTGCTCTTTTCATTTTAAATAGTTGGGAAATAAGAAAATCATTCTGTTGACATTATCTACAACAGACTTTTGATTTTCACTTGCTAAACACAAATGGTTTACTTTTAAAGATTCTTTCACTCCTTCATTCTAGCACTTTCTCTCATTGGTTTCTACCAGTTTTCTTAAAGGTACTTAAATCTGTAATTCCCAGTAACTTGAAAAGTGAAGGAAATTTCAGGCAGTGGTAAGTCTCCCCGGCTCCCAGGCAGAGCAGAAGGCTTCCAGTGACATGGCCACAGTGAATCCTCAAAGGTTTAAGACAAGGAAGGCCCCTCTGTCACTGGCAAATGCAATTCTCAAATGCAGTGAACAGTATATTTTGCCTGGACTCTAATTAATCACCACTTCACAAGTTGTCCCAGACAACAGAACAGTGTCAGTGTTCCAGGGTATAATGAGGATGGCAATAAAAGCACCCTGAGTCGGAGTCTCGGTGTCTTTCCTGAAGTCAAGTGGAGAACTGGGAGGGGAACCTCAATCTCCTTCCCCAGAGAGATCCCAGCTTTCATGTTGTGCCAGCTTTATTTCTGCACTATCATTTTACTTCTTTTTGTCTTATTTTTAGCCTTTGTGTTTGAGCCCATAACAGTAAAATAAAGGGACGATTCACGTGCCTGAAGGACATAATGTTAAAAGATAATAAAACATCTAAGTTCAGACATTATCAATTCTTAACATTCCAGTCCTCAAATATAGCAGCTTTGTCTATACATTAGAAACAGGTAGGATTGTTTTAACACAAATATATGTTTTTTTAACAAAAAACAAACAAAAAACTGGGTACTACCGGGATTTCAACATTCACTCCCATTTTTCTATTAATCTGTATGAAGTGCTAGTATTTTAGATTGACGAATGACATTTCTGAGGGATGGCTATGATTATGAAAAACAGAAACAAAACAAACGGATAAGTGAGTTAGTGGGATCCTAGTTCCAATACATCGTGGAAGCAGGTAGTGGATGAAATGTTTTCTCATGCAGGCCTACATGAAGTTATCAGTGTCTTTCACTATGGCAAAACAAAATGTCACACATTCCTGGAACAACTCATGGCACTGACTTGTTTGTCAAACAAGTGAAAGACATTCCAGATTTTAAGGTGCATCTGCCATCTGGCACCTTTGCCCTGGAGGCCGCATGCTGCTATCGCTGTCCAGTACCTGGCAGGTTGCACAGCACTCTTTGCTACAGTGGGACTAGGAAGTCTTGCCATTACAGGGTGGGTGGCCACAGAGCACGAAGCAGGGAGAGGTTCACTTTAAAGCAATTGCCAAGGAAGGAATATTCATAAGGAGAGAAAAGAAAAGAAGCATTAAGGAAAGCATAGTTTTCAATTCGGAAACGTGAAATCAAGTATTTTAACAAAATTATGTGCTCATTACTTTGGGAAAGCACCAAAGAACTCGAAAAGCAATGACACACTTAGCAAAGATGAGACAGAGGTTACTCAAAGTAAATGGAATAAGAATAGGTTTTTAGAGCTTGGAAAGGATTGATCTCATCTTTAGAAGAAAAGTCCTGGTTTAAAAAAAAATAAAAGAAAGCTAATATCAACCACCAGCAAATCAGTAGATTTTGCTCGTGGTTTAGAATGTTGTGCTCGAGCTATTTTTTAAAAGAATCAGTGTCCTCGTATAATCTATAGGCACATCAAAGTAGATTCAGCAAGCCTCCGAAGGTGATAATTTTTTTCTTATATTTACTGTTTTACTCCCATGGGTAGTGGCTTCAAGTTCTACAACAACCATTCAAATAATTTTAAAAAATTAAAAAAAAAGAAAAAGAAAACTGCTTTTCTAAGAGTTCCTAATGGGTACAAGGCGTACCCTTCCATAAATACACAGAAAAGTTAGGAATACATGAGGAAGGAAGTGAAGGCAGCTAGCTGATCAAACAGCACGTTCACAGGTGTGGGCTGTGACACAGAGGTCTCTTGGGAGGCTAATACCCTGAGTGAGATGCACTTCCATTTTTTAGGAAGGATGTGTGTGTGTGTGTGTGTGTGTGTGTGTGTGTCCAGAGGAAACCCAAAAATAATTTTTAAAAAAACTAATAAAAGTTTTCACTTGATGGAAGCAATTATCCCTGAATGAGTGAAATCTTTGGGAAATCCATTCTGCACATATTAGAACATACTGCTCAAAAGCTACTTCCCATAATTTGGAAAGTTATTGGGCTTCCAATTAATTTTTAATTTTTTTTGATTATTTAAAAACAAATAAAAAGAAACCTTCACTTTTAGAGATATGTTAATGGGAGAAAACGTTAATGCCAGGTTTCCCCCAAAGTATATTATACTACATTATATTAGACCCAGTGTAATATACTATACTATACTATACTATGCTATACTATACTATACTATAACATAATATAAAATAATATTATACCACTGGGTCTTATATTCATTTTTGCTCCAAAAGACGCATTAGAGCTGACTGTCCAGCTAGGTCTTATTTTTGGGGAAACATGGTGGGAGAAATGATATCTGGGGTTTGCTTGAAAAAAACACAGGAGGAAAGGGGAAGTGGGTGGGGATACAGATAGAGCAAGAGTTGATGATTGTTGAAACTGGGTGATAAGTACATGGGGTCCATTACATAAATCCAGCTACTCTCACATTGTAAATTTCACATTGTAAAAGAGATTTTAAAAAATGCAGAGACAAAAAAATTAAACAAAATTCCTCTTCATGTTTTTCTAGGTTCAAGGTCTCTCTGAACCTTGTAATGGGATGTGTTACCTATTTTAAATCTTTTTTTAAAAAAAAAAAAAAAGAAGAAGAAGACATTACAGCCAAGTCCCAGAGGTCACAAGGGAGACTCACGTGGCTGCAATGACCACCTCCTCGGTGGTGACGGGCTGGGTGTGGGATCTGTCTTGCAGACGCCGCAGCCTTTGCTCCACGGCCGCGTTTCTAGAGCGTCGCTTTGGAACATTTTTCTCGTCAAATGACTTTTCCATTTCCTGAGATCGAAAACAATGTGGAATCCTTATGAATTCGAGGAAAGGAAATTGGGACAGCAAAATGTCCCTACTCTGTTCCCCTACAGGTCCCACTGGGGGAGCACCCTGAGAGGCACCCATCATTATCAGAAGTGAATACTTGTGCTGTGTCAGCTGGTGGTCACACCAGCCAAGGACTTGGAGAGAACCACAGGTGGGCCAGTGAGGTGGGCCACGGAGGGCCCAGTGCAGGCTGCAGGCAGGAGCCATGGATACAGTGACAGTTCCTATTCAAACATTTCAGCACATCTTACCCTGAAAAGCAGCCGCTTGGCAGCAACACTCAGCTTGGCTCGTTCATCTACCTTTTCTTCATCTGTGAAAAGCCACAAAATAAAAACTAAACATCATTAGAAAATGTAGGTAAGGTTCTGAAAAGTTTCCCAAGGCTGACCCGGAAATCCTTAGAACATAAGAATAGATGTACTACACATTACAGTGGGCAAATATTTTCCCCTGGTGGGGAGCCCACTCTTCTGCCCAGTAAAAAGGTGCTAATTTCCATTCAATTAACCAACCAAAACTGTGTTTGAACAGTAATTTTCTACTGTACTATTTGACGAATTGAGATTTAATAGATTTTTTTGTAAGGAATGTCTGTTTATAGTTAAACAGCAGCAGTAACAAGAAAAACCTGCTTCTTTGGTTCAGATCGGTTGTTTTAATATTGCTCCCTCTGCAATTCGTTAACACTCTCAAAAATAAGGGAAAGATCATCTGAAACATCTCAACTAGGTTTTAGTATATTCACAGAAAGAAAACCTGTCGAAAAGTAAGAAATTGATATGCACCATAATCTCATCCTCTCAAAAAGCAAAAATCTTATTATTTAAATCTAATCTGGGTGAGACAATAAAGAAGAGGCAAAAGGAAAACAGATACTTGCCCTCAGCGGTTGGCATTTCTGAATTTGAAGTAGACCTAGGAAAGAGATTAGCAAATAATAACAAAAAATTAGCTGGTGGGAGTAGAAGAGCCAAATAAAATATCATATGAAAAGTAAAAATAAAAATGCAATTAAACTGTCTTAAAAAAATATCATCCGGAGAGCAATTCTAGTTGTGAATACACATATACAGTTAACAGACACTGTGGAGTGTGTGTGCACACAGCCCAGCCAAGTGCACACCTTGTGGAGACACACCAGGATCAAGTGTGACTTATTAAACACAACCGATAATAATGTTTTAGACAAACCGGATCACTTCTAGGCATATAAGCAAGTGACAAAAGAAAGCTCAAATACAACAAGTAGGCAGACATTTATAAAATGATTATATAAAATCCCTTGGTTATTTTCACTGTCAAATCTCGTGAATACTCAATTTGGATTCTAATGAAAGGGCATAGAAAATTAAAAACATTAAAGAAAAATAACATTTCTTACTTCTTACAGTCTGAATGCAATTTAAAAGTGTGTCTTGGGAAACTATTGTTATAGTTGACATTCTTTAAAAATACTTTTTTACAATCCAAAAAAATATCCCTTATCAATTAGATGAAAGAATTATGGAATCACCACACCCCATTTAAACAGCACCAGGACCATCGCTGTGGTGAAAGTCCTGTATGAGTTCTTTTAAGTTCCTGGACTATGGAACTACACATACACATGCCTACCTATCCGATTCCTTTCGTTCTGCTGAGGTTATAGGTTGAGTTCTAAATCTTTCAGAAGTTTTTCTACTTTCACCAGGAGAAAAATAGCGTCTTGGTTTCCGGGACCCTCTCTCCCGTTCCACACTGGTAGGCAAGCCAACTCCTTTGGTTGACCTCTCAACCCGCGGTTGGCTTTTAGAGTCATCAGGAGAGAGGATACAGCGGGGAAACGGGGAGACAGAGAGAGAGAATAAAGCAAAGGTTTATGCATCTTAGTGAGTCAAGGCACAGACGCCACCAAATCCCCCTGCATGCCTCTACCATGCATGTAAAGGAGGTGGAGCATTCCAGAAACCCAATCCTCTAGCTCCCCATTAGTAAGCGGAAGCAGAATGCTAGTTTTGGAGCCATTTCCTGTACGGTCTGCCCTGCACACTTGTGAGCTAAGCTTAAAAATGATTCAATGCAGAACACAACACAAGTTGAGAAGTGAATAATTCTGCCAAGGACGTGCAAGTGACACATTGGGAGGACGTTTGAAACATCACCTACAGTTCGGGTTTCTGTATGGCATTGGCAGATTCCAGAAATGCATTTCGGAGCTGGGCAACAGAGACCTTTGTGTCCAGCATGCTCACTTCCGCCTGGGGCCCCTCAGCTTTGGGCCTCCACAGCTCTGGCTCTCCCTTTGCAGCTGGGTCCTTACACTTCAGGGCCTGGAGCTGAGAGGGGCCCGTGTAGTCAGACAGGGAGCGGGTGAGGACCTTGTGCTTCCTCCTGGGTGCTTCTTTTTTGTGTCCTGTCACTCTGGCATCTTGAGACACAGGCTCACCCTGAACATACAAAACCATTTCGCTTCTGCCTGTTCTTTCAGCCAACTGGTGCTGAGCTTGAGGTGGGTGTGGCGAACTTTCTGGTTCCTTTTGATGTTCTAAGGTGACGGTGCTAATAGTGGGCTTACCAAAGTCTTCACTTCCAGAGGGGTCTTCCTGGCTTCTCGCAAGCCTGCCATCCTCTACAGCCAAGACTGATTTCCTGCTTTTCTCCAGAGCGTCAGTGAAGGGCACATCTTCCTCTGCTTTTGATTCACAAATGTGGAGAATGGGGGTCTCCCTTTTCTCACCTTCAAGAACCTTCAAGGCGGGAGGTTTTGTGACGTTCGGGGTGGCTGATCCCACCCAGCTGTACTCAGACACACTTTCTGGGGTTTCTGAGGTCACCAGCATGGCAGTGTGAACGGGATCTGCTGGTTGGACATAGCCACGGATCGGCTGTCGTGCAGAGCCGGCTGCCTTGCTCGTGACCCTGTCAAAGGCTGAGTTTTCTGACTGAAAGGACAGGTAATGCACCGGCATTGGCTGATGTCTCCTCTGAGTTAAGGACTCTGAGGCAAGTTCAGGGCTGCTGCGAGCACTCTCCTCTTTCACCAATTTTTCTCTAACTTTAACTCTTTAAGAAAGAAAAAGGATTTAAGTTGTAATGTGCAGTAACTGCTCAACGGCAAGGAAGCATGCGCAGATCATGGATTACCAGTGATTTGAAATCAACCCAAAGAGAGAACAACTTGTGAAAAAGCATTTTTCGTGGTTAATGTCAGAAACCCGCGGCTTGCAAGATGATTTTTAGTCGCGTTTCCAAATGCATATCCGTATACCGGTGTGGTACAAAACTAACTCGACCCTCTGTAAAGCGGAGAGGGGTCAGATGCTGTCTTGGCAGAGAATGGATGCCTTCTGACTAAATGAATACCCAGAAGCCACAGAAAAATTCCTTAATGTATACCACCAGTGTGGATGAGGGCACACTGAGGCTGGTTCTGTGAACGGGGTGTTTCCTGCATGTACAGGCCTAGTATATAGACTGTGAGGGTAGTTTTCAGGCACACATACGCTTATTGACCAAATGTTAGTTTCATCATCTCCTGAAAATGTAAGAGCATGTGTGATTACTTTTTTTATTGAGCTCAAGATACAACAATCACCTCTTTTCAAGCTCTCAACTAAACATTCACGTTCTTTCATGCAATGCAGACTGCATTCATTCATTCAGAAGACATGTGACCAGTTTGGACATCATTATTACTAAAAATTGTAGCATCAAAAAGAATGTTAGAGAAAAGATACTCTTTAAAAAGAAACTGAACATTTTCTCTCCTCTGGAATTGCTATTAGGCCGTTAGTTAAAAAGTAATCTAAACAGGGATGGTTCTAGTTGTTTCTAGAGATGTTTCAGTATCTGAGAACAAAAGTGAAATCCATTTTAAAAGCTACTTTTCTATTTTTCTATTACTGCAGAAGCAAAGTAGCTAAGAGCTCTGGCTGTGGGGTCCTAGGAGACCTCTGCTCAAAGCCTGCCTGGCTCAGCTGGTTCTAGCTGTGACGTCTCAGGCAACTTACCTGCCTCAGTTGCTTTACCTTTGAAACGGAAATAATAGTGACAAGGTGTAACGTGATGCCTGCAAAGCACATGGTTTAGTGCTTAGCAAGGAGCAAACATTTAATAGTGGTAGTTAGTTTTTATTTTTACTTTTTGAAATGCCATGTAGTGAGAAAAGAGAAACCATTGAACCTGTTTAAAAATGGATTACTAATTGGGGATAATCTTAAAAAATAAAGAATGCCTTTGGAGTAGGAAAAGCAATTTCTTGGGGAATGTAAAACCTTTATTTACTTAAAATTAGTTGGCAAAAATAATTGTTTCTGATATATATACTTTTTGGAAGAGGCTATTTCCTTAAATGACAAATGCACCCTGCTAAATTAGATATACGTATTTTGCCGTGTATAATGTGCTTGCGTGTATAATGCACACCCACGTTTTCGGCCTAAATTTTAAGGGGAACAAAAATCTTTCATTTTAATTTATTCAAATTTTTATTTGTTTATATTTAGATACTTGTTTTTTGTATTATAAATTAATTTTAGCATTTATTTTTTAACATATTATGGTACAAGAAATTTTATATAACAAATAAATACAAAACACAAGAACAGATATAAAGTACAAGGAATTTTATGTACCAGTAACAAATTTATGATATGTATGCATCATAGGAGGCCAAGAACTCTTCGTCATTGCAAGTTCATTGTAAGTTCAACAAAACCGATTATTGCATTCCAGAGTACTATTTTGCATACAGATACTGTTATTGATTTCTATAATTAAACTTTTAACTGATAAGCATAAATAAAAGAATTAAAAACATTTATATAGATATGGAATTAGTACTACCCATGTATATTGCACATCCTTATTTTTCCCTCACAAATTTGGGCAAAAAAGTGTACATTGTACACAGCAAAATACGGTAAACACCTACATGTTTTTCAGCATAAGATGCAGGATATCTGTTTATACTTCAGTAAAGAAAAATCAAAGACATACATGAAAGGCAGTTACTATGAACTATTCAGGGGGAAAAAAAGCATTCTGGGTTGTTATTTTTTTCAGAGACTAGCCAGTTTTCATACTTAGGAGCTTTGTTAATCAAAAGAAGTCTGAAATGTGGTTCAAATTCTCCTGTGGAATGTGTCTTTCTAATCAGAGACAATCTGAATGTTGTCCTCAGCCAAGAACAAAGTGACTGTTAGAAACTCAATATATGGGTGCTTTGTCCTGCCACTGACTTACTCATTCTTACTCCTTCTGCCTCTTCCCAGCCCCCAACCTTAAAAATGAAACGATAGGGGTTTTTTGTCTGCTTTTATTAATAAAACCACAGGCCCTCAATGTAACTGTTGAGAATTAACTATTGGTTTAGAGCTGAGGAGACATGAAAACAAGGAGGCTGGAAGTGCCTGCTGAAGAGGGGATACCAGCGGGTTAGTAGGACTCAGGAGGACAGCGACCCAGAGGTACGTGGCATGTCCTCAATACTGCCCCCACCTGGCAGAATGTGAGTTGGTGAGAGGAGAAAAAAGGAGGTGCAGTCAAAAGGTTTTCAAAAAGAGGAGCAAGAGGAAATGCTATTAAAAGCGATTAGGGCAATAGAAGGAGAAAAGCAAATGATTAGGAGGTAACTTCCAGCGGCCCCTTTTGAGCATGTGGTTTTCAAAAGCATTGCCATTAGGAAGAGGAGAGGAGCACTGGGCCATATGTGGAAGAGCAAAGCAGGGTAGCAGGGAGAGGAGAAGCACTCAGGAAACAAAAGCCAAGAGTTTCAACTTGGGATATACCTGGAAGGCCAGTTGATAAGTGAAGGTGTGTCCCCTTCGGAATCTTTCTGGAGAAACCACTCATGTTTGGGTTTCCCTGTACTATCATGTACAAAAAACAAAACTTCAGATGATTTCTATTAAAATGTCAACATATACACAGAGTTAATTATTATAAGTTAAGACCTAAAGGCTTATTTTTGTTAAGTAAAGAGTAATCCTGAGTTTTCAAAATGTATACGCACATTTTGTCGTGGGGTTTATACTCATGTCATGGAATTTCCAGGACATTTGGCTCACTACTAAAATCAAGAGATAGAAGTAAATATATCTAAAGTCATCAAATAAAAAATTTTAAGGTAATTTTTAAAGTATTAAGAGTTGGTTATAGTCACATTCTACCCACAAATATCAGACAATTCTTTTGTAAAAAGTTGGATTAAAAATATAAGGCAACTTATCATACATAAGATTTGTTAAGGTATATTGGTAAATAGTCAAATATAAAACTAGTGTCCAAAACACTACATATCAAATAAAGGTAATAAATAGAAATAAATAAAGAGAAAGTCAATAAAATCTTGTCTCTAATTGCTATTATTATACATTTTCCTTTTATATTTATCTCTGAATTATGCAGCCAGCACAACAGTTACCAACACTAATTCAAGCCTATTTGATAAATGTTTGAGTGCTCTGAGAAGCAACAAAGGTGAATCAGGCATCATCCAGCCACTAAAAAACTGACACCATGCTAGGCAAGATAATATATGATTTAAACATTCATTCCTCAATGCACAATCGAATATAATGCAAGGTTGAATATGACAAAGTACAACTGACCCTTAACTATATGGGTTTGAACTGCAAGGGGCCATTTAGAGGAGGACGTTTTTCAGTAAACATATAGTTGGTCCTCTGTATCCTGAGTTTTACATCTGCGGATTCAGCCAACTGTGCAGCAAAAACAGTATTTTCAATCCACGGTTGGGAATCTGAGGGTGCAGATTGCTGATGTGTGCACTGTCCTACGCCATTTCATATCAGGGATTTGAGCATCTGAGGATTTTGGTATCTGTTGGTGGGGGCGGGGCATCCTGGAACCAATTCCCTAAGTATATCAAAGGACAACTTTTATTAACTTTTGGGGGAGTCCAGTTAACTGAGGCGCCCTTAACCTCCATGTTGTTCAAGGGTCAACTATAACTCTACCAGGCTGAAGATATTTTAGAGAAAAAGCATAGGCACGGAAAACTGTGTGGTAACTACGGAAAGCAAGATACAGGAGGAATCCTCAAAGAACAGACCTGCATCCTCTTACAGAGTAGGAAAAAACAATGGAAATTCTATATGCAAGTTAAAATGTTTACCAGCTCAAACCCTTACCAACCTATCTGCAAGAGTTCTTCAATACCAGACTGAAAACACATTTTAGATAAAACCTGTCTGTCACTACTTCTGTACATTTTGCTGTGACCACTGCAATCTCTCACAGTTTAAACTTGAACTTCTGTTTCTCCTGTAATATCCTGTCTTTCTACACCCAAACCTATCACCCACCGCCGTATCTCCAGTATTGTAGCAATTTAGCTCATTGCCAGGAAACAATTCAGATGTATGAAAAGCCATTTTATTTCACTCTAAATGGCCTAATTTCTCAACATTTATTTAAATATAGGAATAGTTTAGCATATCATCTGCAGCTAAGAAATGATACAATGTAACAGCACAGGATACAGAGGAAGAAGAGGGAGTAATGGGTACTTGCTTTTGAAAGTTATATCAAGTTAATATAACTAATATGCCTGCATCACAGTTATTTTAAGGTTCAAATGTTTTTTGTATAACAGAGTACTTTGTAAACTGTAAAGTGCTAAACAACTTTCTGAATATGACCTTCACCGACAAGAATAAAATTTGGTCAGCATCACCATAAACATCATCAGGAGCTTAAGAATATGTTGAGTTGGCATTTGTAAAATGAAAATCATAGACACAGAGGGGACTTGCTGGGCTCCATTTAATTCACTACAACTTAGATATGGAACTGGCCAAAAGAACCAAGTCATTTCTATCATGGCAGCGGATACTCAAATTTTGATATTTCCTATATACTACAAATCTATGTAAGGAGAAACACACATGTGAAGGCATCATGCCAAGAACATGGTAAGCCCTTCAAAATGCTGGTCTCCCCCTCTCCTTCCTTCTTCATAGACAACATAGTACTGCGTGGTAGAGTTACTGTTTTTCTATTTTAAAGAGATGATACGTACAGAGTTCCAATTCAAAAGTCATGTGATTTTTAAGGTGAGTGGGTCCAGCCTCAGCAGGAGGACTGGAGTTTGTCTTAAGTGAATTTAAAGCAGGAGTGATTTAGACAGTATTTCTCCAACTAAGGATTTCCAGACCCTTGAGGTTGGCTAAGGCACTTATTTGGGTGAGCTTTTCTGCCATCAAAACCTGGAAATGAAAACAGCGTGATGGGGAGAGATATAAATTTAAATTAAACGTATTGTTTAAATAAACAAGACTGCCGTGGGCTCTTCATATCCACTATACTGTAGAATGTGGTCACTTCTCGGTCCTTCTCTTACCTACTAGCAGCATTTGATATAGGTGATGGATCACTCACCTCCTTCACCTGCCTTCTGGATTACTCATCAGCCTTCTCTGTCCATTCCTCCTCACCACCTGCACCTCTATAGGTGAGGGCGCACACAGCTGTCTCCTTTCCTGCTTCATCAACAGTCTATGCCTTGATGATTTCATTCAGCATTCACTTCCATGCTGACAATCTTCCAATGTTTATCTCTACTCCGATCTCCTCCTTCAACTCAGACTCCTGGGCTCAACCGGCTACTTCACATTTCCAATTGGATATCTAACAGACAGCTTCAATTTCACACATCCGAAAAAAAATGAACTCTTAATTTCCCTCCAAGACTCATTTGTACTGGAGCCATCCATGTGTCAGCAAATGACAACTCCTGCATTGAGGTGCCCTGGCTAAAAATGTGAGCTCACCTTTGACTCCTTTATTTCTCTCATACTCCATCCACATCTAAGTCCTCAGTAAATCCTGTTGGTTTACCTTCAGAATATAACCTCTTTTCACTACCTTCGCCTCTGTCATTCTAGTTCAAGCCACCACCATTTCATACCTAGTTTACTGAGATGTTCTTCTAATTATTCTACCTATTTTCATGCTTGCCATCTTTAGTCTATTTTCAGCTTAGCAACCAGAGGGATTATTTAAAAACGGAAGGCACATCTGTCATTCTTTTCAAAACCCTTATATGGCTTCATTTAGAGCCAAACCCAAAGTCCTTGTGATGGGCTACTGGCTCTTCCTGACCTGCCTACCCCTCCCCACACATCTCACGTGTCACCCCTATATCACTTCCCCTCAACCCCACGCTCCAGCCTCACTGGTGACAAGGGGCCTCCTCAAACACTCCACGCAGTGTCCACAAGGGGACTAATTCTGCTTGGACCAATCCACCCCAATGGGTGCACAGCTTGCTTCTTCACTTTATGTAGGTCTCTAGTCAACTGTTATCTTCTCAGAGGGACCTTCCTAACCAACCACTTTATACGAAATAGCAACCTCCAATCTTTCTCTACTTTCCCTGAATCACTCGTATTTTCTTCATAGCACTTACCACTTATTTATTATTCATTAATAATAAATAAATGATACTGATTTATTGTCTCCCTTCACTAGTGTACACACACTTAAGAGACTGTTGCATCATCAGTACTCAGAATAGTGGCAAACAGCAGGTCTCAATAAATTTTTGTGGAATGGGTGAACTGTTGAATGTTAATCTCCACAACAACTCTCTGAGGTATTCTTATCCTCATTTTATAGGTGAAGAAAAGAAGGTGCAAAAAAATATATTAACTGTCCACGATCACAAGTTGGTTCGTGAAAGGATGGGACTTGAACCAAGTGCTATAGGGCTGTCCAGCCTACATCTTCTACTCTTCCCGAGCTACAGGCATCCACATTCTAGAAAATAACTGCCTCCTGGCTTGAATGAGTGTAGTTGGGATGCCGGTGTTCATGTGCTCTAGGGCTCAGCACAATTCTGACCGTACGTTGGTCTCTCCAGCTGACAGCCACTCAATTCCCTGTAAATCCTGCAAAACCTAATCATCTTCTTCTTCTGTTTCTCCAAATGTTCACAGTGAAATCAAAAGAGTCTGACAGTGAAGAACATTTTGGGTCACAGGGCACTTGCTGTTTAGGGGGGGTTGGGTGAAGGTGGGTGTGGGAGGGAGATGCTGGGGCCCAGACTAAGCAAGGTGGGTGAAATTTTATTTTCTTCCCCCACCAAAGCAATCTATAGTAGAAGTGTAAGATGCAACCATTTGGAAATGAGAAAATTCATGGGAGCAATAACCTGAGAACAGGTGACACTGGATGTTATGTGGGAGGAATTACAAATCCCCTGAGAACCAAGAGACTATTTCAGGTAGACTGATCTCTTGGCTGCCCCCATCCTCCGGCAGAACAAAATAATAATGTGACATGACACCTAATTCATGAAACCTAATTCCCACATTCACAGGCACTTTGCTTAATTTCACAATAGCTAAATATCAACTGTTCATCAATAAATATTCATGGCTATGACACATGTGTAATGCCAGCATCCGGGAAAATACTTTTAGCATGCACGGCTGACTTCATTGTGTTTTGAATATTCACTAGGAAATGTGAGATTAAAAAAATCAACTCTGTATAAACTACCTTGTAAATTTAAATTACAACTATTTAAGATGGATTTTTTAATTGAGAATATTATGAACAGTCAACATTAACATTTCTTCTATGGTTTTAAATAATTTCATGAAATTTTTATGTAACTTCTTTTGAATTGCCAAAAACAAAATACTTAAGGAATTTGATTTTATATATTAAAACTCTAAAATTATAGCACAGAAAATAGGTTACTGGTTGTCAGGACCTTGTGATAGGAGGCGTTGACTACAAAGGCACACAAGAGAATTTTGGTGGTGACAAAATTATCGTGACAGTGATGCAACTTTATCTATTTGTCAAAATTCACAGAATTCACTAAAAAGGGTGAATTTACTGTATGTAAATTACACTTCAATAAAAACAATATTAAAAAATCTTAAGCATTCTAAAAACTATAACTCAGTCTTCATAATCGACCTAGACAAGAGTCGGAGTTCAAGGATTTATTTTGGCACAGATGCCAAAGTGTAGTTAATGGGATTTTTAAATTCAAATACTTTTTCATCTTTTAAAAGCAAAAAAAATATAATAATAATAATAAATGGAAAATCAATTAAATGTGGACCACACACAGTCAATTCCACAAAATCTATTTTGGATCTTTTTTCTTTTCTTTCCTTCAAATTTTCTCCCCAAACCCCAAAGAGACCTAGAAACCTGAGTTAAGAACTAAGAAGAGCCCAGAGTGGGCCCTGTCAGTGTTTACACTGGTAAGGAAGCCAAATTCTTGCTCTGGAAGCTGATTAAAAGCAAGTCTTCACTCTCAAAAATGGTGAATCAAAGTATAGAACTGATCTGGCTAATTCACAAGCACCCGAAAACTACGGAACGTAATGGAAGAGTTTGGGCCGAGTTTTCCACTGTGGAGCACGGTTTGATTATAATACAGCACAGCGCCTAAGGGATGCCCAAACTCAGATGGAAAAAACGTATCTTTTCTTAAAGATGCATTGATTTCTGGCATTGATTTGGAGAAGTAGTATCATAGGAGGTGAGCTTTTAAAAATATGAAAAAAAAAATCACATCTGAAGAGTGACAATGATGCCTTGAGTTCTTTTCTCTTTATTTCTTTAAATTTTGCAGAGATGCTATTATTTTATGCAGTGTTCCATAATGTTATGCTTAACTATTTTTCATAATTAAGGCTTGGTTAAAAAAATGAAGAGCGGGAAAGATTAGTTTTATACAATATAATGAGTTGCATATATGTTACAACCCGGCTACAACACCTAAGTAGTTAAGAATCAGTGTTGGTGGACAGAGGCAGAGGGGTGATGGAAATCTTTTCTATCTTGACTGGGATACACGTTATACATTTCCCAGAACTCACCAACCTGCATCTTCAAACTATGTGCATTTTGATGTACATTAAACCTCAATTAAAAAATATATCACTGTTGAACTATAGAGTGAGGACTTTTGTGAGTAATGAAAAGGTAGAAATTCAGAGTCTTCTTGGGGCAGAAGTGGGATAAACATGTGAGATAACCAATTTCTTTCACCTTGCTCAGCTAATCTCAGTGCTGAATGCTGAAATGCTGCAACCTCAGCCAGGAAAGGTCTGTGGCAGAAAGTATGTGCAGACACACAGAACTGTCTGAGAAAGTGCTGGAGTCTGACGGGGGTGCTGTCGTGGACGTTCCGAAGTGGACCAAGTTGCTGGTTCCCAGCTGGATTTGGATTTCCATGTCTCCTGCTTGGATTCGCACGACCCTTCCCACAACAAAGTAATCCTGGGATTCGACTGCCTTAATCATGAGACAAGCCTAGAAATAGGCTTCCAGGGCTGGAGGCTGAGTTCACCAGCCCTCAAAAGCAGCCAATGGTTTTTTGTGCTCACTTATCGTGATTCCCACTCACGGTTTAATAATATTTATGCACATGGACTCAAGACCATAATATAAGAATTCTAACCTCAAAGTGGAAAAAGCTTTCTAGCATAAACAAGAGCTACTCAAAGCGTGTTCTGCTGATCGGTGTCACTGGTCCATGATTAGATAAAAGGCTTGCACCCCAACGAAAGTGAACTACATCACTAGGCTGGTGTTTAGTGCAGCTGACGTTTTCTTCATAGCATGACTTTGTTGATAAGGAAACAACCCACGGTTTACATTCAGGCATAAGTCCCTTATGTATCGTGGGCTGATAAAAGGTTTGCTGACTGGCTCTTTCAAGTAGCACTGCTATAGCTTGGTGACACTTTAAGAAAACAGAAGACAGCAGCACATTCATTCCAAAATTATTTATTGAACCACTTGGTGTATACTAGATGCTGGGCGGTAGCGGCAAAGGAGCTAAGAAAATGACTAAGACGAGGTATGTGCACTTCTGGTAAGGCTTCTGCTAAAGTAATGCTATCATTGAGATCATCCATACCAATCTTACAGATTGGCATAATACCAAAGTCATGGTTTGGGGGAATCCTGGCGAAACTGCTAAAATCCCTTTCTGGGTACGTCAGCCTTGTTGGATGTTGAACATTTGAACATCCTTCTTCCTAAGACATGCATGTGTGAGACACGTAAAACTGGTTTGGTTCATGATCTCTTTCTCCTCCTTTCCCTTCTGGCACAATAATCATCAATGAGAAGCCAGACTGATAACATTAGGGATCCCTATGCCAAGCCAAGCTTCAGTTTTATAACAGTGCTGGGAAAATGACAATCTGATGAGAAGAACAGACTGGTTTGAGAGTCTGAGTATGAAAGAATGTGTAAGAGACTCCAAAAATGATTCCATTTTTTAAGAAGAAAGGGAGAGGTTTACAAAAACTTAGAAAAGTTAAGGGAGCAGGGCAGAGGGGATGGTAGCCTTTCTGAACATAGTCTCATTTGTCAACAGCTCAATTAGAATGAGATGCCCAGATGTAATCCTTCAGAACACAGGTGGACCAGGACCACCTGCGCCATTGACAGTTCACCTTCATCAATGTGCCCCATGATTGGACTAGCCATTTTGGCAGTCACATAAAGAACTTGCTATCAACTCACAGTCCTAGGTCTGTTTCCCATGAGCTGCTGTTAAATCAGGTTTCCCCAATCCTGAACTTGTAACACTAATTTTTTCCCCCCACTAAATGCAGAACTCCACTAAATTTCATCTTGTTAGTTTCCAACCATGGTTCCAGATCCATGTTCTCCCTTGCCTCTCAGCTCCCATTCCCTCTTCTCTTTCTCTCACCTTTCCCCTCAGGTCCCTTCCTGCTCTGTCCCTCTCCTCTCTCTTTCTTTATGTCACCAAACTTATTTACAACCTCTCTTCCAAAAATACGATCACCCTATCATCCACATCTTCCAGTTATCTAATGAAATACCAAACAGGACCGAGATAATGGCAAAGTTTAACTTGGAACCAGAGACTTCATTATCTCATGTCTGGGTAACTGCAACCACCACGTCAGCGGCCTCCATGGCTGGAATCAATTTTCCTTCAGACTGATTTTTCTAACATACATCACCAATCATCCTCACTCTCAAATCCTCCAGGCACTTCCTACGGTCCATGAGGCAAAGGCCAAATGCCTTGTCATGTCATCTGAGGTGCTCCGGAATTGCACCCCACCTGGCTCTCAGCCTCATCCCATCCCCTTCCTTCCAGGTTTACAATGGACATTTGCATCTTCTAGCCTGGGGCAGCCTCCCCTCCAGTCCTGCAAACTCAGCACATCCTTAAGGACTTGGTTCAACTCTGATCACTTCTCCAAGGGGGAAGAAGTAATACACTATCTTGGTATTCCCATGGCACCCAACTTTGGCCCCGAGAACCTATTTACCTTCTTGTGTTGTAGTTATTTCTCACACTTTTTTTTTTTTAATGATATGCCCAGCTAGAAGCACAGCGCCTGTCACACAGAAGGCTCAATGGCTCAATATAATTTTTTTCAGTGATTAGCTAAACTACCTTAGAGCTGAAATTACCCCATAAATCAATACCTATGAAGTATGGATAGACGATGGATATCTTCTGAGTTTGAATCCTCCTAGACTATAAGTTTTCCTCTTGCTGATGAGGGCAAGGCTTTTAAATACCTTATGTAAATCCACATAAACTATTCCTATACTATCCCTCATCTTTCCTAAATCTTCTAACTTTCAAAAGGCAAAAATAGCAAACTCTCTTTTCCACTATGACGGAAACTAGAATTGACATAAATAGCAAGAGCAAAGTAAAATTATACTCTGACAACTTGAATGAATGGATGACAGGTAATGAATTCAGTTTACTCAAAATAACTATATGGTCTTAGTCGAGTTACTTAAATTCTTTAATTTTTTAGTGTCTTCGTGTATAAAGTAGGTTTTTAAACTATTAGGTTGGTACAAAAGTAATCACAGTTTTTGCAATTATTTTTAACCTTTTAAACCGCAATTACTTTTGCACCAACCTAATAAATAATCTCCAGGGTGACTCCGGTTTCTAAGAATTTAAAATTCTTTAACATGGAGTATCTATTTTGTGAGGTCTTGGAGTGAGAAAAACCCATAGGGCAGAGGTTCCCTCCCCTGGGAGAAGACTATAGAGTTACTGGGGATTAGAGAACCATGAGATGGGGACCTCAGTGTAACGGAACCTTTTTTATGATTTGGTCACTGGCTGGCAGAGGATTATACCAGGAAATAAGAACTCACCCTCAGTTTGCATAGAGGGCAGGATTGTTCTTGGTTTGTGTCCCTAAGTATATAATGATACAATTTAACTCTCTATAACTCCTAAGAGTCAACAGAATAAAAAGTGCTTCCAGCTACCAAAGCGAAGTCAAACCCAGCACAATAAAATTAGTTTCACCCGGTGGGTGTCCAGCTCTAATTATGTAACAGCCTCTAATTATAAAATATAGTCAGCTTCAGAAGAATGACCGTTAACGTCAGCATATCATTAAAATTAACAGTTTATTTGCTTACTGTTGTTTGTTTGGAAAAAGTGCTAATGACTGCTTTGGATATATGCACAGGTGTAGGAATATGCAAGGGTGCACACACAGGAGGAATCTGGCATTTGAAATCTGGCAGACATTCAAATTTTCAGGACATAGTAGCAAGTATTTTGGATGATATATTCATATTTAATTCAATGAAGAGAAATGAATACTTGCCAGTGAGAACAGAATAAAATGAAAAGAAAATGGGAACGAGCGAAGCATATGTTAACAGCCAAAGCTAGGAGAGCAGGGAGAGGACAGTGGGCGTTTGGTGTACAGAGACTGAAAGCTGAAAAGGATTCCAGACCAATACTGGCTAAGCCTAGAGGTCTCCTCTTTGGAGAGTGGACCTTTAGAGGTGTCTGTTTTCCATGACATTTTGTTGTGACATGGAGCAAGGGACAGACAACCTTCCTGCCATCAGAGAGACAGAGGAAGAGACAGGAACGCTGATGGGCAAGAGACTGTTACCTCACTCAGCATAATTTTCTTGTGGACATTTCTATCAGTGCAGGTACTGTGTTTCCCCGAAAATAAAACCTAACCGGAAAATAAGCCCTAGCATGATTTTTCAGGAGGACATCCCCTGAACATAAGCCCTAAGCGTCTTTTGGAGCAAACCTTAATATAAGACCCAGTCTTATTTTCGGGGAAACATGGTAATAGGCAATTAACAGCTAAATTAACAGAGCTTGAGGCTCTGTGGACAGTTTTTTAGACTCAAACTTCTCCTGGGAGATGAGCAAATACAATCAGAAATAAACTACAAGAAGATTCTTTCCTTCTTAAGCTGCCTAGTCTGCATGACACGGTGTTGCAGAAAAGGCTCATACTGGAGTGTGCCCTGGTCTGTCTCTCTGAGCCCACTCACAGCCCTGCCCAAACCATCATTTACCAATGGCAGCTGTCCCCAAGTACAAGTTCAGAGTGAGCTCTGCCTGAAACTGCCATCATCATTTTCTGGCCACTAATGTTACAGTATGCTAAGTGGGAGGAGTGGTGAGACTCACCGTAATGAAAACAACAAACAAAAAACAAACGAAGGTTTTCTCGATCGCCACTAGGAAATTAGGTGTCATTCTCCTCTTTGCCAGTTGCACAGCTCACTAAGAACAGGGAGTCAAAGCTGATGCTAAGGAGAACACCCGCTGTGGGACTTGGGTATGCGTTTATATGTTCACAACAGTAACCAATATGGTGCATTTTGTCATTTTTTTAAATAATAAAAGACATACAAAGTAGCAAATTCAATAAGAGCTATGATTCAGGATTTCTAATAGTAGCAGGAGCTTAGATTTTTAAATATTTAAATAAGCCATAGGTCTCCAATCACTTTAAATTTTATTCTAAAATTCACAGTGGCTGAATTATTAAAGAATGGTTCACATCAGTAACCCTACCTCTCCAGAAAACACACTTTTTCAAAGTCTAAGTTTATAGAGCTTGGCAGGATTTGGAAATGGGGGCTGAGAGATGTCTTTGCTCTATTCTGTGACTATGAGTATGTGTATTCTAAACTTGCTTCGGAATAATGCGTTCACCTGTTTCCCAGGCAACTAACAGGATTTCTGAGCTAAGGCCCTGTAACCTATATACATACATATCTCCTTTATCCTATATACATTGAACATTAAATAATTGTAAAATAAATGTATTACTCAGTTAAATATTGCCCTAAAGACTGTCACTGAGCTTCTTATGCCTAAAGACGGTATAGTACAGGGAAGTACAAGAACTAAAGATGGTTTTGTGTGTACATGTGTCAGTGTATATGAGTATATACAGAAACTGAGCATTTGATATCTGGCTCACATTTGAATTTTTAAGTCATTGTAGGTAGTCTTTTGATGGTATATTCATAAGTGACGTATTCATTTTTAATTAAGGAAACAAAAACAGCCTCTTGCTAGTGAGCACAAAATAAAATGATGAAATGGGAAGGAGTTAATTCAGAGATTAATAGCCAAAAAACCTGGCAGAACTAGGTGATGAGTACATATAGTAAAGCAGCGAGAAAAATATTCTGTTTTAATGATAGAACAAATCCACGATTAAAAGTAATATTAAATTGTTTTGTTGTTTGTAGATGCTTTTTTGTCATTCTTGGACCTTCTTTAACTTTTCTCTTACATATGTCCATATTGATGACATCTTATTTTCACTTTTGGTTATTGGGCAACCGAGCTTTCTTTGGTTATTGTTTTAGTTCACA
The DNA here is from genome assembly GCF_004115265.2 of Rhinolophus ferrumequinum. NCBI lineage: Eukaryota > Metazoa > Chordata > Mammalia > Chiroptera > Rhinolophidae > Rhinolophus > Rhinolophus ferrumequinum. Next base: position 2,314,632 of record NC_046288.1, on the reverse strand, counting down.
AAGTATTTTTTGTCTTTCTTCCTCACAAATGGAAATCAGGCAACAATCACTTTCTGAATTACCTGGCACTAGAGAAAGGACATCTAGCATAATGTTAATCCTTTACAAATCCATCTTTACAAGATGAAAAAGTGGAGTAATTCCAAAATAAATCTTAATTATTGTTTAATGTCACACTGTCATACATTATTTTCTATTCTTTTTAATATAAAGATATTTCAGGTATTTTCTTTCTATATATGAAATGAGTTGTGTTTCTTTGCCTATAAATAGAATTATATGCCTTGAATGGTTTAAAAAAATAAAGCATGTGTCTTCTCAAGAACTTCTTTACAATTTCTGAATTCTTTTATGCCTTTCTTTGTGAAAGTAAGGTAATGTGAGGCTAAAGCTAGGCTTAAGAAAGCTTCTAGGTAATATGCCTTTTCAACTAACCTAGGAAGAAATGGCTCAAGATTTTAAATTATATGTATGTTATATATATTATTATATTGTATTATATTACATATATTATACATATATACTTGAATATTAAGATTTTAATTCACATAAAACTATTAAGAATCCTATCTTTTTACCTGGAATGCTCCACAAAGTTTTTATTATTATTACAACTGATTCAAAATATCACTCCGAATCTAACTCTATGGGATCTAAATGACTAACCTAGATGCCGAGATAACAACTTAAACAGTTTTCATAACACGGCAACCAGAAATTAGATCCCTTACTATTTTTTAATCCAGGTAATTGCAAATCTCTTTCTTTCTAAATCAGTATGTTAGGTTTCTTTGTCCTGCTCACAAAACACAGGAAGAATTTGCTTTGATAGAAAGTAACTAAGACAAGAACACAGTTTCTACTATGAAATGCAAATTTCCCAAACAATAGACTTTCCTTTCAAAATGTGAGACAAAGGTCACAGTCCCTAAATTGCAAGAGTTAAGTCCAAAGATTTAACAAAGGCCCTCAAAATACAACCTCAGGATCCACAGTATTTAATTCTCTTGGATGATGTTTCTAAATATTTTAATGTGAATGATCAAGTGAGTAGTGACAGATTTTTTGGCTCAATAAACTTCAATAACTAAAATGATCTGTTTTAGATATATTACTACTACTTAAAAATGACCTCATATACTGCCCTGCCCCAATGTGAAATAAATAGGAGTATTTACCAAATCTTTCTTTCTTTTAGAATAAATTTGCTTGAACTTAGGTTCTCATCCTTCCTCAATTCACCAGTGAAGTACTTGTTTGAGCTGAAAAGTACACATATGAGTTTACCTAGACAATGACCCCAAACCTTAACGTAGGATGTTTAAGAAAATTGCATTTTAAATATGGTCATCACATTTATTAAATTTAAATTTCGAAATTTAAATGTAGAAAGAAACATATATTCTCTTCTGATATTTAATTTTCTGGTTTTATACCTTTTCTGATTTTTCCAAACAGAAGCCATTCTTGTCTTTGGATGATCCTATTACACAGTAATTTTCCGTAATTTTTAATAAGGTATTCTTATAAGCAACTGTTTTCTTAGCATGCTGACAGACTTACAATATACTACATGTTAGTTATTTTCTGTGTATACTGTATTCATACTTCATACACTAAACTGAGACCCTTCCACTGATCAGAATCCTGCTTTGGGATTTTAAATGACAGCAACAAAAGAGATCACCGAAAAGTCTTGGGCATGCTTACAGAAAAACAAATAAAGAAAAAGACAATTGTTAAAAGGCAGCTGAGAAACATTAAAAAGAAGGGTCCTGAAATAAGGTGTCCATGGAAGTGTCCCCATGACACTGGTTTATTGAACAACGAGACAGAACCGAGCCTTCCTACTTTGGCAGAAGTGGTTTTGATGTTGTAGAAATTTAAAAAATCATGTATCTTATCATTTCTGCCGTGAGCAGATTCCAAGACACTCCAGGCAAAGAGAAGACACGGCCCTTCCCATGTTAATGGTGGTCTGCACGGGCTGAAGGCTTACCTGGATCGCGCCTCCCCTGGGAGTGCGGGGTCACCAGAGTGGCTCGGGGAGGCTGGCTGCCGAGGTGAGGAGAGGGGCACGCTGGGCATTTGCTTTGGGGACCTTGGCACTTCACTGAAGGAGCAGTCTCGCCCAGAGAATGGGAAGGATGAGGAACTCTCAACCGTGGGGGGCAGGTCACGGGCCTGCTGCCCCATGGCACTCAGCTGTTGACCTCGTCTTTGGTTTTCCACGTTGAGCAGCACCTCTGTGTCAGAAACACCATATTCCTGGGATTCAGCCACACAGGTCCTGAGCCCTGGGATCTCAGTCCTGGAGTATGCAGAACTCAAATCTTTGCTTGACTCAGCCAGCCTGTCACTTTTTCCTCCCCTTTTCTCAACAGTATCAGGCTCCCTCCTGGACTTGGTATATCGAGACAGAGATTCAGAGTCTGCTTCAGAATCCAGAGATAGCCCATATTTTTCTGCCAGTTGCCGTCTCCTTTCTGCTTTGTACCTTGCGATTCTTTCAGCTTTGGACTCAAGACCCTGGGTATCCATGATACCTGAACTATAGAATGATTCACCATGGACACCTGAGGTTTCTGTGCAGTGTTTGGGTCGAGTCTGCTTTTCTAAGGAAGAATCAGAAGTTTCTTCCTCTTCATTTGATCGGCCTACAAGAAGATCACAAGGATAATAAACAGATTTAAGTAAAGATACGAATGTACTGTACTCTGCTCTGTACACAATACATACTTAAGCATCCAGGCTGTGAGGCCCAGTTTCTCACACAGGTGTAGTTAGTTAGCTAAAATGGTTTCCCCAGGATGCTGAAGAGGTCTGAGATCTGCAGTGAAACCCTGGAAGGCTGCAAATGTTCTGTGGGCTCTGCAAACCATGTAAAGCACGGGCTGAACTAAAGAAAGCTCAGTCCCTCGCTCCCGAGAACTCTTTCTTTAGTCCTTCCTCAGTGCTTATTTCCCCTTATTGATTTACTTTTATGTTTTTGAGTTTAATATTTCATGTGTGAGGCCAGAGGATGTGTTCAGAGCCCTCTAGAAAAGATAACAGATAATTTGAACTGCTGTAATTTGACAAGTGAGGGCTTGTGGTTTCACAGGCTCTGATAGTAACCATAACAATAATGGTCCATGTCAATATTCACCAGGTTGTTGTTATGTGTGTGTTTTTAAAACAGAAGTGGCTTTTTCCAATTATAGTACATATGCTGGATGAGAAAATGTCTACTATGAAAACATAAAAAGGTAAAACCCCAAAGCACCAGTAATCACTAATACATAATACTTGATAATCAACAAACTGATAATTTGCCAAACATTTCTATATATTCCTTCTAGTCTTTTATATAATTATATTGTCCTTTTTTCCTACATAAAATAATTCATGTTTTATATAACATTCATTTCCATATAAAACACTTTTCTATATTTGGAAATCTTATTTTGAAGACATCATTCTTTTAAGACTTCATAATATTTTATCCAACAGGCATCCATAATTAATTTAACCCTTCTCAGATTAGTGGGCATTTGTTTCTAACTTATAATCCGTCGATTTTCTGATAACTATCACAATAGACTTGTAAAATTGTTTTATCAGAAAGCATATTATTTTAAGACACATGCTAGATTGTCAAAATAATTGCTATGAAATCTGCATCGAGTTCCACTTGAATCTGCAATATATACTCTTTACAAACATTGAGCATTCATTTGAAAAGTGTCCTTTGATTACTAGAAGAAAATATATGCACCTTTCAATTATTTAGTAGCCATTTGTATTATCTTTTTCTTCTCTGGAATACCTACCTGATCAAGCTGATTGCTCTATATTCTACCATGTTCCCCCGAAAATAAGACCTAGCCAGTCAGCTCTACTGTGTCTTTTGGAGCAAACATTAATATAAGATCCGGTCTTATTTTACTATAAAATCGGATATAATATAGTATAATATAATATAATATATACTGAGTCTTATATTAATTTTTGCTCCAAAAGATGCATTAGAGCTGATTTTTGGCTAGGTCTTATTTTCAGAAAAACAGGGTATTGATTCATAGTGTCGTTTTTATTGGTTTGTGTAAACTCTTATAGGAACATGAGCCTTTCTTATTTATAAATATTTTCAAACTTGCTTGTTTAATTTTTTTGTGAAGTCTACATGTAAAATTGTCTTTAAGTACAGATGTTAATTACTATGTAGTCAAGTCAACTGATCTGATCATTTGTGATTTCTACAGCTGTTTCTGTGTTTTGAAAGTCCTTTTCTATTCAACTTGAATTAAATATTCACCCATGTTTCCATGTTTATAATTATTTTCTTAAAATTAGTCATGTAATTAATTGGAACTTATTTTTGTGTTCAAAGCAAAGCGAGAAGAGAAATATGTTCCCTTCCCCCACCCCACTACAACCCATTTTCTCAGTATCATTTTATTACAGAATCTTATTACAGAATCTTAGTTCTCTAGCTTTCTTGCCATAAAAGATCAGAAACCATAGAGACAAGCAAACCGATAACATCATGAAGTGAGGTCAACAGCCCTCTCTGAGGAAGAATCTAGAAAACACTGGCTATAAAAAGCAGCATCATGGAGCTGCAGAGCCAGGGACAGGGGTGGAAAGAATAGCCCTGTATGGGTCACCCTCTCCGAAGGTCAAGTTGAATATTTGATGCCCCTAACAATGACTGAGCAATCAAGGAAAAGCTAAGTCATGTCTGACATATTGTATATTATGAAATAAATATGGAATCCATTTAAAATTACATATATTAAAATAATTGAAATAGAATGTTTATGCAATAAACAGGTAGAGTAAGAACCCTAACCATTTAAGGTCCAGCTATGCCCTTAACATTCCTTCCTAAGAGCAGCTGAGCCCCGTGCTGGGCACCTGGGCATTCTGTTTAATCCTGTCTCATTTAGTCCTTTACCAAACAAACTTTTACTAAGGACCTCTGACAGCAAGCTGGTCCTGTGCCAGGGCCCCGAAGGTGAGAAGAAAGAGACATAGTCTCTGACTGTGAGGGGGTCCCAGGCTAGAGGGAGAAATAACTGGTCATCAGTTATCCCACAGTGTACCAGGGCTGTGATACCGGAGGACCATACCTGAGGCAGGGCAGAGCTGAGTGTCACTGTGGTTTTTAACAAATGCCTGTATTTAATAAATAATTACATCCACACAGTTCACTTCTGTGGAATATCTCATTTTCCAATACCACTAGATTAAAAAGGCTCTGAAACAACCTGCTTGAGGACGGGTCACCAAAGGACGCTCACCGATATGGGGGCTGGCCGGGTCTGTGGCTCGCATATATCTGGGTGTGTCTTCCTCCAGCAGCCGGTGCGTCACTAACCCTGTGCAGCTCTGTAAGAGGATGGGCTGGGTGTCTGTTTCAATTCCTTCTAAGCGCCTGGCAATTCTTTCTTTTCTGTGCAAGGCACCAACAAAGGCATAGTGAGCAATGGAAACCAATTCGAAGGGAAAACTGAATACTTCTTTACGAGGCTCTTCTACTTGCTTAATGACCTACAATAAATATCTTACCTTTTCATTTCTAAAAATTCTTTACTCTTTGGTTCAAAGATTTTTCTTAACTCTGCAACTGAAACAAAACAAAGTAATGAAAAGATAGTCCAGCATTTCCTAGTCATGCATTCATTTTACTCACTTGTACAACATATATTTATTGAACTCCTATTTCTGTTCTTGGCTCCCCATGCAACAGTGATACACAAAGCCGGTGCAGTTCCCGCTTTCCTGAGATCGTTTTCTAATGAGGAAAGCAGACGCCAAATGAGAGGCGTGTGTGTCCACGTGTCCACACATCCACACACACATACACACACACACACGTACACACGCACACATGCACATACGCCTCTGATTGGATTAAGAAGTAAAACCATGTTGAGTAAGAGACAGAGTGATAGGAGCAAGTTTTATTTCATCCAGGGGAGTCAGATGAGTCCTAATCAGGAAGACTCGTCTAGCATGGAGATATCCCAGTAACTGTTTTCAACTGTTACTAGGTTTAGGAACTATTTTAAGCTTTTCATTGACATTTGCAAGAGTAGAGACTAATACTATGGGCCCCCACTGCCCTTTGGCAAACTGCGACACCCATGACACAGCGTTCCTATTTAACCTGTAATTACCTGTAACTACCTGATTGTGCTTCCAACGGTACGGTACGTAGTGGAGAGCGCCTCCATTAACTACAGTTTAGATTAATGCAGTTCCTAAGCCTCCCTGTACAGGCTTTCTCTGGAAGGAAATGTTGACACTTGTTTCCTTGCTATAATTTAGGTGGATGATGGATAAAGTAATTACTGCAATTCTCCTAGCAACACTGGATGACCAGATAAATGTTTTGCTGATGTGGGGAGGGTCTCGTGATACTGACTACAAGGGTATTACTGAGATGCCCAACAATTGTTTCTTTGGAGAAATAGCCAAATTTTGTGAAGAATAAAGGTCTCTCTTCCAGTTGCCTCCTCAATCACGGGAATTCATGAGGGCTCATCTGAGTGACTCCACTAAGGACCCAAGGAGGGGTGGGGTGGGAGAGGAGTCACAGACAGCCCTGGGGCCCTTTTGAAAGGCTGAGTCATAGAAGAAACTCAAAAAACGGGGTATGAATACATGGAATTTAATTTTCAGCTGCTTGACTGTCCATTTGGTTTTGTAAAGGGGTCATTTTCAGTAATGAGTCAAACCCCACCCCCAACCCCAAACACACACGGCTTTTATACTGCTCTTTGACTGTGTTCTGAGATGCGAGCCTTGTTTTTATTTGCTTATTTTTAAATGAAAGCCATTTAAAAAATGTAGTTGGATTGACTTTTGTTAAGATCGTTGGCTTCAAATGAGTTTTTTTCTCAATTGGCCTTCCCAGGAAGCCGAGGAGCTAGAGGCAGAGGTGTGCTTGCTCTGCAATGTTAATTATGCTCCCGTTTAGAAGATGCCGGTATAATGATAATGCTGCATCTCTGCCTTACTGCCTCTGGGGAAGCTTGGCTAATAATAGCTTCTCAGTTAACAAATTAACTAGTGAGATTTAGAAACTTTAGTAACTTTAATGGCAGGTAGCACATAGTTTGAAAATATTTCCAAGAATGATATAAACCAAAGAGCATCAATTAATTATTTAAATCCCAAAGAGGAGAATGGAGCTGTATTATTTATGAGACTGCTCAGAAGCTGTCATAACCAAATTCCAAGTGCTCTGAAAGGGATGTTTTCAACCCATGCCTCAAACCTATAACTGAGAAAGAGAGTATATTGACAGGGACCTGAGTAGCATAATGGCCCTTGCATGACACTTTTTGTCTCCCCAAATCATTTCAACTAGGCATGTTATGGACTGGATGTTTATGTCCCCCACAAAATTCCTAAGTTGAAATCCTGATCCCCAAAGTCATGCAGTGTGAGGCGATGGGACCTTTGGGAAGTGATTAGGCTCTGGCCTCACGGTTGGGATTAGTGCCCTTATAAAAGAGGCCCCACAGAGCTCCCTCGCCTCTTCCGCCATAGGCCCCTTCCACCCAGGACATACAACCGGAAGTTGGCAATCTGCAACCCAGAAGAGGGTTTTCGTAAGAACCATCCATGCTGGCACCCTGATCTTGGATTTCCAGCCTCCAGAACTGTGAGCAATAAAACTTTGCTGTTTATAAGCCACCCAGTTTATGATTTTTTGTTATAGCAGTCTGAATGGACTAAGATAGGGTAAGGATAAAAATATTAATGTAACGCACTCAGAGTGCCATATAACTTCCACTGGGAAAAGTTAATATGTACTATTTTTGTCCTAATTAGAGACTGTAAAAATTACTTTCACGTCATTAAATTTTAAATTTTTCTATAAAAATTATGTAACTGAAGACATCAAAAAGTGATTCCAGTAGTACAGTGAAAAAGCTAAGCAACAGCTTGCTTCCTTTATTTCCCATATTCTGGAAGGAAAGATCAACTAATTATGAGACTATGCAAATGTCCCACCCACAAGAAAACTATATACTTTTACTACTGCCATTACTGTCCTGTTTCAACATGCTATGTGAGAAGGGGGCAGGCTGGTAGTCAGAATATAGTTCATCACAGAAACTGAACCCCTAGAAGCCTGGGGCAGTGACAGGAAAGTGAGGGACCTGGTGGGTAAGCCATTATGCTCCTGTCCATTGGGATCTCGCTCTTTCTATACAAAATCGGCTGGGCAACCCACCAGTGAGTAATGTCATGTGATAGCCATTCACCGCTAGGTATAAGCAGTCTCAGGGTAGCATTTTGGAGACATCCAGGCAGGCACACCTCATCAAGGTCACAGACTCAGAATGCTGGCACTGGAGTAGATCACAGATCACTACAGGGGTGCTCGTGGCCTTCCGAGTGGGAAATTTCTTTGTCGTGAGCCTTTCACTGCAGGCTGTTGAGTAGCCCTGGCTCTCCTACTAAATGCCAAACCATCCCACTGGTGTAACACAAAAAATATTCCCATGTGTTTCCAAAGCCCACTTTGGGATGGTACTGTCCTGGATTGAGAACCACTGGTCCCAAGACAAAGATTTCTAATAGGAAGTCTGTCCCCTAGATTGTGCCCTAGGTTATGACAATGATAGAGAACACCAGCCCATCATTGCAATCTTTCAATCACGTGAACATTCAAACTCAAAACTATTTCAAGCCTAAAACCTTACAGTCCTCTCTGATCATGGACTGAGGAATGAAATGTCATCCATCAAACTACATTATAAATGTACTGGTGAGCTTATTAATTCTTAGTGAAAATCTATGTTGAATCTTTTAGGGAAAAAAATAATTCCTCCAGCAAAAAAATTACCTCTCAGTCTATTCTTTCTTACAAATATATTTTTAATTACCAATTTGCTTTATTCCTATAGACATGAGATTATAGGGGAAAGAAATAATATGGAAGACAAAAGGAAGTAATAGACATCTTGAGTTTGGCGTCCTTTCTCCAAGTATATAATTTAAAAGTAAAATTAGTAAAACAACATGTAATATAATTACTCTAGTATATTTATTCTGTGGAAAAATACTTCAGTTGTATAAATGAAAATAATATTTTATTTGAATTGATGTGTATGCACTTTTTTTGTCCTTTTCAAGGAAAGAAACTTCATTTGGCACTTGTCCTCATTAGTTCCTCCCACTGAATTTTGGTCAGATTTATTATAAAGCATTGAAAAAAAGCTAATACTAAGAAATGATGAAAGTCACTTTTACTGTGGAAGTCTCTGCTGTCACTCTACTGTTTCAATTATAGAGACTACCTACCGTCCTACCACAGTTATCTTCTGATTAATAGTCTTAAACATAGTTTATTATTGTTTATGATCTACCAAAAGAATTCTTTCCTTTAAAATTATTGCATAACTTCAGTCTTATAGAAAAGTTAAAATACATCCTTCATAATATGGCAACATTTCATTTCATTTGGTTTATTTTTATCCTTTCTTTCTCTTTCCATATGCATATTTATGTGTGCATGTGTTTATATACACAAGCACATATACACACATATTTGCATATTATTTTTTTCTGAACCATTTAAGAGTAAGTTGCAGCATGATGCCCTTTTATCTCTAAATTCATTACTGTGCATTTCCTAAATATGAGGAAGAAGAATGCTTTTAAAATTAGATTAAACAGCCATAATTCAATTGATTGTGTTCTGTGTCATAATGTATATAAATAATAAGTGGTTCAGGAAGTAGTAATACTGATTAATATTATAGTAATCCAGATATAAAAAAGCACAGCTGATCTAACTTCTGTTGTAATAAATTTGTACTTTGCTTTCAAACACATTAAAACTCTGACATATACTAAATTATCATTTATTATACCTACTTTTTAATTTGCCGCCCTTGTCTAAACGATATGGATTCTATGAGTCTATATCTTTTAGTTTTTTCTGATGGCAATTTGTCAGTCATTTTCCAAGTAAGACAATTCAAGGGGATTTGACATCAGGGCTATAACAAAATTATTTAACTGCTTAGTATGCTTTGTAATAATATTTAATACCAATAGTCAGGTCTGCCAGGTACTTTTCTTGAGAAACACAATTCTTCAATTAGCTCTGAGACACAGACCATGTGGAAAAGTTATTGTTGATTTCAGTCCTCCAAGCCTGAGTACACAGAATCTTCCAAAGAAATATAAGTGGCGGGGGACTGTCAAGAACACATTGCTCTTACCCTACATTTGACAGCCTAAGAGCACAGGATACATAAAGAATATTCTGAATACTGATCTTACTTCCCACAGGAGGAAGCACTTTAACTTTGACACTTGGATGGAAGCCACTAATATAAAGACAAGCAGCTTATAAAATAAGTAATTACAAAATTAGAGGGATAAGGGGGAGGAGTGATGGCTGAGAAGTGTGGGGTTTCTTTTTGGGGTAATGAAATGTTCTAAAATTGGCTGTGGTGATGGATGCATGACTCTGTGAATATACTAAAAGCCACTGAATTGTATGCTTTAAATGGATGGATTATATGAGATATGAATTATATCTTAATAAAGCTGTTAAAAAGTACAATAATGTATTTGGTCCATTTCATAATTCCTAAATGGAAAATCTATTTTAATATTATAACCTTCACATAAGTAAAGGTTTTTAATCTCTTGATTACCTGATTGTGATAAAGTTAAAGGAAACCCCTTAGAGGAAAATCAATGATCATTTTAATGTTCAATTCCACAGAAGCAAGAATTCCTCACTAAATGAAGAGAAAGAGACTTCTGTAAACTTATAAACATAAAACTCTGTCATTATTAAAAAAAGTTATAATCAATTCCTATTTTTAACCTTATATTGCCAAGAGCTGATAGAATCCTTAACATATCTGTTAAGATGGAGAAATAAAAAGCTTGCTGATAATACATGGGTCTTTCCAAACATTCTTGTTCAAATTCATGAAGGCAAAGATGGTGAAATAAGACCACGGGGAATTTAGATGAAACTTAGGGGCATGGGGAGGCTCTGGTACTTTTTAAGTATGTTTTAGAGATCTTGGTAATTTAGAAATATAAATCTGGTTAATACATAAAGATATCATCTTTGATTTGTGAAAATTTGTTTTCATGACTGATTATGATAAGTTTTCTAATAAAACTGGTTAATAAGCTTATTTCTTTTTAAATTTTGTTATATATGGAGTTATAAGTTGTTGAACTTTTAGGAGCCTAGCATCTCATATTGTTTTTCATTTTTCTTATTACAAAACTGTCTGTGGTATTAAAACAAAAAAGAACTGTTGTAGAGAGAGAAGAAAAGTGACCCTTCACATTTTGCTATATAGAACTTTGCCTAACCAGTCAAATATTCTAAGGTATTTCTAAAATCAGTCTGTTCACTCCTATAATTTGTTTTGATTATCTTCATAGATTTTAAATTTGGCTCAGATTAAATTGAGTTTCTGTCTTTCACAAAGAAACTTTGAAATTGGAAGGAGCCTTCCATTTCAAACCTGGCCCACACACCCATCCGGGTGGGAACCCTCCACAGCCTCTGTCCTGCCCTTCAATTCACGGCCTTATGACCTTCCTTGGCTATTTAGTGAGAGCTGATGAGATCACAATGCAGTCCATTTAACTTCTCAGTTCTATGAATTACTAGCATTCTCTTTCTTATATGAAATCTCACCTACCTCATTGTAATTCTACACATTATTCTTAGTTTTGGCCTCTGGAGCAACACAGAATAAGCCTATATTTCTGTTGACAGTTTTATATGGGCTTGACAAAATGGCCCTGTTTAAGTTTTCTCCACTAGGACAAATCCCTGGGGTCCTTCATATACCAATCTTCATTAAACTATGTCTAAGTGTATCACCCACTCAGAGTATACGTCAATTTGTCAGTGGGCCTTTTACACTGGATTTAGTTTCCATTAAAATCATTTTTTTTTTCTGGTTTAATTTCTCTTGGGCTTGATGTGGTGATATCTTGTTGTTTTTTTCCTTTCAAGGAAGAAAAGGAAATCTGACCTTGCACCAGTTTGGTTTCTTCTGAAGTAAAGGTTACACAGCTCATTCAGGATGAAGACAGTTTGTGAGCTGGTACTCCCCTGTGCTCGTGTTATAGTGGGTGGAGACAAAGATCTGGCAATGTTCACATCATTTCACAGGCAAAAGTGGGCAGATCCTCCTCTGACCGTAGATTCAAATAATCTACTGCACGTGCATCTTTATCAATGAAAATACTAAGTCATCGAATGTGCGAGTGTCTACTTGGGGCAGAAGAGGAATGATGTAGATACAGTCTGCAATGGTGGCCCAGTGTGTCGTCCAGTAGGGAGCTCCAAGATATTAACTGTAACCCTGGGAAACATCAAGAGGCTGAAGGGAGTGGGAGAGGGTGAACGGAGAAGAGATGGGCATATCAGACTGGAGGAGGACTAAAATGCAAGGGAGAGGACACATAAATATGTGAAGATTAAAAATGCATGAAGAGAGGTCCTTTAATTGAGGTTAATTTTTGGGTGAGGCAGAAAAGGACACAACGGAGATTACAAGCTGGAAGTTACTGAGCGTTCTCAAAGAAAATCACATAACATAATACTTATAATTAACATAATACTTTGCCCAGTAGACTAGTCGACCATTTAGAAAAAGTCTTACCTTTAGGAAGTGCAGTTAAAACCTTAGCATTGATTCTTCTTTTGCAGTTAGCAAGTTGCTCTTTATCTTCGAGCAAGAACTCTTTCTGAAAGCTAAAAATTACTCCATTAATAAAATATTTAAAGTCAATTTAAATCAAGATATATGATATCAAGTAAAAAATGCAGAACATAAAAATTATGCTACTGTTATATATACTTAAATATGTGTGTGCGGATTAGAAGTAAAGAGTTTTATTTGGGGGAATTAATTGGTAACTTTTTTCATTTACCTATGTTAATACGATTTTTGTACAACTAAATAATTCCATCAGCATAGGCAGGTGGCATGGCGTAGAGTGGTAAAAACTTCATTCAGACTGACCACCTCTTCTGGAACTACCAGTAGCTATTTCAGCTTGGATCAATGACTCAAGCTTTCTGTGCTACATTTACTTCCTCAGAAAATAAGCAACTTGTTTCAGTGATTTCCATGCTTTCCTCCAATGTTGAAATTATATTAAAGTAGCATATGCCTTCAAACAACCAAGAAATCAAAGCAAGGTGAATAAGTCTGAAAGGCTCACAAAAACATGTCTTGGGGAAAAAATACGACAAAAAGAAAATGAAAAGAGTGAAGAACAAAGGGATTGAATACTTACTACGCACTTTCATTCTATGCTAAGCATATCACACATTATCTTAGTTATCTTCACAAGACCTTATGAGGAAGGAACTACTTAGTGCTGCGCTGATAAACATTTAACAACTGGCTCCTTTCTTTTGTGCGAGCCCACCCACCCACCCACCCCAAAGCACGTGCTTTACAGTTTTGCTGGTAGTGTAAATACTCCCACCATGGCCAATTTTCAACCTACCCAGAGGACTCACTGAGCTCAAAATTGGAAGAAAGTTGCACACTCGCTCTGACGGAGCACTACGAGCTGGCTCCAGCACACCACTGGAACTGTTTCAATCCTTAGTTTGCAAAGTAGGAAACAGTGAAATGACTTGCCTAAGGACACATATTTGGCAAGCAAGGTACATGAGATACAAATCCAGCTCCTGCTCTAACACTGTGTGCAGGTGCTTCCCCGAGACTGCTGTACGCACACCTCCATGGTCTTCCAAGGGAAAGTGCTCGCAGACAGAGCTCGCAGGCATAAACAAACTTAGGAAAACAGGAAACTAATATTCCTCAATGATCTGATCACCTCCAGAGAGGTGAAAAATCAGCCTGAAAACACAGTGCAAAGCTGACCTCCCCCGTGTACTGGTCCTTTATATGTGTGTCTGCTCTTCAGGGTACACTTCCATGGAGTCCCAAGAAGAGTCTGATGAAGTGCTGTGCATACTATGTAAGTGGGACATACGAATAATCTCTATCCCATATATAAATTCAAATGTCAAGGGACTTCCACACCCATTCCACAATATGGTACGCCATCCTATCCATCTTCATAGAACCAAGCTCATCTGCAACCTTGGTTATTGCTTAAATGTGGTATGGTTTATATTCATAAATGTGAGTGCCATGTATTCACATTATTTACTGAAAAGTCTTGAGAATAAGTAGTTTTTATAAACCACACTCCAGATGGCATGAAGATCTTAGGACACATGTTTAGATCAGAAACTTAGAATTGGCACCGACTTCTAAACAGGGAATTGCAATGCAGTGACGATTCCTTTCAGTGTTTTATTCAGGTGTATGATTTAGTATAATCCTAAAATATTAAATAACTGCAGAAAGGTTTCCTACTTAATGAACGATAGGCTGTTTTAATGGATAAACTGCTTGTTTAAATGTCTTGATAAAGTTCTGTACTTTCCTTGGCAAACTGAAATCTCAGGAAAAAAATTCTATATTAAAAGAAAATGATGTAATCCCTGAAATACTCAGTTTCTTAAGCTATTGACTTTGGGGTACAAAATTATTGCATATTTTCAAAAATAAACGTCTGTATGTTTCTATCTTCCTCCTTTTCTCTGCTTATCAAAAAGCTCAATGAAGCCACTAATGAAGACTAAGAAGCTACACCCTAGTAAAATATTTTGCTGAACTTCTACAGAGTTGGGTTCACAAATCCTCACCCAACACCACCTGGCTCCATACGCACTTACTTTATTGAAACAAATAGTGTCGGCACCAGTTGAAAGTACAGCCTTTCTCAGTTGGTCAGAAACCAATAGAAAACCAAAGTGCTATTAAGAAAATCTCTCGTTCCTATTTAATGTAGTTTGACTGTAAATGGTGTCTCTTCTATCTGAATTCTCTCCTCTCCCACATCCTCCCATTTCCTCAAGGAAGAACCCCCTGACCCAGTACCTGTCCTACCAGGCACTAAATCTATATTATGCACCTCCGCTATTTTCTTGCATGGTATCCTGTTTTGCTATTTGTAGGATGTATTACAAGTGTCTTATTTTATTTAAAATTACTGAATTTTAAAAATATTTTTTAAATCAATAAATACAAAAGGTGCCAAAAAATGTATACACATTTTAAGAAAAGGAAAACTATTTAAAATTGTAATACTCAATATATACTGATAAAAGATGAACACAAGTCATGTTTGACTTCTGTAATTATAAGAGGTGCTCAAAGTGGTTACCATCAGTGTCCAGACACTTC
This sequence comes from Rhinolophus ferrumequinum, assembly GCF_004115265.2. NCBI lineage: Eukaryota > Metazoa > Chordata > Mammalia > Chiroptera > Rhinolophidae > Rhinolophus > Rhinolophus ferrumequinum. Next base: position 2,299,357 of record NC_046288.1, on the reverse strand, counting down.
TGATTACGGTGAACTACTGCTTGAGCAATGGTGACAATAGTGTCCACTTGTATACATTTTTTTGGCACCCTCAGTATATGTTGAATGAGTGAATGACTACAATACAACATTTCAAATGTACACTACACCTCACTCTGAAGTATTTTATATATACACTTTATACACTGTTGGTGTGACAGGGATAAATAGAATTATAAATATTAATAATCAGCAGGGCAATATAATAACATTAGTTATAAGCTTCCGTCCGCCCTCCATTCCATCCTTTCTTTGTTTCTTTCTTTCATTTTTAGAATATAAGATTGGGAAAACATCTCTCCTTATTACCTTTGCTTACATTGCATACATGAATGAAAATATTAGTATATCGTTAAAAAGTATATTTATTTTTAATACATTTTTTTATTTTTCAAACACCATTGACATACAATATTATATTAGTTTTAGGTGTACAACATAGAGATTAGACATTGATATAACTTACGAAGTGATCACCCCGATAAATCTAGTACCAATCTGACACCATACATAGTTATTAGAGTATTATTGACTATATTCCTTAAGTTTTACATTACAGCCTCATGACTGTTTTATAACTACCAATTTGTACTTAATATTTTCTTTTAAACCCCCCAATTCCCTTTCTGCAACCACCAAAATGTTCTCTGTATTTAAGAGTTTGTTTCTGTTGTTTACTTTGTCCTTTAGATTCTACGTATAAGTGAAATCACATGGCATTTATCATTCTCTGTCTTATTCCACTCAGCACAATACCCTTTAGGACCACCCATGTTGTTGCAGATGGCAAGATCTCATTCTTTTTCATGGCTGAGTAATATTTCATTGTATATGTACCACCTCTTCTTCCCCTGTTCATCCCCTAATGGACATCCACGTTGCCTTCATATTTTGGCTGCTGTAAATAATGCTGCAATGAGCATATGGATGCACATGTCCCTTCAAAGTAGTGTTTTGGGTTTCTTTGGATAAATACCCAGAAGTGGGATCACTGGGTCTTTCTTTCTCTTGTTATAGCCTCTGTTTTAAAGTTTATTTTGCCTGCTTTAAGTATTGCTACCCCAGTTTTGTTTTTCATTTCATTTTCATGGAATGTCTTTTTCCATTCCATTACTTTCAGTTTGTGTATGTCTTTTGATCTGAAGTGAGTCTCTTATAGGCAACATATGTAGGAGTCTTGTTTCTTAACCATTCAGCACCCCCCACCTTTTGATTGGAGCATACAATCCATTTACATTTAAAGTAATTGTTGCTAGATATGTAGTTATTGTCATTGTATTATTCATATTTTTGATCTTATTGCTTTCTTCTTCTTCTGTTAAAGAAATCCTTCTAACATTTCTTGTAATACTGGTTTGAGGTTTATGAACTCCTTTAGCTTCTTCTTGACTGGAAACCTCTTTAGAATCAAAGCTCTGTCCTTCGATTCTAAATTATAGCTTTGCTGAGTAGAGTAATCTTGGTTGTAGGTCCTTGCTTTGAATCACTTTGAATATTTTACGTCAACCCCTTTTGGCCTGCAAAGTTTCTGTTGGGAAATCAGCTGACAGTCTTGTAGGTAAGTAACTGCTTTTCTCTTGCTGCTTTTAAGAGTCTCTCTTTGCCTTTAATCTTTGGCATTTTAATTCTGATGTGTTTTAGTGTGGGCATCTTTGGGTTCATCTTGTTTGTGACTCTCTGAACTTCCTGGGCTTGTATGTCTATTTCCTTTGTCAGGTTAGGGAAACTTTCTGTCATTATTTCTTCAAATAGGTTTTCAATTCCTTGCTCTCTCTTCTCCTTCAGGTGCCTCTATGATGCAAATGTTGGTATGCTTGATGTCCCTGTGACCCCTTAAACTATCCTCATTTTTTTGGATTCTTTTTTCTTTTTGTTGTCCTGGTTGTGTATTTTCTGCTACTTCATCTTCTAAAACACTGACTCAGTCCTCTGCTTCATCAAATCTACTGTTGATACCCTCCAATGTATTCCTTATTTCAGTTATTGTCTTCTTCATTTCTGATCAGTTCTTTTTTATGTTTTTTATCTCCATTTTTATGTTTCCTACCTCTTTGTTGAAATTCTCCATGAGATCACTGAGTATCCTTACAACCAGTATTTTAAACTCTGCATCTCGTAGGTTACTTGTCTCCATTTTGTTTAGTTCTTTTTCTGGAACATTGTTCTGTTTTTTATTTGACACATGTTTCTTTGTCTCCCCATTTTACCTGCTTCCCTGTGTTAGTTTGTATGTATTTGATAGAGCTACTATGTCTCCTGGTCTTAGTAGAGTGGCCTTATGTAGCAGGAGTCCTGTGGGGCCCAGTGATGCCGTCTTCCTGGTCACTGGAGCTAGAGGCTCCAGGTGTATAGCTTGTATGGGTTGTATGTGCCTTTCTATTGAAGTTGAGCCTTGGTTGTTGTTTCAATGTCAATGGGAAGGACTGAACCTCAGGCTCATTGGCTGTGAGGACTGGCTGTGACTACAGTGGAGGAGCTGTTATGCAGGACCTGACCCTGTGGAACAGGAAATGCTTTAGCCAGACTCTGGTGAATGCATAGTCTGCCTTTTGGATGTATCATCCTGAGAGGTGGGTGGGTGGTTCTCTAGCGTGGTCTGAAGCTAGCCACCAGGCATGCTGGCCTTGATTCCTGGGATGGGTACTACTGCAGGCCAAGTTCAGTTGCAGACTGTGTCCTGCCCAGAGCCACCTGGCATTAGCCACAATGCAATTTGCTGATGGTTGCCACCTGTACTGGGCTTGAAAGGTGCCTAGAGAGGCCAAGCCTTGAACCAAGGCTGGCTGCCACCAATGCCAAGTTTGGGGCTTCTTAGCAAGAGGTAGTAGGCATACTGAGGCCAAATGCTACATGTTTGGGGTTTGTGAACCTTTGAGAGATTTTAGGAAAGTTCACAAGATGATCCAAGACAGGACTATTATATGGAAAAGCCAGTGGAAGGAGATTGGGTGGGCCCACAAATTGGGTGATGCAGAGTCTCAGGGAATCACCAGGGTGGGGTAAATGGTGTAAACCAGGTTAATGGAGACTCAGATATGATGCCCACCTGCATCTACAGGCTGGTTGCAGGGAGGGCTCAACAAAGGAACAATGGATTCTACCACCACTTTTGACTGGGATGAAGCTTCCGCTTCAGCTCTCACACTGCAGCCATACAATTCAGTTCCTCCCTAGTGCCTTTCGAGCCACTGTCCCAGTGCTGGAGCCCTCAGCAAGTAAGTCTGTGTGGTCTCTTTAAGAAGAGCGCCTTGTACTCCAGCCACCTTCTATCTCACTCAGCCACAATCTCTGTTGGTTTTCACAGCCCAAATTGTGGGGACTTCTGTTTTCAGCACTGGAATCCTGGGCTAGGGAGCCTGGTGTGTGGCTGGGACCCCTTGCTCCTCAGGTGACACCTCCGCAGTTGAGATATCCTTCCCGATTTTTAACCACTACACATGGGTTTTGGACCAGCCCAGTCTGCATCTCTGCCCCTCCTACCAGTCTTGGTGTGGCTTCTTCTGTATGTCCTTAGTTATAGAACTTCTTTTCAGCTAGACTTCAGACGGGTCTCAATGATGGTTGTTATTAAGTTTAGCTGTAATTTTGATGTGGTTGTGAGAGGAGGTGAGCACAGCGTTTACCTACTCTGCCATCTTGACCAGTAAAGTATTCTATTTTTAAAGTCTCCATCTTCAAGGTACACTTTTATTATTGTAACACACATGGTTGTCTTTACATTTTATTCTTGCTTCTATTGCCTCTTTTTCCTAGTCCCATCAAATGATCACTAATTTCTGAGCAAGTGGATGAGCAGATAGGAAGGACAAGGAGAATGGTTTGGAAAGTGTGGCTCTGACTTGTGTCACAAAAGCTGTGACATATGTAAGACCCCTTAAGTCAATATGAAACCAGTCTTTAAAAAATGTCATGTCTCTTCTTTGGACTTCACTCGTGAATGAGTAACTCCTGATCAGATGTTGGCTGATGAAACACAAGTGCCCCAAAGAGCCCTAACATCCTCCTCCTCTCTCTTTTCTGAGCAACAAGCACAAGATCAGCATGACTGGTAGGGCCCATTCCCAACTCACACAATTTCTAACTCTAATCACTGGGCTCCAGATGTGGATCATATTCTTCCTCATCAGTCATCCCTCTGGAAGAAGGAGTCTCTCCCAGACAACCTCTGCAGGCTTTGGTGGATTGCCGGAGCTCAACCAAAACCTATGGTCCTATATTTCAGTGTGAAACAATCTCTCCATGTATAGCTAATGTAAATGCTACAGTCTTAATTTTCTGAATTATAATTTTAAAAGTTTCTGAGGTTAAGTGTCTGTAGTATTTTTATCTGTCTGCAGAGGAGTCTGAAATAGCACTCTTCTTTATGACTAATTTTTTCATACTTTTACCTCCTTCCCTCTGCTTCAATAATCTAAGAAGAAATTGCCCTGCTTCTGTGATAAGTTTTAAAAATGTGTCCCATTAACCTACTTAAATTTCCAGCATTATCAACAAGGGGAAATTTTACTAAAGTAAGAGCAGGATATTCTACTATTATTACCTTCTATCTTTTACAAAATGTGGGATCTACTATTACAATGACTATTCAGCACCCATCCTATGAAAGGTTCCCCCGTAATCTGTTCATTCTTCTATTGAAGTTTACACTATAAAATATGAGAGATGAAAACCCACTACCTCATATTTTCATGACTGGTGTCTGGTTGACTAGAATCCTTTGAAGGAGGCAGGTTTTCATATCTCTAGCCCATTTTATACTTAGTACCATGGCAAGAAAGCCATAATTTGAATAGGTACACACGAAATAATACCCAATATTTTAGAACAGCTGTATCGCTCTGAGCCTCTTTCCACTGAAGTGTCTGACCTTTACATTTTACACTTTTTCTATCCTTGAATAAGCAATGCTTTCCTGTCTCCTCTTCTTTTCTTCCTTTTTCTTAGTCATGATTAGAGCTAAACCAACCTGCTAGGGACATACTGGAAACTAAGCTGCTATAGTTTGAATGTTTGTGTCCCCTCAAATTCTTATGTTGAAATCCTAACTCCCAAAGGTGGTGAGATTAGGAGGTGGGGCTTTTGAAAGGTGATTAGGTCATGAGGGCAGAGCCCTCATGAATGAGATTAGTTCTCTTATAAGAAGAAACCCAGAAACCTCCCTACACCATTCTGCCAAGTGAGGAGACAAGAAATCAGCAGTCTGCAACCTGGAAGAGGGTCCTCATTCCATCATGCTGACACCCTGATCTCAGACTTCTAGCCTTCAGACTGTGAGAAATAAATTTCTGTTATTCATAAGCCACCCAGGCTATGGTATTTTGTTATAAAAGCCTGAATGAACTAATATTTAAGCCTTTGATTCTGTTAAAAATATGGCAAAGATGAGAAATATGGGAGATTGTGTCAAGCACTAGAAAAGTAAGATTTTATGAGTCAAATAAAACAACTTTCCCGATGACCCTGGCACAACACTACTCTAGTTTACCCAACACTAAGATGTGGATGAAATTCATCGAGGCTTTACCCTGTCTTGTGAGTTCACAAGATCAATTCTGCCATTTTCAAATGCAGAGCCAGGTTTTAGTCTGATTAGGACAGTGGTTGGACAACTGTTTATTCCAGTACTATTGAAATGCAAACCCTTTTTAGAATAGAAATAATGTCATACATAATACATTAAGAACAAGAACATCTGAGTGGAATGAGGGGTAGATTGGAGTTGGGTCCTTCTAGCATAACGAAAGGTAGGTTGAGATCCACGCCTGTGTGTGTAAGGGATAATAACTTTGTGCCTCCACTTGAAAATCTCAAAATCTATTAGGGACAGTGATCTAAGAAGCACCTGAGGCATAGCTATCTTGTTTGGCATAAAGGTTAATTTTTACATTATCTTATATCAATGACAACGTACCACAGAGTTTTAGCACATTAGGTAAATCAAATTAATATTGATAATATCCCGCAATGAAAGAAACTGAAGTGCAGAAAGGTTAAAAGAGCAGGGATCAAGAACTCACACGGATGGATGGGTGGAGGGAGGGAAGGAGGAAGAGAGGAAGGGAAGAAGAAACAGTAGGAGGAAAGATGGAAGGAAGGGAGAGAGGGAAGAAGAACAAGGCTAAAACCCTTTCTGAAAAAATCAAAAGCTCCCTTACTTGACGGACAGATGGTAAAAGGACATCTTATGCTTAGAGGCAGGTTATGAGAAAGAAAAGATGATAGCCCTTTCCAAATTTGCAATTACAGGGACACTGACATCCCGTTCTATAAATAGTTCCCATAAACAGCATTAAATACATAAAAAGAATCTTTGCTGGTTGAGTGTACTGTTAAGTTAGCTTGCTTCATATGTCTTCATAAATCAAACTCTGCACAGAAAACATATTGCTAAACATTTATACTCATGCATTAGGAATTTAGAGAATACTTTTTTAAAAGCTACTACAAATCTTCAAAACAAGATTCTTGAGCAAAGACCATTTTACCTTGGAACTTTTCTTTGATGTGGGAATCCAATGAAGCTTAAGTTTTTCTTGTTGAAATCTAAGGGGAAGGAAATAATGTAAAATTAAAAATAGCTATACAATAAGTTTAAAAAATGGGGAAAAATTTCTTTAAATTCCCTTTACATATATATTTGAAGAAAAAGAAAAACATTAGTCAGACAAGAATTATGAATTTAAAAAAAAATGACACGTTCTAAGAATCAATTTTACATAGGCAAGTTTTTTTGTTTGTTTGTTTGTTTTGTTTGTTTTCTCTACTGAAAAGAAAACAACATACTCTGTGGGTAAGAAAAAGAAAAAATTCTGACATAGTTCAATGCTATCATTTAAATTCATATGGCTAGAAGAATAACTCAAAGCAATTAAATATTGAATAACATAGTTATATACTCAGGAGAAAAAAATTAAACAATTTTGGTTAAGATAACCAGAAATGTTGAAAGTCATCTCTGTCTGATATATTGGAAATGCTTTTAAAGAATGCATGGGTGGGGGCATGGTAAAGAGCTGATGAAGAGCAGGGGAACATTTTAGCCGCATTTTTATTACCTTCATTAAAACCTAAACAATAACATCATATCAAATAAACCACTTATTCATTTTTGAAGACAAAAATATATATTATGTAAAGACAGCTGGGAACAATCCCATACGGCAAAAACACGTATACAAGTGACCTGGTTAATCCAAACCAGACACCAACAAAATTTACAACCAGTCTAATGGCAAATAATCTGTTTTACAGCTTTTGGCATAGCAACCATTTGTCCAGCAAGAAAACCACAAGTAGACCACTTACAGAAACCTTCCTCTATGGAAATGCCTTTTATTGTTTGATATTTGGTGTCAGAAGCCTGAGGAAAAGGAGGTACAAAATATACCACATGCTGACATGACATTATTCATCAAAATACTGGAATCCTGGAATTTGGAAATTCTGACCAGCTACAGAAACATAATAAAATGAAAGGAATAATGCCAACTAAACATCTAGGCTTTTTGCCTAATTATACAAATAGCTTATTTTAAAAAGAGAACTCAATTTAAAAAGCTATCATATATTGTAGAAGAAAACTCCTGAATCTGAGGCCTGAATTGTTCCAATCACTTTCTAGTAGTGCATTAATGCTACAAAATACTTTTATACACAATGGCTGAATTTCAAATGTGACATTCAAAATAACCTCAACACTTCATTTTTGTTTAATCAGTGAACTGAATCTGTGATACCACTTCGGTCTTTAAATTGAGAGCATATATTTTCCTCTGTGCTGGAAAGGAAGCCACTAAAAAGATAACATTTTGTTTCAAACTGTCTCACATGAAGATTTAATAAAAAGACACTCAACACTGCCTACTGGAAATAATTTAATATTCATAGCATTTGGTTTAGAAAAATATTTTAGCTAGCTAAAGTGCAGAACTTAATCCAAAGTCTGGGCATTCCAATTGAATTTGCATTTTCCCCCTACATAAAGACTTTGGTAGTTTAGCAGTATCTTTAACTTATAATGGAAAAATATTCACATTTTTCAGCAATTCCAGGATAAGCTAATTTATAAACTCAATTAGATATTTAAAGTGACCATTGAGAAAACTGTATAATTAACTGGACACAGGAGAATACAGGGTAAAATGGAAGGTACAAGGCATTCATTATGTTATAAAATATGTACATAAGTGCATTTTCTATTTCTCTTGCCTTACCTTGTTTCTCAGAGAACTTGAAAGCTCCCAAATAGCTGGACATCCCTGGGCTTCTGAACATGGTTACACATAGAAAGCTCAGTAACAGCCTGCTCTATAGTTAATTCTCAACCAGCCACAGCCTTCGGCCCGGCTAAGCAAAACTGGGATGAGATTTTTCACAGCACAGGGCTAGAGGAATCAGGCACTTGTGTCCCTGAGAGTGCAGTAAACGCGGAGCCAGAGGCTGCAGGCGGGAACAGCTCAAAACTGGAATCTGACTACAAGCAGAAAAAATTAGGCCCATGGATGCTGAAGCCCACTGGATTCCAGTGACGGGGCATCGGGCATCGGGAATGTTACCACTTCAAGTCTATGACCAGAGCACAGCATATGCTTCAGCTAAGGAGACAATGCTGCAACCTAACCATCATCAATGGAGGAGCCCAAACAACTCCTCCTTTCCCTAAAAATAGACAAACAAAAAGAAAACCAAACAGAGCCTCTCCATGCATTGGGAAGAAGGGAAGCTGCCTAACTAGTCCCAGGCCGCTCAGAATCTGGATTTGGCTAAGTTAAATGAAATATTTTACCTAACCGGGAGCCAAAACCCCCTAGTTAAGAGTTAGGATTTATGAACAACATATGAGTGAAGTCGTGGGAAAAGAAAAGGCAGATATTACTAGAGGTTCAAAAATTTCAATTTGAGACAGAAGCTCTTAAATGAAGCTCTTAAATGAATCTATTTGACTGTCCTCTTGTTTATTTCATGATTACCTTTTAAAAAGACTTAATTGTTTTGTAGAGCAGGTTTAGGTTTACTACAAAATTGAGGGGAAGGTACAGAGATCTCCCCTGTAGCCCCCCTGGCGCACACGCATATCCTCGCCATCATCAACACGACTCACCAGAAGAGTACACTTTTTTACCCGGTGAGAACCTCCATTGATACTCATAATCACCACAGCCCAGTTTACTTTAGGGTTCCCCCTCTTCTGTTGTACATTCTATGGGTTTGGACAAATATATAATGACATGTATCCATCATCATTATGATATCATAGAGCATTTTCATTGCCCTCAAAATCCTCTGTGCTCTGCCTGTTCATCTAACTACCCTCCCCTGGCAACCATGGATCTTTTTATGTCTCCACAGTTAGTGATGCCTTTTCCAGAATGTCATGTCGTTCAAATCAGACAATACGTAGCCTTTTCAGGTTGGCTTCTTTCACAGAATAATACACTTTTAAGGTCCCTCCATGTCTTCTCATGGCTTCATAGCTCATTTCTTTTTAGTGCAGAATAATATTCCACTGTCTGGATGGACCAGAGTTTATTTATCCATTTACCTGCTGAAGGGCACCTTGGTTGGTTACTTCCAGGTTTTGGCAACTGTGAAGAAAGCTACTCTAAGTATTTAGATGCAGGACTTTGTGCAGCTATAAGTTTTCAACTCATTTGGGTGTCAAGGAGTACGACTGTTGGATCGTTTTATAAGAAACTGCCAAACTCTCTTCCAAAGTGGCTGTACCCTTTTTTGCATCCCCAGCAGCAGTGAGTAAGAGTTCTGTTGCTGAACATCCTTACCAGCATTTGGTGTTGTCAGTGTTTTGGGTTTTTGCCATTCTAATATGTGTGTAGTGGAATCTTACTGTGGTTTTAATTTGCATCTCCCTCATGATATATGACGTGCAGCATCTTTTCATATGCTTATTTGCCATCTGTATATCTTTGGTGAGGTGTCTGTTCAGGCCTTTGGCCCATTTTTATTCACTTGTTTTCTTACTGTTGAGTTTTAAGAATTCTTTGTATATTTTGGATAATAGTCCTTTAACAGATGTGTTGTTTTCCCAGTTGAGGAGGTCATAGCTCAGCTCCAGGTCCAGTCACCGTTTTCAATCTTAGTTGCAGGGGCACATCCCACCATCCCAGTGGGAATCGAACCGGCAACCCTGTCGTTCAGAGGTCGCGCTCTAATCAGCTGAGCCGTTCGGCCGCCCCTATGACTTTTTAAATTCTCTTGATATTCTCTTTCGCATAACAGAATTTTTTTAATGACGTACAGCTTATCAATTATTTTCATGGATCATGACGTTGGTGTTTTATCTAAAAAGTCATCGCCAAAACCAAGGTCCTCTAGGTTTTCTCCTATGTTATTGTGAGGAGTTTTATAATTTTGTGTTTTACATTTAGGTTTATGATCCATTTTGAGTTAATTTTTGTGAAAGGTGTAAGGTCTGTGTCTAGATTCATTTTTCTGCACACGAATGTCTAGTTGTTCCAGCAAGCACCATTTGTTGAAGAGACTATCTTTGCTCCACTATGACTCATGAGTCTCTGCTCTGGGAAGCTGCAACTCCCTGTACGGGCCTGTCTCTCCAAAGTTGGGGGCAGTGCTTTGCCATGTGTCGTCCTCTCTCTTATGGATTCGAGAAGTGCTGATTTTTCAGTCTGTTCAGCTTTTTACTTGTTGTTTGGATGGAGCAGCGACTCCCAAGCTCCTTACATGTGGAACCAGTAACCCTGGAGTCCCCCCTGTTTATTTTTAACTGCAACCTTTAGCTGGTGGGTCCAAGTAGTGATAATGCAACTCCAAGAAAAACATGCAATAATTGGGCACTGATACTTTGATAGCTAAAAGGGACATTAAAGCGATACTAGGAAAATAGTCTCATTAACAAGATGAGGAAACAGAGAACTAGAGAAGGAACTTGCTAATGAGTTGACACTTGGTTAGTGATGGAAATGTAGGATCTTGGTGGAGATCACGATTTGTCCCTCCATCCCCAGCAAACTCCTACAAGAGGCAGGGACCCTGAGTATGTTCGTCTTTGTAGCTTTAGTACTAAACACTGCAGCTGGTACATAGCGGGCCTGTAGTGAACATTTTTTTGAATGACCATATGAAATAATGGAATAATCTTTTCTAAAAGCTAGAGATCATATTCCAAAATGATTTGTATTGATTTTATATCCTGCTTTTAAATCAGATCTACTTAAGCTGATTTCTAAACTACAAACAATTTGAAAAGGAAGAATTATATACCAAATTAATTATGGCACATCAACAGAAGGTGCATCAGCGCTGGTTACTACATGAGTCAGTGGTGACATCTGGCATTTTCCCTGTACTGCTGATTGCTTGAACTCTTATAACTTTGGGGAGAAATATGGAAAGTAGGTCAGTTAGAAAAACACTCAGCAAGGAACAACTTAAGTACTGTGGATAACTGTTGTGGAAACTTTATTGGTAGGTCATGGCTAACTAGGAACGAAAAGGAAGTGTTGGAAGAAGAAGAAAGGGAGGAAACAGTGGCAGCAACTGACTCTGGAAATAAATAAATAGGATGAAATAATAGTTATGCTCATGAATATTCTTTTATAAAGAACTTAACAGTTGATAACACAGTATCATTTGCTTATCACCATTTATGTTCCTGAAAACTATTCTGCTTATTAGAATTATCCTAAGTGAATCTAAATGTTTCTTTTGAATTAGTATTAAGGGATAACTCTAGTTTAAATTGGTAAGATGAAATTTCAGTACAGAATAAAAAAGAATTTGGATATTCTCTTTAAGTTGGCAATGGAATTTTTCTAGAATTACTTACCTCACCTATCAATTATGACATAAAGCAGACAGATTTAAATATGGCTTGCTTGTTAAAAAGAAAAAGCACCAAATTCTTTACCAAACTCTGAATATACCATTTAATCTCCTCTTTAAGTATTTCACCCACATAAAATCAAGTAAGACTGTAAAGAAATCTACACTTTATGTCAGTAGAAAGCACCCATGACATTTTCCATTTACTCTCCAGTAATTATAAATGACGACGATGGTGATTATGATGATAGCAATAAGTTGTTATTATTATTTTAGGCTGGCTCATTCACACAGGGGAGTTACAAACATTTCCTCACACCATTCTGTAGCTTTACATATTTCATTCATCTGCAGAGAAAATTCGAAATTGTAGGTGTGATTTTCTTAGATTTTAGGGAGACGACATCTTAAAATAAAACTGTGATGTTGCTGTATTTCCTTTCTAACAGCATCAATTAACCACCAGCTCAGCAGTAAGAAAAGAGATACACAAAATTCTCTGCCACTGTGGCCACTTAGAAACACTTATCTTTTCCATGTTCGAAGCACCGTAGTCTCCAATATTCAGAAGCACTGCTTTATGGAAATAAATATTTTACTGGCTATGTTTGAAGTGTTAATCTTTAGATTAAAAAAGAAATAAAGCAACTTTTTGAGTCGCCTGAGGCTGGGCCTGTAAAACGGCTTTAGGGGAAGAGGCGTACATGTGTGACTGAGAAGGGAAGAGGGAGGACACTGTGGTACTATGAGCAAGGAAGATCCATGAATAGGCCATTGAGATGCCAGCATCCCATAGTGGGATCAGTGGGACAACTGAATCAAGCTTCGGTAAATCCAAGACCTTGCATTCTGGGAAAATGGGAGCGGAAGTGGCCTCTATGACCACTTGTTCTTCATTTTGCAAAATGTGAGCAAGATCACATAGCTTCTGGTATGGCAGTGACAGACTGGAAAGCCACATCCTCTCACGCTCCTCAGGATAACTCCCACCTTCCTGATCAGTCTGGACACAAAATAAATCACAGGGGCTGCAAACTTGTCCTTGACTGAAGTCACAGGGTTTCCAGATGCATAGCTCATGTGGGCTTACTCGGTAATTGGGCCAGCCTGACCCCAAAAGGAGGAGGCAAGCCAAGCTGCTGCTTGCTCTTTTATAAATCTTATATGATTCCTTGGTCTGGTTTCAGTTCCATAGGTGTTCCTCAAGCCAGGGCTGACCCTGATATGAAAAGTAGGGTGTATTTGAGACCCGAAGGCAAAAGACAGAAGTCAGTGTGCCTGGCGGGGGTGTGTGAGGTATGTCATGCAAACAACTAATTATTCTATGATTTTTCCTCCCTTCCTAAGCCTTTCACGTTTTTGGAGAAGGACAAGAAAGGATGTTACTAGAAGCGTGTATGAAACAATGACTCAGTAATTCTACTTCTGGATATGTTCCCAAGGAAATGCTGTGAACGAGTCCAAGGCTGTTTAACTACAGTTTTGTTTATAAATGTATAAAACTGGAACCAGCCTACATAAGTGGGACATATAGAAGGATGGGTAAATTGCACAAGAAAAGCAGGTTGGAAACAATTAGTGATTTGGAAAATGTTTCATATGTTATGTTAGAGATATACAAACATACCTTATGCTTAGATAAGACGGGAAACAGACTAAACATCTCACAACTCAGAGAGAACTCTGTTCATGGTTTTCCTTCTTTTTCAGAGTTTCCACAATAAGCATGAATTACTTCTAGAGTACTTACCAAAACAATTAAGCACAAATAAAGATAAGACAATAGGATCTCTTGAAATCCCGAGGTTTAGACTTTGGGCTAAAAATGTGGGACAAAGTCACAGTCGTGAATGGAATTGTGCCATACACCTAAGGCACCTCAACCTGCCCTTTTCTTCTACACGCATTTCTTGGCTATAAATTGAGGAGTTGATCCAGACAGTGGCCAAGGTCCCTATAACATGCCACACAGCATCCTTCAAAGTCTGTCCCAGGTGGGTCTTGATCACACGGAAGTGCCTGGATCAATCCCCCTGCTAACCAGCACTGTGTCCACCTCTTAAGCCTCTTATGCCTTGTCTTCTCTCTCAGAGCTTCTCTAGTGCCAAGCAAACTTTTCCTGCTAAAAAACCTTCATTGTCTCCTACCTCTGGATTATAGAAACTTGGGCAACTCCTGAGACTTCTGGGCGCATTCTTAGCACAGTGCCTGGCTCAGAACAAGGAACTGTAAATACTGAATGAGTAAATGAATCAAGCAAGAAGCAAGCAGACAGCCACTGCAATCACTTCTATTCTTCTCATTCTTAGATGCTGCCTCATTCTCAGCCAATTCTGTTGTGTCAATAGGTGGCATAAAGGAAAAGTATTACCATTCCTTCCTTGAGACTCTTACTAAAGTCTTGTCTTTCCTAAAATGTGAAGTAATGATGTGGAACATAAATATTTGTGTGTGGGGAGAAGTGGGGAGACAATGTTAGATTTTCCAGGGACACAATGGAATGGGAAAAACAGAAAAGATGTCCGGTAGTCCAATAGCAGACAATGTCGATATGAGTCTGGGTAAGAAGAATTGCCTCTTCAATTGCCAAGGTCAAAACCTAAGGGGCGAGATGACCAAGGCTCAAGATGTTAAACCTCAGGGACTGTGTGGACAGTGCACAGCTGTGACTCGGGATTACTCAGAGGCAATGCTGAGGAGCCAGTCTTCCTGCAGGTTGTTCTGGCTGACACCACGCGTGCACCCCTGTACCATGAGTGGTGGAAATGCTCTGGGGGTTGTTATCATGGAGGAGAAAATGGAAACAAAAGCAATGAAAAGGGAAGCAGCTGGGTACCCCAAATGGCAGCTAGCCATCTTCTACCACGCCTGGTGTGATGATGGAAAGAACGGAAGACCTGAGACCCTTCCTGACTAATCCCCATGGGGTGGGTACTTTGCTAAGTGCTCTGTTAAACTCATTTGGTCCTGGCAAAGCCTGCAGGGAGATCCTCTGACTATCCCCACGTGCAGATGAGAAAACTGAGCTAGGGTGTGATTTCAGATCAATGCACAAGTCTAGACTGACCACTTAAAAATGTGTTTCTAAAGGCAAAACTCCCTTCTCCCTAATCAGCCAAAATAAAATCAAAGATATAAATATGCAGGTGAGGTCGTGATTAAATGAGTGAATGGATGTGGAAGCACTCTGAAAAGTGGAACACATTATCTAATCCACGCATGGGTCTACATATTGAAAAGAGATACAGCTATATGATACACTCCCGTATGATGTCATCTGGCATCTCCTTATTGTGCTCCCTGAATAGCACCTGAAGCTCTCCCACTCTACAGGAAAATGAGCTGCAATATAAACGGACAATACAGGGTGGTGTGAAATTATGACTAACAGTTGTCCGGATACATACTGTTGTGAGTTATGGGTTCATTTCTAAAATTAAGAAGCGTCACAGAACAATTTTAATGAAATTTATAAGCTACTGAAGACGATGAATGGCTGGGCTGAAATTCCAAAGCGAAAGATATATCTTTGTAGCCTAGTAAAGGAGTATTTTGTATGCTAGAAGCAGCCGTAAATGGTATTCTCATTTTCTTTGGTGGACTTTTTTTGGTGTGTGACTCTTAATCTGGGACAGAATTGCCTGACATGAGGTAATCCCACTAGTGGGGAGCCCATTTAGTCCTTTTCATTTCCCTTTTATCACATACTCGTTATTCAGAAATTCCAGATTCCAGATTTTAGTATAATTCTCCTCCTGTGTGTATTGTGAAATGCTTTGTGAATTCTGGGTAGGACAAGTCTGCAAATAAAATTCTGTGTTGCATCACTGTGCAAGGTAATTTAAAACAGGCCAAGTATGCAGAGATGAAAAGGCAAAAGTACTTTCTATAAGAAATATTACAACTCACAGATATGTCTTTATCAGATGTGTTGAAAGAACCATGCCAGTTGTGCTATATTCAGAAATTCTTTTTAAAGAAAATGCTTATTGAAATCCCCTAAAAGGCACATTATCTTTAAAACAAATGTTCAAACAAGCAATGTTAACATTTGTAGTGAAAGTTTATCTCTAATCATTTTAACTCTGGCTGATATTGAATCTATGGCTAATGATTCTTGGGGAAAATAATCCAGGGAGCTTAGAGGAAGAAAGGCTCATCAACTGTTTCTCCGAGCAAGACAAAAGAAAGACAAAGGTGAATCCCATGTTTAAAATGTACACTGAAATATACATACAATGGAATATTATTCAGCCTTAAAAAGGAATGAAATTCTGACACATGTGACAACATCAACATACAATGGGTCCTTCAACAATGATTTGACAAATCAATACACATTTCGGTCTTTATTGTACAAAATCTGAAGTGGCATCCTAGAATACCGCAAGGTACAGAATGCTGTATCCTGAGAGCTGCAGCGGCCCAAGTCCCACCCCCCCCGCTTACTGAGGGGAGACCCGGTCAGAGGGAAGGGAGCTGAGACAGTTACAATTATCCGGGGAGGTGGGAGAAGGCTCCTGCCAACTCCAGTCATTCCATGCTCACTATTTGATGGTTTTCACATGAACTGAAAGCTAGGAAATACCGAATCATTCAGCATGAGAACTCTTTATGAGTCTGAAAGTCCAGATGGTAGACAAGTAAATATATAAAATGACTGTTGATACCTGACAGCTGTTCTAGGGCTATATACTTGAGGGATTTAAAGGACAGAGCTTTTAATAAAATAATTTCTGGGCTTCCTTCTCCTCAGAAGGGTATCTTAATAAAAACAACAACGGCAACCTCAACAACAACAACAACATGAAAACCCAAGAAAAGTTCAGCTACTTCCCATTCATTCCCAATGCCTCCAATGTTTGCCATGAGGTTACCCTAACTGGTACCCAAGACCTTACCTAGAGTTTCAAAACAGGTTCCCATGAATTTGCTGATTGATTGGGGATAGGGGAGGAATGTTAATGAGATTTGACACATTCATGCCAGCTTTTAGCATGGGCAATAATCTCCAGGAAAGGAGCTCCACGGGCAAGTTATGACAAATAAGTCAAAGACATCTTCTACTCTGCTTGTTGACATGACTTAAAGATATGTTTGTGCTTATGAGTAAATTGAACACCTGCTATAAGGCTGATGATACCAAACTTTGTGCCACTCAGAGTCACATGGGGTACTTGTTAAAAACGAAGCTCCCCCTACCTCAGATGATTATGAGATGCCCCAAAGTTCAAAAACCACTAGCACAAACCATTCATGATATTACATCCATGAAAAGTGACTCATGTGCGTGAGTTTGATGAAGGAAGACTTCCTGGAGAAGGTGACTGGCAAACCTAGTTGTGAATGGAGAGGAGAGGGTTGGATATGCCAGGAGGAAGAGGTGACATAAGCATGAGAAATGGAATGAGAATGATGCCTAAAGGTGGTATGAGCTTAAATGGTGGACCACATTCAGAAGGAACTCAGAGGGGA
Source organism: Rhinolophus ferrumequinum (assembly GCF_004115265.2). Classification (NCBI taxonomy): domain Eukaryota; kingdom Metazoa; phylum Chordata; class Mammalia; order Chiroptera; family Rhinolophidae; genus Rhinolophus; species Rhinolophus ferrumequinum. Next base: position 2,282,065 of record NC_046288.1, on the reverse strand, counting down.
CCCGGCCAGGCCATTCTGAGGTGGCAAGGAGGCAATGGAGAACCTCCTGGAAGGAGAAGATTCATCTGCCATGAAGAAACATGGGAGCTGTCACTGAAGCCCAAGTAGAAAAAGAATTTTCAGATTCTCTTCCCACCCCAACACCAACATGAAATACTCTACTGCTGCACAGTCTTTAGGCGGTGAGAGAATCCTTTCTTCAGAACGTGGGTATATTAGCCCAGTCATTTCCTAATATGTGGTTTGCGTGCCTCTTACCATTTCAACCTGTGAAATGGACTATAGACAATGAAATGAAAAGCTTATAAAAGTCAACTACTGTGTTTTTTTTTAAATAAAGAAACTCAGCATTGTGATCCCTCAACCTGGTCCATGGCTGGCAACAGTGCTAACTGGGCTTTGGTCCTCACTATCGACAGGACATGACTGGCCAGCCCTCATGTCACAGACACTTGAAGCAGGTGAAACAGATTGACTTTCTTGAATGTAAGGAACAGGGGGAATTCAGTATTGAGAGGAAGACGAAAACTGGAGACAGACGTTTTTCATTATCTGCATAGTATTTCTAGTTAGATACACAGCCAACTACCTGAACCCAATATGCAAAAGACAAATGTCACCCCTACCCACTCCTGGCTCTGTACCTCCCCTACCTCCTGCAGTGTATATTCATTCACTCCATCTCCAGAACGCATCACCTTTTTTCGCACATGATTCACTGAGCATCTATTGGAGGTCAGACACCAGGACGGTCACTATGCCGGAAGAGTTCCTGCCCTCAATGAGTTCACAGTCTAGATGAGGAAATCACCTAATAAATTAAGGATGGAGTTTTGTACATAGTCCCAAGGTCCTTTTCCACCTTGTTATCTCTGGCCCTTTTGCACTTTCCCTACTTCTTCCTTTTTCCCTATCAAGCACGTATATTTGTCTTCCTCAGATATAATCAATTCGTCCCGGGTAAGATGAGAGACCGAGTTCCCTTAAATTTAGACCAACCAAGAGCACAAGTAGAGTTGAAATACACATTGCAGGACTGATGCAAGAACTTCCTTCCTAGAACAGAGAACATTTGGTTCCTCCTTCTTCCACTCACTTTCAAAAGACCTGATGCTATGAGCAGAAGCATTTTCACTGCAACAATGCACGTAAATGAGCATGTGAACTTTCGCATCCTAGACAAATGTAAATCATCATTACTTTTTACATTCACACTGATTTGAAGTGGAATATTTATTATTGCTTCTGATTTGAAGTGGCATATTTACTGTTGTAGCTAATCACTTATTGAAGTAATGAAGGAAGAATCACACACACCATCAATTAAAATAGTATCATCCATTTAAACCAGTGATTAAGTAATTTTCCTCCCCTTAAAAAGGCAAAACATTTTTTTTAACTTTCCAAAAACAGTGACTAGCCCTCAAAATCAGATAATCTTTTATCATGAAAGCTGTAGATATATATTTTAAAATTAAATTAGAAAATTCAATTGCCCATCTGCTAGAATTCTAACTTCCTCATTCAAGATAAGTAGGATGTAAAAGATTAAGCCAGAGACTTGGGATTTACAATTCAGTAGACTTTTGTGGTTTCAAATCAGGGACTCATAGTTTATGTTCCAACAAGAAGCCTTTTCCCATCTCCTGCCATCTTTGTGATACATAAAGGAAACGTACTCACTGCAGAGGTTTCACTGCTCCTTCCTGTCCTGGACACAGCCAACCTTTTTCTCTTTAAAACTTGAAGTGCAGTTATTTTTCCCCTGGCCACCAAGCTCTGCATTGCCTTTCAGGGGTCTTCAAAAGTCCTACTGGTGTTCAGCTCCAAGCAAACAAGTCCCTTTTAGGTCACAGGTGTATGTGATAAGAACAAGTAACTCAAAGGCATAGCCCATGCCCTGGGGAGCTAAGTCGTCAACAGAGAGGGAAACAGACATTTAAAAAGCAAAAAAAGGAAAGAAAGGATGTCTTTAACAAGAGGACAAAAGTGAAGGACAAGAAGCAGACATAAGTCAATTAAAAGAAGATAACAAGCTCAAAACGGATAGCTAGCCTCCTCACAAGTCCTCTGTCCCTGTGGGAAAAGTCCACACAGATGCCCAGCGTACCTCCAGCAGTGGGAGCCGTCCCTGTTCACAATAAACAGCAGGTGTGCTTTGCTACTATGGGACTTCTGGAGGGAGAGGAGAACCTCCGCGTGGTGATGGGCAGTTAGAAGGAGCTGCCTTTCATGCCTTCCTTCCTGGTAGGCTGTCCAACGCCTACACAGGTGCTCAAATATTCAACTCAATGGAAAAGAAACTTGTGTGTAGTCACCTGCCACGTGATTAACTCAGTCTCCTTCTCCATTTGCGCATTTGTCTCACCTGCAGCTTTGGTTCATGAGCCATAACTGCTTAATTTCAAGAACTTGAGCAAATCTAAAAATCTTCAATGTAGAAAAGCGCCATCTTACTGTCATCTACCTTAAGTTTTAGAACAACTCAAAAGAGAAAATTCAGCCTAAAATCATGTAGAATTTTCCCTTGGATCATAAGCTGTGTCTATTAACCAGGAACACTCTTTAAACCTTACTGTTGAAAAGAACAAAGCCCCCTTTGTTTGAAGAGAGAATGTAACGAATGCACTTTTGGACGAGGAATTTACAATGGAAAGGTCATTTAAGACTCACTCAGTCTAACCCTGCATGTTATAGAGAGCAATGGAAGTGACTTGTCCAAGGTCGCTTAGCCCATGTGTGACAACCCTAGAACCCTGGACCCCTGGCTCCTAGGACTCTCCTCGCGCCACTGTACCACCTTACTGCCTGGTGATCTTTCCTCCCTAACCCCACATGACCTCAGCACTAGAAAGACTTTACTAGAAAACGGGAACATGTTTCTAAGAGTCTCTAAAACATTTGGGATTAAAAGGACAGCATCAACCATTTTTTAATAAAATCTACACTCCATAGAATAAGTCCTGATACAGGACTTGACAGGACAAGCTACACAGTAAGTAAAGCCCTAGGAAAATGAGCTATGCCACTCTGTCCTTTGGGAAGTCACCTCCTGTTTTCCATCCATACCAGAAAGTATGTCTGCCAAGGACAGTGCATATTCCTGCCCCTACAGTGCACTAGAATTAATTGAGCAATACTAGGCCACGTCTCCAGGGACTGGGCTCTTGGGCTCCTTACAGGACTCAAGCCCACTGCCACGGCTCTGTGGGCCTGTCCCCAGACACCAGCCTTCTCGCCTGCCTAATAAGGCAATGTGCAAGTTGACTGGCTGGCTTATAGGTCACCCACTGTTTACTGCACAGGCTCTCGGCTGGCAAGCAAAGCAAGAGCCTACCTTTTGGCAGACAAAGGGTTACCTTCTGCCAAAAACTTTTAAAAGCCTGCACTGTTAGCCATTTACATAATAATAAACTCAGCAGTGGAGCCTGCCAGACTCTAGACACAGGGTCCCCTTGCAGAGCTAAAGGACCTTAACTTCAGCTTTGGCCTGCAGGGAGCAAGGCTATGCAAGTGAAAGTTCTTCTGTATCCTGTACCCCATCCCCCACCACCCCCACACACCCTCTTCCCCACCGCCCTGTTCCTTCAAAGCACTCACATAGTCAATCTTTGGAGCAACTTACTTAGCAAGCATCCAGACTCACTGAGGCACCCAGACTTCAAAAATAGCCATCAACTGTCTCCAAATAGATTGCATGTCCTGGGTCCTTAAAAGGGAGTCACTGGGTCAGGTGCAAGGAACAATCCTTAGCATTCCAGAAAATAAATATGTGCCAGTGAAAAATAAACTGTATTTTCAAATAAGGAGGCTGAGCTGTTGGCCAAACCATGCTTGAATACAAACAGCCATTATTTTTAATTCTATTAAGGTCTGGGCTTCGAGACTCTCCCCGCCCTGGGTTCCTTGGACTTCTAAACATATAAGGAAAAGAATACAGCTGTGGTGATTAATTGCAGCACAGTGATCATTGCACAAATTTCCTTTAGCTTTCAGCCAATGGTCTCTTTGTCATTTAGAAGGCATTCCACCCACTGGTTTACCAAAATTTGATATGTCCCAACAGAGTTCTGAACACTACCAGCATTTCAAGTTTCAACAGTGGACTATGAGGCTGAACTGGAGCAAGGAGAGGGCGGGCCGGGGAGCATGAAGCAGCAAAGCTTTGAGGCCCAAACCACTGCTCCAAGTCACATGTGAAGCCAAATATATAGCCAAAATATGTGATTACGGCAAGCAAAAACTAGTCTGACAGCTTCATTATTTCACTCTTCCCTTCGGTCTAGTGTCCAGTGTTAACTTTCTTTGTCTGTTAATAGATCATCCATTTACAATTTCTCAGAGCCCCAACAGCTAACATGTAACAGCCATTCTTTGCTTCTCAGAGGAATTAACTCTAAATATCTGAAACCAAAGTTATGAAAAATGGATGCTGTATCACGTTACCTGATATCAAACTATACTACAAGGCTATAGTAATCAAAATGGCATGGTACTGGCATAAAAACAGACACATAGATCAATGGAACAGAATAGAGAGCTCCGAAATAAACCCATACCTACATGGTCATTTAATCTATGACAAAAAGAGCAAGAATAAATAATAGGATAAAGACAGTTTCTTCAATAAATGGTGTAGGGGAAACTGGATGTATACATGCAAAAAATAAAACTAGACCACCTTTTTACACCATGGACAAGAATCAACTCAAAATGGATTAAAGACTTAGACGTAAGACGCAAAACCATAGAACTCCTAGAAGAAAATGTAGGCAGTAAACTCTCAGACTCTGCTCATAGTAACATTTTTTCTTATATATCTCCTTGGGCAAGGGAAACAAAAGAAAAAAATAAGCAAATGGGACTGCATCAAACTAAAATGTTATTGCATAGCAAAGGAAACCATCAACAAAACAAAAAGATTGGGAGAAGATATTTGCCAATGATACATCTGATAAGGGGTTAATATCAAAAATTGATAAAGAACTCATACAACTTAACACCAAAATAAACAAACAATCCAGTTATAAAATGGGCAGAGGACCTTAACAGACATTTCTCCAAAGAGGACATATGGATGCCCAACAGACACATGAAAAGATGCTCAATGTCACTAATCATCAGAGAAATGCAAATTAAAACCACAATGAGCTATGACCTCACACCAGTCAGGATGGCTATCATCAATAAATCAACAAACAAGAAGTGTTGGCGAGGATGTAGAAAAAAGGAAACCCTCATGCACTGTTGGAGGGATTGCAATTGGTGCTGCAATTGCAATTCCATACTGTGGAAAACAGTATGGGGGTCTCTCAAAAAATTAAAAATAGAACTACCATATGACCCAGTGATGCCACTTCTGGGTATTTATCTGAAGAAATCCAAAACACTAATTTGAAAAGATATAAGTATCCCTATGGTCACTGCAGCACTATTTACAATAGCCAATATACGGAAGCAACCTAAGTGTCCATCAACAGATGATTGGATAAAGAAGAGGGGGTACAAACATACAATGGAATATTACTCGGCCATGAAAAAGACTGAAATCTTACCATTTGCAACAATATGGATGGACCTAGAGGGTATTATGCTCGGTGAAACAAGTCAGGCACAGAAACACAAATACCATATGATTTCACTTACATGTGGAAGGGAAAGAAAACTAAACGAACAAATAAAACAGAAAAAGACTCATACGTACAAACTGATGGCTGCCAAATGGGAGGGGTGTTGTGGGGCTGGGTGAAAAAGGTGAAGGGATTGAGAAGGACAGATTGGTGGTTATGAAACAACCACAGGGATGTAAAGTACAGCCTAGGGAATATAGTCAATAACATTGTAATAACTATGTACAGTGCCAGGTGGGTACTAGACTTAGGGTGGGGATCACTTTGTAAATTATATAAACGTCTGACCACTATGCTGTACACCTGAAACTAATATAAAATAATACTGAATGTCAACTGTAATTGAAAAAAAAATTATGGCAGATGGGGAAAAAAATTGATACTTTTTCAATGCTAACATGTTGGGAATGTAAATATTAGACCAGTTTTCAGGTTTCACTAAGCAGGGTTACTATTCAGTCCCTAGGGGATTCTCTAATAGAGGTGTTCAGAAATCCTGTCCAAATAAATAACCGTGGCAAAGGGAAACAGTGAGAGACGTGGGATACTTAAAACCGAAAGCTTGTCCTTTTGCTCTGTGGAAAACAGTCTTGGAAAGCAGAGTTTAAAAAAGTAACATCAGCCCCCACGTCGTCCCCACATGTCTTTGCCATCACAACTTCAGCTCTAAAGGAATCAGCTTGCAATGGCCTTTACAACCTCTAAATTAGGCAGAGTAGGAGAGGAACCACAGGTGGCCAACAGGTGTGGCCAGAATCTGGAAGGTATAGAGTTGCTCTAGGCCTCTCAGAAAGTAGAGGGAGTTCACAAGTCAGCTGCTGCCTGCAACCACTACACTGGTTGGCTTTTGTGTTTATTTGACTCCCAAGCAACTAATTTCCCATTATTTAAGGCCAAGTTAGAGAGCACTGAAGTATTGTTATTCTCATCTCTTCTTTAACTGCCAACTTTTTGGGCTGTTTGATTCCTAATTAGTACTTCCACCAGAGACTGAGCCAGGAAAAGAAAAGGAGGTGAGACAAATTAGCTGTTGGCTTAGTGCTGAATCTTGCCAGCAAGTTCTGTCAACCAAGACTCCTTGGAGAGGAAGATGCCGCTGAAAAAGGGAAGGTTTGGCATGGCAGGGCGGCCTGGATCTGCCTTACAAGACCTATAGGCCAAACCTCAGGATGTTAGAAATTACAAACTGAAGACGGTAAAAAAAAGAATAAATTAATTTCTCAAATAATCAGCAAAGACTCCAGAGCTAACCTTCAGTTTACTCTAATTAAATTTAACGTTGTAAAAGAAAATTCCTCTCTTCCCGTCCTTGTGACTCTCTCCTCAACAATAAAGATCTGCGCGGGCTTACCATTCCATTGGCATTTCTATCTTAAGCTAGGTTGTCCAACAGGTTTCCAGCACAACAGCACTATTCATAGACTTCATTATGTAAAACCAGCAAGTGACACTCAGTTTTGAAGATATATATTTAGTCAGCATCCATTGCGCAGAACTACAACCACCGCATTTTCCCACTGAAATGAAACTGTGCCAATTACATAGGCAGAACGATGGAATTTTTGATCAGATCTTTTCCTGTTTGGAAAAGAATGTTCTCTTTAATATGTATATTATACCTTTTTGGCTATCAGACCATATATGCTGTTTGATTTGGTGGCAGAAAGTGATTTTAGAATGATTAAAGACTAAATCTTCATTTACTACCTATTTATATAATACTTTATTTTTAAGCATATTATCAGGCTATTTTTACGGATATATTTTTAACCTGGACACATGCTTACCCTGTGTTAAGCTTACAACATACTGATATGGCTTTAAACCTTCCAGTACTGATTTAACTTGGTCATAGTTATACACATTGAACAGTATTAGCCCAAGTACCAACCTGTCTTAAAAAGAATCCATTAAAAAACGTGATTCCTTAACTGCAGTATGTCGTCCCCTAGTGGCGTAAAGGAATTGCTGCACTTCCCAAAGTTAATTTTACAAACACCATTCATAGAAATCCTCAAGTCAGGACATTTGTGTTTATGGCAACTTTAACATCTCTGAGATATGTAAGAGCCTAAATGTTAGCAAATTATTTCATTCATTTACTCAACAAATATGTATTGAGTAATCTACTGGCCGCGCCCAGTTGTGGGGCTGGAAGACAGTGAGAATCAGTTCGGATATAGTGAGAAAATTCTGTTCCCATAATAAACAACTAAAACAAAGGTATAATAGAATGTTCCATATGCCCAGTGGCCTTTTATTTTAATGTACGTGAAATTTATATGATGTGAGTTAAATACCAAATACTCTGGAAATGCTGGTGATTTTGTGTTGCTGGCTTGTCTCTCCAACTCCTGGTGTGTCGTTTTCACCTCCCCCCAGCCAGTCCTAGAGCTGTCCACCCCTTGCCCCCTGATAAGTATCTGTTGAATAATATGACTGTGGGCCATAAATACCCATGGAATCCAAACTAAGGAGGCTTTATTATCAGCTAAATAAAAGGGCTTTTGCTGTTTTCAGTTGTCCATGGTATAAACTAAATATTGATAGTTATAAAAATGAGGCAGTCTCATAAAAAAATAATAGGTCTGTATATAAACTGATGCAATAACGTACCACAGTAACATATTCTTTTGTATATAAGCATGACATCGGTGTGAACATTTCATTCAGAATCTCACATCTGATGAAAGAAACAATTCCAAAGCCACAGACACTATTGTTTTATTCCTCCCACCCCCTACCTCTTTTAAACTGGCAGAGTCAGAACTAACAATGTTCCTAAACAGGTGAGTTCTCACAGGATGTTAGGTGCTCCAGGATACACCAGGGCAGCAGACAGCACTCTCACACCTATTTGGACTATTAGCGATGGCTATGAGAAGCTCCGCGCTGAGAAGGGTGCTTACCCACCACCCACAGAGCGGAAATCCGAGTGCTCTGGGCCTGCTCTGGGCAAAGGAGCAAGGAAGGGCAGGGTGCCTGCCTGCTCTGCTACCCACCATCTCTGCTACTTTCTACTAGCCCTAGAAACTGCTCTTACACTTAGTGCTTGCTACGGAGCCTCTTGGAAACAACATTAACGCATTTAGGTGGTTAAGTGTCATAGACACATATTCTATTGTTCAACATATTACATATCTTTGAATACGAAAACAAAGCCACATGAATATTTCACAAGACGAGGAGCAAGAGAGTCTCCTAGGAGGATCAACACTCACAAAAGCTGAATACAGGTAGGTTCCCTTTTACTACAATTCCTAAATTAAAATTCCGCCCGAACTACCCAGGTGCTATTTAGTTTCTTGCTGCCAAGATTCTTCCAGTTAATGGTGAGGCCTCCTTGATGGAGATTTAAATGTCAAGGGATCCACAGGTACGGGGTCTCTGACAGGTATTTGGGAAAGGGCAGGTGGCTTTTTGGAAGACATAATATGATCCATATTAACAGTCAGCATGCACAACCACTGTTAAAATTTGCAAAGTGAGCGTTGTTAGTATAATATTATCTTAGAAAAGAAAGCCTAGTTGATTTTCAAGCAAAATCTGTGTGACTATTACATGGTAAGTCCAACCAAGATTCAAATAATTTACCTAAATGTTTCTTTTATAGCCAAGGCTTAGATGAAAGTTAATTCTACTCACTTATGTTCTTCCTCATTTTTTAGGACTAGAAAAGGGTGGTAGAAATATGCTTGATTTCAACTGAGTGTCCAAATTTAAAGGGAAAAAAAATCTCATTTATTGATTTGTTATACTGAAGTTTTAAACAAAAGCAGGATGTTGGATAATCAAGGTGACATTGAAAGTTAACAAATACGGGCTTAAGCTACCTTGAAGATTGTGGCCCTAATATCTGTGTTATGCCTAAGATTTTTGATAGCTGCCATGTTAACATTTGTATAATGAGAGGGCACTTGGGGAAAAGGACAGGTTCTGTAATTTTATACTAATGTTTTATAAAAATTTCACTGTATTTTAAAAGTATAAACAAGGTACAAAATGTCCCAGAACCATCTGCAAGCTCTGACAGGAGCTAAGATTCGGAAACAAACTGGTAAGTGCCTGAAGCTTGCCCTGAAACCTGCACGTAAAGAATTTCAGCTGCTGTTCCTGAAGTTCCCAAAGGTTTTTAATTGTAGAACTTGAGGACATTTCTCTCTCCCTCCTTCCTTTCCTCCCTCCTTCTCTCCCTCCCTCCCTCCTTCCCTCCCTGTCCTCCAAGAAGTTTCCAGGTCAGCATGAGGTCCCTGGTTACCTGTCCATCAGAAACCAGGTTGTCTTCACTAAATTCTGGCCAGGCTGATTATCAAAACGTACATATGTCAAATGCCTGCCCCTCCCTACTTAGCTGGTGTCGGTTATTATGCACCGAAATTCACAGTGCTTGGGCAATTCACCTCTCGCCCAAACCCTCTAAGGAAAAGAATAATCCATTATGGAACTTCCCCAATTAGCAATATGCTATTTTGGACAATATGTCAAATTTTATTAAGAATATTTAACACCACACACGTAGTAAGCTGTAGTCACCATATAAATTACATAAATCCTACAGCTTTTTTTTCTTTGTTTTTTTAAAGGACAACACATTGTTAAATGTACTGACTCCAAACCCTATCCTTGGAGATTTAAGAAGTCCTTTTACTAATGTGCCCCCAGTTCTACAAAGCTTGGTTGGCTTCTCACCCAGCCCCTGCTGAGAAGAGGCTGAGAATCTTCTAGAAAGTTAAGGCCACACTAGGGGTGGAGGGGAGCAGGGGTTGGTCCGATGCTGGAGGACCCCTTCACATCTCCTTAGTACGTCTTTGCTGCCCTACATCTGCTGAAGGAGGAACTGAAAGCCCCAATTGTACTCGTCTCCTTCATGGAATTTGGGGTTCTTGTGGAAGGGGCCCTACAGGCGGAACACACACCACAGCAAAGGCTAGGTAGGGCTCCTGGATTTTAGCCCACGTGTGCTGAGCATGAAGTGCCCTGATGGCCATGACACTTACTTACAAAGGATGGTGAAACAGGAGTGTACTGGCAATAGTTATTCGGTCGAGTAGCAAAGACAGAGAATGCCATTCATTCTACTGACCAGTTTCTTGATGAATAATGTAGAAACAGAACAAAACACCTTTAGGGTGGGCAAACCTTTTCAACTCATTTTCAAGGCAAGAATAGATACTTCCCTGGGACAAGGCCTGCAAACCACCCTTGCTCTTGATTTCAGTTCTCTGTTTCCACCCAAGGAGCTGGTGCCACATTGCACGGTCATACATACATTCTCCAAATGCCCGGTGGTTCTATGTGATGGTTATGCTCCACCTTCAATGGCGCTCAACACAGAATGAGGGCAGCAGGCCACCCATCCCGGCGCAGATGACGAGACCCACGTCACGAAGCTGCCCTCCCTCTGGCATCCACATACATCACCTGGTGCCCCTTAACCCTAGGCGGGTGTGTGGCCGCTCAGCAGAGGGCCACTGTCCGTGTTGCCCTTGTGGCCGCATAGCCTGTGGGCTCACCACTCTGCAGGCCTTGTTCAGGGACCAGCTCCAAACATCCTTTTCTGTGGTGTTCACCACCGTGTCTTTATATCCCTGCACAAGGAGGCAACAGGTTTCACGTCTGAGACTGCAGGTGGCACCACAGTTCCCTTCCCTTTATGGGAACTTCTTTGCTCAAAGCTCGGCTATGCCAGGTGGGCTCTGCGGCTGTGCATCCATCTGTAATTGGTCTTTTGAAAAACCCTTTCCCTTTGGATGCAGAGTTCCTGGTGAGAGCATCTCAGCAAGCCATCAGCCAGAGTGGCTAAGGGCTTTGGGAAATGAATCCACAGCTAATGAGATATCAGGGTGCAGCCAGAGGGGTTACCTCATCCTCCTGCACTCTCCCCTGTCCTACCTTCTTCCAAAAGAAACCAAGTTCTCACCTAATGCCAAGTACAGCAGTCTTCATACAGTAAGCATAAATTTGTAACACGATCACTTTCCACTTACAGTCTTTAACTGCAAAATGCTTTCAATATCTCATTTAATCTTCACGAAATGGACATCGTAAAGAGTTTTATAATTAAAAAAGTGCTTTAGTCAACATAGCTTCATGTGATTCGGTTGCCATGAAGGTGAGTAAACCTGTTCCCATTTCACAGGTGAGGAAACTGACCCCCAGAGAGGTTAAAACACAGGGCAAGTGAGAGATGAGGAAAACGGTTAACCAGGGCGTTCTGTACATGTGGGTGTGGGACAGAGGAAGGGCTGTCTGTTCCCTGAAAGCTGCACAAAAGCCCTGGATTCCTGCATGAGCTTTTAAGGGCAGAGAGGACCAACCAGAAGTGCAAATTCCAGTTCATGATCATGGCTCCTCTCTCCTCTCCCCAGCTTCAGTGAAGACTTGTTGACATTAGAGAAAGGATAATCTCCACATGTTCTAAAAGTCAGTACCAACTACCCTCGGAGTGAGTGGGGAACAGGGCCTAAAAATGTGTGCCTGGGGCTAGTGGGATAAGCGCCTGTATGTTTTCCCATGAATCATGTGAAAAGCCTGTTAGGTTTTATTCAAAACTGCTGTTCTCCAGTCTTGGCAATCAGAACTGTATAGACACTGGACTCTGGCTAAGGAAAGGGTAAAGTGAGAGAGAATAGATTGAAACAAGATTCTCGCTACATTCTTCGGGTGACAGATTTGGAACATGAGCTAATGCACACACCAGCCCAGCCAAAATTGAACAAAAACAATGCTATCTACAGCTGCCTCAGGGCATCTTTCTGAGCACAAAATAGCCTCTCCCAGCTCTCTCCCAGCAGCAGCTCAGTTATTTTATTTATTATTAATGTAAGGGTGTGGATAACCCTTGCAAGCCAATATGTCATTTTGTTTAGTTTCAGAAATATTTGATCACACTGATTTGGCAAAGAAAAAAAAAGTGTTCTATAGCAGGAATATTTTATTTCTGCAATAACCAGTTTGAGCATGAGTCAAGCATGAGACACAGAATGTGGTCCTCAGACTGTGGGAGTCCATGCCTGACCCCTAGGACAATTCTTAACTCCTGGGCCTGACTTTGACCTTCGGGCACACTCACAGGGTAACAGCTGTTTTTATTTCTTGCCTGGAAAATTTAGAATAAGTTCTGAATCACAAGGATCTTTGCCTTTCATGTAATTTTTTTCTATGTATATTTTTTTGTTCAGTCTTTTTTTTCTTTCCTTGAAATTTCGTGTAGTCTTCCAGCAGGAAGCAAAAATAACAAAATCAGTTCCCAGATGGTGACATAGACAAGATTTGGGTTTCTCATGAGATACAAGAACCACGGCCTACCAGGTGAATATGATTTACAATAAATGTGAAAAGATGTCCATCAAGTATATACTAAGTAGAGTATTGTTAGTTAGAGCCCTCTTCTGTGTGGTTTGCTATTCTGAATGGAAGAAGTGCAAGTGGGGAAAGAGACCGTTTACAGGTAGCCCATGAATGAACTGATAAAATACGCTGCACACAGCAAAAAAGACACTCTACTATTTAATACTTGGAGCTAGATGAGATTCTTACAAGGATCGCTGAAAAATTTAACTGAATTTCGGTCATTCGTTATATATGACACAGACCAGGAACCAGAAAGGGGCAGTTAAATTCATCTGAGAACTCTTGGTAGAAGGACCTCTAGGGCTGGAAAGCACTCTGAAAATGCTCTGGGTTAGCAGTTCTGCACTGTAGCTGACTGTTCGACTCTGCCAAGCAGCCCCAAAACCTCCCCAGGCCCCAGCCACACCCCAGATTGATGGCACCAGAATCTCTAGGCGGGACCCAGGCTTGGGGATCTTGTTAAAAAGTTCCCTAGGTGATCCAGGGTGCAGCCTGGGCTGAGAACCACAGCTCCCTGAACCTCCTCATTCATGGAGGGATGATCAGGTTGGCTAAGGTGGCACGAGCACCAAAGTCGAGACGGTAAGAACTCACAGCCTCTTTTTTTAAAAACACCAGCATCATTTAAATACTTAAGTTGGTTGCCTGGTGGAGCACTGAAACAAATACTAGAGAGTGTATGATTCAAATTGGATCAGCCCCAGAGCTTGGGGAAAAAGGACCCCCTCAACCATTATGGGGTGAAATTATGACAAAAACAAAACCAAACAAGTTCCCAGTGAACCAGGGCAAGGGCGAGATGAGACAATGACAGAGGGTCCTAACTGAATTCCCACTGTTGCATCTGCACAGCCCCCTCCCAGGGACCCCTTCAGTAGGAGAGATTACAGTGAGAATGATGACCAACTCTCCCAAATTACACCAATACGTATTATGATTAAGTTCCAGTTTATTTCTAACACTCAGATGGTAAGTGACTCACTTCTAGAAATCAGATATAATATAACCCCAGGACACAGGCACTCCCCTGAAGTCTGTGGCATTCTTTCTTGAAAATCCTTTTTCCTGGCTCATTTCTCTCTGTCATTAATATACATTACTCATGTGCTAACTTGAAAGGTTTGCATTTTGTTGTGGTTTTCATCCTCTGCATCTCAGAAACATGTTACTACAATTATACAAGTTTGTCATCCAAGGAAAATAGCTAACAATACCAGCATAAATAAATTCCCAGGGTAAAGGCATAGAAAAAAAATCTCCCCTGGAGTTTTATTTCATTTTGTTTTCCAAAACGCCACATGCCATGTTTTAATCTAAAACCAATGCACACATCAGATGTACCAGAGCCCAGAATTGGAACTAAAAGTGATTAGAAAGATCAAAATGTGCTATTCTTTATCCATGACAAGGATGCTTAGTTCTAAACCATTATTAGGGAGAGTTGCATTCTCACGCATTTCTCAAAAAGGGGAAATGGGTTTAGTCCAGCAGAGCTCTATGCATTCTTTCACCCTAGCCCACAGCCACTTCTGGCCTCAATTCTTGGAGGGATTAAAGTCCATTTCAGGATTGAACCCATGGCTTTCAGCTCTGATGGAATGGTAGGTGACTAATCACACACCACAGAGGATACTTAATGTGAAAAGCAGCCCAGAGGTCAAGGGCCTGAGCTCTTCAGACAGGCAGGAGTTCAAACCCGAGCTCTGGTGCTTTCTAGCTATGTGCCTGGTAGGCCAATTATCGCTGCTAATGATGAAGGTCAAAAGGTTGTTCCAAGGATGGAGGACACTCATGTCTATAACAGTGCGCTCAGCTCAGTACAGGCTGCTGGAGACACCGTTACCAGGTGCGTCATCTACTGCTCCCCACCACACTTTCCTCTTTCCTTTCCCTCTTTATCCTTTTCTTCTCTTTCCATTATGCTTTCCTGACACACAAAAACACAGATTCCTTTCTAATTTATCACCTGTACATTTAATGCTCGCTTGGATCTTTCCTCAGTTTGCTTCACCCTCTGTGTCTCTGTTTACCAGTTCACCGCCTGTTGGGAGCACTATAAATCCCACCCAGCCCAAACATGTGGCAATGTTTGGTATCTATGTGAGTGACGTGATCATGTTCTTTCAAAACATGGAGCCCGGGGTTCTTAGGTTACATGTCAATCTTTTTGCTTTTAACAATTTGTGGTGCTAGTAGCAATCTGAAACACCTACAAAAGAAATCCTGTCCATGTCAACACGGTTTGGATTACTCTGCAATAACTGACAAACAAGGAGAACATTGTGGGATGTTCCATGAGGTGCCCCCTGACATGGTACGTGTTTCAACACCACTGGCTTGCATGCCTTGACTTTTCCTCCCAGCTCCACAATCCCCAAGCAACTGTGCTCATCCATAAAAGGGTTAGGGTATGTTCAATGTTCAGCACCAGAAAGATATTTTGAAGGAAAGAAAAGACAATCGTTTCCATTTATGTATGGGATATACATGCTTGTGGGATCATGCCTTCTAAGTAAAAACATGTAAATCGTGTCAATTTTAAACTGCAGTTTTCATGGCTTTGCTATAAAATGTATAAAGATGCAAACTGTCAAGTCTGAAAGGTGTCTAAATCTAATTTTAAAAAGAAAGAGGGTAGAGCTCCAAAAAATATATTTAAAACGTTTTCATTCCTGTTAAGATGATAAAAAGGACTTGTTAAGGCCTGACTACAGGAAGCTCAGAGTGCCTTCTTTGCCCTGGATGGGAATTCAATACAACAAGTGCTGAGCATGACACAATTGTGGACTGAAAGGTACTTCGTCCCAGGAAGGAATGGCTGTGGAAGAACCCCACAACCCCGCCCTTCTCTCTCATCCTCTTACTTGACACAGAATGAAAGAGTGAATGATATTTTGAACTCTTCTTACAAAGAAGAAAAAAATGGGTGGAGAAGGCAAGAGGTTAGTAATTTTATTCTCTGAAAGACTAAAGACAGCAAACTTTGTCTTTCAAAGAAGGAATTCAGTTGGGCATGGTGTTAAGTACATAAAATAGGTGCTAATGTGTAGCTTTGAAAACGCAAAATGAAAAAGCATTCCTCAAGCAAACGCTTGAAGTCTTAACACAGTAAAAGAGCTCTGGCTCCAAGCTAAAAATCTCCTAAGAATCATGATATAATTTTTGGTCAGACAGTTCATCTAATGTCTTCACCTGTAGTTTTGAAACATACTTGGTATTCATATTTAATGGAGCAGCTGTCTGGATCAGGGGCAGGTGATGAAATGATACAGGCATGAGCGGAGGGAAACTTCTCTCTCAGAATACTCACAGTATCTTACTTAATCAGGGTACCCATCCAGGACCGTTCAGTCCACATGTTGAACAAAACATATATTGAAAAGCCCATTTAATGGGCACCCAAGACGTATGTTTTCAAATGACCTAACTGTTATTTTTGGATTTTCACTCAATTCATATAAAATTACACTGCTAATAGATGTAATACATAAAGCCAGCACTTGATCTGCAAAGGTGACTCTATGTCCTGAGCCCACAGCAGTCTTTTAAAATCCAGTTTATGGTTGTAATTTCTTGATTTCATGCGATTCGAATAAAGCTAAAAAGTAGAAGAAGGGTCACAGTGAAATATTGCAGTCTTCAACCTCACTCGTCTGTCCTGACAGAATTCCTTTATGTATGCAATTACAAATAAACGCTGATTTTTTTATACACAAATATAAAGTACACTCGGCGATCTTCCCACACAGGCGCCCAGCCCCATTGTCTCACAACGGTACG
The DNA here is from genome assembly GCF_004115265.2 of Rhinolophus ferrumequinum. Lineage (NCBI taxonomy): Eukaryota > Metazoa > Chordata > Mammalia > Chiroptera > Rhinolophidae > Rhinolophus > Rhinolophus ferrumequinum. The sequence continues at coordinate 2,265,302 of NC_046288.1, read as the reverse complement.
GACTCCATAATTCACTTAACCAGTCCCCTATGGATGGGCATCAAAGTTTCGAATCTTTTGCTATTTCACACCAAACTAGAGTGTAGGACCTTGAATTTAAGCATATCTGAAGCAATTCGGACAAAAATGACGCATTGCTCCTCCTAGATATTTTACCATTTTCCACCCCCGGTGCTCATTCCCCGCTAGTCTCCCCCGTCTGAGTGTAGGACAGACTTCTAGATCTTTACAGCTCTGGGCTTTCCCAGTCATAGTCCATTTTTCTTTCTCTTACTATGAATGAGGTTGAGCATCTTTTCACGTTTTAAACTCATTTAAATTTCCTCTTTCCATTTCTGTGTGCTGCAGGTTTATATGTTTTGCCGATTTTTCTAGTGTTGGCACTTTTTTTTTAGGATTTCTAGAAGTGTCCATATTAATTTTTAGCCATATATAGGTGATATGAATTGTGAATAGTTTTCCTTTCCCTTTGGTGGGTTTTTTTTTTTTTTTAACAGAGTCGATTTTTATTAATCTTTTCTTTAATGGCTTCTGGACTATAAATCAGGTGGAAAAATCTGCCAAACACTTATCTATGAAGAAATTCTGTTTTATTCTGGTACTTAATTCTGTTGACTTTGGAAAAAAATTCAAGCCTACATAAAGTAGAGATAATGCTACAATGACCCCTGTCCTCACCACTAGATTCAACAATTATCAAAGCTTTGCCATACTTGCTTCTATCTCTCTGTCTCTACAAAATTATTTTAAAGTTTGTCCAAGATAGCAAGTTATTTTACCCCTATATATTGCAAAAATTTAAAAACAATATGGAAAATTTCTTGCATAACCATCATTCTTTTATATTTAACAAAATTAACAAGCTAGTTGTTATCATCTAATACTTGATCTATATTCAGTTCTCTCCAATGGCCTCAAGATGTCTTTATACAGTTGGTTTGTTCAAATCAGGATGTCTGTGGTTTAATTTTTTTAAACATGTTAACTATATAAACATCGCTCTACTAGAAATTTAGCCTCGGTGTGTGGAACAATTTATATACTTCCGTGTGGTTACCCAGTTGTCTTAACATTTAGTTAGTAGTTCATTTTCCCCTGTTGATTAAAAATGACACTTTTTTCCATTTCTTTTATTTATTCCCATAAATATTTGGGACTATATCTGTTTTTTTCTAATCTGTTCCACTGTTCTATTTATTAACATATCAGTACCACCTTTTAATTACTAAGGCTTTATAATGTATTTAATATGTGGTAGTTCTTATTTATTTATCCCTGTGAACTTTAGAATCCACTTGCTTACTTTTGTGTTTTTTAATAGTTGGTGTTTTATCAAGAACGTGTTAAATTTAATAAATTAACTTAGGAAAAATCGATATAGTCATGACCTTGAATTTTCCTATTCTAGAACGTGATGCATGGCTTTCCACTTGTTAAAATTCTTTTTTGCATTCTGTAGGCGTATTTTACCATTTTCTACATATAGATTTTACCTACTTCATGGTACATTACTCCTTGGTATTTAATCTGTTTTGTTGCTTCAGTAAATGTGATCTTTTCTTCCTTTAAAACAGGGGTGTCCAAACTTTTTTCAACGTTTTTCACCAAAGGCCATATGCGGTAAAATACACAAACAGCCAGGCCACTCATTCGAGGTGAAGTACGTATTGCCTCACCTGGTTTATGTAAGTAAACTAAATATATTTTTGGAATTTGCTGTGGGCCAATTAAAAATGGATCGCGGGCCACAGTTGGCCCGCGGGCCGCAGTTTGGACACCCCTGCTTTAAAGTCTTAGAAAGGGTTGTTGTTTGGAGGTTCAGCTGTTAACAGTGTCAGGTTCTCGCTCTCTGCCTCTGGATGCTCAGAGGCCCAAGCTCGCATGTGCTGTGACCACCCGGCCACACTCCCGAAGCAGAGTTAAGAGCAGGTCAAACAAGGCCAAAGCCTTCTGGTCCTCTCTCCAGTCCCATTCACAGGCAGGGTTCAAGGCCCTGGGAATCTGGGGTGAGAAGAAGACATGAAAAGGCAAACTCTGGGAGCCACGAGATTCCTTGTCGTCTGTCAAGTATTGTACGGAGGCGAACTTCCTTTACTACCCAACAGCTAACTTGCTCTGTGATGAACTGTACTACATGAGCGGCATCTGCTGGACGATGCTTTCAGATTTCTAAGGAAGGTGATAAAGGCCCTTAGCAGTCACTGCCCAGCTCTGGATCTGCAGCCATTAGAGCATCAGTCTCCTTACCTCCCACTTTCCAACCTGCCTGCTATGTACGCTACTGCCTCATGCATCAGGTGTTCTCACTCATGATCACCTACAAGACTTCCAGCCTGGGCAAGATTAGCTTCTCTCCTGTGAGGAGGCATCAAGGCAGCCGAGGCAGGGGCTGGCAGTCACCTCCGCTGCAAAACCCTTCTGTTGCCGAGGACACCAGGCTCTGCCTGAGCTCCTGCTGACCCTGCCCTACCTTCATTGGGGTGGACTCCTGAGGACTGAGAAAGCTCATCACTGTGCAACTGGGGCAACTTCATCCTTATCTCGGGTATGTCCTGAGGCTCCCTGGGGATATGAGTGACTGGTCCCACTTGTGTTACTTCCATCCTTGTAGATCTCTGTATCCAATCAATTGCTCATGCTGGGCAATTCTTCCCTTACCCCTCTGGCCCCGTCCTTTCTCCTTCTGCTGCCATCATCATATCCTGAGACTTGCACGATCACAGCAGTCTCGTAACGGCTTCCTCAGCGCCTTCTCTTCCACTCCCATCCTTCACGCGGCCATGAGCGTCTGTCCTGTCAAAACGCCCATGGCTTCCTGTGGCCAGGGAACACATACTGCTTGTCTTGTCATTCATGACCCCCCATTGTCCAGTGTCCATTCCCTCCCGCCCACAGCTTCCATCTTCCCACTTAATTGAAATCCTACCCATCCTTTTCAGCCATGAAGTCTTCCCGGATCCCCTTGGCCTACTGGTCCTCAATTCCTATATCTCATATCACAGGCTTCACCCCGTTGTGATGATTTGTGTGTGCGCTCACCCAGGAGCTCCTGAGCTGCCCGAGGAACCTCTGTAGCACCCAAAGTGCAGCTTGCTCACCAAAACTTCCAAACTGCACTTGTGCATGCAGGCATCAGCTATTTCCCATTTACCAGACCATCCGATGTCTCTACGTTATCCTGCCCTGTCAGGACGTAGCATTTTGCTTTCTTTTTGCCTTTTTGGAGAATAGTATCACTCCCGTAACACCAAGTGCCTGAGAAGAACGTTGCCTGCTCCTTCCTGAGTCCTGTGACAGCACTGGTGACAGACTGGCACAGGCAGTCTCCTGTGCCTCAGCTACATCCCTCTTACTGTCATTCTTGGTTTGCTTTTGTTCTGTGCAAAGGAAGCTTCTTCACTATCTTCAGGGCACTGCTCCTTCATGTTATGTTTTGGGTTTTTTTTGATGTCTCAAACACTCAAAAACTCCTCTTTTTAAAGCCTTTATCTGTTTTACACATAAGGGCTGGATACTGGTGCCGCACAGCTCCAGGTCATCTCAGATAGGGACCACAGTGAGGAAAACCACCAGTAACTCAAGTCAAGTGGTTACTCATCCCCAACTATTCCCAAGCCAGGACATGACGTGATAAGCGTCTCCTTTTAGCTCTGGCAGGCGTGTGCCTATGACATATGGTGGTTCAAATGCCAATCCGTATTTAAAATAAAAGTTACTTGACATTGTATAACATCCTAGGATATTCTGGAGAGCAACGGGGAGCAAACCAATGTCAAAGATAGAAAAGTCCTTGAATTCAAGTGGTACCCTAAGATGGTTAGACTGTGGTTAGACGTGGCTACAAGGAGGCAGGTCCACAGCCCTGAAGTACCTTGCAGGTGAGGAAAAGGCAGAATCAAAGCAACTACTTGGGGAATTTCTGGTCACAACCAGTCAGAACTTAGAGTGAATCCTTCAATGTAACTGGAGACAGTTGGTTCCATGGAACCCCCATACTTGGGACAGCCTAGAGGTTCAAGGTTACCCATGAATATTATAAGAAAAAGGGGCCATGAGACTCTATCATTCCATGGACATTAAGCTCCAGAAGATATCAAACAGCCGAGTGGGAGGGGTGGGGGTGTGCAATGGCATGAAATCCGTCAGTCAAATGTGGGCTCATTTTTCTCTAGAAATATTCTATCTTCCCTGGGGGACATCCCACATGTTGGCAGGACTCACCTCCTCAGCTATCTCAGAAAATATCAAGTCTCAGCCCTTTGTCCCATTACAAGTAAGAAGAGACTCTGCTTGGACCTTGGGTTGCATGTGTGTGCCAGGAGGACGGTGAGGTCGTGGACGGGGAGTCTGGCAACGCATGGATAGTAACAACCGACTAGAGGTTCTGAATCGCCAACAGACATGCAATCCCCTTGTTCTAGTTATTCTCAGGAAAAGCTTTTTAGAGCATTCTGCTATGCTTGTACTCCTCTTCTCGCTTCTCATATATTGGTAATTAATGACATCAGGTAATAGAATGCTTGAGCATTCTTTATATTACCCATGAAAGCAGTGATGGAATTAGAAGTAATCTCCTCCCTGAACTGGGGTGAATTGTAGTTGAATCACCAGCAAACTGGTCCATGATCTCTTGTGAGAATTCAGAGTTTGGGAGCAGCACTGTCTCCGGCTATGTGCTCTGCCCACATACACTGCAGTTCAACACATAATTTGTATGTCAAAAAAACAGCTCTGGAGCTTTGGATCCAAGAAAAATAAAAGGACATCAAGAATTCTCTTGGATTTTACATGTACTTTCTCTAAGAGATATTACATAGTGTTTTGAAAATCACACACACAAAAAAAAAAAAAAGCAAAGGAAAATTCAATTTTCAAAATATCCTTCGCTCCTCAGTCAGCGTGATTTTCCTAATCACATTACGTCTCACCTGCACAGCTGATTAGAGCAAAGTTCTCAAAACCCCGTTGCTGGTGGATCCACTGACATGCTGGATGGCACTGGACCAAGGTGCTTTAGAGGGAGGCACAGGAGTTTCCCCATGTGCCACCCACCAGGCTGTGCCCCAGAATTACTCGGCTAGCAGTCCAGTCCCTACCCTCTAAATATGAGTAAATAGGTCTGGGATGGGGCCCGGCCACCTGTAGTTTTCAAGACCTTTATCAAGTGATTCTACTGATCATTCAGTGTTAGAAAACAATCACCTTGATGAACTATGACCTATTTCAAACTGACGAGACTATATCTCTAGTTAAAATATTTTAGTTCAATCAACACAGAATTTCCTCTAGATGAATAATATGCAGACATTCATCCACAGTTTCATATTTGAACCAAAACACTATTATCTTCTTTTATGTGTTTTTAAAAAACAAGCCCACTTAAAGGTACTGAAACCCAGAGAGTCATCTTACATATGAGTTCCCAGAACTCCCCCAACCTCACATAGGTAGGAAGTTATCCTTTCCCCTCGTAGAAGAGTTTTGACCAAGGCTTTCTCAGTGTGAACCAGCCGACAGAAGGCTGGTTAAATATGACATCCTCAGCTCCACCTCTTCAGGAAACTGGTTGTGAATGACCACTCAAGCAGCAGGAGTCGTCATTTTCTATTATTGTTACTAAGATAATACATGTAAACAACTTTTTAAGGAAAGGATATTAAATCATTTCCCTAGGTTTCACGGGAATCACAGGATCAAATCACCTACTTTGAACACCAAAGTTACAAAAAAACATTGCAATAAAAATTTAGTTAAAAAAAATTCTTACAGCTTAAGGCTAAAATGGAAACCTACAAATCCTTGCGCTAATGAAGATAATTAATAATAATCTCCTAGTAAACACAGCCATGTGGCAAGCGCAGCTCTAGGTGATTTATGTGTAGCGGCCCATTTAATCCTCATAACAACCCTATGTATGATACCGTATTATCATTCCCATTTTACAGAGGAGGAAATGAAGGCAGAGGTTGAGCTACCCGCCCATGATAATACAAGAAGAAACTAAAAGTGTTGGAATTTGACCCCATACAATCTGGTTTCTGGGGCCACAGAGAGAGCCTACAGCTGGACATCAGTTGAACTTTGAAAAAAATGAATCATATTAGCAGGCCTTTTAAGGTAAAAGACAGCATCTATTTAAGGAAAATACCAATTTTTAAGTTGCTATTATTATAAAACTATCATATCACAATGATCTTATTTCATTTGCTTTAGATTGAAATAATTTTTGAAACATTTGCCACTTTGTTTTCAAACCTTTTAAAATTATCCTAATTCTCTGAGTTATATTAAAAATTTTAGTGGTGTATTCTTAAGCACATTTTCCCCATCAATACACAAAGCAGATTCAAAACAGCACTGGATTAAATGACAAATTTGATTTCAATGTTATTGGCAGTACCTTCTGTGTGTAATTACTCATTTTGTTAAAAGCTAAAACTGGTTATTCCTCACTTGTCACCTGCAGTATAAAAATGGAACTGTTTAAAACAAAAAAACACTTAATTACCTTTCTTTTGGGAAAGGCTTGAATTAATCAGAAGTGTTACAAAGCAACCTGTCACTAGGGAACTTGGCAAATGAGGACATCCAACAGGCTTTCAGCTCCTTGTACTTTCGTGTGTGTTTATCTGTGTGTGTGTGTTCCACTCATTAATTTCTTCACTGCAGAACTGTTTATTGAATAACTGCTATGTACCCATTATTGGGGCAGCAATGGTTAGAAGCCCTAAATATCAGACATACCAATGTAAATATAAGTATAAAAACATTTTCCAAAACCTCATAGATATGCTCAAAAATATCGGCCACTTGGAAATATCCCATTTTCAGACTAATTAAGAGTTCACCAGGCTTCAAACAAACTTCCATACTGATTTCCTCACATTCATTTCCGCAAGTTTAAGCTGACATTGATGCTTTCCCTACACAATTTGCTATAACATCACATAATGCCACATCTAAATCACATGCTTCTAAAGAAGACCGAATTTAGTTATTGTTTAACAACTCAACGTCTTTTCAACATATAGATAGTTGGCTTATTAAACATTCACTATTTGAGTAAATTGTATTTCTAGCTTTAAGAGAAAAAAACATGTGAACATATTTTGTAACTTTGGAATTCAAGCTATTATGATACGTAGGTGCAAGTTGTTCCCAAATCAAATAAAATCTATGATAAATTGATACACAAGACAGATTTCAGATAAATAAAACCTCACACAGAAAACTTGTTAATTTGACATTAGGAGTTACTATACCACACTGATTTCTTTTATGTGAAGTGCAGGGCAGGTCACGTATTTCTCTCAGGAACAATAAATTTTATATTAAATTTCAAATAGTATATTAGTCGAGTCTTTTGCCCAGTCCTAAAATGAGAGTACAGAGTGCAGCCAGAGTGCATCCAAGTATTGCCAGTCTTCTGCCTGGGCCAGGGCCACATAGAAGACCCAGGAGGAGAGGTAGAGCTGGCCTACACAGGCCAAATCTGATAGCAAATGGGGATATCTGATTTAGAAGACTAATGCCTGCTTGAATATTCCATGATGTGGCCAAGATGCTAAGAGGATTTCAAGCCCTAACACACAGTCCGTGCAACAGACCACATACAATTGTCTCAGTCCCCTCCGACCGTGTGATGAAATGACCGTGGGGTGATATCTACTGTCGAGACGTAAGACTGCTTCCAAGAGGCTCACGCAAGCAAGAGGGGAGAGGAACGTTCTCACGGGAGGCTGCTGAGGCCAGTCCTCTTCAGAATGGGAGAATGGTTAATAAATTGGATTTTACAGAAAGCTCTATAATAAGCCAAAACCCAACAGCTGCATACAGTTCAGATTAAGAATCAAAACCTCAGTACATAATTCTCAGGGCAGGGGAATTTCTGGTGTAGTTTGTCAAACTCACATTTTACTTTATGTCCATCCAGCCGTGAAAAGGAAAACACTGTCTCTTCTGACTGCAACAGGCTGTTTGTAGCTCCCTGACAAAACGAGACCCTGCTGTAGATTAGAGGCAGGGCCTTGGGCCTCAGGCAGAATTTTCTGGATTAGTGGCTGCACAAAGCAAACGTCAAAGCAGGGTCAGACGCAAGCCTTCCTTGGCTCAACTCTGCTTCTCACACAGACCCACAGTGCCTGGGGCAGCCTGGACCCCCTCAACCACTGACAAACCCAAATGCCTCTGTCCTAGTCATGTGTGACTCTCCAGATACAATGTCCAGGCAGATCTCAAGGAATTGCTGGGTATTTTCACAGCTAAGTGTCAGCCCCAAACTCTCTGCTGCCCTTTCCCTTCCGGGTTACAGATGTAGTCTTTCAACAAACACCTTAATGCAAAGCGTTGCTGTGGACACCAGGGGCTTGAAGGATCCATAATAATGGAGGAGATTTGTGCTAAAAGTGGCAGTTCAAGATCCAGGTAGCCTGGCCATCACCTAAGTAGCCCAAAATGACAACGATCACATCCCCCAGTGGAAAGGTAATCAAACAGTGAATGAACAATGGTCATAGCCTAAAGCTTTAGAATCTAAATGGAAACTCTAACATTAATGATCACCCATGAATCTCTCAGAGGACTGACAGAAGACATGATGCACAGAAACATTTTTTTTTCAGTCATCCATGTCGAAACTCTTTTATATACTCCATTTGCTTCAGAATATATATTTACAGAGACTGTCAGTACCAGAGCACAAATGTTTTCAAATGGATAATGGGTCACAGTAGATGCCTATGTGAGAAAAACGAGGGGTTTTGTGTAATTTGTTGGGCCGTTGAACTCTTCAATGACTCTTCTGCCAAAATGATTTTGGTCAGTGAAAATTAAAACTAATCAGACATAGGACAAATGTTTACGATCGAGGTCAAGAGTGTTTACTCTTCAGCAGTTAGCTTTCAAAACAAAGAAGCTTTGACTGAAGATGTACTGAACACAGCCAAAGCTGCTATTTCATGTTACTCGGAAGAGTGGCAAACTCACAGCTACTGTTTCCAAAGCCCACCAAGTCACAGGCGTTGGCTACGAGTATAGGTGATGAAGTCCATCTCTTCATGGCAGTATCTATTTTTAAAGGCCACACACACATACAATATGATATGGTTTCCCTGAGAAAATCAGAACTGCCAAATCATTACCACATTTCTAATTTTAAATTTGAGTTAACAAACACCAAAGCAGAAGCTGAGGTTTGATTTTAAATTTTGCTCTACTAAAATTAAACTAGAATGTTATGTATTGACTTTCTCCTTATCACTAGTGGCAAATTACATTTTAAAGAAAATAAGTAGATTTTATTTTTGGTTCTTATTTATGCCTATTCATGCATACATGTATAATACACATATAAACATACATAACAGTGATGGAAAGATTACCAATTCACTCTGTCAAGAGGTGAGAGTCTCTTCCCACAAAATATAATAATGCCTAAAAATCAGATTCTATGCTTCAGAATATAACAATTTTTAAAAGATCATGTATAGTAGTAACAGTAATACAAAAGCTATCAGAACTGTGTAAAGGACTTTTTTATGTCTATATAAATATATATGTTTTAAAAATTATCATTGCATAATTAAAATCAGTAAAACTTACAGATATCCATGGCTATGTTGCTTATGTCTTGACTTATCAGCTGAAGATACAAGGAGAGGCAGCAAGAGAAAAGAAAATGTGAGAAAATAGAAGTAAAATAGGAAGTAAGAAGATGAAAAGGTAAGAGGAAGAGGAAAGGAAGAGAGAGAGAGAGAGAGAAAGAGAGAGAGAGAGAGAGAGAGAGAGAGAGAGAGAGAGAGAGAGAGAGAGAAAGGAAGGAAGGAAGGAAGGAAGGAAAGAAAAAAGGAAGGGAGGGAGGGAGGGAGGAAAGAATGGAGGAAGGAGAGAAGAGGGTAGCAGGAAAGTGGAGACAGAGGAGGTGGCTTACTCTCCTTATATTGCCCCTAAATTTCCACCCACCCCTCTGACAAACCAAAGAAGGTCAGGTGGTAACTGAGATAGTCAACCGTGTTATTTTAAAAACATTCATTCATTCAGCTCAACAGCTGAACTGAACTGTTTTTGATACACAGTCACCTAATCCAATTAAACACATGTATTCATCTAGACTTGAAGCAAGGGTTAAACAGGGGAAGTAAAGAAATATCCCTGTTTCTTTATTCTGTGTACTTAACAACTGTGGACTACTACATACTTGAAAGAAACAGCTAAGTCTTGTTGCACTTGTAGATTGAAAACTCACCCTAATCAACCTATTTTGATTTTAGGTGGAATAGAAATGCAGTGGAGAATTATCTGTCCCCCTGTGCTGTTCAATACATGAGGACATCAGTGCTTTCTCGGAGCCTGCTCAGACTAGCCAGTGGCTGGGGAGGGTGAAGGGGGAGCAGGGGGCCAAAGGAGGCCTTCTTAATCCAAAAGGACGTTTCCCTAGGAAGGCAGCAAGTTCCCTGAGGCTGAGTGGGTTGGCGGGGGGGGCGTTCCAGACTGTGGAGAATATGAAGCAAAGGCAGAGTGGGGAAGGCCCACGACACCTTGGAAAAGGAGGCCGCCACTGCAGTCAGAGTCCAGGGTGCGGAAGGAAGCATGACTGTCTTCAGAGCAAGTCACAAGGACTCCAAAGGACATCACACTGGCCACCTGAGCTGTGGACCCAGGGGCAGGGGTGAGGGCCGCAAACTTGGACATTAGCTGGTCCCTTCTCTTTGCTAACACATCCTCCAGCCCTACATTTCCTGCACTGCCCAAGAGTTCCCATTATCTTCTATTATGGGTTCATTTTAATAATGCAGGTTCTGGGGGAAAGCTACACACACACACACACATCTTGAGAGCACAGGGAACCTTAGAAATGGTGCGGGTCGACTACTGTTGTTTTAGATGAGAAGTTAAATGTCTTGTGCAGGTTCACAGGCCGTCTCTGTTCCTCCCATCCTACTGCCCCACTCGGGTTTCTAAACTGTCAGAGGTTTACAATCCGCAGACATCTGGGGGAAAATATCATTAGTAGTCACAGTGGGTGTGGCTCAAAAATAACTGCAGAGAACGGATAAATGACAAGTATTTCGCCTGGTTCACTTGGTAAGTGCAAGATCTCACACAAACCATCATCACAGAAATATCTCCAAATGACACACATCACAGCCCTGGTTCCCAAAGGACATTTTTAGTTTGCATCCATAAGTGTACAACAGTTAAAAGCAAAAGCAAGGAAAACATCATTTAAACGGATTTCTCACAAAACCCCAAGACCTTAAGCCAAAACACAAACTTAGGAAAGAACAATAAAGCTGCCAGAGGACAAGCTGGCAACATGTTACATTACAAATCCCTTAAACCACTCGGAATTCCCAGTACTTCCGATCCACATTGATCATTAAGCAAGTGCTGCCCGGGATAGCAACTTGAAGGATTTGACTATAATGTTATTAGCAATGGTGAGACTGGATCTTAATTCAAAACGTGGAAATGAACATTTCATGTGTCCAGAATCTACAAAAACTGCACTGTGTGTGTGTGTACGCGGGTCTGCATTGGGAGTATGTATTTGTGGATTGGGCGGGGGAGATGGTGAAGCCATAGAAAAACTCCCTCCGACATAATATGCTTTGATTTCTGTAGAAAAGCACCAGTGTTTTATATTTTCCCTCTGCAATCCAAGCATGACAAATCACGTGGATACATCAGCAAATGATGCACCGAGGTCCTCCAACTCATAATCAGCAAACACATGAGGTGCAAATCCACTTTCTCTGGATCTGCTCTGTCCAGCTACTGCAGTTGGAACCAATTAAAATTAAGTCATACTTTCAAGTTGACTAGTTGCACTAGCCATATTTTCAAGTGCTCAACAGACACCCTACAGAACAGAGCCAACTAGACAATATTTCCATCAACACAGAAAGTTCGACTGGACAGTGATGAGTCAGACACCTGGGCAGCCTGACTGTGTTTCAGTGGGTGAATGGGCCACTACAGAGCTGTGTCCTCCAGAGAGCATCACCTAGGGACCGTCAGGCATTTATTTCTAAGATCCTCACTTCTGTACAAATAATCAGAATGAGACTTTAGTTTCTCATGTGTTCTTAACTTTCTGGGAGTCAAAGCCCCTTGAAGAAAAATGCTATAAACAATGGATCTGCTCCTCCATTAAATGAGTTTTCAAAACAAGGGAACATTTTTTTCATGTAGTTGTTGAAAAATATTCTAACCTTCTAAAGGCTGTTCGTGGACCTGTTTAAAATAGTCTGTTCAACAAAGTCATTTCTTACAGTGGTCATATCAAATATAATTTCCCTGCAATAACAATTTTGTCTTCACCCTGCCCTATGTTATCTACCTGTCAGTCTTCTTTCTTTTCTGTTTTTAATTTGAGCTCATTAATTATAGAAATTATCATCCGCTCTCACATTAGCCACATAGCATAGCATACTCAGAAAACTCAAATAACAAAAATAACCCTCAAATACTCAAATAACACATAGCAAACTCAGAAAACTCTCAACTTAGAAAACTCTCCATTAAAATACCAAGGTAATTTGTTCTCCTCAAATCTTAGAGCATCCATTTACCACCTAATTACCATTTTTATCTGGAGCTACTAAATAAATTGTAATTTACTCTTAATGAAATAATTATCTTGTGAAGGACAAATGTTGGAATGTTTATAGTGCCATGAACCGATGTGAATGTCCTTCATAACTTATGCAAAATTAAATGTAAAAATAGTAACATACCATGTAGGCAGGAAGGCAGCTAATGCACTAGTTTGCATAAAATCAGCTTCACCGGGTGGTAGAGGTGAATAATCTTCAAACAGAAAACATGCAGAAAGATAGAACACGGATTTCAAAGTTTCTTTTGTAAAACAGGTTCTCTCACACTACTAGTGACACACAATAAATAGTTCATCTGATGTGACTAAGTTCTTTCTAAACTCTAAAGTCTTCAGGTAAAACTACCTTTGTTTTTCAATTTCTACTAACTTTTATAATAAAATTTTCAAGACAGACAAATTCTGATAAGACAGAAATCAGTTGATTTGATAATTTACATCTGGAACATCCTGATTGAAGGGATAGTAAGGTCAACCTTTGCCTTATTAATGGATCAACATTTTATAGACAGTACGTTATGACAGTAGAGAGAACATGGGTTATAAAAAAGGTGGGTATCTGATCTGTACTTGTCTACATTGAACAGATTTTTTTTAAAAGCATATGAACTTTACCAGTATGAATTATAGGGGAGGAGAGAATGTTGGAACATTGAAAATGCAAACAGAAGGTAGATACTAACCCTAAGAAGTGGCTTCTTTGTGTTAGGATCCATGACAGGTATTTTAAATTCTGTCATTTAAGCACTTTAAAGACTGAGGTTGAAGATGAAGAGAATCTCTCAGAGCATTTGAGTATGTCTCCATTAGAACGCAAGCTCCATGAGGGCAGGGATTTTGTTTTACACTGTTCTTTTCTCAGCACCCATACCAGTTCGTGGCACACAGTATGAGCTCAGAAAATAATTGTTGATAAAGAGTGGGTGCCTGGAAGTGAGCTAATAAACTTAAAGGGGGAAAAATAAAGCTGAGCACAGCATACTCCTGTTGTGAATAGGAAAATGTGTCTCAGGAATCAGGAGTAAAAGAAAAGCCCAAAAAAGATAAGAATATATCAGGTTAGAGAAAAGTGAAGTGTTTAAATGAACACAAAAGAAACAAGAGCTTAATCTGAAGAGATGGCAGAAACTTGGAAAAATAAAGGATTGAAGACCAAGAATGGCGATCAAACCAACCAAGAAGGAAAAAATCGGCTGCACACTTAGTTCAATAGAAGCCAGCAAGTAGTGAAAAGACATTTTTAAACATACATGTATTCTTGCTCAAGACATCTCTAACTTCTTCCTGCTCTCCCGCCTTGAACAACCACCTTCCAGATACAGGGTCTCCTTTCCAAGGAAGGTTAGAATATTTTCAAGTTCTAAAACTTTTGGATTACAGAATCCAAATAAGTAGAAGGGACTTTAGAAATCCTTCAGTTCAATGCTCATTTTAATGAATGAGGCTCAGAGAGGTTGAGAACTCACCCAAGGTCACACAGCTGGTTATTCATTAAGACCAGGACTGCTCCTGCTTACTCTGCCATTGCCTGAAGCACTCCTCGGTCAAACACCTTCAATTTCCATATGTACTGAATGTTCTTCCTCCACTGAGAGGAGGGAAAACACTTATCGGAAGCCTTTTTTTGGGGAGGTGGGGATAGGGGAGAGTCAAGGGTGGGTAGAGCACAAAGCTTGTTTGCTATCCCGGCTTTCACATTATTTTCCTCCCATGTGTTCCTCACTCCACCTTCTTACTGTAACTCCCTTTTGAAATATTTAAGAACTGTCAGCTGCCTACAAGCTCCTTGAAGCCTCCAGAGAGAAGAACTGATAGAAATCCAAATAAATAAATTCCATCTCACATGGGAGGATGCTGTGTTGGTCTACAATGCATAGCATGAAGCTTACTCATCCCAGCCAACGGCATCACAATAATATCTACTCATGGAATTTTAAAACATTCAACACTTTCAATCAAAAGTGCATGAAATGATAAAGCCAAATGATGATGTGTGTTTGTGCTAAAATAAACATCTGGTGGAAATTAGGACTGTGACCATACTTTGGAGAGCCATATACCTTAACATGCCCACTTTTTTTAATTTTAATTTTTTTCCTAACCTGGCTTAAACCTAGAGAGTCATTAGTTGCATTAGGTACCCAAAGCAATACTTGCAACAACAACAACAAAAAATAGACATTAAAATCTTATTTGTTCTTGGGTTTCATAATAGCAACTTGTAAAGGAATGAACTAATTGCAAAATAAACAAATGTAGCTGAATTTTGTGATTATCCTTAGTACATGATAAACTGAAATAGGCAAATTAAAAAAACTTTTTTCTAAGAAAAACTGTACACAAAAACAGTACTAAACCTTTTAAAGGTTAGTTTACCTTTCATAACCTGCTTCCTAGTTTAATATATTTTTCGCTACTGAAAATCAACTGCTTTCCTATTCAAGTTTTGGCTGCAACGTCTTGTTTGTTCTTGAGTGTGTAGCACGTGTGCAAGTACAATATGTGCATATTTTTAAATTTTGATTTAAATGGTATAAAGTTTGATACAGTATTTTCAGGATGTATGAAAAGACCAGATCTTAAAAAATGTAAAACATTCAGAATCTTAAAAACATAAAAACATCAATATGATCTTTCAGTGTAATAGCTGCCATATATCTGAGCCTAAGTTATTTGCCAACTTTCCATCCACAGAAGGTAATTGAAAATTCAGAAAGAAACAAGAGAACTCTGATTAATCAAAACGCAGTCCACAAATTTTAGGCGCCTTATTTATAAAAGCCCTGTAAGTCTTCACTCAGAAACTGATTGTTCTTTTTTATGCATAATTCTATCATTACTGGTTATACAGGATACAAACTCTAACATAGGTTAACTAGAAGGGAACAACTTCTCATTGAAGAGAAAAATAAGCTATAAAACCTAAATGAATATATTACATCTGAAATGGATAGAACATATGATTCACGGTACAAAGAACAGCACAAGAATTTTTATCTTAACTTGGACCCTAAGAAGAGAGAGATGAGCAAGTGAAGTGACAGACAATGCTTTAGAAAATAAATCCAGTCTGGGACATTCAGTGCAGAGGCCAGAGTCCTGTCACCTTACTACACCTGAGACGGGATCCTTACAAAGAGGCGCTCGGAGGTAAAGCTCCGTGGGGTTGAAGCCATTGGGAGATCACAAAGGTCTCCGACAGGAGAGAACAGTGCCCAGCGAGTTGTGGGTGTTGAGTAAATGGGCAGTGAAAGAAATAGGGGACTGTGTGAGGTCAAGGGGAGCTTTATTTAGGATGGAGGAAACTTGAGTATGCTTTCAACATGAGGAGGAAGAGCCAGGAGAAGGGCACAAATTGGAAATAAGAGAAATGGGGGACAACTGTCTGGGAAGAGATGGCATGAAGAGCACAGAGGAACAGACTAGCCTTGCTAGACCACCTTTACCCCTGGGAAGCCTTCTTCAAATCCCCACCTGACCTAGTTCCTCCCAACTTGTGGTTCCACAAGGAAGTCGTTTAAAACAGTGCTACTCAAAGTCGGTCCTTGGACCAGAGGCATTATATCAACTGTGCTCTTGGTTGCCAAATGTCTGGCCCTGCCCCCATATCTACTGAATCACAATCTGCACATTAGCAAGAGCCTATTCAAGTTGGAGAAGTGCTGGCTTAAAGCAATGGTTATAAATATGGGTATTGAAATTAGATATATCTGGGTTCAAATCCAGCTCTACCCTGACCCCATGTTATATGCCTTTGGGAAAGCTTCTCTAAGCCTCAGCTTTATCCTCTGTGGAACAGGAATCATGCCAAACATATTTCTCAGGGTCTGTTGTGAACGTTAAATGAGATAATGTAGGTAAAGAGCTTGGCACACAGTGATACTACAGATGGCGTGTTATTATTGTGCATCCCTTCCAGTCTACTTGTATAATAGTTTCATCATTTCTATGTTTGAACCCATTCAGGGAATGAGTTCACCAAGGACAGGGAACATGCTTCAGTCATTTTCATGTTAAGGCATCCAACCCGGAGGCTGCAGCAGTTGTGCAATATTGATGTGAAGCGCTCAACCTGTTGAAATGAATCCAGTGTGTGACATGGGTAAATCAACTATTCCAAAGCAAATATTAAAGTTCTTTCTTTGACTATATTGACACAAAAGCCAGTTAGAAATAGGTTCTGAACTTGTTGGGGATGAAAGGATTAACTTTCAGAAGAGAATAATCAAGTGACAAAGCGAAATTCCTCTTTCAAAGCCTCCTACGATAGGGAGTGCCCATAAGAAAGTGAGCTAGCGCTCTCTCTGCATGGCCATCAAGGTGCTAGGCGGGTCCCCTCGGAGGTCAGCAGTGCAAAGCACTCTGAGATGCTTCATCTAAGGGATCAAGCTGAATGCTTGAGAAAAGTACATTCAGTCCAATCACACCACTAGATGAGTTTCTTCGTTTTAGGCAAGGTTCCAATAACAAAGTGGCTGACTTCACCGAATGCACCTTAATTTCCTGTGTTGGCAAAAGCACACATAAACCCCATCAGGCCTGTAATAGTAAGACAAATGTTTCTGCTTGCATTATGAGATATGGAAAAAAAACAGAACTCATAACACAGAACACCCACTTCTATAGTGAATAGTACGTAACACTGGCAAAACATTTTATGGCGCACAGTTAAATTTTGATATAAAGAATCCATAAGTCATTCCAATGAAATTCAACTCAATCAACTCCTATCTGTGGAGCACTCAGTGGGCAGTGGGCACTGAGCTAGATCCTGATTGGCAAGGGGGCTGGACCCCAGGTGCCTCTCCGGGCACCCTACAGAGGAAGGGAGCGCCAGGACATGCTGCCAGGACCCCGGAGCCCAGAGGCAAAAGGCCAGAGGAAGTTTCTGGGAATATCTCCTTTTGAGATGACCTCCCTGGCCGGCAAGAAAAGGTAGAACACTTCAGGGTGGCGTACCAGCAAAAACAGTGGCATCAAAGACGTGGAAAGGGAGGCTGTGGAGCTGAACTTTACCCTTTAATCAGTGGGAAACTATGGAGGGTTTGGCTTTTGAGGAGTAACATGATCAGCTCTTTGTTTAGGAAGGTCTTTCTGAGGATGGACTGAACAGTGGAGAACCTGCGGGACAAAAAGACCAATTAAGGGTAAAGCAATCATCTGGGTAAGGAGGAGGTGGGAGGCAGGAGCATCATTTTGGAGAGAGACTTAGTGGCTTTGGTGACCTATTGGGAGAGGAGTCAAGGGTGCTGGCATGGCTTCTGGTTCAGTTGCAAAACAATTAAGAGTTGACCTGCAGGAAAGCAGCAGATCGGGGAATTTTCCTGGTCACAGGCAGGCCCTCTGAGATGTGCGCGTTAATATAAAATTGCAGTGAGTGTCCAGAAATCCCAGGCAGCCCCAGAGTGAGGAGAGGACTTCTTTTGCACTCCCAAAATAAAAAGAGGCTCTTGGTGGCTCATTCCCACAGCTCTCCGTGCAACCTGTGACCCTGAAAGCTGTAGCTTTCTAGACATCTTTATAAAAGCCAGTGCCCCTTTTCTTTGGATACAATCCCTCAATTGTACAATTGTAAATGACCCTACGTGTCGCCAAGGATGTTCATTCTGAATTGAAATTCAAAATCTTCCAGCAAGAAACAGTATGTCTCCAAATACAAGCAAAGATATTGTTGAATATCGTTTGTTGAATGAAAGTAATGTAAGCTGGGTGCTTTAACCGAATTTTCCTTTGAAAGTTATGCTCCTGCTACCGGAATCAGACTAATCTCAAAAAAGCAATTCTCTGAGGACTCTCTCTGCCCATCTCTGTCACCTCCTGTCTTCTTCAGAGGAATGACAAGATGGTCCACTCCTGGCAGGACACCCAACTCCTCAAGAGCTCTCCTGAGTAGGTGAGAAGCAGCAGCCACATATGCCAAGCTCAGTGCTGCTTCTCTCTGGGCTGGCGGAGGGCATTTAGACCTTGCAGTTTTTCTCAGCGGGGGATCCCACCCGCATTTTGGCCAAGGCAATGCTTTGTCCTATTGGACTGTCCCACATCACGGGGCATTTACGATTCATAACTACATTCCCCCAAATGCTAGCCATAGTTATTGTTGTGAAAAACCAGAAACACCCCAAGCATTTCCAAACACTCACTAGGGTTGTGGCACTACCTCTGGTTGCAAACCATAGCAGTATTCACTGATGAAGCTCATTTCTATAAATATTTTGTTTTTCTACCTGATAAAAATAATTACTGCTCCTACTGGTCCATCTGATACGGTATAAAGAAACAATCTTTTTTTATTTTTTTTCTCAAAGGAGAAATCTGTCAAATAAACTATAAATATTCTCCAGCTTATTGCTATTTTTCAGCAGAAACAAGTAATCAAGCTAAATTACAGAGACCACAGCTATCTCTAGGACTTCAAAAGGCTTATACAGCATTTTTCTTGGAGAATTTAAAAATGAAATACAGTTCCAAATCTAGAAGCTAAAGTGAGATTTTCTTTTCTTTTCTTTAATAAATTCTGGAACTCAAAGGATCAAGCTAGAAGAATCACAGTACCAAGAAAAAGAACCCTCAAAACAAAGATGTATTAAAAATAAGAGTGAAATAAAACTTGCCCTTCTGACATCCACCCCCATACTTGAGATACAACGATTGAAGTACTTTGTATTGTGAATACATTTTTCATTCTGAGGCTTCAAGTGCTAAGATTTAGTCAGAATGTACTTACTAAATTATATTAATCAAATTGTTAGCATAAACTTCTCGGTACCATAAAGTAAGCTCTTTCGTTTTTAAGGAAAAAAAAAAAAATCCAATCTTTCCCAAATCAAAAAACGTGCCCTAAAGTAACGAGAGGGGTAACTTGCAATAACTAACACATACTGGGAGAACATTCTAGTGTTTGAAGTCAACAAATCCTTGGGAAGCATGCTCAGACAGACAGCACTTAAAAAAAACAACTGCATTTAGATTTATAGGAAGATTTTTTCACTTACTTCAAATTTCTGTATAATCCTTGCTCCTCTTTGTTAAAGGGGGAGGGGGAGAATCACACAGTAATTTCTTTTTTTTTCTAATTAAAAAATAAACAAAACAAAATACGTTATAGCTTCGAATCCGGCTTTGGGTGTCCTCAAGTATTTTCTTTGAGTCTCCCTTCCATAAATACTACTTTCAAATTCTCAACAAGAAGTAAAATATCAAAAGTTAGGCCAAAACACTGTACAAAATCACATATCACAAGGCAAACCAGGCAAGTGCATCTATTCGAAGTGATCATTCAGAAGAGGATAAATTTAGAACGGTGCTTTCCAAAAGGAGTCTGGGTGCCAACTGCAGTACAGGTGAAGGCTACATCCCAAAAGTTTCTCTGAAAAAAGATCGCCAAAATATGATTAAAAGAAGTCTTCTTTTTGAAGTAGTCACTCCCCCGGTGTCCTTGATACTGACATTCCCCAATCTGGCCTTGGTGTGGCCATCCATTACTGGGTAAATCCACGTGAAACCTGAGGACACTTCAGCCTGGGAGGACGCTGTCAGATGCAGTGGGGCAATTTCACATGGGACGGGCCTTTTATGGCCTGAACTCGAGAGCCTTGATCCCAGCTAATCTACCAAAATAGCTCTGGAAACTCAGAGGAGCCCATCAGCTGTTGCAATGGGCCTGGCTAGCAGCTACTTCAAATGCAGTGAGATTGTTCGCATTGTCTTTCGGCTTGTTTTATAGAGAAATAAAACATGCAACATCCGTCTACTGAACAGGCTATAATAGAACAGAATGGAGTGGGCAAACATGTCTCTAGTACTAGTTTTGGGGTTAAAAAAGAACACAATCATTGATAAAGCTCAGATGCTGAATACTCAGAAAGTAATATACCATATGTACACACACACACACACACACACACACACACACACACACACACACACTAAACAGCATGCTAGAAAGGCAGGTCTATTCCTTAGTTTACAAGTTGTGTAGACATCTGCGGATTTCTTCCCAATTCCAATAATTGTAGAAAATAAGTCATCATAAGGAAGAATTTCCCTGGAAGGTCTTTCTCTAAAACAACACCTATATTTTGTCTTAAAGCCAAAGACAATGCTCCAACTGGCAAGATCTACCCTCAGGTGGATCACAGGTCACTCAACTCACTTAAAAATCAGTGGAACCTTAACTAATAATAATAATAAAGAACTATCAAGCACAACCACTTCTAAAAAAAGACTATTTACATTTTTTAAATATGAAAACTAAAGATTACAACCCTGTTTACAAAAATACTTACAATTGTAGGTGTCCCTGTTGTTAGGGAGAATGAAAGTCTCAATTGTTCATCCGCACTTCAACATAAATCACAAAGCCAGAACTCCCTGGCCGGAGCAAAAGCTGTGCTGTGCGCTGGGAGGCTGGGGTGGTAAGCCTCTGGGAAGCGGTTCTCAGACCACCAGCTGCATCTGTCAGCAGAGGCCTCCCAAAGCAGGATCTGAATTCCTGTTATTAATTAGCCCTGCAGGACAAAGCCTCCTCCTAAACAGACAGTCCTGCGGCCAGGTAAAAAGATGGCAGATATCCTGGACTGCCATAATAAACACCACCTTCATGACTATTTTGTACAAGGATTAAAAACAATTTGTCCAAGCCAAATTTTTCACCTGTTTCAAGATGACAAACAAATTTCGCAGCATGACATCCGCTTCCTAATCTCAGTCCTGGCCCTCATCTTATTTTCCTTTTGACCCATTTTGCTTTTCATCCATTTGAAATTTATTGTATGTTGTTTTATATGTTTATATAAGCTGCTTTAAACTCCTGCTCCTGGAGCAAAGCAGTGCAAAAATAGATAAAAACATATGTAAAACAGTTGACCAGGGATTCTTTTAAAAAAATACAGGGGGAGAAAACGAATCACTATTACCACAACAGTGCAGTTTTTTCCCCCTAAAAAAGATTCACTCCCACAAAATAAACATCTAACTATTGCATGCCTCTTAAATTGTCCCTCACTGCTCCCTGTAGCAACTAAACTGGCCTAAATTCGTACTTTAGAGTATAACAGAATAATTCTTCTCAGATGTCCCTTTTATACACCCTTTTTGTCTTTGTCCAAATCCAGTTAATTCTACCTGTGCAACTTGTTCAAACATTTTCTTCAATTTTTCTTCTATCTGCCAAATTCAGGAAACTCTCCTCATACAAATTTCTTTCCAAAAAAGGACAGTAATCAGACCTGATATACATGAGAGTAGATTTCATGATATACCCAGGAAGAAAATGGAAACTCACATATTATGGATTAAAATTAAAATAAGAACTAGACTTATACCAAAGCCGGACATTACCAAGATGTTTGACAAATAATTATTTCTCATTTGATATTATTTAATACTAGTATTACAACAATATGGTAGACTACTATTCTTTCTACTAAGTGTTCATTATATCAGCTTTATTGAGAGGTTTAATCTTTTATGAGCTATTCTAGGAACCATATCTATTTATGATGTTGTTTCGGAAAGAAACTACATTCATATTTCTATAACCCTTATTTTATAACAAAAATGAACATGTTGAAAGCAAAACTGAAAACATAACACCATTTACAATCATTCCAAAGAACATAAAATATTTAGATTAAAGTTAACATGTACAAGATCTGTATGCTGTAAATAATATAGTGCTGATAAAAGACATCCAAGAAGACCTAAATACATAGACATACTAGGTCAATTAAGTTCGCGAACTCATCCTAGAAAAAGTGCTGAATATTTATTGCTGAATATCACTACGGTCACCTTCGAAGTACTGCCCGTGGGAAACTATGCACTGATGCCAGCACCTAGTCCACCCTTCAAAAGCCCTTTTGGAACTCTTTTTCTAGAATGCCCAGCCAAGCTGTCGTCGTATTACCCTTGATGTCCTGAATGCCATCAAAATGTCTTCCTTTCAATATTTCCTTTATCTTTGAGTAAAGAAAGAAGTCACTGGGGACCAGACCAGACGAGTAGGGAGGGTGTTCCACTGGTTATTTGTTTACTGGCTAAAAACTCCCTCACAGGCAGTGCCGTGTGAGCTGGTGCATTGTCATGATGCAAGAACCATGAATTGTTGATGAAAAGTTCAGGTCGTCTAACTTTTTCATGTAGCCTTTTCAGCACTTCCAAATAGTAAACTTGGTTAACTGTTTGTCCAGTTGGTACAAATTCATAATGAATAATCCCTCTGATATCAAAAAAGGTTAGCAACAGCGTTGCAACAAGTTTGGGAACTTAATTGTCACACCTTGTAGACTGTGTTCATGTGTTGGAATAGTAAATGTGTCAGTTCTCCCCAAAACAATCTAGATTAATGCAATTACTATCAACATCCCAGCAAAGTTTTTTCATAGATTTAGACAAGCTTATTTCAAAACATACATGCAGAGGCACAGGCCTTAGAATAGCTAAAACAATCTTGAAAAAGGAGAATAGTGTAATCAATCTATCCATATTGAGGTCTACTATATAGCTACAGTAATGGAATATAGAATCCAGAAACAGACCCACAGAAATATAGCCAGCTGATTTTTGACAAAAGGTGCCTTTTCAACAAATGATACTGAAGCAATTGGACGTCTATGGGGGGAGGGTAGGGAATTAACCTTGACCTAATCCTCATAGCTTTTACAAAAATTAACCAATATAAATCATGAAATTACATGTAAAATATAAAACTATAGAACTTCTAGAAAAAAAATAGGAGAAAATCTTCAGAACCTAGGCAAAGCGTTCTTGGACTTGACACCAAAAGCACAATCCATACAAGGAAAAAAAAATGACAAATTAGAATCATCAAAATGTAAAACTTCTGCTTTGCAAAAGACCCTGTCAATAGGATGAAAAGACATTCTACAGAGTGGGAGAAACTATTTGCAAATTACATATCTGAAAAAGGACAAATATCTAGAATATAGGAAGAACTTAAAATTCAACAGCAAAGATACCAAACAGTCCAATTAGGAAATGGGCAAAAGTCATGCAGAGGCAATTCACCAAAGAAGATACACAGCAGGCAAACAAACACAGGACAAGACATTCAACATCATTAACATCAGAGAAACGCAAATTAAAACCACAAATTAGATATCTCTACACACCTATCAGAATGACAAAAATAAAAAATGGTGACAATACCAAATCCTGGCAAGGAGAAACTGGATCACTCACACATCACTGGTGGGAATGTAAAATGGCACAGCTACTGTGGGAAACAGTTTGGCAGTTCTTTAGAAACTGAACTTGCCAAACCAAACTGCTATATGACCCAACAATTGCACTCCTGCACCTCTATTCAAATGAAACAATTGAGAACTTATTTTCCTACAAAAGCCTGAATACAAATATTCATAGTAGCTTTACTCCTAACGGCCCCAAACTGGAAAACAACTTGGATGCCCTTATGGATAAAATGGTTAAATAAACAGTGATGCATCCATGCCATGGAATGCAACTTAGCCATAATATGGAATGAACTTGAACCCACGCACCAACCTTCATGAATATCCAGAAATTATGCTGAGTGAAGGAAAGGCAATCCCAAAAGGTTAGATGCCGTATGATTCCATTTTTACATCATTCCCCAAATGACAACATTGTAGAAACGGAAAACAGAAAAGGAAAAGAGTGGTCATCAGAGGTTAGAGATGGGAGAGAAGTGGCTCTCAAAGGGCACCATGAGGGATCCTTGTTCTGGAACTCTCCAACTGTTCTGTTGACTGTACCAGTGCCAATATCCTGGTAATGGCTTGTTTTATACTTTTGCACAATGTTACCACTGGGGGGAAATGGGTAAAAGGTACACAGCCTCTCCCTACTGTTTTTGAATCTAAAATTATCTCAAAATTAAAAGTTTAAGCATTAAAGAAAAACCGACTTCAAATGAAACTCCTAAATGCAACCCATTTGTAAATGGGCTACTTACTGTAATTGTATTTTAAATAAATCTAAGTAGATTTTCCTGTCATCAGCGCCATCATAAAAAATTCAAATCGGAAATGTTTCTATAAGAATGGAAGTCATTGATTCAAAGTAAAGCATTTGATAGAGACTAAGAAATGAAAGCACTGTTTCCCAATTAAAATATGTTTATTTGGCAGGTTGTATGGATACTTACAAGGGCATCTCCAATACCTAGGGCCTATCTAATAATAGAACAGGATTTCTCCACATAATTTTCAGAAGTTTAATCCACTGCACAAGGTGATTAATTTTCAAAACCTTACCTACATTTGAGAAATAAACAAGAAAACAACTCTTTTAAACAGGGAAGAGACTGGGCCTCTCAAATATAATGCTACTACCCTGTTTCCCGGAAAATAAGACCTAGCCAGACACTCAGCTCTAATGCGTCCTTTGGAGCAAAAATTAATATAAGACCTAGTCTTATTTTACTATAATATAAGACCCGGTCTTTATAATCTAATCTAATCTAATACTGGATCTTATATTAATTTTTGCTCCAAAAGACGCATTAGAGCTGATGGTCCGGCTAGGTCTCATTTTCGGGGAAACACAGTATAAATACCACAGAAAACATGTTTTTGAACGCCAGAGTTCTACAGTCTTGAAGGTTTTATTCTTGAAAATAAAAAGATAAAAGTTCAGCCTTCGAAGTGGTCGAATGGGGCTGACTGAGAATGTTTCAGTGCCCTTTATCGTCTCAGATTCCGTAAAACCTAGATCCACACATCCTGAACTGTCCCTCCTGAAGACCAAACTAACTTACTGGACTTCTGTTTTAGGAAAAGATTAACTTCGGGAATGCTATGCAATGCACAGATGAGATGAAGCTGCTTTTCGTTCACTGAAGGAGAGCAGAACAACAAGCTCAAATATATGCTCCAGCTTCTCTCATCTCTCACTCCACAATAAGTTCCTTCACCCACCTCACCACCCCTTCAAGCACTTGCCCACCTTGTTTCTCTTTCTATCAGTACTGGTCTTCCATTATCAATCACTGTCTCCCCCAGCCCAGTCCCCTTGGATTCCAGTTCCCTCACACCCAGGAACTGCTCCCCCCAGTAAAAGACTTGGCCTCTCTATTATTGCATCTGACACTCTCTGATCAATTCTACCTTTTTGGAGCATGCTATTTTTAAAAACTTCTTTGACACTACTTTCTCCGCCTCCCCCCTGCCTGCCCCCACCTCCCCTCCACAGTGGCATCGCTGCTCCTTCTTCCTTTCTTCTCCCTCAAATGCCTGTTTCTCAGGATTCTGACCTTGGCAGTCTTCTCACTCTACCTCGCCCACACCGAAGGCAGAATTCAGGATGGTGGTGATTTCTTGGGGCTCAGAACGCCAGAATATCTCACAGAAACATGTGACTCAAGACAAATGATGCTGCCCTCATCCTTTCCCATCATGACACGAGCTCCTGTTTTCCTAACTGACCACAGCTTCACCACCAGCCGCCTCACTTGGGCTCACCATTCCCATCCCAGCAATCTCCAAGTCTTGCTTCCTGAAGCTCAGCTGTCCTCTCTACTTCCACTTTCCCATCATGCTCTCATGGCCTCTTGCCAGGACTCTTGCAAGAGCCTCCAACTGCTCTTCCCTCCCCCACTGACACCTCCCCAAACCCATCCTCTCCATTGCGTCCAGAATGCCCTCTTACCAGTGCCAACCTGGCGGCATCACGCCCAACTGAAACCTCCACACTGGCTCCAGCAGCAGCTCCCCAGCTTGGGTATGGCAGGCGCTGCCTCTTGTGGGCGTCCAGTTACTTCTCACTGATGGAGAAGTGTTCTAGGAGAGTAACTGTAAGAATGTCCTTCTAAAAGAGTACTTTCACCCTCTTGCGTTTAGATATTCATCAGTAGGTGGAAAAAGGGATCAGGTTTAAAAAAAATGGGGGGAAATGGCACTTAGCCTGGAGATTATCTCCTATAGACCAAGATCTGCAATGACTTACTTGTACCGATATATTGCCAATAGTTGTGTGACAATTACAAGGAATTTTAATGTCTTGCTTTATTACAAACATCACATGTGGATACATCCAGGAGATGTGTGATATGTAGGTAGCATCCAGCATACATGTGCTGGTGGAAAACAGGAAGTCAAGAATGCCTGGCCTATTGGATAAATTCCGAAGTCCCTGGTCTCTGTGACCTTATCCTTTCCTACCTTTCAGCCATATATCCCACCACCCCTCCCCGCAGTAAGTGACGATGACAAACCACACTGACCATGGTTACTGTGTCCAGGCTGTTCTCTCTACTCAGAATGCCTTTCCTTTCTTTTCAATTAAAAAAATACCCTAATCATCCTTTAGGACTCAGTTGACTTTATTTTTCCTACGAACCCTGCCTTCCCTGATGTGCTCTATGACTTCCCACAGTTGACTTTATTTTTCCTACGAACCCTGCCTTCCCTGATGTGCTCTATGACTTCCCACCTGTAAACTGTTAGCATCCAGGAGCCAGGGACTCCTCCTTATCTCTGTATCCACAGAACCTAGCAACATGTGCCACTTGATAAATGTGATAAATGTTTGTGATATGAAGACTGAAAACAGAAGCAAAATAGCTTGCAGTTAGTTCTCTTTTTCTCACTTTGGTACAGCAACAACATTCTCCTATTTTTTCTAGGTTGGATTAATCAATACTTAATACTCCGAAGTTGGAGAGTGACAAGAGTGACAAATTGGTTCCTCAGATTATAGGCAGAAAATGAAATAGATAGAGCCAGCTCAAGTGCTTTTGGGCAAGAGACTCACTTTCCATTATTCCTCTGTGAAGCACCTATTTCTGAGCAAGGATGATGTCAGAGCGTTGGCCAAAACTGTCAGTGCCGGGAAAGCAAGACAGCAGAGCTCTCTCACTGCTTCTGCCTTCTGAAAAGTTCTGCTTTCTAAATGGCAGTGAGCATGAGCAATCATTAGAAGTATTTTTTAAGCTGCTCATTTCCGGAGGATGAAAGGACTAGGCAGACAGGCTCTGTATCCCTCACTTCTGCTATGACAGGACTATACTTGAAATCATTTCACTTTCTTTTTTTCATTTTCCATAAACTTAGGATCATGACATCTATGAGTGAAGACAGGGACATGCCGGAGTCTCCCAGCATCTACACTGATAAACCACTATGAGAACAAATAATTTCATTTTTGCTTCGATTTTTTTTTAAAAGCTAAAAAGGGGGTTATTATTTCTAGTTAACAATATTTTGCAACCAAAAAAAAAAAATCTCCCTGTCCCAGATAATCTAACTCAATGAAGCAATGAGTCTGTCTCTCTGTCTGTCTGTCTGTCTCTCTCAAAGCTTATGGAGAACTTCACTGGCTTTGGATGACAATCTTTCAAGCACCAAGGTCATGTGTAGGTCACTGGCTTTAACAACAGATGAGCAAGCCAACTCTTGTCTCCCAGGCTGCTGCTTCAAGAGCAATGGGTGTGTAGCAACACTCAGCGTGAACAGAATTGCTGGTCTCACGGTCAAAATGAAATGTGAGTTTGCCAAGGGGGAGCCTGGACTGTGTTTATGAGTTCTGGCCCCAGAGACACAGCCTCTCACACGGCTGGACCAACATCACATTCCTGGATGCCAGGCTCAGAGTCCTCAGAGTAACTGGAGATGTACAAAGTGTGACATGATCCATTTCGGCCACTATATATCTAGAAATATGGGATTTTTGTCAATTTGTCGCATGGCAGAACCACAGAGGTGGTTTCTCAAGTGGGAACATGAGCTTAAAGCAATGCAGCTGGTGAACTGAGGACCTCCTACACCACAGAAGACTCTAGAGGCTCTTTCTTTTCCATGCTGTTGTTGACATCACAAAGCTTTGTACCATAAGTGGCTTCCTCCATTGCTCCCAAACATCAAGAGGGAATAGACAATTCTCATTCCTGAATGAAAAATATGGAGTACGTAAGGTTCTTCTCAAGGAGTGCTGTGAAAAGACAAACATCCGTACTGTGTTCCATAGGAGAACCAGGAGCAATGTCTGCACCTCAGAGATACACTGGCAACAGAGAGGACATGGGCAGCTTTCTCTCCCCGTCTCCAAGAAACCCCACACAACCTGGGTTGGAATCCCACTGCATGCACTTTCCAGCTCAATATGGGTCCCACTATAAAGTTCATTTTCATTTTCCTCCAGAAACACAGTTATAAGTAATGGCTGCACATTTGGGCCAACCCACAAAAGCCTGATAAACCTGTAATAAAGTGGAACCACAGTACCAATAATTCTATAAAACTGAACCACTGTGTGTTAGAGCTTAAAATGGATTTGTGGCTCCAACTGGGGATGCTAAAACACAGCTCCCTGGCAGCACAAATGGTGACTTCCTACCCTAAGGTTTAAGCAGTGACTCTAGTTTTGGGGTAGGGGCTACAAAACTGAGGAGGTGGGCACTGTCTGAAAACCAACATGTGGGAGAACAGGGGAGAGGGTGACGTCAACTGAAGGGGCAGTGTGATGAGGGATGAGGGCTGGGTTCAGAAGGATGGTGATTTCTGGGGCAGGTGGAAGACACTAAGAACTAAAAAGTTCAAGGGAAAAAAATGGAAAGATACAGGACTCAATCGATAAAGTTTTGCTTTATAAACATTGACTTCATTTTCTTGTATTTCTCATTTTTCACTGCATCAGGGGAAAACTTGGTTTCCACCCAGAGATCAAAAATCACGGATCTAGATGAAGACTTCCACAGTCCCATCGAGTTCTAAAAAAGCTGAGATTCGGTATTTCTGAGGCAAACGGCTACCGCCTCACATTCACCAAAGAAAAATGGAGAGAATTAGGAGAAAGCAAAGGAGGAAATAAAGAAAGGAAGGTATTCCAAGGAGAGAGAAAATATGTTAACACAATGCATTCTGGAATGAGAATTATTAGACAGCAGGAGAGTAAACAAAGATGAAAAACCCTTGACCACACCTCAGCTTCCCTCTAACACGACTCCGTCAGTCTATGGCAGGTAATAACTTCAAAGATCCTAACGTTACCTCACGGACTCGTTATACTAGAGTGGGCTATTTATTAGCATGTATGAAGAATTCCCTGCAGAGGATCTACTGAAAATATAAAATCAGTGGGGAGGAGAATGTACATTGTGTCAAGAGGAAGACAGGAAATACATACACAAACATACCCTCAAACGACTGCAATTATTTAGGAATTCTTCCAGGTACTCCTCCTTGTGGCTTTCTTCCTATCCTGAAGCTCAGCCGTCCTACCCCAGAGCCACTGCCCTGAGAAGGCGAGTTCCATGAGGACAGAGATTTTTGTCTGTTTATATTCTGGTATTAATTTCCAGCGTGCAGAACCGTGCCTAGCACATAGGAAGTGCTCAATAAATACTTGTTGAAGGAATAGAATGAATAACCCACACTTTACAGGGATAGCGCCAAAACAGAGAGTTTTTTCCAAAGGCTACTTCCCCTCTCGTTGCTCCCACCACTCTGCAATCTGTGATCACAATCCCTGCTAGCTTCGTGTAGACGGTTCCACAGCCTGAATTCATTTTCTTCATTCCCAAGTACCTCCTTCCGGGAGATTTTCCTCATTAAGCAGTGCTTGATTTCAACATAGGAGACCCTGGCAAATCCCTCCATGCCTTCTCATCTTCTAGGCATAGCATCACTTAGGCACCCACTGTACCTGGACCAAGTGCACGCACAGACCCTGCCTACAGACCTCTAAGGTAAGCTACGTGATGTGGCAAACCCTGAAGGCAGCATTACTTTCCAGAGCCAGGCTCACAACAGGCCCTCCCTAAATGTTTTCTGGTGATGGCCAAATGGGCAAGTTGAGTCCTTTCTCCCCAGAAACACGACACTGCTTTCTATACCAACAAGTATTAATTCAAATCCCTAGTGGGCAGTCCAGGATATGAAAAGTACAGTAATCTAATCTTGCAGAGGAAGAAGTATGAATCATCATTACACGGTCTGACACAGAGCAAAGTGATTAATCCCAGGCTGCACAGAGGTTCAGGTCCACGGCGACGGTTCCTCCTGGGCTGCTAACCAAACAGCGGGGCCCAGGAGGCCAACATCACAGCAGAGACAGCACGGTTTGTATCCCAGGGGAGGAGACGCAAGGAACAACAGTGCCATATTCTCAGGACCACACTTTAAAGCTGTTTGTTCTGATGGAAATTCTGTGACTGAGGGGGCAGAAGAGTGGAAATTTGGGGCTCAAAAATCTTGCCTCTTCTATCTTCTGACTCTGGTGGAAACTGCTTGGGCTCTGAAGCTTAGTTGTAAGTAGGAACTATAAGGTTTGCAGGATCATGGCATCTCAGAAAATAACCCAAGACCCCAATTCTCTCCAGGGGAAAACAATAGAATATGCACAGGACAAGCAGAGCCATGCAAAACAAATCTAGTTAGAATGTTCTCTTCACCACATCACAGAAACATCCAGTTCTGAAGGAAGGTCTTGGCCTTTTCCTGAAACATTCAAAAAGACCACCGCAGCTCTCCATCTCCCACCAAGAAACCACAGCCCCAGTGCACTTGGGAAAGTTGGTCAGGGCGCCCACAGCCATGAACCATCCCTCGGCTTTTTGTCTTTTTCTTTTGCACAGCTGTGTTCAATTTTCTGTCCTTGGGGTTTTTAAAGGAACATTTATTCTAGGGCCAGGATTCTCAAGTTTTATGGTTATACAACTCCCTCTCCCGGAGCCAAAGAATGTTTGAAAAGTCTAAACCCACAAAGAGAATTAGTAAAAGTATCCAAATGAAAGTGAAATAAAAAGTTAAGAGTTGTTCCAATTTATATTCAACCTCTTATTTGATTGTGTTATACCTTCTGTTTGCCCTTCAAGATGTTTGCTACCCATTTTTCATGCAATGAGAGGTGTGCCTGTGTGTGTGTGTGTGTGTGTGTGTGTGTGTGTGTGTGTGTATGAGAGAGAGACAGAGACAGAGAGAGAGAGACAGAGACAGAGAGATATTGGGAACAGGTAAGGAAGGACCAGAGAAGTCCAAAGGTGTAGTTATATTCTTCCGTGGTTTCTGTTTTGCATTTTATGGTAGATTTCATTTTAAATAAGGCCTACATCTTACATTGGATTTAATAAAACATCACAAAGAAAGACATTCCTTTAGGAATTTTATGTGCTTGTTTTTCCTACTTAGAGAGCTGGATAGTAGTATGTTTTTAGGAGTAGGGCAGCAGTTTAAAACAACAACAACAACAACAACAAAAAACACTACATTTTTACTTAAAAAGTCAAATTGTGGCATTTTTAGTTGCAATGCTCGAAGTACATTATCAAGATCCAAAAATCATCCCCCTACACACACATCGAAAAGAGAGCATGAGGTCCCCAACCAGCCCATGAAATGCTACCCAGGTTTCTAAATGCAACCAAACGAAGTTATTTCAGCAAGTCCAGAGGGCCCTTACCTGTCCTCTTCTGTTGTTCACTCTTCATGTCACCCAGATTCCCACATCGCAAAGACATCTGCCCAAAGGCTCTGGCTGCCCAGGCTCACACACATCACTTTTAAGTTTGCCCCAAGCGCTAGCTGCCTGTGTCCTGCAGCTCATCTGATCTGACAGACAAAGCCAAGTTCAAGCTTTGGGGCCTGAGGTTTGTGACACAGCACACACCACCCACATTAGAGGCCTGGCTGCATCCCAAAACAAACAAGACAGTTTTGAGAAACAAAGCAATTTGCACAGAGCCTCCATGAGCAGAAAAAACTCAGTCAGTCCTCCTCCATAAAATGATCTGAAAGGTTGTCAGTGGCACCTGCTTCAAACAATCTGAGCCTCTGAAAACAATCAGAAGACACTGTACACTGACCTTGTCCAACCCAGGCCATGGTGAGCCTCCTCCTGCAGGCTGCTCTCAAGAAGCAGTCAGTTGTGCACACAGCAGACTAAACTCATTCTCTTTACAACCACTTTCTCTAGCGCTTTTAAAATCAAGATATAAAAAGTGCCCTTTAGCATGGCCCTTTAGGCAAAATAATAGGTTGAGGTTCAAATGATTCTTCCCGATAACCACTCTCATTCTCTCCTGATTGGGAGTTACCAGAAGCTGGTAAAATCTCTAAACTTGGGCAGGGGACAGCTGAAAAAAAACAGGATTCTAAAGTCAGGGTTTTTTTAAGCTGGTCTTTTCCTATTTCCTTGTGGATGACATTCTAGCTTCTCACCAAGTAGGACACATTACTAATAATGTTTTCTCATAATAATACATTTAAAACCCTGTGGACCTGTGCTCTGGGACAACTGAAGATTCTTCTTTCAGAATAAGAATGTTTTCACGAAAGTAATACTGAAAAATTCTTCTTCCGTCAAAATCCACAGATACATGGCCCTTCCATATACAATAAAACACAACCAAACAACAACCACATAATTTTTTTTTAAACACATACACAAGAAAAATCCTTATAAAGAGCCTTTAACCAGGGCTTGAAAAACGAGGATGTTTTCTAATTTTGTGCCAAGCTAGTTAGAAAATGTTGAATTTTAAAAATACTGTTTTATGATAGGTCATTTATATGCCTAAGCAGCAGTCCGTTTTCTCAACAGTAAGTAAAAATTGGGTTGTTACTTAAAGGACCGTGTATCTTTAAAAGCCATTTCCACACAGTTTAAATTAGTACAGAAGCATGGGAAAAAATGCACTCAGGCCAATGGTAAGATGCATGGTCAACGAACTCCTGAGGTTTAGGAAATGCATCTGCCTCAAGCATCTGTTCGTGTGCCTTCTGAGAAACTTACCACTTCTCCCTCCAGCTGGCTTCAGGACCCACTATGCGCTCAGTGGGCCAAATACTGGGTTCCATTGATGTCTAAAGAGATGTACATACAGTGATGTACATACAGCCAGAAACTTGCTTGATAAAGACTGCGTCTGAAAGCATAGAATGCCTTTTCTCTATTCTGACTTCAAATAAACATTTTCAAACAATTTGATCGAAACTTTGAGAAAGCACAGTAATAAAATCCTTTTCTCAGCTTTCTCCCAATCAAAATAACAAAAGAAAATCAAAACCATTAGAGAACAAAGCAAAGAATGACCCTCCTGTCTGGATTCCAGCCCAGCACTACCTACCCCTACCTACAAGTTGGCAGCTGCCTAGCTGCAGGATTTATACCCCTAAGAGCTGGCTCCACGGGAGGAGATGGCCTTCAAACCCTACCAGCCCTCAGCCCTCGGCACTCAGTTGTTTCAGCAGAGCAGGAAAGGATCCTAGAGCAATTTTTCACCAGAGTGTGGTTCCAGCAATCTTCTAGAAATACTAGCCTACCTCCCTCTAGTTTAACACTTCACATTCCCTCTGCAACCCACTGTGATCTGGTTTCCACTACTGAACTTTTCTTTTTCTTTTTCCTTTTTTTTTTTGGTCATAGTACCAGTTGTTGCTGTGTTTTTGTTTTGTTTTGTTTTCAATTACAGTGGAACAACATCCATCTTGGCAGTTCCAAAAGATGCTTCTGTTCTCTTCTTACTCTCCGTCACTCCACCTCTGTGGACCCCTCCCTCCTTCTCAAATCACCTGAGTTCTGTGATGCTAAACTCTCCGACTTGCCTTCTTCCCTGGTTGGTGCTCCTTTTGTTTTCTTTGTGGTTCTCCTCTATTCTACCTCATCCTTAGACTTATTCATTCCCCCAATCCATCTCTCCCCCCATCTAGCTACCCATCTCTCCTCTCTTTCTTTCTCTCTCTTTTCATCCTTGCCTATGGATTTACCTATTATCTAAATTTTCAATCCAGTCAGAATTGTTCCTCTGAGTTCTAGATGCACATTCAACTGTCTAGTCAATATCTCTATCTGGATATTAACAGGTACTGAAACCTAATGTATCCACAACAGAACTCTGGATTCTCAAAGCAGGCTCTCACCATTTAAAAAATAAAAACAACTCCATCCCTAGTCTTGCCTCTCTTTCTCAGAAGTTGGCACAGCCAAAATTTAAGAGTCATTCTTAATTCCTCTTTTCACCTTACTCCCTATATTAGTATCTCATCAATCACCAAGTGCTGATACTCACACGTCCAAAACATATCCTTTATATGTGTACATGTATCTAGGAGTGGATATGTTAGATCATAAAGTACTTCTATGTTTCCCTATATGAGGAACTGCCAGACTATTTTCCAAAGCAGCTATTTGGAAAGATTTTTACAATGTATGATGAGAGTTCGAATTTCTCCATATCCTCACCAACACTTGTTACTGTCTGTCTTCCATACTGGAATGAAATAGTATCTCATTATGGTTGTGATTTGCATTTCCCTGATGGCTAGTGGTACTGAGAATCTTCTCAGGTGCTTATTGGCTGTTTGCATGTTTTCTTTGGAGAAATGTCCACTGAGATCTTTGCCTGTTTTTGAGTTGGGTTATTTTCTTACTGTTGAATTGTAAGAGTTCTTTATATATTCAAGATAACAAGTCATTTATCAGATTATATGATTTGCAAGTATTTTCCCCTATTCTATGGGTTGTCTTTTCACTCTCTTGATAATGTCTTTTGATGCACAAAAGTTTTAATTTTGTTGTAGTCCAAATTATCTATTTTTCTTTTGTCACTTGTGCTTTTGATATTATATCTAACAACCACTGCCCAATCAAAGGTCAAGAGATTAACAACCATGTTGTCTTCTAAGAGTTTTATAGCTTTAGCTCTGACATTTAGGACTTTGATCCATTTTGAATTAATTTTTGTATATGCTATGAGATAGGAGTCCATCTTCACTCTTTTGCATGTGGATATCCAGTTGTCCCATAATCATTTGTTGAAAAGACTTCTTTTCCCACTGAATTGTCTCGGAAAATTTGTCAGAAATCAATTACCTTAAATATGGCTTTATTTCTGGTCTATTAATTCTATTTCAAAAACTGTATGTCTATCCTTATGCCAGTACTACAATGTCTTGATTTCTGTAGCTTTGTGTTAAGTTTTTAAATCAGGAAATGTGAGTCTTCCAATTTTGCTATTTTCCAAGATTGTTTTGGCTATTCTGGGTCCCTTAAATTTTTCTATGAATTTTAGGATAAGCTTTTTAATTTCTTTAAAGAATCCATCTGAGATTTTGATAGCGATTGCATTGAATCTATAAATCAGTATAAGAAGCATTGCCATTTGAACAATAGTAAATCTTGGTCCGTGAACATGGGATGTTTTTTCATTTATTTAGATTTTCTTTAATTTTAATAATGTTTTATACTTTTAAGAGCATAAGTTTTACACTTCATTGGTTACATTTATTCCTAAGTACATTATTATTTTCCATGCTAAAGTGAAATAAATTATTTTCTTAATTTCATTTCAGATGTTCACTATAAGTGTCTAGCAATACAGTTGATTTTTGTGTACTGATCTTGTATCCTGCAACCTTTCTGAATTTGTTCATTAGTTCTATAGTTTAGTGGATTTTCCATATACAAGATCATGTCATCTGCAAATAGAGATAGTTTTAGTTCTTCCTTTACAGTCTAGAAGTCTTTTATTTTAAATTCTTTCCTAACTGCCTTGGCTAGGACCCCCAGGATGATACTGAACAGAAGTGATGAGAGTGGACGTCTTTGTCTTGTTCCTTATCTAAGAGGGAAAGCTTGCAGTACTTTATGATTAAGTATGATGTTAGCGGTGGGTTTTTCATAGACTCCCTTTTCAGGTTCAAAAAGTTCCCTTTGATTCCTAGTTTGTTTCATTTTTGTTGTTTTTGGTTTTATTATTTTTGTTTTTGTTTTATCATGAAGAGGAATTGTATTTTGCCAAATGTTTTCTCTGCGTCAAACATAGACTTTTGCACTTGCTTTCCCTTGTGTATGCTCTCCCTATACTATCTCCATAACTCAGTACTTCTCATCTTTACAGTTCTCTACTTCTGAGCAGTCCTGGTCAATCATATTCAAAAGTTCCCATCCTCCAATATCTTTTCCCCAGTCAGTCTATTATATAACCTTCAAAGTACTCATCCATTATTATTGTAATCACAAAATTGGATAACAGTTGTATAAGGCTTAGTATTTGCCAGCAAGTAGTCATCATTTTAATCCTCCCAACAACCTTACTAGACAGATGTTATTATCATCAATTTACAGATATGGGAATTGAAAAAGAGGTTAAATGTCTTATTCAAGGTCATGCAGTTTATAAGTGACAGACTCAGAATTAAAACCCAGGCCCCCTAGCTCCCCAGATCATTCTCTTAAATATCTGTTATCATGCCTATCGATAATTGCTCTTACTTTCTTCTTACCTTATTTACTATCTATACACAAACATTGCCAATCTCATTTATTGTTGTCATTTTAGAATCTAACACTGTGCATGGCTGGTGTTCAGTAAATATTTAATGAATAAATGGAACACTGGTCTTAAGATTCCCAGAAGAAAAGAGTCCAGAGGACTTTGGTAAGCACTGCTGACTATACACACCCATGGAGATTCATAAGACTCATTCATTTTTGAGATCCTTCAAAAAAAATTATTTAACTTTAATCCAAGGTTTTCCAAACTCATTTGAGCACAGACCCATCTTCCCACCTCCATCCCCACAGTAATAATAGTCTAGGGAATTGTGTTCTCAGGAACACACTTTGAGAAATACTGCTCCAGAGAGGCAGTTCAGATAGAACATTTCCTGGAAGGAAGCTTTTGCTCCCCTTCCTGTGACTGGATCTGCTCTCATCTAGAAAGTCTCACTTAGAGTCCCTGAATGTTCTCTCATAGCCACAGCTTAGCTGAAAAAGAAAACCCTAATCACACAGGTAGCTTTCATTTTCTCAGAGCTCTGGTGAGTTTTGAATGTGATTCAAACAAATTCACCCTTCATAACATACTTTACTGTACTTTACAACCTTACTAGACAGATGTTATTACTGTATATTTTAATGTGTTCTCAAAATGCAGACAAAAACCAATGATGTGTTAACCACAAAACTGTTATATTTCTTTCCAAAATACTTACCGTACTGCTGATATTTAAATCATGGCTTCAGATGTAGAATGACTTCAAAATCTTCATTCCTCAGCTTCAAGCCTTCAAGACCTTCTAATCAAACTCTCTGAAAAAGGAGAAAAATTTCTTTGAAATCTAAGAAAGAAAATGGCAAATAATATAAGACAACCGCATGCATGAGCAAAGCAGGATACACTGCTTTGATTCATTCTCTGCTTCTAAAAAGCTTTCTCCCTTTCAATTATTCAGCTACATCAGCAACTACAAATTATAGGCAGTGGTTAGAGCCTCTTTTTAAACCTCATAAAAATACTCAATTAAAAATACATTTTTCCTTCATCTTAAACTCAGTGAAGAAAATCGTTTCTATCGAATGGTTCTCCATAGTTCTAATGTTCTGTGGTGACTGAAATTTTATATATTTGGTCTGAAGCCAAGTGTTATCTTGAGTAAACATGATTACTTTCTGAAACGCAAATTTATATCAGATACAAATAAGGGGCTTTGGGAAGAGAAGTTATATAACAAAGAGAGACTTGAGAAAACAGAGGAGAGTGAGTTGGAACTCATATGGGTTGTCAGCCATAAGGAACTGACAAAGGGCCAATTCCTTAGAAAAAGAGAGACACTGGAGAAGGAAGTTAGGAGACTAAACTGTCTAGGGCATCCAGAATGAGTGAATCGGCTAATTCCAGGCAGAGAAAAATCTTCAACATTTATTTTCCTCAAAGGCTGGGGTATGAGGGAAAACACACTTGTATGCAAGTGAAACACTGTAGGACTGAAAAAAATGTACATTTCCTGTGATTTTCCTAACTGTGTGTGATTTGTACACAAGATGACTCTCATGGTAACAGACTCATTCCTTACACCCAAAATGGCTGACTGACTCTGGGGAATTTCTGATGACTCAGTCTGAGAGAGGGGTACTGAATGAACACAAGCAAAGCTCCAGCCCTGAGATCCTGGACTAACAAGAAAAGCCCTTAGGTTTTATTAGTTGGTTAGTGGTTAGTCCGTTAGTGGTTAAAGATGGCTTTGGGAAACCTTTTGTTTTAGGCTACTGAAGCACTTCCTCCTACTTCCTCTCAATGTCTATTCAGAACTTCCTTGTTCTACAAGGGTGACTTTTTGAAAAAGTCATCTTAGGAAAGAGATCACTCAAACACAGAGGGCTCTGAACTGGACAGCAGCCGGCGACACACCACCGTTGTAAAGTACCAGAACTGGGATTCGTTCTCAGTTTTTAGTAGCATATGGGAGACGTGTCAGAGCCTATACTTTGTATAGAAAGAATGGGGTTCGTCTCCAAAAGCCCAGGCGGAGGCAACTTATAAGGAAATCAGCCTGTGGTGCTGAGGGGAAAGATGGGAGTCGACCCATGTGAAGTTTCCACGAAGCAAAAAAAAACCAAACACATTATTGTTACCACTGCCTGGTGAAATTCAGACAGCCATGAACTTATTACTTAAACCACATAGGTGGTTGTGGTAAATGCAGACAAACTGTTGGGTTTCAGTAGGCTATTTTTTGTGTGTGGAAAATAAAATCATTTTCCCTCCTCCCCCTTAAATCTGTTTATTACTAAAAAGCTCTGGAGCCTTGTGAACTGGGCTAGATCAATTTAAGCCTCTATTTCCTGTAGGGCTCCTCCTCAGGATACTAAACTAAGGAAGAATTTGCATGCTTTGGAATAAAGGACCCTCTTTCTGTACTGGCCACAAAAGAAGGAAACAATGAAATTATGCAAAAGGAGAAAAGGCCAAGAGAACCAAAAGAATCCAAGAGGCGAGGGCAGGAGAGGAATCACATCACTCCCTCTTCTTAGAGAACTGCGCGCTTTGCCTCAACTCACATGTCTGTCTGTCATTGGACCACATCAACTGAGAACCTTCTAGAGCAGGGGTTCTCAAAACTTGAGTATGCAGAAGGATCCCCTTGGGGCTCTAAAATTGTGAGACCAGGAAGGAGATAATCTATAGTGGAGATTGTGAGCCCATGGACCAAGGAGTTTGAAAGGCCTGTACCTGAAACACTTTAGTTCTAGGAATTGGGTTCGTCCAAAGACAAAGGGAAAACCTCGGTCACTAGGTAATAAAACTTCAGAATATAGCCACTAACAGAAAAACAAAACAATAAATTAGCTTTAATACTCTCAAGATACTTTGGGGAAAAGAGCAAGACCACAATCAGGAAAGGGTCCAAGTTAAATGACAGGTTGACATTTAATATACTAGTCAAAGCTGTATGAAAGCAGAAAAACACTCCAGAGGAAAACATGGCACTGGGAAAAGAAGAATTAATATGGCTCCTGCAGCAGGAAGAGGAGCTCCCCTCCAGGTCACACCCATAAGGTCTTGCCTTATCTCTCCAGGCCTCTTCTTAACCTTTCTAAATTATTTCTTCCAGGTGAAAAATAAACTTTTGCTGGACTTTCAAATGATGATCAATCCCTATGCAAGAACTTTGAGATGACTTTGTGATGAATTCTAGACCAATTGCATCTAGAAAGCAGATACACCAAAGAAAGGCACAATTTTAATGTTTCAAAAGACTTAGGTTTGACAGGAGGTACCAATGGACGTGCCCACAGTGAAGGGACGTCTCTGGTGAGTTTTATTCACATACTATTTAACTACTACAGTGTCAGGGCCTCTAGGTGCACAGCATTTCCCAGGGTCTTCTCCCGCCTCCATTAAGCATACAAAAATCCCTACTTACAGACCCTAGGGACGAGGATTCCAGGAGACCCAACTTTTATTCTGGTTACTTTTTCCCCTCTTTCTTTCCATCGATGCCTAGAGCAAGAAAAATTAGTTCTTCAAGATAGTTTCCCAGAGCCATGGGCACTTCCTCCCAAGTCGTGGGTACTTCTTCCCTATCTTCATATAAATTTCAAGATATCTTTCAGGATTCAGTTCACAATGCCTCCAGTTTCCATGAGGCCTTCCCTGACTGCCTAACTTCTTCCTTGGGGACCTTTCTGTCTCCTGAATCTCTGTCAAACATCTGATTATAAATGACTACTATAGTTCATTCTTAACCACCCAGGTTTGGCTTAGCCATAGCGATGATAGATAGATAGATAGATAGATAGATAGATAGATAGATAGATAGATAGATAGATAAAGAAAGAAATCATTGTCATTATTTGAACATTTGTAAAACAAAACAAAAAAAGAATACCTTCAAATCAACAAAACCATGTAACTTGCAGAAGGTGTCCATTGACTGTAGCTACAGAATAGCCTACAGACATCCCCGTGGGTTTGTAACAGTGTAGGGATAGCCCCATTCCACCACCCTTCAAACATGTACTTCCTATATTGGTGTCCAAGGTGCCATTCTGCCAGCATTAATTCTAGGACCATACAAGTTGATGGGAAAACTATTAGCAAGTGACTGCACTGCCGTGTGTAGAAGTCAAGGCTAGAGGCAAATAAATGAGCAATGACCCCAGTGGGAAGATGCCATGGGAGATAGGGCAACAGGGACACTGCGGGGGAGGCACTCCCTTCAAAGATCACTAGGCCCACGGCGACACCTTCAGAAAGAGGAAAAGACAGCTCTCGATGACATACTGAATTGTTTGGGCTTCATTTTAATCTTGAGGGGTGAGGGAGCAGAAAGCTTGAATAAAGAACAATAGAATAAAGAACATTTCAAGGTGCTAAAACTAGACTGTTTTATTTCTCAAGTAACTTGTAGGGGATTTTGTGATCCTAAACTATCATGCTTGTAATATTTTTATACACTAAGGTAATATCCATGGAACAGTGAATCTTTTCCTAAATACTGGATTTTTTTTTTTACTAAGTAAAGGTTGGTAGTCTTCACTAAGTAAGGGTATGTTAAATGCATTTAAAGTATACTATGACAGTGACAAATTTTTGCACTCTGCTTCTCTTAATCAAGAGTTGCCTGCATTTCATATGTATTTTTTTTTTCTTTAAAAATGAGACAGTGGGTTTTTATAAGCAGGACTCCTGTCCTATTGTATGTTTTTTAGTGTTGCATAGTCATGAGTCCAGTGCTGAACAAACAGATGCTGAAGGACTGACAGGCGTACCAGTGGACACAGGGGCAGCTCCCCCCTCCCCCCCAGGGCTTCTGGCAATCAGCACACCACCAGCTGCAGGAAGATGCTCACAATCAAAATAGCAACTGACGTGGGGGACACATGAAGGAAAGGGAGCTAAAATAAGAACCACGATTGTCCCTGGTGAGATCCAGAAATGCCACCACCCCTCTGTCCTTAGGGATATCTTTTTTTGGGGACTTGTTTCTCACTTCATGGGCTTTATGCTGCTATATGGGCTTCCCATATATCCCATTACAGCATAGGTTCTTAAAAGGCAATGTCAGGATCTTGTACATTTTTTAATACGCTCCTGCAAAACCCTGGGAGGTCTTCTGCTTCAAAATTCCAAGGATGTGGATATTAGCCAAAATCACAGGTGGGAAAATTAAGTTAATGGGCAGAATTCTCGATTTTGAGTCCTTTCATTTTTTTTTTCTTCAAAATTTGTGGTGCCTCCATGGTGCCTCCACTTGCCCCATAGCAACCACAAAATGAATAAACAAGTAGCAAGCAAACATTGAAGAGAAACTTAGCTTGCTGTTTGATTGATATATGTGTTTGTGTATTTTACATTGTTTATAGCATCCAAAT
Source organism: Rhinolophus ferrumequinum (assembly GCF_004115265.2). Lineage (NCBI taxonomy): Eukaryota > Metazoa > Chordata > Mammalia > Chiroptera > Rhinolophidae > Rhinolophus > Rhinolophus ferrumequinum. The sequence goes on along the minus strand of NC_046288.1, from coordinate 2,223,091 downwards.
ATAGTGCCATGGTCTCTCTGCACAGATTACCATTATAAAACCATTAAATCACCAAATGTTCTCCCCCTCCAAATTCATATGTTAAAACCCTAACTCCCACTTAGATGGCATTAGGAGGTGGGGCCTTTGGGAGGTAATTAGGTCATGAGGGTGGGGCCCTCATGAATGGGATTCATGTCCTTATAAGAAGAGACACAGAGAACTTGCTTTTTCTCTCTCCTGTCCACCATGTGAGGACACAGCAAGAAGGTGGCTGTCTGCAAACCATGAAGTGGGCCCTCACCAAGAACGGAATCTGCCAGCACCTTCATCTTGGACTTCCCAGCCTTTAGAACTATGAGAAATCAATGTGTGTTGTTTAAGATACCCAGTCTGTGGTATTTTGTTATAGCAGCTCAAACTGACTAAGATATATAGACAACTTTATACTTAGTAATTAAATATATATGTGTGTGTGTGTGTGTATATATATATACATATATATATACATGTATATACATATGTGTGTATATGTATCTATATACCAGGGGTGCCAAAAAAGTGTATACAAGTGGAAACTTTGGTCAACATTGCTCAAGCAGTAGTTGGCCATCATCAGAAGTGTCTGGACACTGATGGTAACCACTTTGAGCACCTCTTATAATTGCAGAAGTCAAACATGGCTTGTATTCATCATTTGTTATCGGTATATATTATTACAATTTTAATACAGTTTTCTTTTCTTAAAATGTGTATACATTTTTTTGGCACCCTCTGTGTGTGTGTGTGTGTGTGTGTGTGTGTGTGTGTGTGTGTGTGTGTATAGAGAGAGAGAGAGAGAGAGAGAGAGAGAGAGAGAAAGAGAGACAGGCAGACAGACAGAGACAGACAGATAGACAGAGATAGAGAGAGAGACAGAGAGAGAGAGACAGATAACTTGACTAGACTCCCACACACCATAGGTCCCAAATGGGAAAACCAGGTCAGGTCTGCTCCCTGCAGAGATGGCCACTGTAAAGAAATGTGAGGGGAAAATGTTGCTAAGATGTGCTAAAAGGTAACCATCTTTGTATTGAGATAGCAACAAAGAAACTAGGAAGAGAGAAAGAGATGATTAAAAGTCTTGTGGCCAAACTTCTAACCCTGACATAATGACTAAAATTTTGGTGGACTCAACCTTTCACATGGAGGAAGCAGGGGCCGAGGGAGGATCACAGTGTACCTCAGAAATCACGACTTCTTCCTGAGCCTCCAGGAGTAAGAGAAATAAGCTACACCTGAGAACTGATGTCATTGAAAAATGCGATTCGGGTCCACATATGTGAGTATGAGCACACACATCTGAGGATAACCAGTAACCGCACATTACTCCAGGAAATGTAGTAAGATTCTGGTTCTGTTAACTGAATTTCAGTCATTGTGTGAACAGGCAGCTAGTACCTGGCAGCTGCAAAAGAGAGACAAGTGCATGAAAAACATGGATTTTTATTGGGAATAAAGTTTAGTTAATAACAATAACAGGAGAAACTAATACTCACATAGCATTTAATATTTGCCAGGTACTGTTCTAAGCATTACATACATACAAAGGGTGCCAAAATAATGTATACACATTTTAAGAAAGGAAAAAACTGTATTAAAATTGCAATACTCAATATATACTGATAACAAAAGATGAATATAAGTCATATTTGACTTCTGCAATTACAAGAGGTGCTCAAAGTGGTTACCATCAGGGTAATTTTAATATAGTTTTTTTCCTTTCTTAAAATGCGTATACATTTTTTTGGCACCCTCTGTATTAACCATTTAATCACCACTACTAGATTCTATTATTATCCCCATTCTACAGCTGAAAATATTAAGGCATAGAGAGGTTGCCCAAGGTTATCTAGGTGATTAGTGCACATAACATAGTGGTTAAGAGTTTTCACTCTTAACCATTATGCTATGTGCACCACTAATTAAAAAATAATGTAAACGCTTTAAGAGAGAGAAAAACCTGTTCACAAGATTCTACACACTTCATAATTAGTATCTCAAGATAAACCTGCATACCTTTTAATAGTCACAGATTTGCTTCTGACTTCTCCACCTAGGGTGCAATGAATTTTCACTACTGTGAACATCCAAGCACGGTTGTATATTCCACACCTGGTGGGTGACACCTTATTGCCAGGAGAGAAATATTAGGTTGGTGCACAAGTAATTGCGGTTTTTGCAATTATTTTTAACCTTTTAAACCGCAATTACTTTTGCACCACCCTAACAATAGATTCTGTCCCTAGATGTGGGTAGGGTTCAACCACCTTGTGCAGACACCCCTGAGCCTCCTACACTTGCACGAAAGCCCTACTCAGGGCAGTCGTCACCCTTGAGATCAGTTTAACTTAGTTCTCTACCACCAAGTCACACAGATAGAAACTTAGCATTATGTGCAGAGACAGAAAACAGAAACCGAAGGGCTGAAAGAACTTATACATCAAAGTAATTTAAAGATCCAAGTAGAAGAGATTGGAACACAAAATTGAGGGGAAAGAAGGGGGAGGGAGAAATCCCGAGGTATCTCTTCAGGGAGGAAAAGCACTCTGGGCATCAGTACTGAAGGGCTGTAACGCAGCTCACGGAACTGAAGACAGGAAACAGCACAGCCACCTTGGAAATCAGTTTGGCCATTTTTTTAAAGTTAAACATATATTTACCATATGACGCAGCAGGCCCCACTCCTAGGTATTTATTCAAGAAAAAAAATGCAAACTTACGTTTCCATAAAAATGTGTACATGAAAGTTATGAGAGTTTCCTTCATAATCACCATAAACTGGAAAACAACCCAAATATCCACCAACTGGTGAGTGGATAAGCAAACTGCATATCCACACGATGGAATACTACTTAGCAATAAAATGGAACGAGCTACTGACAACACAACAACATGAGTAAATCTCAAGTGCATTCATCTCAGTGAGAGAAGCCAGATTCAAAAACCTACATACTGTTTGATACCGTTTATATGACATTTTGAAAAACGCAAAACTATAAGGATGGAAAACAGATCAGCGGTTCTGATGGGCTGAGTGGAGGGACTGATTACCAAGGGGCACAAGGAATACTTCAGGGTGAGGGAAATTTATATTTTGATTATGGTGGTTACACAATTATATACACTTATCAAAACTCATAGTTATACATTTTCAAAAAGAATACATTGTACTGTATGTAAATTATTTATCAATATATCTGACTTTTTTAAAGCAGCTCAGAGCAATTATACCAACAAAATGATCTCGTGGAATGGGGCTATTATTATCTTCTACAATGTTCTACAAACTATTTTTCCAACTTCCTCTATTAACGCCTACATGCAATTTTTTATCATACAGTATTTATAGGAAGATCATTAGTTGCTCGTTTATAGGAGAAAAAGTTCCTTCAGTCATACAAAATTTCTTTAAGCAACCTCTGAGTGTTTAGATAATTATAGGAACTCTTCTGTATTAAAAATAGACTTCGGTGTGTGCTTCTTTCTCCTTGTGCTATAAATGTGCCTGCTAATCACTGAGGAAAGAAGGCAAGTGAGATTCCAGCGGCTTGGTCTGTCTGCACAGATTACCACTATAAAACCATTAAATCACCAAATGTTCAAATAGCGGGATCCTTATGTTGAACTATGTTGAAGGTAAACTTGAGTTACTGCTGAAATCCTTGGGCAAGATGTAAACCCTGACTGTTGAATGGCAAACTTTAGTAGGGTGGGACAATCAAAAACATTCTGTACTATTGAATAACACAACTGCACTATGATTTGGTCTCCATATGCAGACCAAAACCAATGTGAATGGTTCTGGTTCTTTCTTTCATTGAAAACCGAGCAGATACACCTTGATTGCCTATGTGTGTCAGACATGACAGATACAAAGATGGACCTCACGTTCTCTTGGGACTGATAGACAAATTATAAATAAATGACTGGACAAATAAACTGACCGATCAATCAGTGATAAACTGAATGCCAGCTAATAAGAGCTGGGAAGGAAAAACAGGGTAAGAGAATGGGGGGAAATTTTAAACAAATTTTAAAATAAAGGGGTGAGGTTTCTCTGAGGAGGTAACATCTGAGCACAGATCTGGACAAATTGGGGAAGAAAACTGGTGAGTACCCGCTTCTTCCTTCAGGAGGAGGAAGAGAACAAGTGAAAAGTCTCAAGTTTTAAGGTAGAAGTGTGACGGGTAAGTCCAAGGGACTAGCAAGGTGGCGAGAGTGGGGTGAAGACTAGGAAGAGGGAGTGCCTGGGGAGCCAGCAGGAAATGCCTGTCAGAGCGAGCTGAGCACAATCCTACAGGCCCTGTGCCAAAGAAGGACTTTGGGTTCTATTTGAAGTTACTAGAAGCCGCTGTTGGGGGTTGGTGAGGGAGTGACATGATCTTGATTTAGTTTTAAAGAATCACTCTAGTTGTTTCAAGGAAAATAGACTTTGGGAGCAGGGAGGTGTGGAAGTGGACAAGATGAAGCAGAGAATTTGATAGGAGGCCACCACAGCCGCTAAGACAGAGAAAGTAAGTCCTAGACTGGGTGGTGACAGTGAAAATGAGCAGTGGTCACACGGGACGACTGGGGGTGTGACGCTGCTATTGACTGAGATGGAAGGTGCTGAGCAGGTGATTTCCATATTCAGTAGCAGCTGTCTGCGTTGCTGGAAAATGTATAGAATATTGCCATCAGAGAGTTAGAGAGATGAATTAAGATAAGGAAAAGGTTAATTGCACCCAAGACTTACTTTACAGTGGAAATAGCTGACTCAGGACTCATTTAGATACTAATTTTATCTTGCAATAGCCTCCCCACTGACTAGGTTATTTACTATAAACCGCTAAGAAATGGATTTCTGTAAGAAACTGTACATTCCATTAGTGAACTTTCCAGGAAACAAAGATTTCCAGTGAAGCTAATAAAAGCTTCAAAGCTTTCTACAACAATACATCGACAATGCTTTGAAGATCTCTTTAACCCTTGCTAACATAAAAGAATGCCAGCCAGCTTACAGACTAGGAATGTTCTTTTCTAAATTTACAGTATAAAAAAAGCTTTGTCTGATGAAAAAGAGAAGTCAAATTATAAGACTCTTTAATTGGTTTACAAGTTAAAGCCTTTTGTATAAACACCGTTTGCTTGACATAATCCACATCAAAGCATTTATCTGCTTTACAGATTATTTTCTTCTGTAGCCCTAAAATGTCTATGTTGAGGAAGCTCTTTTCATGAAGCTGCATCTAACCTAGGAAGAGGCTAGAAAAAACAGGCACAAATGCACAATAGGATCAAGTTCGAGGCTTGCAAGTCAGAGTGAGATACAACAGCAGGAGAGCCAGCAAAGCCAGTCCCACAGTAAGGGACTTTGTGCACATCCCAAAATCACATCTATTTCATCCAAGGCAAGATTCATGCCCAGGATCCAAAACACAAGAAAAAGTTTATATCATTTTGAATGGAATAACTGTAGCCTGTTAATATGTACAATGTCTTCCAGGAAGATATCTACTTCCAATTTTCCATCTTTTCCTCCCTTCCCTCTCCCACCCTCCCCCCACTCCCCAATTCAACCCCAAGAGCAGAGCCTGATGGGAAGCCAGATCAAAACACTTTGGGACACCAAGCACAGGAACCTCTGGAGACCAAGACACAGACATCACTTTTAATCTGTTCCTGTTGGTGAGAAAACATTTCAATCCAGTTGGAACCATCCAAACTTGAAACCATCTTATAAACGTTGTCTGCTTTTGATCTTTCAAAAGTTTTACTCAAAAGAGATTCACTCCCCTAAACTAACCACACTCATACAGCTCCCATCATCAACAGAGAGAAAAAAAATCTTTCAGTCACGTAGGGCTGGGACAGATGACTTCAATGGCTTTCCAATGTTTCTTTTTGTTAACATTTCTGAAATCCTGGAATGGTTTTCTGGGTGTCTTCTTACCACACTATATTTCTTAGGATATACTCAGAACAGAAAGATCTGTTCCCCAAAAAATGCACTGTTTTGTTCTGAAGGACTCCTTACTCAAATCTCTGAATTTAGTGACTTTTCCCACAGTATCAGCTATTACAGATGGATTTTCTGGCTTGTTGCTTTAAGATGTCAAGATGTATTCTGCTTTTTAATCTGGACTTAGAACTTCCTTTTACATACAGAGCCTCTCATCATTACACTAACCAGATGTTTCTGCCCTTTTCCAGAAGACAGCAGCTTCAAGGCTTTATACCCCAGGCTTCTCCCAGGTCATCCGTTCAGATCTTTACCTTATTTCTTCCCAATGATTCCAGACAAATCTTCTCTATTTCTTTCTTTCTTTTTCTTTTTTTTTTTAATTTAAATCTTAGACTTAAAGCACACACCTGCCCACACAATGTCAAGTTCTCTGCCAAGACTGAATTAGTGTGGTTTTCTCTTTGGACTCATCTATAATGACCTAAAGATGTATTCTATCGGGATTCTCAGAGGTCTGTTAAATATTAACCACAATGATGTGAAATATTAGAATACTAGGTCAGTCTGAACCTCCATTACTAATCCAGTCTGCCATCATTTCTTGGTGAGATTCTATAATCCATTCTGAAACTGTCACTGACCCCCTTTGAGAAGCAAATGAAGCCTGTAAGCTCCCTCTCCAGAAATATTCCAAAACAAAATGGTAGCTATAATTGCCATTCTAGAACTGCAGGAGTCAGTAAACTGCAGCCCATAGGCCAGATCTGGCACACTGTCTATTTTTGTCAGTAAAGTTTTATTGGAACACATCCATGCTCGTTGATTTCCATATTATCTATGGCTGTCTTCACACTACAATGGCACAGTTGAAGGGTTGTGACAGAGACAGAATGGCCCACAAAGACTAAAATATTTACTCTCTGGTCTTTTCCAGAACAAGTTTGACCACATCTGCTTTAAAACAATGACTTCTAAGACAACATAAATCACACTCTATGTGGTTTTGCAGTTACTCAACTATTGTAGAATATCATTTTCATCAGGGTAGAAATTAAATGAAAAAATTACACTCAAAAGTGCCCAGCACAGTGCCTGAGATTCAGTAGGCAATTAATAATATATGTCCCCTTCTTCTACTTGCCAAGTTCCTCCTGGTCCTTCAGTACCTGGCTTAAATGTCTCTTCCTCTCTGCTGTATTTTCCCTGGACAGTTGGAATTTCTTCTCCTCTTGGCACCACAATTCGTTTTAACACTGGCTATTCTATATTCGCCTTATCTACCCACTGGTCTTTCTTCCCATCTAGAATGTGGATTCCTCTGGGAAGTGCCATATCTTATCTCCCTTTGTTTCCCCAGGGCATGGCACATACCAAGGTCCTACCAAAGATGTCTTCAGAGAATGAGTGAGTGAAGAAATATAAATCAACACTAGAAATATTCTTAATTCTAAAAGATCACATGCAAAGAAAGTTAGTCTTATGAATATTAGGAAATAATACCAGCCTTCCCAAACTGAGTTTCACAAATAATAAGCACTGTTTTGGGGTCACTGATTTAAGGTTACAGCTTACTACATATCACAGAAGTTTTATTGAACAGGCAAAGGACAACTTAACACTCCAACCATGTGTAGGTACAAGGAAGTTCCTAGGATCCAAGGAAGCAATAATGACTCTTGTTTAAACCCAACAACTTAAAAAAAAATTCTCTAACCAAACCTCTCATCTTTGAATGACAATGTAAAGTGTGATAGTCTTTGTCTAACCAAGAGCTTGGATTTAAGATTTCTAATAATAGTGATACACTATAAAATAAACTCTTTGAAAAGATAGTTGGTTTTCGCTTTTCATGGATTTAAAGATTCATTTCATGAATAAAGATTCATGGTTAAAAGATTCATTCATTTAAAAATGAATTAGTCAGGCACTGAACTAGGCAGTGAGGATATAATAGTGAAGAAAGAGTCTATCCTTGCTCTAGTAAAATAAATGAGCCTACAGAGATCCTAGAATTAATTTTGACAAGATTCTTCATTGAGTTATTTACATTCCATAAATTTTCCTTTATATTACATACCATAAATAACTAAGAGGGTCTCATGACTCCAAAACAGAGACAGGTTCCCATATTGGATTATGTCCTATTGCTGCTATAACAAATTACTACACACTTGGTGGCTTAAAACAATGCAAATTTATTATCTTAGAATTCTAGAGCTTGGAGGTCTGAAATGGGTCTCACTGGGCTAAAAATCAAGGCATTGGCAGGGCTGGTTCCTTCTGGGGGCTTTAGGGGAGAATCCATTTCCTTCCTTTTCCAGCTTCTAAGGTTGCCTGCATTCCTTGGCTCACAGCCCCTTCTTCTATCTTCAAAGCAACAAAGGGGTGGAGACTTTATCACATGTCCTCATTCCGACAACGACTCTCCTATCTCCCTCCTTCACTTCAGAGGTCCCTTGTGATGACATTGGACCCATTTTGATCTCCAGGATAATCTCCCCATCTCAAGGTCAGCTAACTAGCAATTCCTATTTGCCATATAAAGTAACATATTCAGCTTCCAGGGATTAGGATGAGAACCATGATTCTTTGGGGAGCCATGATTCTTCCTACTACACATATCTTTGTAGCAATCAGGTCAATGAGCCAAGGTCACAGTATGAAACTCGGACCACCACGACTCCTAGAAACCAGCCCTCCTACTTGCCAAAACAATACTCCTACCCATGCAGTCCCCCAGCGCTTCATGACATATACCACCTGTGTTCTGCTACCAGTCCCACTGGAGGAAGTGGCCGTTTCCTATTCATCAAACCATGCTCTATCCATGCTGTCAACTCTTCTAAGCATAAAACTAACCATTTTTCTCCCATGAAAGGAAAACCATGAAGGGAAAACCATGCCCTCTCCTCCATTTTTCTATTCTAATGAAAGATAAATCTCCCTCACCTGTATTGCACAAGATTTGTTAACTATCGTAAAGATTTATTCATCTACATCCTATTGCTGTGTGAGCTAAGCATACATGCGTTCGTTCATGCTTCTGTTTTTAAAGTTCAAAGAATAGGAGTGTATCTGTATGTGTGTCTGTGTGTGATATAAACTCCTTGAGAGCAGATCATTTAACTTGCTAAACATAGATACTTAGTAAATACTAGTCGGCTATGCAAAGACTAAGCCGTCTTTGACTATGGCAATAAGTTAAGTCATGCCCTGGGACTACCGTGTTTCCCAGAAAATAAGACCTAACCGGAAAATAAGCCATAGCATGATTTTTCAGGAGGCCATCCCCTGAACATAAGCCCTAATGCGTCTTTTGGAGCAAAAATTAATATAAGACCCGGTCTTATTTTCGGGGAAACATGGTATACAGAGTCTTGTAGAGATTTCGTCTCCTCAAAGTAGAAAGAACCTTGCAGTGCGGCTGGTTCTCACAGGACAAGGGAGGTCATCCTGGGCCTGGAGATGTCACCTTAGGGGGCCAGAGCAGCTGGCTCTTGGAACTCAGAGCTGGACTCTGGTCTGGGGGAATTAGAGCCAGCTCTTCTGTTTTTGACCACAGCATTTGGCCACATGCAGGGCTCCATTTCAGCAGGCATTCGCCTAGGATTTAATGCCCCTTTGGCTGTAAGGAGCAGATTTTCCACCTCTCTTTTCCTACTGGCACACAGCTGTGACCCTTGGTACTGGAGGCATCAATTGAGAATCAGTTCTAGTCCCTCGTACAAGAGTTCTTTCCAGGTCACCAGAGCCAATTTGTCCACTAGATAGAGATCACTGACCTTAGAAACATTTCCAAGCAAAGGTTTATAAAATACCTTGATCAACTGGGTGTTTAGTGAGTGCTATTTAATTGTGATCATTTTTAATATTGCAAATTTTAAAAAAAATTAAACTTAAGGAAAGAGACTGAATTGTATTGACCCTCTCTCCATGTGACTGTCCCAGCCACCCCATATCCTTTTCCATGAATTATCCTTTTTCCCTTTTCCCCCTCAGCTTCACTGCCATTCCTGGCCTGGGAACACAGGTGACAAAAAGATGTGTTGACTTTCCACCCCCAAGTGATATTTCGAGGCATGAGAAGTGAAAACTGCTGGAAGATTTCTATTTCCCTTGCTCCTTTGTTGGCCATGCATGGCAATATCCCCAAACCAAAGAAAAAATTCTATCAGGAGAACTAGGCCTTGTCCAGCCCAAAATGCTGTTAGTGCCATTAAACGTGACACCTGGGACACAGTTCCATTGGATACTTATTGTCAATCTCCCGAACTCTGTGAGGAAAGAGGGAAAAGAACTGCCCTTCCCACGTGAGTTCTGTTATTGGCACTCCCCGGTAAATCCCGTGCTTCATGTTTGGTGCTCCCCTCTGCGTTCACCACCTCATAATGTTCTATCTTCAGCCCAGAGAACTCGGAAACGTGCAAGCAAGATCATCCAGCCAAGGCCCCTCAGTCGGCGGGTAAAGTAAGGTCGTGACAAATGGGTTAACTTCACGAGAAGTCATCAGTCTGGGGCAGACCCCAGCAGCAAAGCCAGAGCTCATCTTATGTGGAAGACGACAGAATCTAGAATCTTACTGGAGCCTTGCATGTGTCGGGGACAGTTGGATGTCAGAGGGAAGTTAACAGATTGTTCCCTGGAGGAGATGTGTCCAGCACAACGTAGCAAACTAACCTTGAATGTGGAGAACGAAAGTTTGTCCAAATGGAAGTGACTAAGCATAGCAGAAGCCTCAAGAGTTTGGTGACTATTGAAACACCCATCCCTCCTTGTCTTTTTGCTTCACCTATATGGTTCGCTTCTCACATTTTAGGATAAGGGGAGCAGGACTTGACTGAAGCTGAATGCATGGCCAACTTTGGCTGTGGTTTTCTTACAGCAGCCCGCTTATAAAATTAAAAATACCTAGGTAGGGAATTATCTTGGAGGAATGATCTTGCTCCACTAACTTTTACTAAATTCTCAACTGTAGTGGTAAATGTGTATGGCAGATCCTGTGAGAATAGAAGCAGTGAATGGAGCTGAATAAAACGACCTATGTGTTAGAGCAATGATAGCGACCAGGAATGCAGTCCTGCCTTTAGAGTAGTCCATTTAGTTGAGAGCAACATCGGAAACAGGGTGCCGGACATGCTGTAATATGAGCTTTGACCAGTGGGACCCAGAAGCCCCCTCTCCATGCTGGCTTCTTTGAGGAGGCACCTGAATGACCTCATTAGAGCTTAGTCAGGTTTAGCCCTTGAGAAGTATGGGGGAAGGCCTTCCACGCAGTAGGAAGGGCATGTGCCAGGCCAGAAGGTTGAGACTGAGCCTGGTGTTTTCCGAAGCTGACAGTAATTATGAACGAACAGAACATGGTATGATGGGGTGGGGGGTGGAAGCTGGCCTCAGAAGGGCCCTTGTGCCAGGCTGAGACATCAGCCCTGAGTCTACAGCCAAAGATTTAGGCTATAACAACTGCGTCGTGCATTGAAGACAGGTGACAGAGTTCAGTGCCAGGTCAGGAAAGGTAAGGCAAGGGGGAGGGACTGGCCAGCACTGGGCTTGCCCCACTGGAGCTGCCACAGGGAGGAGAAGACAAGACCCACAAGGAAGCACAGAGCACTGCAGGGCTGAGATAAGGGGAGTTTCCCGTAGAGGAGGGGGGCAAGAAAACCCTCACAAAGGTCTTGCGTTTACAATTGGCATTGTAGGGAATAGGATTTTGACTGGTAAATTGGGGAAGGTACAGAGAGAATGGAACTCTGGTGCAGCAGAAGAGCACGGCCGGGGTAAAGCATGACTTCGGCCATGTGTAGGAGAGTAGGGAAGGTAAGTTGGCAGTAAGTATGTGACACAGAATGAGAGTTTCACAAATACTTGGTGAGAAAAAGGGGACTTGAGCTACCTCAGCACAAATCCTGACATGCAAAAGCATGATAATTTCTAATGTCAGAATGGCATATGTGTGTGTGTGTGTGTGTGTGTGTGTGTGTGTGAAGAGAGAGACAGAGAGAGAGAGAGAGGGAGAGAGAGAGAGAGAGAGAGAGAGAGAGAGAGAGAAAGTCCCTGGTTACATTAAATTAACATCTCAAGTCTGTCTCAAAATTATTTCTCAGCTGACAAAAAGACAACTACTAGTGTGTCTTAAAGTGCTTGTACCTAAAATTTCCTTTCCAGATAAAGTCACTTAGCATAGAGTTTCTGGGAAAGTCTGCCCACCTCCCTCCTCCTATGATCACCTGGGAGGGGAAGCCAATAAACCAAAACTTACCCTCAAGGCACCTACTCAAAGATATTATCAGATCATCAGAATGAGCTTGGATTCTTCCATCAGCCAGACTTTGAATCCGCTGCCTATCAAATTATGCACATTGCAATAAAGCTCCTCTCTGTGCTCATTCATTCATTTAAACAGAGGCAGGTCTTCAAGGACAGAAAATGAAAGGGAAACCAAGGGCCACCTTAGTCCCTGTCACAGACAGACATTGTGCCTCCATGTGACTTACCACACACTTCCTTCCAGACCTGACCAGAGCGAAGACTCACTGTCACACCCGTACACACCCTTCCTGCCACCCCAATGCCCCGCCCACCTCACCACAGCCCATCAGAGAAGTTTCCTGGGAGGGGGCTGGTGAACACAGCAAGTTAGAAAGTCCTGCATGGACACCAGTGCTGGTTATTGGCTTTTGCATCCCTTCCACATCTCATTTGTAAGCATCTTGGAAAGAATCTTCTCAGCTTTAAGTAGCAGATAGGCACAGCTTAGCCTATGGTCACCCATATAGTGACAACACAACACAGCACCTCCTCAGCCTTTCTGAGAGAGGGGACAAGTGCATGTTATTGCACCCACAGACTGGTGTCAGTGAAGAAAGCAACGGCTGTGTCAGCCCAGTGAGAAATTCATGGATGAAGGGACTGGTCCTGTCCCCAGGGAACTTTCAGTTTGGTCAGGGAGATACACTTATTACCTCGTTAAATACATGTTCACTGAGCACCTACTATGCACCAGACACTGTTCTAGGCACTTGGCAGAAAGTAGCAAACAAAACAAAGAAATTCTTTGCCTCATGGAGCTAATATTCTAGGAATGAGGCGACACGTTCTCCACACATAGCTAGTAAAAGGAACCAAACCAATGACAAGAAGTAAGGACAATGCGATGCTGCAGAAGGAAGGAGGAAATGGGAGCATAAAAATTTTGTTAAAAACTCAAATATGCCTTTACAGTCTCAAATGTATATTGTTTCCAGGGATGGTCATAGGATATTTACAGATTTTCAAAAACGGTTACCACATGGTACTTTATCTCATGGTTAATGTCGATTCTCCTGCCAACCCCCAAAAATGGTAAATTAGAATGGCTTGGCCGTGGGAGGTAGATACTAGGGGTTCAAGGGTGGCAGAGTGGGTGGGGTTCAAAGGTCATGTTAAGATCCTAAGATCCAGGTTTATAATCAACTCACGGTAATACCCCTCCCAACCAAGTAAACCACACACACACTTCAGACAGCTGCCCTGAAGTGCCCTCTGAGCACATCTCCACGGAAGTCTGTCCACAAAATCATTCTCTCTCCAGATAACCCTCCAAGGTCATGAAGGCTAAGAGGGAGCCATTGAGGAAATATGCTTGAGAACGAGAGTTTCAAGAAAGTTACCCCCAAAGCACAATAGATGTGTACCAGAAATTACAAGTGCAATCATCTAGTGGAATATCTTTGCTTAATTTTTTAAATGTGTGTGGGGAGGAAATACACCAAAAAATCTTGTTTCCTTTCGGCCATTGATTGAGAAATTGTAGAATTCCTTTTGGTTGGAACAAACCTAGAAAACTGTCTTCCCAATTCAGCCAGGCTCCCCTACTGCAACATCCTTGTCAGACAGGTGAGCAGTTTCTATACAAATATCTCCATCGAGGGAGATCTTCCACCAGGTAAAGCAACCTGTTCATAAGCCAGTCAGAAGTTTCAAAAATTCTCCGATGTTTCTTTACATCCTCAGCCTGCTGACCTTAGGACTGACATAGCTAAAAAAGACCAGTATGAATTTAAATATGGTTTCTTTTTAACTAAATCCAATCATTAAGCAGAGCATGTGAAGAAGAAGGGAGAATAAATTGATACTTTGAGAACTGCAGAGGAGAAATTGTGACTGTCTCTAAGAACAAAATGTTGTGAACAGATTTTAGAAAGACGATCTTTTGGGAAACAGTAAGTGAGCTAATAGCGGAGACCTGAGCCCCTGGCTGAGAGTTCTGGGGAAACAGGAGAACTGAGGGCATCAGGTAAAAAATTCTGACCTGGAGAGGATAACCAGCTTTGGGATTAGGTGGCTGGGAGAGAGGAGCTGCTCCTGGAGCCCAGCCAAAGAAAGAACTGGTCTTGTCACAGTGAGGCCATCCATTGTTGTGGGGCTTAAATGAGTTGGGACTGCGCAAAGGGGTAAGGCAGCTATTATTGAGTTTTACCAAATTTATGAGTGATAAAAATGAGTCCTTACACTTTAGCTGTCTGTCTATAACTTATATCTTGGATTCTCATATTCTCTCTCTAAACGTGTGATGTCACACAGAACAGGCATGGGAGATTTGCCCAGGGTCACTGTCTAAGAAAAGGAGTAAACTGCTTAGCTGGGTCACACTTAATCCTCAGCTGTAACTACCTGAAAAAACTTATTTAAGAAGAGTGTGCTAAGTTTTGTTTTTAGAAAAATCATATAACTAACCAAGGACAGTACCAGTTATTTTTTTGTAAGAGAAAATATCTGAACTCTCGCTTTTTTGTTGGCTGCTGTTGCAGGTGGCCTCCATTACAGTATTGCAAACACATTCTGGAGTTATCAATGATTACCTTTTGTTCTGTTACTCAAAACTCAAAAAGAAGTCACCATCCCTTTATGGGCTTGTCCTCTATTTTTAGAAAACAACCAGTCTTCAAAGTAGCTAGAATCTGAGGGTGAGGGGGAGATTCTAGCTACATTGGGAGGTTAACAATTATAGGATTAGCTTCCAAAGCTGATAAACATGTACATATGTGAGGTGGAATAAATTAGTTTGTGCTTATGTTAACCTCTGAAAATACTGGACTTCATCCTACTTTATCAGTGCCCTTCATTCCCATATGACCTGGCCCAGTGAAATTTGAAACTGACGTGCAATTTCTACAATTCTCTAATAGTTTTCTTCTAATTGGCAATTTAAATCATGACTAAAATTGCCTTGATTGAATCTGTTCTAACCTGACTTGGAACATTTGCCATTAACTACTACAAACAACCAGGTTACCCCCAATTTCAACTACGCGTAGTTCCCTTTCTTGCCCAATGACCACCTCGGTATTGTGGCAAGTTATGTCAAAGAAGCACTGCAAACAATTCTCCCACATCCACAGACCAAAGTAGATATTACAAGTGGGAAAGAAAAAGTGCCAAGTATGCTTCCTTTATCTTGATAAGAGGTAGCAAATCCAATTATAACAGATGAACAAACTTACTCCCCAAGGATGAATTGAAAATCTCCAAGATCTTGAATTGAAATGAAAACTGCTGCAATTTTTAATAATGTAGGATTAGCTAATTCAGTCTGCGGATGTTTACTGGGGTGAGCACATCTGTTCCTTGAGACTGTCTCCCCTCTGGCTTTGTTCTCGGGACCAGACTGAGTGCATCATCAGAAGCCAAAGGTCACGCACCTTCTCACGTGCCCCAGCTTAGGTGTGGTGTGGCAGGGGCAGCCAGGATGAAGGTGCCATCCAGAAGCTCTGGTTTTCTGAATCCTTCCCTGTTCCCTTTGTTATTTAACATCAGACTCCCCACGATCTCTATGGGCCCTGCTGGGCAGCAGAAAACTCAATGTTCTTCCAGTTTTCCTTGTCTACCCGCCCCCCCCCCTTCACTCAGCCAGATGCTTTGCCTTAGTTTGTTTCTTCCTGTTTATAGCAGCAGTAAAAGGCACTTAAGTACTGAAATGCACAAAGAACTGTGCTACATGTGTGAGAAGCTCTTCTGACAAAAATGTCTACCTACAGAGATGTCTATAGTAACATGGCCCCCTAATTCCCCAAAACTCTGAAGTACAGAGATGCTCAGTTGCCAGGATATATTGGTCAAGATATATAGAAGTCCATTAAAACACATTTACTCAATAGATTAGCCAGCAGCCATTAGAACAGATAAATGTGAAAAACAGAAAGCTATTAAGATTACAGTATATAGGAAAACACTTACAAGAGATAACACTATTGAAAAGAGCAGGATGTCAAATTGTTCCAGAATGCTGATTACAACTTTGCCAAAAGTATGATTACATATGGATGTAGCTCTAGAAATTATAAAATAGGGAGAACAAAAATACTGAAAGAAGGAGTTGGTTGATGACTATTAACTTCTAGGATTCTATGAAAACACTGATAAAGCTCTTGCCAGGCTTAACATATCCAATCACAGAACGTTGTTACTTCATTCTCAACCTTTTTGTTTTACAGATTCGTGAATTTACCCCAAAAGAAATTAAGTGACTCATCTGTGATCATACAACTGCTCACTGACAGAACAGAAGCAGGCACTACGGTCTCCGCATTCATGAACCTGTCCTCTTTTCTATAGAGCACCATGCAACGGATTCATGCAAATAAATCAGGGGGTCCTTGGTACCCTAGAAATCATTATCCAAATCCTTACACCGGTAGGAGCTTTTCCAGGGAAGCCGGCCTTCAATATACTAAAATATTTCCTAATAACCAACCATTTTATGACTTGAATCCCCAATGAAAATTTTGTTCACAGTCAGCATCTACACCTGATCCTGCCTGCTGGTGTCTTGTACTTCCCACAAAATGATGGACATCCACTACAATGTGAAATTACAAACCTTGCCCCCCCCAAATTCAGAATTTTGTGAAATTAATCAAAACGACATTAGAGAACATGACCAATAACAGGTAAAACAATGGCAAACAGGGACTGAGCAGTTTGATGAGGAAACAATCATTTAAGAGAAAAATTTCAAGTTGGTGGCAAGATAGGAATTTCAATACCGAAGGAATTTAATATTCAAGAATCTAAAAGGCCCAAAGGAAAATATCAAAGATCTAAGATCTCAAATATTTTTGTAACACTGGCCATCTTGAAGATGTGATGTAAATATCAAATGTGATTTAAAAAGTACCACGATGTATAATCATACAATTTTGTCCCCAATTACTCCTCTCAAAACAATCAAAATTTCATTTTTGCATTGCTCATTCTAAGAGAGCTATGGTCAAAATGATCTCCTAAATTTTGTTAAATATAAACCAAAGTAAATGTATTTTCACAATTTTTGTGTTTTCTTTGCAAGATAAAGTCCCAAAGCTTTTCTAACATTATATTATGAAATTTTGGTCCCCACTTAAGTGGATTCACTTTAAATGGCCTTTTTCTGGTTCTAATTATCCACGGATAACAAGGACCTGCTGTAGAATCTTCAGAAAGAATTTTTAAAGTATAAATCAGTAACATGAAGGGTATTTATATCATTGCAAGCCAAGTATACATTTTAGAAGCAGAAACTTCAGATACAGAATATGAAATACTAGGGGACACCATGCTTTTATTTTGCCCCTCTGTCATAAAAAATAGTACAATTAATATTTTATTTTAATATTTTATAAAAACTAAGGTTACACAATCATAATTGACTGTATTTGTTTCAATTCTTTTAAAAAGCATGAAAGTATAATAATATATTTATCATCCTGAATTATATAATTAAGTTTCCAGTTTTACATCCTATTTTATTTGAACAAAACCATGGAAAAACCTTCATAAAATTCTTAATAGTTACTGGTTTTCATATTGCTATTAGTTTTGCCATCTGCAATTATCTGTGGTCTGAATTTCACCTGAGAAGAATCAAGTTGGCTGAGTTTTCCTATGTTCAAAATGTTTATCACACAAAAATAATATTCAGGAATGTCCAACATTCACTGAGATAATGAAAGCTATTATAGTATCATAAAAACACAAGGCTTCATTTTAGAAGCATCAATTATTCAGTGGAACATTTTCTTCTGGAAGAGTAAGAAGAGTAACAGAATATTTTTTCCATTAAATAAAATTGCAACATTCTGTAATAAAAAGATATTTTTTCTTTTACTTTCCAAATCTGTAACACTATTAGGAGTCTAAATAATAAGGAACAACTTAAAGTATGTGGAATAACAAATAATTTTTGAAGATTTACTTGTTAGATTTTCTAGCTTCTGTGACCAAACTAATAAACAACATATGTTTACTAATCCTATCTCAAAAGTCAAGACTGAGACTATTGACTCAATCTAGCCATCAGATTTGCTTATCACTTAAATGAGTGTAAATGTGTGACTCAGGACTAAGATGTGACTAATAGTTCCTTCCAAGAAGGACAACAAAGCCCCAGCTCCCAAAGCTACCAGAGGCTGAAGAACAAAGATGTGCAATACTTGCCATGCTCTACTGTGGACACTTGAATTATTTCAAAACTGTGTTTGAAGAAGAAGAAGAAGAAGAAACTCAAAATCTCCCTCTCCAATACCTGAGACTCATGCCAAAAGAATCAGATGAGACCTCTGCTATGGTCCCTCCTGGAACGGAATTAGGGAGCAACTAGAAATTCAAGGACCATGAGACTCCCTGCTTTAGCTTAGTCAGGTAAAATACTGTCAACCTTGGTGAAGAACTTCGATGGTCATACAGCTATAAAAGGAAGTTTTTGTGCAGGAAAGCATGATCACACCATAAAAGAAAAGAAATCATGTATTTGGCTCCTTATTTTTGGCCAACTGACTTAGAAGCAGATGTCGGTCAACAGTAAAATTGCCTTTGAAAGGAAATGCATGATTAGACTTACTACCAACCCTGAGAGATACTGTTAATAATAAACCAGACTAACTCTCCCCTGTTTTGCTCAGCAACCTTCTAGCCACGAGGGAGGCAGAAAATTCCTGCAGTATAAGCAGGTGGGCCAGGTGGGCTCAGGAACTGGACAAAGCCCAGCCACTTCTTAATTTTGGCAAGTGTCTTCACCCCTCCAAACCTCTTTACTCTTCTGTAAAATGGGTATAGGAACCCATTTTAAAATGGGTACAGGAAAGTCCTGAGATTCTTACAGCTTTGAATGTCAATCATGCATCACAGCAGTTGGCATCACAATGTTTGGGTGGTTATTCCTTTTCCTGCTACATACAGAATAGAGTAACTTTCTACTTTCTCTGAAACTTAGGAGAAGTTTGCATTAGATGTAATTACAGTTGAACCTTTCCACCCAAAATCATGACTGGGAACTTTTTAATTATTATTACTGTGAAAATACAGAAAAAATAATATTTCAGAATGCAGCATTCCAAAATCCCTTTTTTTTCCTAACAATTACTCCAGTCTAGAATGACCCATACAATTTTGCTTTAAAGCACTAACACTGACATGGTGCCAAGTACTCTGTTTTCCATGTGTTAACTCATTTAAAATTTATAATAATTCTCTGAGGTAGGATCGGTGCTCATCCCCATTTTGCAGATCAGGAAACTGAGACACAAAACTCTAAAACAACTTGTCCTGCTCTCAGGGCCAAGCCAGGATTCAAACCACATAGGGCAGTTCCAGAGTTCACACAGGACTTCTGTTTTGTATATTTATTTGGAGGTGGGCGTGGAAGGAGGGAAAGCAGGGAGGGAAGAAGAAGGAAAAAAACCAAAACAGTCTAAAAGATCCTCGCCGCCCCCAACCCAAAACACACATACATAGCAGAGAAGACTTCAATTGTGAAGACATCACCAAATGCATTCTCCCTGGCTGGTTGTTCAAATAAAGACGTTCAATTTCTTATTAAAAAGATGGTGCTTTCCTAGAGATAATAGGGGAAGTAGGGGGAAAGAGAGGCCTGGGATCTATATCTTACTACAATCTGGATCCAAACTGCTTTGTCTAGATCACAACTGCACAAACATAACACACCTGTGAATTCCAGACCTGGAATTCTGTAGAAACAGTCCTCAAAGCATTCTTCTTAAATACAATACCTTCACATGTAAGACACAGAATAACCAGTAGCTGCTACTAAAACAAGGATAGGAATATATGTGCCAGTTCATTACCAACATTAATCAAACCTTCATTCATCATTAAATAGTATCCCCACTTTAGAGGCAAGATTAAGAGACGAAGCGGTTTGCCAGAAGGCACAGACTGACTGAGATATATAGATATAGATATTATGTGATCGAAATTCCAGCAGCTTCTAGGAGCTACGACCGGCGAGAATCCAGTGAGTTTCCTGAAAGACAAGAATCTTCACCCAACCCACAGAAAGACCCCTGAAAACCGTGATGGGTGACCACTGTACCCCAGTGAAAAGATATATACCTGTGTCAACAGGATGGGAGGAACGAAAATTAATATAGCTACTGTTCACCTATGCTTAACATACTTATGGTCGCGTCATTTCCCCCAAACACTTGTACAATGTAGTGCTTTTTTAGTGTAACCAAAGGGGAAAAGAAGAACTAAAGGAAAATTTGGAATTTGCGGCAAACCTCAAGGTAAGAGATTGCGACACTAACCAATATGAACAACCTTAGGGACAGAATTACAAGGAAACTGGGTTTTTTGGAGTCACTGAATTCAGAAGGAAAGACGACTAAAGGGAAAAAGGGGACGAAAGAAACTCGGCAGTCAGGCTCTTCTCTATTCTGCATATACCACACGACTCATGGTGCTTCTGGGGGCAGAAATTGGGAAGCTAAGCGAATGAGGGCTTCAGGGACTCAGAGCATAATTTCTTCTAGAGGTCAGGAGAAGGCCCGGGGTCCCCAGAAATGAAGACAGACTAAGAATGAAGATGCAGCCCTGCAAATAAACAGGCCTTCAGCAGCCACAAGAAGCAGCCCACACAAATCGTATAAAATGTACTGTCTACTTTAAGACACTCATTTGTAATTTCAGAGGGTGAATAACGTTGATGTCTCCCCTGAGAAACCCGCCTGCATGAATCATCTCACTTCAGAAAAAGGGGTAAATTTTGAAAGGAAATAAATCCTGTAGGTTGTGTTTACAACCAGGTGGCTAGTTGTAGACACTGGGCAGCACATTTATACAAATTGCTCTAAGTTTTCTTCAAGATCCTTTTCAGAATCAAGATGGACGGAAAAACCGCTGTAACAGGTGACAAGGTGGTGAGGCTCTGTGCCCGCCCGAAGTGGTGGCACCTGTTTAAGCAAACAGGAGGCAACTTGGCTGAAAAAACACCTTCATCAAATGACACTGTAGAACTGTATTTGAACGTGCTCAACAGACAGATCTGAACAACTGGTCGACAGGCTGGATTTAACTCAGCCCTTTTCTTTGTCTCAGAGCTGAATGAAAGAATGGATTTTAATAATTAAAAAACTGTGATTCAGTCACTGTCATTTTAATGATAGCTCAGGACATGTTGAGGCCAAGCTGACGAAGAGATTTTTTTTCAGCAACATTTGGTAAGTTTCTTTAGCAAGAGGTATTGGGGAGGGCGGGGCGGAGGGCAGAGGCATTGGATGTGAAACCAGAGGGGCCAAATCTTCAGGCAAGACAGTGAAAGGCGGCTCAGGCCTGGTGAGGGCACTCACAGGCCCACACCGCTCCCTGAGAAGACCACTGCACAGCTTCCTCAGGGCAGTACGGTGCAATGGTAAGCTCTGAAGAAAACAAACCCAACAAACAGAACAATGGTTTGGGTTCTCAACCCTCCCTTTAGACAAGTTTGTAAGCAACTGGAAAGTGATTTTAAACTCTTACTGTACCCTAACGGGCTGTGGCTTAGCAATGAAAGACGAAGGAAGGTAGGTTTCCAAACTCAGGAAGGAATTCCTATTTTTCTTCAAAAAAGAAAAAGACGTCACAAGATAGAGCAAAAACACAGATGAAGTAAATTAATTCACCTAACATAAAGAGTGGCTTCACAAGGCAGGCTTCTTTTGCAGCTATTTTGTCAAGACAGACTGTTTACTGCATAAGATGAAACCTCTGAAATAAAAAGGTAGATTGAAAGCTGGATAAAGATAGTGCTCGAGGAACTGCTGAGACTCTAACTTCATTTATGTAGGGTGGAAATTCGTGGTAGAACAAGATCATTAGTCATGTTCTTCACTGAGAAAGCCCACTGATAAGTCAGTTCCCCGAAAATACTCTGAAGTACAACATTATCCCAGGGACACCTCTCACCAGGAAGACACACTCGCAAAATTTTTCTACCAACAGGAGCCTGAAAATATCACAAGATGATTCTGGGCACACATACTTGCCCCCTCCCCCCAGTGAATCCCCTCCCATTCCTTCTAAAGCAGTGAAGAAATCCTTCTATTCCCATTATTTGTGGGAGATAATATTTGAGGATCAATATTTGACCCTCGCCCTCAATCATGAATTCATTCTTCTGGGTTATTCAGGTCCTTAAATGAAACCACGTTTTGAGTTAGCCCATAACTTCAAGGCTCACCTGTTTCAGGAAGAGGAAGGAAGGAAGTAGTAGGTACTGCTGTTGCCATGGTCCTCTACTCCACACTCCAGCCCTGCGTCAGCCCAGATACAGGCCACCCCTAGAGACAGCAGGCCTTTCCAGCACAGATGATGTGGTTTTGTCTGACCTGCACCCTTTTTTCATGTGGAAATTCGCCCTCTCTCCCCAGGATCATGCCCCATCCACTCCTCCATCCACACCACAGGCGTGACCCAGGCCAAAGAGATTCCTTTCCTACGATTTGATTTAGCAGCAGTAGAAGAAAGAGGTCTCTCCTCTTTCATTTTGGGTCAAAGCTGTAAGAGCTGCCAGCAGCCATCTTTCAGGCCTATCCACTGCCAGAGAACATGAGGCCAGTGTACAGAGGGCACCTGTGTCCCCACTAAAGCCAGCTTCACCCTTCGGTTTCCCTAGTATGGAAGTCAACAAATTCCATGTTTTGCTTCAGCTACCTGCAGTTGGGGATAGGGGAGATATGTAACCCCCAGCTTTCCTCAAGAAACCAGACAGTTGCTTTTTTTAAAATAAAAGAAAGAAAAGTTTTATATCTAAGAAGACACCCAGTTACCATTTCCTATAAAAAGATTCTTCCTTTGGACAGGAAATAACTTGTTACAAATACATTCATAAAATGGTCACTTAACGTTTTGCAGAAAATTGTTCCAACTCCATACTTGAAATCTTATAAATGGTTTAATTACAAAGCTCCAAGTTAGTTTTTAATATGTTGTGACATTATAATAAATTTGAAAGATCACTTAAAAGACTTTAAAGAATTCTGTCAGACAGGACACGGTGACATCTTAAAACAGAATAAGCAATGGTGTTTCACAATGAGCTATTCCAGGCTAATGCCTCAGAAAGACTTCTATAAAGGATGGAGTAGGTGCTACTATTTGAATAATGTTCCATCAAAATAAGAACAGCTACTGAAAGAAAAAACTTCCCAGCCAACAGCACAACCAGACATCTTCCTGCAGCATTTACATGGGCCGGGAGACCCAAGCTAAAACCACCCATTGAAGACAAACATTTATCAGATGGAGTAGGACTAATCAATAAAGTTATTCCATTTCATAAATAAGGCAACCCTAATAGGCGTCAGCTCGAAACTTACTATGGTGACACTGAAAATACATCTCTAAACTGACACAGCTCAAACACCTTTGACCTTTCAAGACTTTCAAACTATCTGTGGATAATCTGCCCTGGGCTGCTTCTGTTCCTGGTACAAACCCCCAATTTTACAACTCACCACTGACACCTCACTTTTTGTACGTCTGCCTCCTATGGTCAGTCCCGAACTCTAGAACAGTAAGGATGGAATCTTACTGACCTCACTTCCTGGCCTGGATTCTTAACGGAAACTGACAGGCTGCCTAACAAATAAATATTCATTAAATGGATAAATCGTATTTCCTTTCACTTAGCTATAAAAACAAAACAAACAAAAAAATTAAACAACAACAATAAACAAAAACCTTGGTGATTAAAATTTCAATCAAGGTACTCCAAAAATGTGAGGGGCTCAATGCAGGCTCAGGAATAATGTGAAATAATCTAGGCATTTATTCTTAACACAAGAAAAGAGAAAGTTCCGTTTCTGTGTAAAGAAAAAAAAATTCTAACTTTAAAATAGACCCATGATTCTTCCCCCATTTTCATGGTATTTCATCAGTATTTCTCGGGGTTGTTACTTACGGATCCCTTCTAACACTGGATTTGAAGGTAACTTGGGTCAATTCAAGGTCAAATACCAGATACGGAGCACATATGCCTTCACAGGCTGACTGTGCTGATAAAGAAATCAGCCCTTCAACCATCTTTGCCACCTGGTGTCAGAAAGCCCCCTCTTGAAATTTATATCTTCCACCCCAAATGCATTCCTTTTTTCCACTCAAGTGTTGCTGATTCAAGTGAAGCAGGGACAGGGCAGGAGGACAGAACACAGGCCCCTCTGTCAGCCAGCTCTCCAAATGTGCTCAGGCAGCCTCTGGGGCTCTGGGCATGGAACAAAGACCCCAGCATGGGGCCAGCAGGGTGGATATGTGGAGCCAGGCAGGAGACCTCTGCTAAGTGAAAGGTCCAGACATCAGTGGCCTCAAAGGGTGGAGACAGGCATCAGAGGGGAATCCCTGGACCAGCCTGAAGGTAACAGTGCTCTGAAACATAGGGTGTTTCCTACCTCATGTGGAATTCCTCAGCAGCCCCAAGAAATGACCCAGTCAGGAGAAAAGGCAAAGCCCTCTGTGAGGTAACTGTCAGGTGTGTTCATGAATTGTGTGTTTATGGCTATAGACTGAGCGTTTGAGTACCTCCTTCTCTCCCAAATCCCTATGTTGAAACCAAAGCCCCAGTGTGATGGTATTTGGAGGTGGGGCCTTTGGGAGGTGATTAGATCATGAGTGTGGCGACTTCACAAGTGGGATCAGTGCCCTTATAAAAGAGACCACAGAAAGCTCCCTTGCCTTTTCCACCACATGAGGAGACACCATCAATGAACCAGGAAGTGGGTCCTCACCAGACACCAATGTGCAAACACCTTGATCTTAGACTTCCCCGCCTCTGGAACTGTAGGAAATCAGTGTTTGTTACTTAGGCCACCCGGTCTATGGTATTCTGTTATAGCAGCCTGAACTGACAAAGATATTTATTAATGTCGCAGTTCACTGGTATTTCCTGCTTCTATGGGCTAGGCTTCCCAGCCTGCCACCCCCAAAATTACAACCACTCCTCGCTCATCCAAATATGTGATTTCCCATTAAGTTTTCCAAGTCCACCGAGATCACACATCTCCCTACCTCTGTGTTCACTTAGTAACTGAGCCTGCACTAAGTTGTAACATACAATACGTTGTTTTACAATATTTTTGAAATGTTATACCAGGTCTCCCTCACTACCAGGGGTTATTTTCTCATACTTTTTATGCAAATCTCCAAAGCATCTAAATAGGCCCTCGTATAGCATAGTTTCTCAATTATTCACCAAATTCCATCTAACATGTAATTTCTCAGGGTATTGACCACGTCCCCCAATTGTACTCTTCATCCACAACTAAAAAAATAAAATCATTTGCTAGTGAAACTGAAAAAGTAACTATTAGTCACTTTTATTTCAGAGAATGGGGAAAGGTGATCCTAGAACACAAACTCTTCGAGTGAGAAAGCCCCGATAAAAGAGGCAACACTTAATATTACTCTGGGGACTAAATCATTCATTCACAAAATGCACTCAGCTTTGGGGGGACAGTGACAAACGTATTACCTCTGTCTTGGAGGATTTGCAGCAAACAGAGGAAAGGGGATGTCTGAACAAAAAGGTGCTCTGATGTTCCATGTGTGCTGTGAGTGTAAATAAATACACATGGGCTCTTGCACACGCACTCGGTGCTGCCAGTAACACCGCATGGGCCCAGCTACTCCTCAAACTTCAGATTTCAGCTTAAGTGGCACCTCCTGTAAGAAACCCTCCCTGACCATGCAGTTTAAATAAGTTTCCCTGACACCCCCACTTTTCAACACAGCACACTTTGGAGCAGGTGAAACATTTGTAACCCAGGATTTCTTGGTTCACTGCTCATGTCTCTTTCCAGACTGAATGCTCCATGAGGGCAGGACCAGGCCTGTTCTCTGCACCATTATACATACCTAGCCTGGCGCAGAGAGGGGTGTGTGAACAAATGAGCACCATGAGCGTACAAATGCCAGGATGGCCAATCCCACCACCATGGTCAAAGGTGGACGAGTCAGAAAAGCTGTCCTAAATCACAGAGGAAGTTCATGGGGACAAATAACCACCCACAGGAACAGAAGAGGGAGGCATGCCTGAGTGGTTCATCTTTCTCCCTCCATTTAGTTACATAAAATGGGCATAGCTGTCACCTAACGGGGTCATTATTAATACCACTAGCACAGTGCCTGAGCAATTAGGTCACTTCCTCCTCTCTTTTCTGAGCCAGGTGATCTGGAGAACACATGTATACAAAGCATAAACTCCTCCTCAGCTCATTCTAAGTGACCCATGTCACCAAGGATGGTGGGCACGGGGTGGGGGAGGGGCAGGTAGAAAGGAATGAGGGGGTTTACATGAACAGAATGTAATCTAAGCTAGAGCTGACATGCAATTAGGATTGATCCCCACACTGGCTGTTCAGGTAACTGTTCAATTTCACTGCTCCCTCTGTCATTTCTTCTATCAGGGAGAATAACCCAGAGGGACTGAAGACCGAACCTCCAAAAACAAAAGATATGCACATATACCTCTCAGGAGACCTGGAGGGCAATACTTTAACTTTTAATGCATTAAAAAAAAAAAATCACCCTTCACTTATGCACAGGTTTTACATTTAAACTGAGATGCTTGCAAAGGATCTCTTTAAGCCATGAAAATGTGGTGCCAATTTTTTTTTTTTTCACTTAATATTAACATTTATTTGCATACAAGTTTCCTAAATAGATGATCTTATATATACATTTTAAACATATGTATTTATGTTTAAAGTAGACTTGAACATTTTTAATCAGTAAAAATGTACAAAACAATTACAAATGGAAATAACAATGACAAAGTACCCTGTGTTTTTATCCCAGAGACACATCATAGAAATTCAGGTTAAGAAAATTTAGAAAAATGTTGTGTTGTATATTAAGAACATGTTTTGGGGAGTGGAGAGAATTACAGCATTCCCTTTGTCTTAAAGCAGTTGAGTATGAACTAAGAAGGCAGCAGACCCCATAAAGACAGAATTCTGAGGCGAGGAATCCAGCATGTGAGTGTAGTATTGTTTCACTCAACCTCTTTACAATGCTCAAGTTCCCACTTTAAAGAGCTGCTGAGGTCACTTCTATTTCAGAAGGATAATCATTTGATAGTATTGACTTTTTCTTATTATTAATCACAATGAATGATAATTTGTGAAATACTTCTCCACCTTAAAAACTTAAGACTCTGTATCCCGACAGACGAAGCAGCAGGCACTGTCGGGAGTCTGAGGGTAACATCTGCACCCCACCAGCCTGTGCGTCCTCTTCTAAGCAGAAAGCATGGAGGGTGTGGAGCAGCCTGGAGTTCAGTGGTCAGTGGCATCATGGAGTTGATAGCAGTCTCCTTTCTATGGTTAATTAGAATCATTGCTGCATCCTTTATCCTGGCATTGTAGTCTCATTGAAGGCTTTTCATCAATACCTTATTCCTCTGAACACATTTCGGGCACAACATATTGTCCTCCAGGAACGGGGGTGGAAATTTGCTAGCAGGTAGCAAGAAGAGTGCACACACTCTCCCGTGTTTTTCAGGAACCCAGGTTTGCCCAGCATAAAACTGTAGCTGGACCCAAACCTCTTTATGTGCAGGAAGACTTCGCCCATGGACCACACACCACCTGACACTAGAAGCCTCTTGTGGTGATTCCTCTGCCTCCATCTTCCCAGCTCTGGCTGCAATTCTGGTCCAGGAAGCAAACACAGCATCTGGGGGGGAAGTTGTCATGACAACCTTGTCCAGTCCTTCAAGAGCAGGCATCCCTTCCTCAGGGGGAGCAGTCACTTTAGAAGGATCAGAATTTTCCAGAGTCATTTCCCACTTTTCCATCTTTAATTTTCTTTGTGTTGTGGTCAATATCTTGGCCTCTGCTGATGTGACGGGAATAACCTTTTGATGAGGGTAAGCATGTTCGCAGAGTCGCCTATATGCTTCCAATTTCAAGCCTTTGGTGCCCAGATTTAATTGCTGGCACCACGCCCTCACGATGTCTCGGTGAACCAGGTTTATGGGTGGCAGTTTAGAGGGCAACGGAGGAACTGGTATCTTCTTCCGAAGTCTTATTTTTTTATTGTCTTGTGCCATGTTTTGTGGATAGGAAGCTTCATCCTCTTTCATGGACCTTTCTCGTTTGGTTCCCTTCCCTGAGTTTCTTTTTGTACTTGGTTCACCAACAGCCTGCTGTTTCTCTTCAGCTTCTACTGAGAGAGGTTGGAATTTGCAAGTCTTTTTTTTCTCCTTTGACTTCTTTGAGGAGTTTTTGTTGCCTTTTGCATTCTCCATACTCAAAAAAGAAGTCGAGGTTGATATAAAGAAAATCTTCTTACTTCTTGTGGTGCCAATTTTTAATGTAGTATTATCTTTTCAAATCTTAAGGAGACTAGGAATGAGAGCTTCACAATTATTTTTTGAATACACGTAGTATAAACAGTGAAGTGTTAGACATTCTTTATCCCTGGATATTGGCAATTAAAGGAAAATTTGGAGGGAGAGGACATTTTTCCTTGAATTTGCAACTTTCCCAAAACATCTGCAGTACAACCAAAGATAACGTAGACTGCATAAAAAATCTGAAAACATTTATCCATAAAGATATATGCACCCCTATGTTCACTACAGCATTATTCACAGTGGCCAAGACATGGAAACAACCAAAGTGTCCTTCGATAGACGATTGGATAAAGATGTTTTTTATATATATATATTATATATATATATATATTTAATAATGTGTATTATTAAATATATATATTATATATAAATATATATAATATAAATATATATTATTTATAATATATAATTATATATAATATATATTATATATATAATGAAATACTACTCGGCCACAAGAAAAGATGAAATACTACCATTTGCGACAACATGGATAGATCTTGAGATTGTCGTGCTAGCGAAATAAGTCAGAAAAAGTCAAGAACCAGATGACTTCACTCATATGTGGGATATAAAACTGAAAACAAAAAATGAATAAGACAAACAAATGAAGAATCAAAAACTCATAGACACAAACAATAGTTTAGTAGTTCCCAGAAGGTAAAGAGAGAGGGGGGTGGTAGATGAGGGTAAAGGGGATCAAATATATGGTGATGGAAGGAGAACGGACTCTGGGTGGTGAACACACAATGTGACATATAGATGATATATTACAGAATTGTACAATTGAAACCTACATAATTTTAGTAACCAATGACACCCTAATAAATTTAATAAAAATTTAAGAAAAGGAAAAAGGTATGTGAGGTATGCCAAATGATTTTGAGATGGAGAAATTATTCTGCAGTTTCTGGATGGGCCCAACATAATTGCCAATGTCCTTAAATGAAGGAAGCAGAGGGAGATTAACTACAGAGGAACAGGTGCTATGAGCCTGGAAACAGGGACTGGAGTGATATGCTTTGAAAATGGAGGAAGGGTCCTCAAGCGAAGGAATGCAGACACTCTAGGAGCTGAACAAGACAAAGAAACAGATTCTTCCCTGGAGCCTCCAGGAGGAAGCAGCCCTGCTGGCACCTTGATTTTAGCCCCTCAAGACTTATTTTGGACTTCTGACCTCTAGAACGGTAAGAGAATCAATTTGTATTGTGTAAGCATTAAATCTGTGGCAATGTGTTACAGTGTCAAGATGACACTAATACAGTATGATTGTTTCATTCCAAATCATTTGATCAAAAATCTAGTTCAAAAAAGAATAATGACAAATTGTCATGCCCAAACAGGTAAACATCTAAGTTTGACCGAGTAAGTTCTGTGTGCCTTTTCTCTTTGCAAAAGTTAGAGCTGTGGTTTCATGTCAGCCCAAGACCCTCCCACCGTTAGCCTATTAAGGACATAACTGGGAATCCACATTTCATTTTTGTTCTACTATAAATGCATTTTTTAAAATCTTATAGTGTTAATGTAGTTCTTAGATATAAGTTTTATTACATATGAGGATTAGAAATAGCTGCTGGAAATTTTTTAACTCTAGTTTTAAAATAGGAATAAAAGAGACACAGAAATTCACCACACCAAACTTTAATACAGCTTATCTTTGATCAGCTCTGATTGTGTCTGAAACTGTATTTGTTAGCTAAATAATACACACGGAGGTTTGAATGAGAACTCAGAATTTATTAATTTATTAATGTTATACCCATTGCTTTCTCTCTATTTCTAGAAACTGCTACAGTAGTAACTAACCAATGTTTGGGCCTGGCTCACTTGAGAACATGGGTAAATGTGTTAGCTAACAAAACTTTTCAGCACTTTAAACTATGATTTATCCTGCAAACATCTGAAGCATTTGTAAACAAAATAATAAAGAAACAAAAGAGAATAGCCCCATATTTGCTTAATAAGAATAATATGTAAGAGTTTA